>NW_020954576.1:55270878-55302018 GCF_900497805.2 Vombatus ursinus | reverse complement strand
AATGTAAGTTCTTGACAACGGGGCCAAACATTTTTGTTTAGTACACTGCCTGGCATGTAGCAGGTGCTTAATAAATGCTTTTTGATGGTTTGGTTGTTTGAATTCCAAGTTTCCTTTTTAGTTTTGAGAGTCTGTGAGCACAGGCCCCATTATAAGACTGTGCAACTATTGTCTGAGTACCAGTCTAGATAAGTTTGGAGGAGTCTGACACCAGAAGGGTGGCTTACAGATGATTCATTTTTTGGGGTATGGCAATTCATGTAAATAGTCTACTAAGGTATGGAAGAGTTATGACTTGCATTGGTAGAGAAAATATCCACCTGGAAGAAATGAGAGATTTCCTGATGTATGAAAGTATTTTTAGCAATTGAAATGTATACAAACAGCTATGCTAAAGCCCTCCAGTACATGACTACATGCTGCTTGTACAAGGTCAGTTGGTACATCATAAGCACAGGAGGCCCTTCCACCAAGTGGAGAGAATTAAATTAAAGCAAATGGGAGAGTGAACAAATCTAAAACAGCTGTTCAAAGGGAGGATGAAGTACAAATAGCAAGACTGCAGCTATATAACATCCTAAGGAAAGTTACCAGCAGGATCATGGGCACATGCTTATGCACAGAAAGATGAATCTACCAGTGTTTGGTGGCAGGTTCCTCTACTAAGTACATGACAGGAAATCTGATTTCCCCAACCTGTTGCAGTTAGGAATCAGTACAATGGGGGAAAATCATCCTATCCAGTCTACTCTGTTACTTCATAGTTGAAAGTATTTAATTAGGAGTTTCACGGATGGATGAGGGCCTGTGGGAGGTTGACATATCACCAAGAGTGTCCCAGAGAATGCCGAATCCCACAACTGTCAGGTCTCAGAGTCTATGATGTAATGTCTAGCTGGAGGCCAACACAAACAAGCCTATGGTTGTCATCACTCCTTTGGATAACTAGGGCTCTGTTTTGTTCTCTGTAGATCAATGGCTATTCTGGTGAAATTCCCAAATCCCTGTATTCTTCCTTGGAAGCAGAAAAAGCAAAAAAAAAAAATACTTCTTTGCAAATAACTTACAAAAAATGGGAAATGCCTTTCAAAATGTCTCCAGCTAAAGGGACATTTCCATAGCAACTTCTAAGTTGTATGTATACAGCTAGGCACCAAACACTGGCTACTGTTGCAGCAGGGAGGACAATAAGCCAATTTGTGCATCCTCTATATATGTATATGTATGTATGTATATGTATGTATGTATGTATATATTCCTCTTCCTAAAGGTCATTGTCAGTCTTTGTCAGAAATATCTCATCCCCCTTGATTATAGCATTAGTAAATGAAAATGTGGACAGCTATGTGGTGCAGTGGATAGAGTATCATGCCTGAGGTCAGGAAGACTCATCTTCCTGAGCTCAAATCTGGCTTCAGAGACTTACTATCTGTGTGACCCTGAGCATGTCACCTAACCCTGTTTGCTTCAGTTTCCTCATCTGTAAAATGAGCTAGAGAAGGAAATGGCAAACCACTCTAGTGTCTTTGCCAAGAAGACCCCAAATGGGGTAATGAAGAGTTGGGCACGGCTGAAAATGACAACAACAATAATATGAAAATGTATGTGTATTCCCACAAGTATATTTTATTATACTCATTTTTATACCAGAGATCAAGGCTCAGTCAACACTTCAATTTCCTATAGCAAATAAGTCAAAGGCTTATTAAAAACATACAATTACCTTTGAGAAAAAAGTATAAACTTTTGTATATTCTATAAATCTCCTCATTGTTTTCTGTGCTTCAGACCTTGATTTGAATCATGAGTTAGTTACATTTGTATGGCATTTTGAGATTCCAACCACCCTGTGAGGTTTGTAAGACAAGAATTAATAACCCAGTTTTTACAGATGAGGAAACTAGGCCTGGGAGAGTTAAGGTGACAGCTAATAAGTGTTGGGGCTGGTTCTGGTGGTCTTTCCACTAAACTATGCTGCCTCTCATCTATCTGCCAATGGGCCAAATTGTAGTCATTCAGTCGTGCCCAACTCTTCATGACCCCATTTGGGGTTTTCTTGGCAAAGATACTGGAGTGGTTTGCCATTTCCTTCTCTAGCTTATTTTACAGATGAGGAAACTGAAACAAACAGGCTTAAGTGACTTGCCCAGGGTCACATGGCTAGTAAATATATGAGGCCAGATTTGAACTCAGGAAGATGAGTCTTCCTGACTCCAGGCCCAACACTCTGTCCACTGTGCCATCTAACTGCCTATGAGCCAGATTCACCTTCTTCAAATTAGAAAAAAAAAACATAGTAAAGGCCATTCAAAAGCACAAGAAATGTCAATACACTTCCAAATCATTCTATTTGCCAAGGAAAATGTCAAGTTCCCTTTATTTGACAAAGGAAGATAGCATGACACTGTAGATAGAGCAATGAATTGGGAGCCAATATGAACTGGGAGTCAAGATGAGGGCCAAGAGAGAAGGCAGACCTCAAGGTTGGAGGCCCAGTTCAACCACTAACTCACTCCATGGTCTCAGACAAATCACTCAGCCTCTCTAGATATCTGTTTCCTCTTTTGTAAAATGATGGGGTTGACCTAGAGGATTCCTGATGGTCTCTTCTAGCTCTTCAATTTTATAAATAAACAAAACAATGAAGTTCATTAGAAGGAAAACATTCGGGGTAATATTGCTTAAGCTCTAGACCTTGTTGAGTTAGAGACACAAAATGAAATAGATGAACCACAAAGAATTTTTTCCTTGGCTGGAGAGAGGTTGGGGTGGGAGAGGGAACTGGGATTTTTTGGCCTACTTAGGAATCTAGGACTAGGAGGAACTTCAGAATTCCCTTAGTCCAATCTCTCCATTTTACAGATGAAGAAAGTAAGGCCCAGAGTGCTTATTTCACTTGCTAGGATTTGAACCCAGGTCCCCTGTTTCCCCATCCATGTCCTTTCTACTTTGCCATGCTGTCTCTCTGCCTGAAGTCAAACGTAACAACTCTAATGGTTTTCAGTGGCCCTAAATGCTTTTCACATTTGGGCACCGTCTGCTTTTATGGGAGAACATAAAGAAAACCTTGCTGAATGTCATCCCACTTGAAGCATATGTTGTTATGCCGGTTGCCAGTTGCTAAATACTATCCTGAGCCTGAGGAGCTGGGTCTGGTACATGTCGAATTGCTCTTCACCGAGGTTCAGTGTCTCCCAAAGCTCCACTTGCTGTCACGGAATGTGCAACCCCCATCCCCAGGGAGCTGTCCAGCTGCAGCAGAAGATGCCACTACAGTCTAGCTGTGGGGGCCCCAGGCCAATGGCCTGACAGAAACTAGTCTCTAAATGAATAAGAATTTTAAAAATAAACAGAAAATATGAGTCAGGGCAGAAAAACTTCACTTGTTTGAGCTACTGCTGCTGATTACCTTTTGTCCTGAGTTTTATGTCTCTGCTGCACTTATTATAAAATATTGTATATTCCAGTTATTTGTCTGTGTTTACCAGGTCCTTTGCTGCCTCAACTCCCTATTCCATACGTACACAAAAGGCAAAAACCAGACCAAAGCTCATGAGAACAAGGGCAATGTCATATCTCAGCTTTATGTCTTCCCCCTCTGCACCCAATAGGCACTAGAATGTCCACTGAATAGATGAATGGATTGGATGTATCATTCTTAGGATATCAGGTTGGTGGGAGGTTGGTGGGTAAAATATTAAGTTTTGACGAGCTAGTCATCAGAATGAGTAAGAGGGCCACCTCAAAGGTGGAGCCAATCCCTCCATATGTTCCTCCCTTCTCCCCCTAGATAATTTTTATCTAGGTGGAACATGTTAGAATGGCCATAAGGCATTTTTGAAGGAGAAAAGTCATGGAAGAACACCTGAAGGGGGTGTGGAAGCATAGTCCTACTTCTTTGCCTTGAGTGGGAGAGGTTGGGACCATGGGGACAAAACACTGAACTGTGAGTCAGAAGACCTGGTATCTAGTCTCAGCTCTGGCATTAACTAACTCTGGCAGGTTGATTCACTCCTCTGGGTCTGTCTTCCCAGCAATACAATGAGAGGGTTGGACTTAGTGTTCCCTAAGAGCCTTTCTAGCCCTAAAGTTCTGCCCGGCACATAGTAAGTGCTTAGTAAATGCTTGCTGGCTTGACTTGTTGACTTGTTGTTGGCTTGACTTGTTGCCTACAATCCATGATCCAGAAATTTTTTTAAGTACCAGCTATTTGGGGGCCAGTTCCTCTCTCCCACTGAACAACTCCCTATATCACTACTAAGCAGTCTGCAAGGTGTGAGGAGGCTTCAAAGTTAATTGCCTAGGACCCTAGGGGTTACATTGGTGGCAAAACTCTGTAACGTAGAGTTCATTTGGGGTCTGGATGCAATTTTATTGCTCAAACCCAAATCCATAGAAGAATCAGAAATATTTCTTTAATATTCATGTGTACTTTCTAATTATCCCCAGTAGGTGAGTGTATATCAGCTGAGCATAAAACCATGTAAGAAAGGGCAAAGATTCATGCTTCCAGGAATTGTATAGAATAAACAGCAAACTTATTGACTTAGAAGCATGGGGATGAGAATAAGAATAAGAATAATGACTCACTTCCTATAACATTTTAAAGCTACAAAGCACTTTCCTTCCAGCAACATTAAGTGGTGAGTAGTGTTGGTATTATTATCCCCATTTTACAGGTGAGGAAATTGAGGCTTAGAGCTACTATGTGACTTGCTAAAGGCCACATAGCTAGTAATTGACAGACCTAGGACTCCAACCTAGGTCCTCTGACTCTGAATCCTGTGCATTTTCCACCACTGAAAACTCACAGAAGCTCTGTCCTTTCCCCACATCAGGAAGGCTGGATCTATGTCCTCTCAGGCTTACCTTTCACAGACTCGTACTGTCCAGGCGGCAATAATCCACAGAGAAATGCTGAAGACTAGGAGTACTGTCCCAGGGCAGATGGTCATGAGAGTCTTCATGACAAAACGTGTGTTGAAGTTGATTTTGTTTAGTGCCCCAATACTCCGTGATGAGGCATCTGTAAAGAGCTTGCTATGCAGCAACATAACTCGGGCAATCAGGTACAGCCGGAGGAACATGGGGATAGAAAGGATGATGTCCACGTCAGCCTCAGCCCTGGAAGGAGCATAGGAGAAGGCTAGGCGGGCTGTCCAAAAAAATTTATATTCACCAGGGATGGGATGGATGGCACAAACCAACATCTCCAGGCTGATGTAGAGGATGCGTTCGTAGGTCATGGCTATCCTCCAGTCATCTGCGCCATTGTCAATCACAAAGAGCTAACAGAGAACAAAAACCACAGTTAGGGCTGCCACAGAACCACAAAGACCAAGTGTAACATGTGGTGGTTGAGCCTGCGTCGCCTGTCATTAGAACCCCCTCCACCTAGAAGGAACAAACAATACCCTGTGTGCTCTGGAAAGCAGATAGAGGAAGTTCTGGAGGGGATGGGGACAGGTGGACTCGGTGGATTGCAAGGTAAAGAACCAGGAATGAGTAGGTGGAATGTCAGGGCTGTCACTGACTTGACTCGTCATTGGCCAATTGCCATGAGGATGGTGGCATGGGACCATGGACAGAGCAGCTCTGAGGGCCCAAGTCCCATTTCTACCACTCACTAGCTGGGGGACCTTGGGAAGACACTTCATCTCCCTCAGCCTCAGTTTCCTCATCTGTAAAAATACATAAAGTCAAGTCCTTTCCAACTTTAATATTCTATGATTCTGTGAGTTAGACTGTATGGGTGTAATGGAAAGATTTGGAATGGAACGACCTGGGTTGGAAATCTGGCTTACTTATTTACTACTGATGTATCTTTGGAAAAAGTTTCTTCCTCCTTTTGGACCTCGGTTTCCCCATCTGCAAAGTTAGGGGGTTGAACCAGACGGCCTTGATGGATTGAACTGGATCTCTTAGGTCCCTTCCAGTTTGAAATCTCACAACCCTCTAATTTGTAGAATAAGGAGATTGGACTGGATAATCTCAGGTGTCCCTTCTAGCTCTGCCTCCTACAATGCTGTGATACCTGAGCCTTACGTTCCTCGTCAGTAAAGAAAGGATAACGTGACAGGCACTTCTGACCTTGTTAACTACCTATCCTCCCAGCACCAAATTCAGGGTTCAAGTCCTGCCTCTAACTGCAAGAATTTGGGCAAATCACTTAGCCTCTATGGACCTCAGCCTCCTCATCTACAAAATAAGATGGGTGGCCTCTGAGGTCCTTTCTAGACCTGGTTCTAGAATCCATTCGCCTTCATCTATGTTCTTGAGCAGCTAGGTAGTTCCTGGGATCAGGACTCAGGAAAACCTGAATTCAAATCCAGCCTCACACATTTACTAGTTGTGTGGCCCTGGGTAAGTCACTTAATCCATTTCTGTCTCAGTTTCCTCATCTGTAAAATGGGGGCAATAATAGCACCTAACTTACAAGATTGCTGTGAAGATCAAATGAGATAATACTTGTAAAGTACTTAGTAAAGTGCCCGGCACATAGTAAGTGCTTTAGCACAATGCCTGGCACATAGTAAGCGCTATATAAATGTTAGCTATTATTATAGTGTTTAGCACAGTGCCTGGCACATAGTAAGCGCTATATAAATGTTAGCTATTATTATAGTGTTTAGCACAGTGCCCGGCGCATAGTAAGTGCTTTAGCACAATGCCTGGCACTCAGTAAGCACTATATAAATGTTAGCTATTATTATAGTGTTTAGCACAGTGCCTGGCACATAGTAAGTGCTATATAAGTGGTAGGGATTATTATTATAGTGCTTAGCATGATGTGGAACACAGTAGGAGATTAATAAATGCTTGTTTCCTTCCCTCCTTCCTTGTGCAAATCACCTGACTTCTCTGGATCTCAGTTTTTTCCTCCAGGGATGAGATTAGATGGCCTCTGTGGTCTTGTTCAGTTCTACATTTATGGTCCTAGGTTCTCACATGTGTGCTGTGAGCATCTAGATGGACAACATGTATAAATCACTCTATATAGATGTCAGCCTCTATTAGGAGAAGCAGAACAGTGGCCTGCAAGGACTCAGGGCCCTATTCCGGACACACTGGTGACATTCAACTCATGAATGATGTCAGTTGATGACGATGATGCCAAAGTTATATACGGGGTGGTCCCACTAGACTCAGACATCCCGTTGGGGCTGTTTGGTGGACATGACAAGAAGTCCAGGCAGGCGTGGAGATGGGACTATTACAAGCAGTGACAGCAGCAGGTGATTGCCATGCCCTTTCATCCCTCTCTTCTCCCACCAAGCATGGGGATGGCTTCCACAGGTCTGATTGTTTAGCCCAAGCCCTGTTAGAGTACTCTCATGATACCATGTGTCAGCCCTCCCTCCCTTCCTTATTTCCAGCCCCACACAAAGATTCCAAGTATTCCAAGTACTACTCAAAGGTATTGCTATATCAAAGCTAATTATGTTGGCCTTTAATGAGCTCAGGAAAGGCAAGATACTGCAGCCTGGTACAGTGTGAGTGGTATAATAAAGTGAGCTTGGTCACAAAGGACAACAGACACTCAAAGCATCCTGATTAAACGGCCTGTTTGGCAGGTATTATGGCAGCCTTGCAAAATGACTGTGGGCCTGCCACAGGTACAGGGCAGAGGCAGTATGGTGCAGTGGAGAGAAAACTAGATTTGGAGTCCCAGGACCTGGGTTCAGATCTCTGCCTCTGTTATTTACTAGCTGTGTGTGACCTTGAGGAAACTACTGCTCTGGGCTCAAATTTCCATAGCTGTGAACTGAGAGGGTTGATTAGATCAGTCTGGTGAAGCCTATGGACCCCTTCTCATAATCATGTTTTTAAATAATTGAAGGAAATGTTAAATTACAGTTGAAGATTAGTGAAAATGAAGATGTAATTTTTTTTTCCATATACAAGTTCAGAGACCCTCCTCGTCCCCTCTTAAATCTATCTATTGACCTTTTGGGTGTCCATGGACCCCAGGTTAAGAACTGATTCAGAGGATGAAGCATTGGACTTCAATTCAGGAAGATGTTGAGTCATTTTTAACTGTGTCCAATTCTTTATGACTCCATTTGGGATTTTCTTGGCAAAGATACTAGAGTGGTTTGCCATTTCCTTCTCCAGCTATCTTTACAGATGAGGAAACTAAGGCAAACAGGACTTGCCTTGTTAATTATCTAAGGCCAAATTTGAACTCAGGAAGATGAGACTTCCTGACTCCAGGCCTGATGCTCTATCCACTGAGCCACCTAGCTGCCCTGAGTTCAGGAAGACTTGAGTTCAAATCCTACTTCAGAGACTTACTAGCAGTATGACAATTCACAACCTCTCTCAGCCTCAGTTTCCTAATCTGTAAAACGGGGATAATGATAGCACCTACCTATCAGGATTGTTGTGAAGATCAAACAAAAAAAATTTGTAAAACATTTTACAAACCTTATTAAAGCCCCATATAAATGTTAGTTATCATCATCATCATCATCATCATATCTTTAAGGTGTCTTCTGGCTCTTAAGTCCATTTTCCTATGCAATTAGCTTGGATTGAAAAGAAATCAGTCCTGCATGAGGCTTAGATGAGATTTTTCATGAAAATGGAGGTTGTTGGATGTGGAGTCCACAACAGACCTCAGTTCAAATGCCATCTCCTCTACTTACTACCTGTGTGACCTGCAGCAAGTAACAACCTCTCTGGACCCCACTTTCCTTACCTGTAAAATGAAGAGGATGGACTAGATGACCTCTAAAGACTCTAAATCTATGATTCTACATCCCTGAGCCTCAATTTCCTCATCTGCAAAATGATGGAGTAGAATAAGTGAACTGTGAGGTTCCTTCCAACTCCGAATGTATGATTCTATGATGTTACTTCCTGTCCCTGACCACATTTCTCATACCCATCCCTTTTCCTGTCTTAGTGGTGCACATTGCTCCTGAAGCCCACATGACCTTGCTGTCCTCTTGCTCATGACCACCTCTGCCCATTGAAATTCTACTCATCCTGCTCAAATCCCATCTCCTCCAGGACGTCTTTCTTCAACACTGTAGTTGGTAACAACCTTTTCTCCAACCTTCCAAATTCACAGAAGAGCATTTTGTTTGCCCCTCTCAGGGACTATCTTCTAATTACCACTCATATGACCTTAAGCTCTTCGAGCTTCACTTTCCTCATCTGTAAAATGGTGATAATTCTTGCACTAACCACTGCCTGAAGAAAGTACTTTGTAAACACAACAGAAATGTGAGTAATTTATTATTTATTATTATTATTTATATGTGTCATATCCCCCATTAGATTGTAAACTCCATGGAGGGCAGGGAACATTCCTTGGTATCCCTTTTCTTCCTCCTCCCCCCACCAATCCTAGCACTCGGCACACAGTAGGCATTTAATGAAATATTTATTCATTAAAAATTAAACTGGTACCACTATTAGGTCTGTTTCCCAAAGTGACCAGGGGAAAAAGAAAAGAACCCTTATGTTCTAAAATATTTATAGCAGCTCTCTGTGATGGCAAAGAACTGGAAATTGAGGAAATGTTCATCAATTGGGGAACGGCTGAACAAATTGTGGTATATGATTGTGATGGAATACTACTATGCTATAAGAAATGATGAGCTGTTTGATTTTAGAAAAACCTGGAAAGACTTGCATGAAATAATGAAAAATGAAGTGAGCAGAAGCATGAGAATGTTGTGTACTAGTACTGACAGCAATATTGTTTGAAGAATAATTGTGAATAACCTAGTTATTTTGAGTACTATGGATACTCAAATCAACTATAAAGGACCTATGAAGGAAGAGATTATCCACCTCCAGAGAAAAAACTGATAAATAGAAGTATGTATAATATGGTTTTACATATATTTATAAATCTTTGTCATATGGTGGCTTCTCTAGTGTGGGGTGGGGAGGGAGGGAGACAGTTTGGAACTTACAATGCAACAAAAAATTAATGTAATTTAAAAAGAAATTAACTTGAAACTGATCAAGTCCAAAGATAAGAGCATGTAGAGTTCTTCCTCAGTTCTTATACTTGGAGTTTCCTGCTGTAATGTTTTCATCTGTTATAAGAAAAATAGATGCCAGTCATAGGATCTTACAGAATCACCTTTGGAGAACTGGAAGTCAGTCACGTCAACAAGCATTTGTTAAACTCTGACTATGTGCCAGTCACTGTGCTAAGCACTGGGGATAAAAGAAAGGGAAAACCAGTCCCTGCCCTCAAGGAGCTCACATTCTAAAGGGAGAGACAACATGCAAATAACTGTGTACATACAAGGTATATACAGAATGGATAGAAAGCAATCTCAGATCAGAGACACTAGCATTAAGGGGGACCGGGAAAAGCCCCATACAAAAGGTAAGATCTGAGCTGAGTCTTGAAGGAAATCAGAGAAGCTGATCAGGAAAGAGGCACAGGTAAGGAAGAAAAGCAATCCATATCCTGGGGACTGCCAGGGAAAAGGCACAGAGTCAGGAAATGGAATCTTGTATTTAAGAAACAAGTAAGCCATACAGAACCACACAAAAAAAGGAATGTACATTGACAAGAAAGAAAGAGAGGGAAAGAAAGAAAAAAAGAAAGGAAGGAAGGAAGGAAGGAAAAGAAAGAAAGAAAGAAAGAAGGAAGGAAAGAAGGAAAAAAGAAGGAAAAAAGAAGGAAGGAAAGAAGGAAAGAAAGTTGATGTAGTTGAAACAGAGTACATGGAAAGGAGTAATATGTAAGACATCTGGAAATGTAGGGAGGGGCCAAGTTGTAAAAGGTTTAAATACCCAAGAGAGGACTTTATATTTGATCTTAGAAGAAAAAGGGAGACATTTGAGTTTATTGAGTAGGGGGATTACATGATCAAATTTATCCTTTAGGAAAAGCACTTGGTTCACTGAGTAGAGAACAGATGGTAATGAGAAGAGACTTGAGGCCGGGACACGAAATGGGAAGCTATTGAAAGAGTCCAGGTGAGAGGTGATAAGGGTCTGAACCAGGCTTATGGCTATGTGAATGGAGAGAAGGGACATATTGTAAATGACAATATTTGACAAGAGACTGGATGATACCAAGGTTAACAACCTGGGTAATGAGGAGTATCATGGTGCCCTAGACTTTGGAGGTCATCTTTTCCAACTCTCTAATTTTACAGATGAAGAAATTGAGGTGAGAAATGACTTACCTGCCCAAGGCCCCACATAGTTGTTGAAATGTATAGAGTGCTAGAATTGGAATCAGGAAAATCTGAGTTCAAATCCCGCTTTGCTTAATAACTACATGACAATGGGTCTCAACTTCTCTATGCCTCAGTTTCATCATCTGTATAAAGGGGATAATAATAGCACCTACTTTCCAGGGTTGTTGTGAGGATCAAATGAAATAATGTTTGTAAAGCACTTTAAAAACCTTAAAAGTTCTATTAAAATGTTAGTTATTTTATTATTATGGTTAAGAAGTAGTATTAGAACCTATGTCCTCTCACTCTAAACTCAGGGCTCTTTGTATTTTGCAACAGTAGCTTCCAATGAAGTCAGCATGGCTTTAATTGTATTAAAAAAATAACCTCCATACCCTTCCCCAAAAACTTTCCCTTCCCCCCACTTCCCCTCTCTGTGTCTGTCTCTCTGTCTGTCTGTCTCTCTTCCTCCCTCCCTCCTTTCTGCTCTCTCTCCTTCTTCCACCATTCTATCTCTCTCCAAAAAAAAAAAAATAGTCTGTGTGGCTGAGTCCAGGCTTTTCTATTTACAGGACTCTATCACCCATTAGCCTGACTTAATGGCAGATTAAAGGGTCTCCGTTGCTCTGGATTGCTGACAGAAAGACCACACCATAGCAACAAAACCAGCATGGCCAACTCCTCTAACACAAAATGGAAACTATCCATTCTGTAATGAAAGATTGCATCCAGTTACTATAGAAACCTGGTTCGTTCTGGGCCAAGGATTAAAGGAACTAGTGACAGAGTCCTTTGCTTGCTTGATAAGAATCAGGGTGTGATCTTCTCAGATCTGAAGAAAGTGGGTGGTTTTTGTGTTGGAAATGCAACATCAATAGGGTCTGGGTACCTTGAGATCAAGGCAAGACCACCTTGAGTACCATAGTCAAAAACTGTGTTCTCATCAGCTCTTCAAGTTTCATGTTCCTGTTTAGCTTTTCAAATAGCATCCTTCTCTTTCATAGGTCCTTGGCAGAGCCGGCTAGATACAAAGGTTTTCATAAGAAGTGGAAAAAGCCGTTCTAGTAGAGAGGCCATGTGGTATAATGGTCAGAACGTTGGATCGGGTGTTGGAAGATATGGGTTCAAATTCTGACTCTCATCCACTAACTGTGAATGGTCAGTTGGGCAATTGATTTAACCTCTTGGGGCTTTACTTTCTCATCTATAAAATGAGAGGGTTAAGTAGATGATCTCTAGGGTCCCTTCCAGTATTAAATCCCATGATCTGATAGGGGCCAGTATTTACCCGGTCACTATCAGCAACAAACGTGTTAAATGACTACTAGGTTCAATGCACTCTGGTAAGCAAAAATATCTATGTGGCTGAGACCCTGCTCTCGAGGAATGTATTACCTAATGGAGATTGGGGAGATTGTAAACTCCTGGGCAGGAACTGTCTTTTGCCTCCTTTTGGATCTCTAGCTCTTAGCACAGTGCTTAGTACACAATAGGTACTTAACAAATATTTATTGATTGATTAAACAAATAGCTAAACAAAAGTGAAGGGGATAGGACAATGGCTTCTGCAGATGCTGTAGCCCCTGCCTCCTTGAAGTCAGAGCTATTGAAGGGTCAGAAAGAAAGTTCTTTCCACCTAATTCCCTTGGCACTGTCAAATGGTTCAAGATCAGAAATGGACACAGTTTTATGAGTGGAAATAACACTAGAGAAGATGCACTGACCATCTGCTTTGTCCCTGTACCCTAAGGAACATGAGACCTTTCCATCTAACTTGCAGCTGAAAGTCTTCCTATATGTTTTGCTTCCCACTGTTAGAATGTGAGTTCTTTGTCGTCTACTTTTCTATTTGTGACTGCAGAGCTTTAGCATCATGCTTTGCACATAGTAAGTGCTTAATAAATGCTTATACATTCATTCATTCCAAGGAGAATTGTAAGAGGGGGCAAGGGCAAAGGATTATAAAATATTTGAGGGGGGAAAGATCTTTTTAGTATGGGGAATGAGGGAAGGCTTCATGGAAGAGGTAGCACTGGAGTTGGGCCTTGAGAACACAGAGGGATGTCACCAGGGGGGAGATGGTTGGGTGGAAGGGCATCCATCTCAAGCATCAGGAATTCATAACCAAAGAGGCAGAGATAGTTAAGTACAGGACAAGTCAAAGAGGAGCCCAGTTTAGCTGGAATTCAGAATAGATGAATGGGAATAGCATGAAAAAGGCTGGACACGTGGGTTGGAGCTAGATTAGGGGAATGCTAGCTAACATTTATATAGAACCTACTGTACTAAGATACTTTGTGATTATCACCTCATTTGATCCTTACAACAACCCTGGGAGGAAGGTGCTATTATTATCTCAATTTTACAAGTAAGAGAACTAAGGCAAAGAGAGGTTAAGTGATCTGCCCAGGGTCACACAGATAATGTTAGAAGCTGGATTTGAACTCAGATCTTCCTGACTTCAGGCCTGGCACTCTATCTACTCTGCCACCTGCTGCCTTAAAGTTTATATTTTATTTTGCTGGCAGTGGTGAGGCTCTGAAGTCTTTTGAGAAGAAGAAATAACATTGACAGAGGAAGACTGCTTAGAAAATGACTCTGGAGTTTTAAGCCAGTTACTATGATGATTAAAGGGCAGTTAGGTGAAGAAGTAGACATAGCACTGGGCCTGGAGTCAGGAAGACTCATCTTCTTGAGTTCAAATCTGGCCTCAGACACTTAGTAGCTGTGTGACCCTGGGCAAGTCACTTAACCCTGTAAAATGAACTGGAGAAGGAAGTGGCAAACCACTCTAATATCTCCGCCAAGAAAACCCCAAATGGGGTCACGAAGAGTTGGACACGACTGAAAAATGACTGAATAAATTTTGAACTTGGGTTCCTCTACAGCAGTGGTTCTCAACATATGGTCCAGGGATTCCTGGAGGTCCCTAAGACTCTTGAGGGGGACCTTGAGGTAAAAAATATTTTATAATAATATTAAGACATTTTAATTTCCAAAACAGCAAATATCAAGGGTATAACCTACATAAATATAGGCTCTTTTGGGTCCTCAATTGTTTTTTAGAGTGAAAAAGGATCCCAAGACCACACAATTTGAGAACCACTGACCTAGAGCTTGTGCCAAGGGAACGAGACTCAATCATATTCTAAAGTCATTTAAGAATGAACCCGAAGCTCCAGAATGGCCTTTTGGTGGAGAATGTTCCTGAGCTGAACCAGAACTAGAACCAAAGTGTAGAAGTTGCAGAGAACAGCTTTGGACTCAATAGTAGGAGGAACTTAACAATATGAGTTAAAAGGGCCTTCTGGCCTAGGGATAACATGGAGATGACTGAACCCCACAAAGTTATATGCATTGCCTAATGAGGTATAATTATAACAAGCTCCATGTGCCTCCCCCAAATAAACCTAAAATCCCTTATTGCCTCAAGGTAGTGTGTTCTCTATACACCAGGAAGGTCAGACCTTCAATCCAATTCATCAAGCAAATGGTCGTTATATGACCACATAGGATCATGGATAGACTCCTAGATTTAGAGCTGGAAGGGTCATTAAAGGTCATCTAGTCCAACTTCCTCTCATTTTAAGTATGAGGAAATTGGGGCCAGAAAGATTGAATGATTTACCCAAGGTCTTATATCTAGTAAGTGTCTAAGGCATGATTTGAACCCAGGTTTTCCTGACTCCAAGTCTGGAATTCTACATGTTGGGGATACTATAGAGGAGATTCCTGAATTGGGAAGGAGTCTGGACTACCTGACTTGAGATCTTCCTTCTGATTCTGAGATTCTAGGATTCTGCGATCTGTGACTCTATAAGAGAAGGTAACCTCTGTGGAGCAGAGAGGTGAAGGTGAAGGTCACTTCATGGCCTCTGTCCCAATATGGAACTTGTCACTCTGATTCAAGCTAATATTATGAAACCATTTATGTGTGGTTCATCTCAACCACAAGGCCAATATCTGAGTTACAATTAAGTGTTTTGTGGTGAGTCTGAGAAAAGGCCATGGTGGTAATGGAACAATGGACCACAGTCAAGGTTTGGAGAGTTTGGACTTGCCTTTTTAATAATGAATTTCTCTCAGGTTCAGAGTCCCAAACGAGAACTACTACTGGCATTTAAATAGCACTTTAAGATTTGAAAAGTAGTTTATATATATTGTTATTTGAGCCTCTTAGAACACTGTGGAACAAGTACTACAAGTATCTTTATCCCCACTTAACAGGTGTGTAAACTGAGACTCAAAGAAGTTAAATGTCTTGCCCAGGAGTGGGGAACTTGCAACCTTGAGGCCACATGTGGCCCTCTAGGTTCTCAAGTGCATCCTTTTGACTAAATCCAAACTTCACAGAACAAATCCCCTTAATAAAAGAATTTGTTCTATAAAACTTGGACTCAGTCAAAAGGCTGCACCCATGGACCTAGAAGGCCACATGTGGCCTCAAGGCCACAAGTTCTCCACCCCTGGTCTTGCCTGTGGTCACATAGTTAATGAGAGTTAGAGGTTAGGATTTGAACCTAGGTCCTTTTGACTTCAAAATCAGTGTTCTTTCCACTCTACTACACTGCCTTTCATGACAAGAAAAGTACTGGGAAATTTGCTCGGGTACTGGTGAGATAAACTGTACCTTGAGAGTTCAGGAGAAAGATGAGTAATGACCCACAATTCCTAGTAATCTGTGCCTCCTGATCAGATATCACAGAAAGTTGTCATTTTGAATTGTTCATTTTCGAAAGTTCATTAACCTTGGAGGGCAAAAGAAAGTCTAAATGACATTTCTCAGAATTCCACATGGCCTTGGTGTTTTCGTCTCTGTCATTTAAATTCTTTCATTTAAACAGTGGCTGCATTGTTTGTGCCAAATAAACTCTGGAAAAACATGGCAGTAATGTCGTAGAAATCTTCCATGGGAAGATACTTGAGTTATACACACTCAAGCATCCTGACTGGGGAATCACTGAGAAGCCAGAGGGCTGAGGGAGGGGAAAGGGTATCCCCAAACAGATGGACATGAGCATATCCATGAAACATTCTCAATTAGCTCCTCCCTATGTGCCCTGTGTATAAAATGAGGACCCAGTTCTCAATAGCTTCGTTTTTCTGCCTTTCCATCTGGAGTCAGTATCTTCTTCACTTATTAATACAGAGTCAGTCTGAGGATGAGTGATTTGTATTTAACATTTGGTGGTTGAGACCTTGTTCTCCTGAGGTGTTGTTGTGCTCTTCCAGATACTTGCATCCTAGAGACATAGTGGTTCTATTGCTGATTCAGCTCACTTTTAAGACTTTCAAACTCTATCTACCAGGAGCCTGGCATAGCAGAAAGATGAGATATAGAGTCAGACGACCTGATTTCAAATCTCAGTTCTGCTACTTTCTATCTATGGGACCTCTTGGCTTCAGTTTCCCTATCTTCACAATTCGAGTGTTGGCTAAGGAGATCAAGGAAAGAGTCAATGGTCCTTTGGTACAAAAAAAACCTGTTTGTTGTTCAGTCATGTCCAACTCTTGATGACCCCATTTGGGGTTTTCTTGGCAAAGATACTGGCATGGTTTTCTATTTCCTTCTCTAGCTCATTTTACAGACAAGGAAATTAAGGCAAACAGGGTTAAGTGACTTGCCCAGGGTGCTAATTGCCCAGAGCTAGGAAGTGTCTTTGGGCAGATTTGAACTCAGGAAAATGAGTCTCCTTGATTCCAGGTCCCTGACTCTATCTACTGCACCACCTAACTGCCAATATTTGTTATGATGGTTTTCTTTGTCTTTCTTCTTCCCAATGGTGGGAGGTGGGATGGAGAACAAATAATTGCTGGATCATTTCCAAAAATAAAATTTAATTTAAAAAATGATGAGGTTGGATTAAATACTTTCTGAGGTCTCTTCTAGCCCAAGATGTATGATCTATGACCAGATGATCCTTAGGGTCACTTTCAACTCTAAAATCCTATGCTACTAAAATAGTCTAAGTTTGAATGCCTTCTGAGTGGATGGCATCATCTTGTATACTATGAGACTTTACCAAACAGAGATGAGCAAACTAGGATGCAATGATAAAAACTGGGTATATAAAGTATGAAGTATTTTAATTTCATAGAGCTAGATTCTAGTCAATTCCCCTCTACAGAGCCTATGTAAAATTCTTATTATTCTAGACCAAGACTTTATTTTCTGCTGCTCACTGGCTACAAAAGAGGTTGTATAGTGTGGTAGATAGAGAGATGGCCTTGAAATCAAGAAAACCTGGGCTCAAGATTTGCCTTTAACACATATAGGCTGTGTGTGACTCTGGGCAAGTTACTTTGCCTCTTAGTTCTCCTCTGTCCAAGACTGGAAGTTGCAGAGAAGGTGTTACGTGCATTGGTAGAGGGACTTTCCTTACCCAGGAGCTCCCTCTCACTAGCTCTGTGACCTTCAACTAACTATTCATGTTCCTTCAGTTTAGTTATTGGTTCTATGAGAGACTTGGACTAGAGAGGCATGGACTTAACATTCCTTCCATCTCTAAAACTATGATTCTATAGCAGGGGTAGGGAACCTGTGACCTCAAGGCCACATGTGGCCCTCTAGGTCCTCAAGTGTGGCCCTTTGACTGAATCCAAACTTCATAGGTTTGTACGTTGCATTTTGCACAGGCTGCACTTGAGGACCTAGAGGGCCACATGTGGCCTTGAGGTCGAAGGTTCCCCACCCCTATTCTATAGGTTCAATGCCCTCAAAAGGCTTGCAATTGGTGAGAGAAGAACCTTGTCAGAATTAAGAGTAGGGCAGTAAACCTGCAAAGGGGACAGCTATGGGATTGAAAGCAGGTGGTACAATGGGAAAAGAAACTCATAATATGTATAGCTTTACTAGGAAGCAAGCCCCTTAAGGGTTTCACACCATTAAAGTAGCTTCCCCTGGCAGTGAGTGCTGAACATTCATTTGACTCAACCAGTGGCATATACTGCTTGTGGTTTGGACCTTGACAGCTCCCAACACTGGGATATCGGAGAAACCCAGGGTCTGGGACATCCTGTCACATTTGTTTCAATTGAATTCTTTAACACCTTAACTCATAAAAGAATGTCTAGTGTACTTTTGACTGTCTGAATCAGTTTTTCATGCTGTATTTATTTTCATTTTTGTTCCTGAAGGCAGGGACTACTACTCTCCCTCCTCATCTATGCCTCCTGGCTTCCTTCAAGTCCCAGTTAAAAGCACATCTTCTCCAAGAAGTTTTTCCTGATCACCTTTAATACTAGTGCCTTACCTCTATTAATTATCTCCAATCTATCCTATTTCTTGATTATATGTAGTTATTTGCATGTTGTCTTCCCTATTAGACTGGGAGTTTCTTGAGTGCAAAACTGTCTTTCTTTATATTCCTAGCACTTAGTATGTTGCCTAGAGCATAGCAGGTGCCTAATCATTGCTTGCTTGATTGTTGTTATTAAGGGAAGCCACTGGGTGGTGGAAAATACAATTGATTTCAGATCAGAAGGCCTGGGTTTGAATACTGACTGCTCTGTAGTTTACCAGATGGATGGACTTAGTCAATTTACCTCCATAGTTTCTTCATCTACAAAATGGGAATGATACCACACTGTGATGACTGACTTTGATAGACTTGGCTCTTCTCAGCAATGCAAGGATCTAAAACAACTCCAAAAGATCACGATGGAAAATGCTATCCACATCCAGAGAAAGAACTACAGAGTCTGAACGCAGATTGAAGCATACTATTTGCTCTCCTTTTCCTTTGTTGTCTTGCTTTATTGTTTCATTCTCATGGTCCTTCCCATTAGTTCTAATTATTCTTTATATCATGACTAATGGGAAAATAAGCTTAATATGAATGTATAAGTACAGCCTATATCAGATTGTACACCGTCTGGGGTAGGGGGAGAGGAGAGAGAAGGGGAGAAAATTTAAAACTCAAAATCTTATGGAAGTGAATATTGAAAACTAAAAATAAATAAATAAATTATTTTTTAAAATGGGAATGATAATACCTTGTTCTGGTATAATGAAAAAAATGCTGGATTTAGAGTGAGGAAGATATAGATTTAAATCTTTCCTCAGGTACTGACTACTATGTCCCCCTGGGCAAGTCACTTGACCTCTATATAGGGTCATCAGTTTCCTTATCTTTAAAAAAAGGGGGATTGGACTCAATGATCTTTAAGGTCCCTACCAGCTCTAAATCTATGACCCCATTATCTCCCAGAGTGGTTGTGGGGATCACATGAGATGACATATAAAGCACTTCATAAACCTTTAAGCATCATCTAAAGATCAGCAATTGTTGTTGTTGTTATCATCATCATTATTCAGGATAAATAAAAGCTTATAGTTGAGTCATTGCATTTTTTTATATCATTCTATTTGGAAAGGTTCAAGGCCTGTTAGGTTCTTTATTTAAGCAGAATCTTTCATAAAAATGTTCTTCACTGTTGGCTGCTTAAATATTTACCAATGGGGAAAAAACCCTTTCATTCTTGAGCAAAGCTATATTTTCTTAAAATTAAGCAACAGAAAATTGGAAAAGCTTTTTAAAATATTCTACTGTTCCCTCTTTCCAGGAGGAAAAAAATACACTGGAGTAGAAATTTCTATCTTTTTCTATGGACATGAAAAAAAAAACAAAAGGAGAAAATAAAAGATATATATATTTTTAAAAAAATAATACTACTTTTTAAAGAAAACCTCTCCCTGGAGCAAGTAGCCTGCATGCACACCATTATGATGGGGGTTTCCATGGAAACGACATCAAAAGTCCAGTAATACCTAATTAGGTTTTCCCAGAGTACAACAGCTGATTGCTGGTGATGAAATGAGCCCCTGGGTTTGCTGTGATGGTTAGCATAAAATTTCCCATCCGCAAACACACCATGAAATCTGGGGGAGAAAAAGGGAAGGAACCAGGAAAACCTGGCCAAGAAAGAGAGATTGGCACATGCTAAGAGCTCTTTTCCAATGAGAGGGGATGAGTGAATAATGGTATATTTCAGCGAAGGTCTGGAAGAGTGTGCCAGGAGATGTGGGACTGGGGCCATCACAGGTGCTTTGCTTCAAAGACGATCTTTCATATTAGCCAACTCTGCACCTTTCTTTAAATAGAAAAAGCCTTCTCTATCTCCAATTACTTCTGGTTTAATGAGTTCCAGAGCACTGGGACAACACAATTTAATTAATCAAACATTTATAAGTGCACTTTACTACCACTCACTGTACAACACGCTGGGAATATAAAGGTGAAAACAAGAGTCCCTGCCCTCAAGAAGTTTACATTCTACTGAGAGGATACAATCTGAACACTGAAAAGTAAATACAAAGTAATTACAAGCAGTGGAGAGAGTACTGTTGGGGGGTTGGGATGCAAAGAGCAGAGAAGGATGAGGAAAGTCTTCATTTCAGAGGCGGCATCTGAGCTGGGCTTTGAAAGGAACTAGGAATTCTAGGAGGTAGGAGTGGAAAGGAAGTAGATTCCAGACATCAGGAAACACTTAGACAAAGGCAAAGGTGAGAGATGGACAGAGCAGAATAAGGGCAGCTAGGTGGTCTAACGGATAGGGCAACCAGCCCTGGAGTCATGAGGACTTGAGTTTAAATCCCACCTTAGACACTTAGTAGCTATGTGACCCTGGCCAAGTCACTTCACCCTGATTGCCTCCCAAAGGAAAAAAAAAAGAAAAGAAAAGAGCAAAATAGTTTGATTGGAAAGTGGAGTTCATTAAGGAGAATAATATGAAATTAGACTGAAGAGTAGAAGGGGTAGTCACATTATGGAAGGCTTATTTTCCAGGCTGAGGATTTTCCTCTAGAAGCAAATAGGGTGTCAGTGGTGTGATGTCCTAAATCAACCCCTTTTGGTGGGGCTGGAGAAGGGAAGTTTTCCCCAAGGTGAAGTTGACAGAGCAGTTGTGATGTAGGTCACTCAGTCTAGTCCCCAGTAACCGCTTTAATAGTTTTACTGGGGTCTTGCTTTCATTTCCCTTGACTGCCGGACACCAATGGGGACCTAAAATGTTTTCTTTTATCTCCAGGTCCTTGGAAATGAAAGCCTGGTCATAGCATTCAAAACACAATTTACCAGACTGTTCATTCAACAGATTTTTTTTTTATTAAATGGCAGTTGGACCTAAATATAATGCCAATTATAGTAACAACACTCAAATTTTTATAGTGCTTGGTGGTTGACAAAATATTTTCTCCATAACAGCCTCTTTGAGGTATTTAGAAGAGGAAACTGAAACACAGAAAGATAAAGTGATTTGCCCAAGATATCATGGCTAATAAGCTGTGGGAAAGGACCCAATAAAGCACTGATGGATACTTATATAATGCTTTAAAGTTTGCAAAACACTTTTAGTTTAGTTAGAGAGCTAGGGTGGAGTCCAGAAAACCTGAACTCAGTCCTCCCTCTGATCCATCTTAGCTGTGTGACTTTGGCCAATTTTTTTAACTTCTCAGTGCCCCAGGCAATTCTTGAAGACTTTAGAAGGCCCAGAGGTTGTTGATCTGCTTTTGATTGAGAGAGTTTCCTTTCCTAAGCCTCCAAACCAAGAAAGGTCTTGCATCAAAAGAAGAAAAATCCTTTAGTACTCACCTTAAAGAGTTAAAATCTTGTTGAATGAGAACATCAGCTAAGGCTGTACTGATTGCCACTCATGGGCCACCATGACTGCTAATCAGTTATACTAAGAGAAGCAAGACAATGTATGGCCAAGGTCCCAGGGATTATCTCTCAGTCTTTTATTTCCTTTTAATTATATACTTATTTACTTATCTATTTACTTCTTCATTCATTCATTTATTTTTGATCACGGAAGCACCATTTGTTATAAGCCTACTGCTCAAAGATACCTTGTCTTTATAGATGGCCTTCTTTCATCTCTTTCAATTTTTTGTTTCCTTTTAATTATGTATTTACTTACTTCTTTCTTTAGTCATCCATTCATTTATTTTTAACCACAGAGGCACCATTTGTCATTGGCCAACTCCTCAATGATACCTTGTCTTTATAAATACCTTCTTTCAATTTGTTATGAGGCTGCTACATTGAACTTGATGCAGGTGTGAAACCATTGTTTGAAGAGTTATCAGGCTGTAGAGCTGACTCAATTTCTAACCAGATCAGAGTGGGGGAGTTTTCTGAGCTTCCTGCTGTGAAGGATGCAGGACAGTGTGCTAGAAAGAGCTCTAGGCTGAGGAGGAGAAAGCCTGGGTTCTACTCGGAGGTGTGCCAGTAAATGTTTAACAACCAGCTCTCCAAGATTTCATGATACACTTTTCAGTTTAGTCTGCATTATTAACACTTCCTCCATCATTTTCTTAAGTCCAGAACATCAATAAAACAATAAAGCAGACCTTGCTTTAGTAGATTTTTCCAGTTTCAGAGGTGGTAAATTCTCATACTGAAAATTTAAGAGTCTGCTTTTGTTTTGAGCTGGCTCTCGTTCATCCCTGATTCTAGGTCTAGCTTAGCCACTTACCTGTAATAAGGATAAATGTAAATAGAGTAGTGCTTGGGTTCAAAAAATCAATTACACAAGTGCAGGATGGGGTAAATATGACTAGAAAGCATATTTTACATAAAAAAGACATGGGAGTTTTAGAGGACTGTGAACTCAAAATGAGTCAGAACTATGATGGGACAGCCAAAAGAGTCTAGGCAATCTTAGGCAACGTTAATAGCATACTAGCCAGAACAAAGGAGATAGTCTTGCTAATCTATACCCTGGCCAGGGCATACCTGGAAAAGTGATTATAACAATAGGTGACAAGTTTGCCAAGTATTTTACATATATCATCTCATAGGATAAATATTGTGATCTGGTTGAGGTGCAGCATTTTAAAAGGGCATAGATTGTAATGTGTGCAGAGGAGGGTGACCTGGATAATGAGGGGATTCAAGTTTATTCCACACTAGGAGCATTTGAGGGAACTAGGAATGTTTAGCATGCAAAAGAGAAAACTTAGAGAGTATATGAATACTATGTTCAAATACGTGAAAGGTTGTTACATGAAAGAGAGAACAGACTTGTCCTGCTCAGCCTAACAGGGCACAACTAGGTGCAATGTGTAGAAGTGAAAGGGGAGGTAAAACTTTCCAGTCAGTTGGAACTGTCCATAAGTGGGCAGCTAGGTGGTGCCATAGTGTGCAGAGGGCCAAGTTCAAACATGGCCTCAGACACTTCCTAGCTCTATGACGGAGCAAGTCACATAACCCTGTTTGCCTCAGTTTCCACATCTGTCAAATGAGCCGGAGAAGGAAATGGCAAACTGATCCAGGATCTTTGCCAAGAAAACCTCAAATAGGGTGACAAAGAGTCGGGCATGACTACAAAACGACTGAACAACAACAACAAATGGAATGGCTGCCTCTGGGAGTAGCAAGCTCCCTGTTACTGGAGTTACTTAAGTAGAGGCTAGGTGGCCTCTTGTTAAGGATGTTGTAGAGAGGATTCATGATCTTATAGATTTGTATTGGGAGACCTCTGAGTCTTGCCTTTCATCTCCTGCCTCCATCCACATCTTTGCGAAGGTTATCCATCAACAAGCACTTGCTAAGCACTTATTAGGTTCCAAGCACTGTGCTAGGCACTGGGGATACAAAGACAGGAGTGAAACTGTTCCTGTCCTAGAAGACCTTACAGTCTAACCTGGGAATGCAACATGTTCATCGAAACATACACAAAATGGATACGAGGTGTTTTGGGAGAGTGGGGGTAGAAAGCACTGGCAAATGGAGATCAGCCCAGCCTTCATGGGACTTGAGTTAAACCATGAAGGAAACTAAAGTTTATGAGAGGAGTGAATTTCCGGCATGTGGGACAGTGTGAAAGGCTGCCCGTGAGACCAGTTTGACTGAATTGTAGATATGCAGAGGGGAATAAAGTGTAATAAGGCTGGAAAGACATATTGGATACAGGTTAGAAAGAACTTTAAATGCCAAGGAGTTTCTATTGGATCCTGAAGTAAGAGGAATTCATTGGAGTTTATTAAGTAGGTAGTGACACAGTCAGATTATATTATATTATATTTAGGAAAACCCTGGTGGTAGCTGTGGATTGGAGTGGGGAGATACTGGAAACTTGGAAACCAGTTAGGAGGCTAGTGCAATGGTCCAGGAGAGAGGTGATAAGGGCTTGAACTAAGATGGTGGCTGTGTGAGTGGAGAAAAGGCCAGAGATGATATGGTGATAAAAATACAGTCTGGCAACTGAGTGGATATTGAAAGGAGCAAAAGTGAAGAGTTAAAGATGTTGCCAAGATCCCAAACACCAGGGACTCAAAGGATGGTGGGAAAAGGGAAGTTAAGAAAAGGGATGGTTGGAGGAAGGAAGGGGAAACAAGGCAATGAGTTTTGGACATGTTGAATTTGCAATGTCTATGAGATATCTAGTTTGAAATATTTGGTAGGTAGTTTGTGATGTGGGATTGGAACTCAAGAGTGAAGCTAAGGCTAGATATGTAGATCTGGAAGTCATCTGCATAGAGATAAGAATTTAATCCACAGGAGCTGATGAGGTCACCATGTGAGAGAATGGGAAGAGAGAAGAGAGCAAGGGAGAGAGCTCTGGGATATATCCATAGTTAGAGGCCATGATGTGGATAGTTAACTAGCAATGAAGACTGAAAAGGAGTGGTCATACAGGTAGAAGTAGAACGAGGAGAGAGCAAAGTCATAAAAATACAGAGAAGAGAAAGTATCCAGGAGGAAAGGATGGGGTCAACAGTGTCAATGCTACAGAGAGGTCAAAAAGGATATGGACTGAGAAAAGGCTATGGGATTTGTCAATTAATTTGTCAACTGGGAACTTCAGAGAGAGCAATTTGGGTTGAGAAGGGTTAGGGTTGGGTTAGGAAGGCAAATTGCAGAAGACTGAGAAGTGAGGAAGTGGAGAGGAAGTGTAAGCAACAAGTATAGACAGCTTTTGCTAGAAATTTCACTGGAAAGTGAGAAGAGATACAGGGTGATAGCTTGAGGGGATGGTAGGGTTTAATGAGGGGTCTTTTCCCCAAAAAACTGAGGAGATGAACATGTTTGTAGGCAGCAGTGAAGGAACCAGAAGATAGGGAGAAATTGATTAGGGGGGTGGGTGATCATGGAGATGATCTGCTGGAGAAGATGTGAAAGGAAGAGTTTAAGGGATGGGTTTAAGAGTACACATGTGAAGAGCTTTGGTGAGAATGGTTACCTCTTGTTCAGAAACTAGAGTAAAGGAGGCATGTTATCCAAGAGATGAAGAAAAGGGTAGAAGAGGGAACTCACAATGGATGGCCATTATTTTCTCAGTAAAGTAAAAGGCAGTCAGTTGTGAGGGTGTAGAGAGCAGTAAGTGGATATTTAAGGAGAGAGAAGATTAAGAATATCCATTGTGGGGAGTGGGTTAGAAAATCAATTAAGGAGTAGTAAAAGGATTACTTTGGGCAGTCAAGTTCTGGATGGGATTAGACAACATAAATCTGTAGTGGATCCAGTCAGTATGGTTCTATGACTTTCTCCAGCTCTATAATAAATGGCAAATGAATAGAAGAGGAACAGTTAGTCCAATGGTGTCATCCAAACCTAAAATGCATGTCTTTCTCACCTCCACTTTCCTTCAAAACTGAGCTCATGTGCTACCTCATATATGAGGCCTTTCCAGATCTATTCCCCTTCCCCCATAGCCCAGCTACCAGTGCTGCCCAAATCACCTGGCATTTATTGTGTATACATATGTGTATGTGTTTTCTCCCCCATACAGAATATAAGATTCTTGAGAGCAGAAATCTTTGTGTTTGTTTGTCCAGTACTTAACATAGTACCTGGCATACAAAAGGCATCAAATAAATGTTTGTTAATTGAGTACAACTCAGATTCTATGACTTATGACATTTGCTTCTATTTCCATAGGTTTATTACTAATAAGGTTAAACACAGATATTCCTTAACTCATACAACTTTAGAACTAGAAGGAACCTTGGAAATTATCCAGCGCAACCACTTCATTTTACAGATGGGGAAACTGATGACGAGGGAGCTTCAGTGAATTATTTGGCCAAGATCAGACAGATGGTAATTAGCAGAGCTGGGACTTGAACACAAGACCTCTGACATTCAATACAGTGTGTACTCTTTCTATTAGGCTACCTCTCTACATGTTTCCTACCTTAGTCTGAGCAAAACTTCAGAAAAAAAAATTTTAAAATATGGAGCTGTCAATAGCTCAGTCAATCGGCAAACACTGATTAAGCACCAGGCATAAGAACAGAATTATCACAGAATCGCAAAGTTGGAAGGGACCTCAATCCAATCAATTCCTGAACAAAAATTTGCTCTGCAGCATTCCTGACAAATGGCCATCCAGCCTTTGCTCGAAGATTTCTAGTGAGGAGAAGCCAATCACAGCCCAATACAGCCCATTCCACTTTGGGATACCTATTTGTCAGGAAATTTTCCTTTCATCAAACCTAAATCTACCTCTTTAAATTGCCACCCATTGTTCATAATCTTGCTCTCTGGGAACAAACAGAACAGTATTCCCTCTTATGTATGATGCTTTTCAAATACTCCATTCTTTCTTTGCCTATATCTCTCAAATTTCAGTTCCTCCTCTTCCTTCTTGTGCTATACATTGCTAAGGAAAGGGGTTGCTAGGGGATGGCTGACCATAGACCCATTTCCCCTTAAAGGCTCTTTAGCAACACTTTGGCCCAGATGAAATGGCTTACAATCCTCTTTGACTTGTCAGGCAACTGGTCATGCTCTTTGGTAGCTGAGCCACCTCCTGGGGAGGGGTGCAGGGTGGGGGTGGGGGGTCTGTTCCTATCGTGCAGGGTTTTGTTTTGCTCATCAGTTTGTTTCTTTAAAAAGCTGCTGGCACTGGTTCTCATCACTCAAGAGTGAGGTAATTGGCTTGTTAGAATTCTCCTCCACCCGCCGTCGAGAAGAGGAGATGTGAGAGAGCCCAATCCCAGGCAGAGAAATAAGTCTCTCACATATGCTTTTGAAATCATCCTGCATCCGCTTGCCTGACTGAAAAGCACATCAGGTAGTTTGGTCATGGCAGATGAAACATGAAAATGCAGGCAAGAGCTTGGGCCTGCCTGCTGGCTCCCAGCAAGGGGAGGTGGCTGGTCATCATGATCTCATATCACAGAAAGCCTACGAGCTGCCCTTGTTCTGAGCACTATGTCCCTATAAAAGGGTCCCTGATCTGATTACTGGCTTGCTCCTGGATTCTTGCCAAGATGCCACGGACAGCTCTGTTACATCCAGAGTGGGAATAAGATCCAGTTGCTAGTAAGTAATACAAAAGGATACCCTGCCTCTCTGGTTCTCCAAGGGGTAGTTCCATCTTGACATCCCCCCAACCCCAAGTACCACCCATACATCTAAAATGGAGCTCATGACGGAAAATCCCCCCCAAAACCTCCTCCTCTTCTTTGATATATGACTATTCACCCACTTTCCCAAACTCAAAACCTTTGACTCTTTCCTCTCCCTCACATTTGGTATTCAATCGGTTACCAAGGTCTGTCACTTCTGCCTCCTTATCATCTCTCCTGTTCTTCGTTTTCTCTCTATTCCCACTGCAGCCCAGGGTAGTACATGCCCTCGGTACCACCCACCTGGACCAATGTCATAGTTCCCTCTTCCTCCCGCCTCCACTCTTTTCCTTTCCACCAATGCCAGGTTAATCTCCCTTATGTGCCTATCTGGCTACGTCAGCATTTTGCTCAAAAACCTTTAATGGTTCCCTACTGCTTTTGCTCATGTTACATCCCTGTGCTTGGAATGCCTTTCCCCTACCTTCCACCTGCTGAAATTCCATCCATTCTTTAAAAATACAAATCCAATGCCATCTTTTCTAGAAAGCCACCCCTGAGCTTTCAGTAACAAGGAGTTTTTCTTCCTCAGAACTCATGTAGCACTTTGCAGTCAGTCAACATTTATCAAGCATATGTACTTCTTGCAATTATCTTTTATTATAGGTATTTACGTATTTTTCCTATCTCCCTACTACACAATAAGCTTCATGTGGGCAGGAACCATGCCTTATCTAAATCTTGTCCTACCTTCAGTGCTTAGCCTAGTGTTCTTTATACAGTAGACACCTAATAAATGTTTGTTGAATTGAATTGAAGTGGTAGCCAGGGAGAGGGGGAGAAGGGATGTGTAGCTCAGGGACTGTGGGAGAAATGTTCCCCAGAGACCAAGGAAAAAGATGTGGGAACAGAG
Source organism: Vombatus ursinus (assembly GCF_900497805.2). NCBI lineage: Eukaryota > Metazoa > Chordata > Mammalia > Diprotodontia > Vombatidae > Vombatus > Vombatus ursinus. Next base: position 55,273,646 of record NW_020954576.1, on the reverse strand, counting down.
AGGACCTGGAGGGAACAGAGCAGTGCGCTAAATGAAGCCAGCTGTGGCTCCCTTCCCCGGGCCATGGCAGCTGTTCCTTCTTCAACTGATGGGGCAATGGCAAATTTCTGCTTTTGCAGGGAAAAGGCAGTTCTGAATGGGTCATTTCCTGAAAAGTTTTAAATTTATTTCCAGTGGAAAGATTTTTCAGGGTGTGTTTATTTTTTTTGTGGGTGGAGGGGGAAAAGTACAGAGGTGGGTGGAGTTGATATCCATGAAGTGAAGGTTCAGGAATGGTCCCCTAAACTGTCACTGATAATTTAAGTCTTGGGGCAGCTAGGTGGTATAGTGGATAGAGCACTGGCCCTAGAGTCAGAAGGATTTGAGTTTGAATCTGGCCTCAGACACTGCTGTGTGACACTGGGGAAGGAAGGAAGAAAGAAAGAGAAAGAAAGAAAAGATTTAATTTTGTATCCCTCTCAGCTTCTAGAGCCTTCCTCCATTAAATAACCTCATATTTCCATCTGCCCCCCAACTTTCAGAATTCTTCACCTAAGGGTCTTTTCCTGTTCACTATCCCCAGGACCAAACCAAGCCACAAGCTTCCTTACCTTATACCTTCACCCCCAGGGACTTTTTCAGGTATCCCTCCTGATATTCCCATCTCCTACCTCTCTACCAGACTCCCTTGTCCATACCTCTGCCTCTTCCTGCCTACTATGAGGCCAGCTTCCCAGGTCACTACATAACCATGGGGTTGAACCTTGAAGAGGGGCCTGGAAGAGTCTAATTATATGCTTCTTTCAATGGACCTGCTTCCCAAATTGAACAATCTTTGATACTCTCCCTGGACTCACTACTCTTCAGAGGTTAAGATACTCCTACCTCCTCTCTCTCTCTCTCTTTTGCTTTTTGATGAGGCAATCAGGGTTAAGTGACTTGCCCAGAGTCACACAGCTAGTAAGTGTCAAGTGTCTGGGGCCAGATTTGAATTCAGGTCCTCCTGACTCCAAGGCTAGAGCTCTATTCACTGCGCCACATAGCTGCCTGGCCATACCCAATCTCTTGTCAAATTCTGACATAATTTCCCTTGTACATGTTGTCTTTGCTCTACTCGCACAGCTAGAACTGTACCTCAGGTCCTCAACACCTCTCACCTGGAGTGTCACAATATCCTTCTAACTGCTCTCCACTCCAATCCATCCTCCATTTCACTGCCAAAGTGACTTTCCTGAAGCATAATGTAAGTCTGACCACAGTGGTGCCACCCCCACTAAACTCTAGTGGTTCCCTATTACTTCCAGGATCATATATTAAGACCTCTGTTTGACAATTAAAGCTTTGTACAATGTAATTCCACCCCACATTTCCAGTTTGCTTACACTCTACTATCCTATTGGTTCTCTATGGTCCAACCATAATGGCCAACTGCTGTTCTTTGCATGTGACAGTTGATCTCCTGACTCTGCGTTTTTGCATCGGTTGTCATCATGCCTAGAATGCTCCATCCTCATCCACAAATACTCCTTCCCTCAGAGATCACCTTCCATATACTCTATATATATGCACCTAGTCATTTACATACTGTCTCCCCAACTGGACCGTGAGCTTTTGGAGGGGAGGGATTGTCTTTTGCCTTTCTTTGTATCCCCAGCACATAGCCTGGTACCTGGCCCATCATAAGTACTTAGTAAATTAGTGTTGACTAACAGACATCTCACTTCAGACAAGATAAAATAGAATGATTATAGCTCCTTGAAGACAGAGAATGTTTAGTTTTTCACTTGATATTCCCAGTGCACAGTACTTAGCACTTAATAGGCACATAATCAATGTGTGATTGACTATATCGCCATCCATGGCCACTTTCTTCAGCTCCAGATAGATGGTCATCTGCTAGCTAGGAATCCAAAGTCCAGGTCCTCTCTGTTCCAGCCAAGTGGGTAAAAAATCTGTAGATGATTACATGGGAGTTTTAGTAAAATTAGGTGGTAAATGGAATGATCTTTAAGTTCCCTTCCAAATCTAAATTGTATCATCTTCAACTACATGTAGGATGTCCCTTTGGCACCTCATAGTAGATCTAGAACTCAGAGGGACTCTAGAGGTCCTCATCTAGTCTAACCCCATCATTTTACAGATGAGACAACTGAGTCCCAATGACTTGTCCTAAGTGAAACAAGTAACATACATCAGAGGCTAGATTTGAACTCAAGTCTCCTAATTCCATAGCCAGTACTCTTCCTATTGTACCAAACCATCTCAAGCTCACACTATCCAAAACTGAAACTGTTATCTTTCCATTAAACCTGCTCCTCCTTCCAACTTCACTGTTTCTTCCAGTAGTGCAACCCCATGCTTCCAATATTCCTGACTTGGGTGCTGTCTTTGTTCCTTCTCCCCTACCTTCTAACACAAAGCAGTTACCAAGCTCTGTTAACCTACCCCTGAAAAAGCTCCTTCATCCAACACTTCTTTCTGTTCCCACTACCACAACCTTAGTACAGGTCCTCCTTACCAACTCAATGAGATACATTTTGTAGAGGCAGTCTTAAATGCTTCTAATCATTCATAAGTCTTTTGATTCTTCATGAATCAAAGATCAAAATCTTTTTTAAATGGAAAACACCTTTAATATTCCTAGGATCTATGATTTTATTGAAGTACTTGGTCCCATCATGAAACCCCTTTATGCCTTAGTTACAGGTGTGGTAACCTGTGGCCTTGATGCTACATGTGGCCTTCTAGGTCCTCGGGTGTGGCCTTTTGCCTGAGTCCAAGTTTTACAG
>NW_020954576.1:55268634-55270840 GCF_900497805.2 Vombatus ursinus | reverse complement strand
TTGAGACTGCAGGTTCCCCACCTTTGTGCTTAGTAGCTTCTGGTGAGCTGCTGTGGCTGATAAAATTAATCTCCAGGTAAACCACTTCCTGCTGCTGAGCATCTCCAAAGTGAACTAGGCTGGTTCTTCTTTAGACATCAGGTTCAGGCCTATATGGGAAACTTGTCTGTCTTGTTAGAACCTGCTAGCATAGTCCGTAAGGATCCAGGCTGACCACCACCCCACCAGGAGACATGATCATCAGAAGTATCTTGATTTTTCACAATTTCAATAACTTACTAGGAACTCTCAGGTTTTTCTGGATGTGTGCAAATGATTCAGAAATTTTTTTTAAAGCCTCCCAATTAAAAAAGTTTGGGGGGTGAGCAAGGGAATTCCCACTCCTTAGGAGTAGGAAGTTAATGTGGTAGAAAGAACTTTGGGCTGAAGAATCAGAAGTTCTGTATCTCACCCATTTCTTAACCTCGTCTCCATAGATTGCTTTCTCTCTATCCAGCTTCCCCACCCCACACCCAGTTCCATAAATAAATTTAAAGGGGTCTGTGACCTTAAGTGGGAAAAAAAATTACATCTTTGTTTTTTTCAGCTTTGGTTTCCTTTGTAATCCTAGGTATTCTTTTATGCATTTAAAAGCATTATTCTGAGAAGGGTTAAATAGGTTTCATCAGCCTTTCAAAGGGGTCTGGGCCACACTAAAGGTTCAGAAGCCCTGCTCTAACCCAACTAGCTGGGTGGTCGTGGGCTGGCTGTTATTCTTCTTGGCTAAGCTCATTCATAAAATGAGGCCAATGTTATTTGCACTGCCCACCTCAGGATTATTATGAGAAAGCATTCTGTGCAATGTAATGTGCTATAAAAATGGACATTAGTATTTTGTTGTTGTTGCTGTTATTTCCTGAGGCATATTTGAAATGTGGTCTTAACTAGAGGGGAAGATCAAAGTCCTTTCCGACCCTGTGACTCTATATGCACTGTGCAAAAAAACCCTACGAAATAAAAACCAGAGTACCCTTCTCCATCTTTAAGTATTACTGAAGGCTTATTTGAAAGCATACAAGCAAGATGACTTATGCATCCCTTCCTTCTGAGGCCTAATTCCCTTGCTCACCCCAAAAGCCCTGCCAACTAAACCACCCTTTGAATAAGAGCCACAAGGTACAAATAAATAAATAAATGACACTTTCTGCAAAATCTGCTTCTACGGGAGAATTTTCAATCACAAACAGGCTGTTGATCTGACAGGCCTGAAATATCACATTAGTCAACAATACTGATGGAGTGCCCATTGTATACAAGCAGAGGACTGCACTCCACCATATGGGTTCATGCTTCACCTGGGCGGGCACAAAGATGCTTCACTACAAGCTATAAGTCGAGTGCTGCCCACTCAGGTTGTTTCAGAGCTGGATTCTGTGAAGTTACTCACTACACAGTGGATTAAACTCATCCCACCCCATCCCCCCCCACCAGCTTTCAAGGAGGAAAGATAGACACGACATGGTCTCCCTTGGCAATTCCATCTACTCTTGCTGTCATCTCTACACAGATGACTCTTAAATCTGCATCACCAGCCTTGATCTCTCTCCTGAGCTGGAGGCCTGCAGAGCTAAGATGAAGGAGTAGTGCCTGACCATTCTTATCCCTTCCATCTCTAAATCTTATAAGCCAATGATCTCAAACTGCCTTCAGGTTGTCTCTAATTAGATGTTCCCTGGCCCCTCCATGTCCAAATGACATGGTGTTAGAAACAGGACTTCTGACTATAAGTCCAAAGCTCCTTTTGCTACTACATCCTTGCAACCCCATCCCACCCCCATATTGCTTTTTAATTAGGAGGTTTCCTCCCACATTTGCTCCTTCTTCTGACCTCACTATTTCTACCAAGGGTTCTACCAGTCTCCTATGTTTACCATCTTGGATTCTTCCCTTTCTATCACTGCCTACATTTGATCAATTGCCAAGCCTTATCAATTGCCCTCTGAAATACCTCTTTCCTTTACCCTGTTCTTTTCATTCTCACTGCCATAGCCCTATTATAGGTCCTTATTACCAAATGCCTGGGTCAGGGGTGGGGAACCTGCAGCCTCAAGGCCACACGTGCCCCTCCAGGTCCTCAAGTATGGCCCTTTGACTGCATCCAAGGATTCAAAGGGCCGCACTTGAGGACCTAGAGGGCCACATGTGGCCTTGAGGCTGCAGGTTCCCC
>NW_020954576.1:55257094-55268624 GCF_900497805.2 Vombatus ursinus | reverse complement strand
ATCAATGCGCCTCCGGGTTAAGAGTATCGAGCTGGTCTCATGCTCACCACTGCAGCGGCCGCGTCATAATGAGTTTCATTTTGTGTATTTTGAGTCTAAAATGCCTATAGGAAATCTACATCTGGGTTCTAAATCTAGATTCAGAGACGAAAGGTAACTCAGAGGCCAAATTGTCCAGCCAGATAGGAGTTCACTAGAGATATTAAAGTTAAACTAAGTGCAACTTTGGGACAGATAGGTGGCTCAGTGGATAGAGTGCTTGGTCCCCGACTCAGAAAGACCTGAGTTCAAATCTGACCTCAGATACTTATTAGCTTGTGGGGCTCTGAACGAGTCACTTAACACTGTTTGGCTCAGTTTCCTCATCTGTTAAATAAGCTGGAGAAGGAAATGACAAACCACTCTAATATTTCTGCCAAGAAAATCCCAAATGGGGTCATGAAGAGCTGGACACAACTGAACAACAATGACAAAAACCCAGCAATTTTGGACAAGTTTCTCTCTCTCTCTCTCTCTCTCTCTCTCTCTCATATATGTATGTATATGTACATATATGTATATTATATACATATCAGTATTTAGAATACAATAAGGCTGGACTAGATGATCTCTAAAAGTTAAATACAATCCTATCAAATGGCTTTTTATTCAGTTAGGGAATAAGGTTTCTATGTAAATTAATTTTACAGATAATTGAAGGTTATACCTTTTATAACCAAAACTTTTATTTCATCCACTTGCGTTAAAGTCTTTGTCAAGTGCTTAACACATTTTCTCACCCCTTTAAACAGGGCTAAGACATATACAATGGAACCATTTCTTGATCATTTAGCATCATTATTCTGACCATTAATTATTATATAGCAGGCTAAAGAGAATACATCTTATACTTCAATTTCTAGCAGCTCTTCCCCCTGCTTCTTTTAATCTATTCTCTAAATTCAATTAAATCAGGGAACTTAATTTTATACTTAGTTCCAAACCACTCCCTCCTCCCCCTTCCTCTTTTGAGGTTTCCATGCCTCTTCCATGGAGTAAAGTGCATGGGCTTTATGACAATTGTTTCCCACAGAGACCACTTTCATCCACTTCCTTTGTTAGCTGGAAATCTGACCTCTGGATAAAGAGGAATGTTATTATTCTTCAGGCTTTATGTGGCGGATAGAGCCTAGAACTAAGAACCAAGAGATCTGGGTCACTAGCAGATCTTTGCTCCACATGAACTATGACTTGGGGCAGATTACTTCCTCTTTCTCTCTGGACTTCACTTTATGAAGTGTCTCCTATGGGCCAGGCACTGTGCTTAGTGCCAGGGATACAAAAAGAGGCAAAAGACAGTCCCTGCCTTCAAGGAACTTACAATCTAATGAGAGAGACAACAAGCAAACATCTGTATAAACAAGATAAATAGGAGATAATCAACAGAGGGAAGGCACTAGAATTAAGAAGGGTTGGAACAACCTTCCTGCAGAAGGTGGGATTTCAGCCGGGACTTGAAGGAAGCTCAGGGAAGCCAGGAGGCTCAGGTGAGGAGGGAGAGAATTCCATGCTTTCTCAACTTGTACAAAGAAAAGGTTGAAGTAGGTGATCACCCAGATCCTTTCCAGCTACTCTTTCACAGCCTCTATTAGGGACGCAATGTCAAATAACCACACTAAGCTTGTCCCACTTATGCAGAATTATGGAGTGTTAGTGCTTGAAAGGACCTTTGTTGTTGTTCAATAGTTTCATTTGTGTCTGATTCTTCATGACCCCATTTGGAGTTTTCTTGGCAAAGATACTGGAGTGGTTTGCCATCTCCTTCTCCAGTCATTTGACAGATGAGGAACTGAGGCAAACAGGGTGAAGTAACTTGTTCAGGGTCACACAGCTAGTGTGTGTCTAAGGCTGGATTCCAACTCAGGAAGGTGAGTCTACCTGATTCCAAGCCCCAGGCTCCATCCACTGTGCCGCCTAGCTGCCCTCATGTGTCACTCCTACAATCAGACTTATGGAATTTCAGAAATGCAAGTGATATTGGCAGCTGTTCAGTCCAATCTACTCTAGAGAAAAAAGTCACTTCTACAAGATGCCCAATGAGAATAATAGCACCTACCTCCCAGGGTTGTTGTGAGGATCAAATGAAATAAACATAAAGAGCTTAGCACAGTGCCTGGCACATAGTAAGCACTATACGATATGTTTGCTATTATTATTAATATTACTATCATCATCATCATCATCATCATTAGCCTCTGCTTGAGACCTCCAGTGAGAGGAAACCCATTACCTCTAGAGACAGCCCACTCAACTTATGGAGAGCTCTAGTTCTTGGGAAATTTCTCCTTAAAGCAAGCCTCGATTTGCCTCTTTGCTTTATTCACTACCTGTATTTAAGAGAATTTTCTATTTGACACTTCCACTGTCTAAACGACAACAATGGTCAGGAGGGAAGAATTTAAGTGGGAAAAAAACCATCCTGCAAGCACCATGATAAGGAGTGTTTAATGATAAACGAGAAGCAATGTCACAAAAGGCTATCCTAATAAGAGTAAAGTGGAGGATGAGACACACAAAAGCAAGCTGTCCAACAATGGTTCTAAAGAATATGGGGAATCTTCTCATGGGAATCTTGAAAGGGAAGGCAGAACCAATGTGTATAATGGGCAACTGTCTCTTTGCAGAGAGGCAGTACAAAGCCAGACCACCAGCTTCCATTCTTACAGGGCTCAGGCAGACGTTTATTTCCCCCTCATCCTTTCTTTCTCTGCCCCTTTGCCTCAGCCCACTGAAACCACCCAGGAGCCTTTTTCCCTTTAATTGGGATTTTTATCAAACAGCCTTTCACCTAAGAACAGAAGGAGGTGGGCTCTCAGCGAAATCCAGGCTATAAATGGAAGATAACCATAGGCACCAGAACGTTCCAAGGGAAACTGGTAGGGTTTGTCTTCCCCACACAAAACACAAAAGATGTTCAGAAAGATCTCGGCAGCCATTCCCACCAATGCTAATCAGGGAATGCTGATAATAAGCTTAGGAACCTATTCAGGTAATAAGCCTTCCTAGAGATGGGAGCCTAACCCCGGGTTCTCTTTTAAAAAGAAAGGGTTTTGAATGTTTTGCTCTGTCCTTCCTCCGTTCTGGTCCCAACTGGTCTCCAAGAGGTTAAAAGTATGACAGAAGGTTGTTAGTTTAGATAGAAGAATTTTCGGATGGTTGTGAATGTCAAACACTGCGATAGATTACAGAGATATGGTAACTAAGGTCCCTCCCTAGAACTTTCTTTTTTTAAGGATATAGACATATACTGACTTTGGGACCCTGGGCAAATCACTTAACCCCTCAGGGGCCCAAGCAACACTCAGACCATAAATTGAAGAGCATGCATTGATCAATATTAATAGAGGGAGTTTTCTTCCTGGGAATTTACCAATTAAATCCAAGATTTGTAGGAGGAAAAAAGGCTACAAACCATTCTCTCTAGGAAGATTAGGTAGAGTCCTTGCTAGCAGCAAGGGAATGGACTTTCTTTGTCCATAATGTGCAGTCTTATGAACAAATAAAAATGAGAAGTAGTTTGGCATTCATTGAATAGAGAAATAACCTTAGAATAAGGAAAACTTGGGTTCAAACCTTGCCATTGTCACACATTAATTAGCTCTGTGTTGTCTGACTCTCTGTGACCCCATTTGGGGTTTCATTGGCAAAGATACTGGAGTGATTGGCAATTTCCTTTTTGGCTTATTTTACAGATGAGGAACTGAGGCCAACAGAATTAAGTGACTTGCCCAAGGTCACACAGTTAGTAAATGTCTGAGGTCAGATTTGAACTCAGGAAGATGAGCACAGTGCTCTATCCACAGCACCACCTAGCTGGCCTCTTAGCTTTGTGATCAGGGGAAAGTTATTTAACTTCTGAATGCAACTCTCTAGGATAACAAGTTACAGAGAAATTTACTATCTGCATGTGGAAAGAGTTTCCATACTGAGAGCTCCCCATATTAATAAAGTCATAGGCTCAGACTCATAGATACATATGTACGTACACGCACGTTCATACACACATGCATCCATTTCTTATCCTACCTTGCAAGATTATGAGGTCTCTAAAAGCAGGGACTGGTCCTTGTACATAGTGGGCACTTTATAGATGTCTGTTAAATTAAATTGAATGACCTTTAAAGGTCCTTTCTAGTTTGGTGAATATGTTTTGCTCTGAGTCCTGTGAATTCAGGCAAAAAGAGGAGTTTTGTATAGTGGGAAGAGCATTGGATATTGAGTCAAGAGACCTGGGTTTGCAGCATCATAGGTGGTGCCATAGTGCACAGAGCGCTGGGCCTGGAATCAGGAAGGTTTATCTTCCTGAATTCAAATCTAACACTTACTGACTGTATCACTCTGGGCAAGTCACTTAACCCTGTTTGCCTCAGTTTTCTCATCTGTAAAATGAGCTGGAGAAGGAAATGGTAAACCCCTCCAGTATCTTTGCTAACGAAACCCCAAAGGTAGTCACGAAGAGTCAGACATGACTGAAATGAGAGACTGAACATCATCCCTAGCTTTACATAGGGCTTTACAGATATTATTTCATTTTATCCTCACAACAACCCTGTGATGTAGGTGTTATGATTATCTTCATTTTATAGGTGAGGAAACTGAGGAAGACAGAGGTTAAGTGACTTGTCCAGGGACATGCATCTAGTGTCTGAGGCTGGATTTGAATTTAGGTCTTCCTGACTCCAGGTCCAGTGCTCTATGCATTGCACATGCTGTGTGATGTTGAGTCAAACTTTTAACCTGGGACTCAGTCTCATCTGTAAAATGAGGGAGTTAGGCTAACTGGGGCCCCAAGGTCCCTTCTGGTTCTAGAACTAGATCTTTCATCTTACCATTACTGGAAATGTGTGTTGAATCTTGATTTTCTTTTGGCTATCCAGCTCTAAAGCCATAAGGGGACCTGAGAACCTATCAAGTCCAATTTCTTCATTTTACAGATGAGGAAGCTGAGGCCCAGAGAAAGGAGTTGCCCAAGATCGCACAGCTAGTATGTTTCAGAGGAGGGAATTTGAACCCAGGACCTGACTCCAAAGCCAGCCTTCTCCCCTGTTTCATTTCTGAGTCAAGTGCAAGGAGTTCCCTAAATCATCCTGTTCCTCAGTTTAGCTCACAGCGCTGTCAATGAGGCTCACTCAGAAGCATACTCCAAGCAATCATTTAGAAGCTAAGAGTTCTATCCTGAATGCATATGGACAGTTCAATCCTGAAAGAAAAGGCTATTTAAACACTGTAATATATCATGTGCAATGTGAGGTGTCAGACATGCAAACCAGGGAATGAAAAGTCAGAGCGCTGTTAATGGAATGGCGTGTTTACTATTTTCACATTGCAAGAAAAGAGCTCAAAAAAAAAAAAACAACTCTACTTTTTTTCCAGTAACTCTGAGCACTGAGCAAAGGGTACAGGTGCAAGTATAGAGTTGAAGGGAAGGTTCCTTATGCATCTTCTCTATACAATTTGCTAATTTCTTTTTTTTTTGTAAGGCAATTGGGGTTAAGTGACTTGCCCAGAGTCACACAGCTAGTGTTATGTGCCTGGGGCTGGATTTGAACTCAGGTCCTCCTGACTCCAAGGCCAGAGCGCTATATTCTGGCCACCAAGCTGCCCTACAATTTGCTAATTTCTAAAAGTCCACAAATATTTCTATTATTTTGGCTTAAAAGATTATTCCCCTAATAAAATCTATATACCTTGAGGAATTGGCTTAAGGCTTCAGTAAGCTTTCAGTGTGAATTGAGGTCATCAGATTCTTTCCTGAGGGCACAGTTGCAAGAGGAGAGAGGGAAGAGAGTAGAATACTGGAGGGGACAATGGATGAGGGAAGAAGAGAGGTCCTAGTAGAAAGGAAATATGGCATAGAAAAGGAATTCTGAGGCCCATAATTGGAAAAATGGCCAATTTTTCCAAATATAGAAACCTTGAAAATTCAGAAGACTTGAGTTCAAATCCTAGATGTACCCTTTACTGCCTGTGTGACCAAGGGTAAGTCATTTAACTTTTCTGGGTCTAGGTTTCTTTGTCTATAAAGTGATGGGATTGAACTTGATAATCTCTCCAATCCCTTTTAGTTCTAGCAACCTATGAACTACTACTATAAGGCTGGGGGTTGGTTGGGTCAATCAACTGCCCACCCCACTTAAAGTAACTAACATAATACCTTAGCCCTGATAGCTTTATCAAGTGAGACCATCTCTATTGAATCAATCAATCAAATACATTAAATTAAAGAACACACTGCCATCTTCTACAGTTTTTCCATAAAATAGCAAACCAATTTGGAACCCAATATTCAAGTGTTTGGCAGCTTAGAGAAGACAGCCTTCCCAGCCAAGCCCTTGAAAAGGAAGCAATTAAGGAGAAGGGTGGAATAGATTCTTTGTCTCCTCCTCACCCTTTTGACCAGAGAATGACCTTATGAACCTCAGGGGATCAGAGGATTCAGACTTCTTATTGGTCTGAACAGTGTCCCTAGATCAGCGTATGACAGTTTGCACTGGGAGTCGAGACCAAACTAGATATACCAAGGAAAGGCATCTTCAAGGATTCTACAAGAATCCCAGAAGAAACTATGCCATGCCTGTGGGGAAACTTTATGAAGACCCCCACAAAGGGGAGAAAAGAACTTCCAGCAATCAGGAACTAAGTTACTCTTTTGTCAATGTGTTTTCTAAGCTTGGGTCCATTTTTGTTTTGGTTCTGTGTGTACTGGTGGGAGAATGTATCACAGGCTTGGAGGGGTTGGTGGTGTTTTGTACCAACTATTCTTACTATAACACCTTAATAAATGCACTGTTCCAAAAGCTAATGAAGTCTAGTTGATTGATATCAACTGATAATCTTGTGGGAGAAGGGGGAAAGAAACACACTGATGGGGGCTCGTGATTGATGGTACTAGATAACCACTTCCAACCATTTAGGGTCCCTGAGTACCCCAAGAGGTGATATGGCAGTTGCTCTCTGGGGACTCAGTCTGCTAATGCAGGGAAAACATATCCTGAACTGTTCTATATACAATGCTTCGTAATATTTTTAGACAGACTTATGATTTCATTGGTATAGGGAGCTCCTAATGAAGGAATTTATTCTATCAATGAAGATGGACACTAGAACTTATAGAATTAGAGAGTTGCCTGGGGACACTGGAAGGTGGTAAAACTTGAACTTAGGTCTTCTGGACTCTGAGATCAGTTCTCTCTATCCACTAGCCAAGCTGCCTTTCAGTAAATATGCTTCTTAAATACCAAAAACTTATAAATGCCTAATACTAAACTGTTAGAATCATTTATACTTAAGATCCTTTTGACTCTAACACTTAGAAAAGAAGAAGAAAAAGTTTCTTTCTTTTTTGCTAATAAGATTAAGTGTGATGGAGTGGAAAGAGTGATATTCTTGGTTAGAGATGAAACATTTGGGTTCCAGTCTTGACTCAGTTACTTATTACCTCTGTGATCTTGAGCAAATCACTTCTCAGGGCCACCCTTCTCTCACTTGTAAAATGCTGGGGCTGAACTGGATAATTAATAAATTCCCTTCTCTCTCTAATATTCACTCATTCTGGGACCTTGAGCAGCTCACTTTATTTCATCTGTAAAATGGGTGAATTACTATAGGGCTTAAATGAGATCATGTATATAAGAGACAGTGTGACCTTTAAACCCAAAGAAAGGTGGACTAGCTCATTTGATCTCAAGTCTTTTATGGAAATCTCTCTACAAGGACATTGGCAAACACTACAACCCCAGAGTGGCTTATGTTGAAAGAGGCCTTGAAAGCCATCCTCTTACCAGAAGCCCAAACATATTCTTGCCGCAGCAAGGAAAGGCCTAATAAATTCTGACTGCTAGGCCCCACATTTCTCAGCAAGCAGGGCCTCCTGGGAACCCTTATTCTCTCAGCCTCCCCAGTCAGACAGGTGGACTACCATACACGGAGCTTCATCTGGAGGCCAAAGCACACAGTGAACAGATTACAAATTAGATTTCTTGGGTAACTGGGGAGGTATGTCATGAATCAAGTACCAAATGCTAACCATTAGGCAAGCCTAAGAGTGGAGCATCAGAAGGCTGTAGCCAAGTGAGAAAGAATAGCTCCCCCTCCCCAATGCTGTTAGAATCACTGGCACATTGATTAGTGTGTGCAGCAAACTACCAGTTGGGATGTTTGGGGAGTGCCAGGTGTATTTGTCAATCATGAAAGAAAAAAAGGAAAAGAAAAAAAAGAAAGCCCAAATAGGAAGGAAAAGGATGAATTTTGTTTTGTAGCTCACTTTTACTGTGAAGGAAAGAGGGTTTCAAATGAAGCCAGTAACATGGAAACAGCCACCCGAGGAGGAAATGAAAGATGCTGCCAGCGCTAACCCAGTGGAGAGGGCCTGCACTTAGCTAAGAACAGAGGACGCTTTCACCTCATCTCTCCACTGTGAGCTTGAGACAAACTGGATGCACAAAAGAAATTGGCACCCGGACAGTGCCATCTGTCTCCCAATGGGTCTTCTTCCAGAAGAACAAGGGGAGAAGAAGGCGGGAGCCCTCCTGCTTACCAAGCCCATGATGCCTCCCTTTGGAATAATAAGTGGATTAGAATAGTTAGTGAAATAATCACATTCTGGGAAGTGGGGGTAGGGTGCTTTTCTGATCCTTACCTTTCAGCCACTATTTTTAAAGGACTCACCAAGAAATATTGCAAAGCAACTCCAAAATGGAATGGAGGAAGAATATAAAGATGGAGGGAAGGGGGGGGGAAGGAGCCCAGCCCTCAAGGAATTTACAATCTAATGGGAGTGCTGAGACAAGAACATGAATAGAATAATGGCATGGCTAGGGATTGAACCTATGATTTTATTAGCATAGGGAATGTCCAGATAAGAAAAGTCCCTACACCAATGCAGGTTGGTACCTGCTCTGTAATGTATAGTCTTAGAGTACATAGTCCATGAGCCTGGTTTAAAAACTTTTTTTTAATAGTTGTATTTCACTGTAATTAGTTTTCTTCTATGCATTTGAAAATATCACTGCAAAAGGGACTGTAGGCTTTACCAGACTGCCAAAAGGGTTCATATCACAAAAAGATATTAAGAACATAGGTTATGAAGAGTTGCCCGGAGCACTGAGTAGTTAAGTGACTTGCTCAGAGACACTCATCCAGCAGGTGCTAGAGATGGCATTTGAACCAAAGTCTTCCTGGTTTTGAGGCTAACTCTCTATCTGCTACGCCACACTGCCTCTCTATGATACCAATCAGAAAGTATATAGAAGTTCAAACAGCAGGTGCTTAATAAATGATTGCTGAATTGAACTGAACCTTCATTGCAGGAAAGTAATTCTGAAGGCTCTGCATGCAGTGAAATAGTTAATAAACATATGTGAGAAAGAATGGAAGTAGATGAGAGGGTTCTGAGTAATAATAATAATGACAATAATAATAACAGCTAGTATTACATAGCGCTTTAAGGTTTGTAATGTGCTTTATAAATATTATATCATTTTAACCTTACAACTATCCTGGAAACAGGTTAAGTGACTTGCCCAGGGTCACACAGCTAGGAAATGTCTGAGGCTGCATTTAAATTCAGATCTTCTTGACTCCAGGTCCAGTGCTGTATCCACTGTGCCACTTAGCCACCTCAGTGACAGAACTGGGAAATTAAAACTAACATTAGAGGCAATCTAATTCAGTTTCTGACAAATATTGCCTGTGTGATTCTGGATAAGTACCCTAGGGCAACTCTCCAAGACTTTAAGTAGCAGAGCATTTGTTGGTCAAGGGACTTTCCTCCATTCCCAATGGATTATTCTCCAATACAGCTCTCTGACAAGTGATGGTTTCTCCTCCAGACTCTGTCTAGCACTTCAGGTATTGTTGTTGCTTGTCCTTTGTTATCGAAGAGGACCATAACATCAAGAAGATGATGCCACGATTTGTAAGTGAATTGGATTCAAGTTAGGGAGGGCTGTGCAAAGTCACCAGTCTCACTCTCCTCTGGAGCCCTCTACATCCAGTGGCTAGATATAGATCAGGACAACTGGGGATGGCCCCGCACCCTTTGAGTGATGCACAATTCAAGGCAGACTCCTCCACGTCCTGGAGTGCTCTAAATGCTGGGGTCATGGGATCACAGATTTCCGGGATGGAGGAATCTTAGGAGCCATCCAATCCAACCCTCTCATTTTACAGATCAGGAAACTAAGATCCAGGAAGCTTAAGTGACAAACTTAAGGTCACACAGGTATTAAATGTCAGAGCTGGGATTTGAAGCTAGGTAGGTCCTCTGAGTCTAAGACCATAACTCTCACCTCCATCCCTCATGTCCTCCCTCCTTATATTGAGCTGAAATCTATCTCCCTGTAAATTTCACATTTTTTCTTCTGTCCTCTGGTGCCCAACAGAACAAGACTTGACTCCATGGAAGATTGGGAGCACTTTAAATAACTGAAGACAGCTATCAACGTACTCCTAAGTCTTCTCTTCTCCAGAAGGACTATCCCTTTGGCTGCAACCTGTACCCTGCATCCCCTGCTGAAACATACAATGTTTCAACATCTTTGGTGCATCACTACTCACCAGGGGCCAATTGAAATGAAGGGACATCTCATACCCAGTGCCAAGAAGCAATACCCATTGGGCATTCTCTTGCCCCACTTGTAGTTACTGCACAGTGGCAGGACCAGAATTAGAGACACAGAACATCAAAACCAAAAGGACTTTAGAGAGCAAATTGTCCAGCCTCCTCATTGGATAGATGCAGAAACTCGAGCTTGGAGAAAGTAAGTGACCTGCCCAAAGTCACACAGCTGCTACTAAATTCTTTGACTTGTAGTAAATGGTCAAAGCACTGAACTTATAATAATTTACAGAATGCTTTAAGATTTGCAAATAAGTTTCATTTCAATAAAACTTAGCAAATGTTATTCAGCCCCCAAATGGTACTGTTGTATGCACTAGGGACAAAAAGACATAAAACAAAACCAAACCTCAGTGTCCCTCTACCTCAAGGAGTTAAAAGTCTCATGGAGGAGAGGGGAGGGAGATGGGCTAGTAACAAGAATTTACATAGAACCTGCGGTGTGCCAGGCACAAAGCTAAGGCCTTAACAAATATTTTCTACATGACCTTTACAATAACCCTGGGAGGTAGGTGTTATTTTCTCTGTTTTACACATCAGGAAACCAAGGTAGACAGAAATTAAATGACATGCCCAGGATCACACAGCTAATATGTGTCTGAGGTTATGATTTGAACTCAGGTCTTCCCAGTTCCAGGCCCAGTCCTCTACCCATTGCTACCTAGCTTCCTCCTGGGAAGATCTAGAAAGGCAGCAGTATTTAGACTAGTGTTGTCAAATTCAAATAGAAATCAGACATACATAAGACTCCCTATGGCTGCATATATTGCTTTAGTTTTAAGAGATAGAGGACCAGCCCTGGAGTCAGGAACACCTGAGTTCAAATCTGGCCTTAGATACTTACTAGCTATGTGACCCTGGGCAAGTCATTTA
>NW_020954576.1:55227296-55257061 GCF_900497805.2 Vombatus ursinus | reverse complement strand
TCCTGTTTGTCTCAGTTTCTTCACCTATAAAATTACCCCAAAATGGGGTCATGAAGAGTCGGCAACAACAAATTATTTTATTTTCTTAAATACGTCCCAATTACATTTTAATCTTGTTGGGGCTACACTTAGGAGCATTGTGGGTCACATGGGACCTGCAGGCTGTATTATTCACCCCTCTGATTTTAGCCAACCTGTTCATTTTATAGTTGAGAAAAAACTAAGGCCTAGGGAAGTTATACTGCTGATTCGTGTTCACACAGGTAAAGGGTAGCAAACCAGGATTCAAACCCAGGTCCTGGGACTCCAAATCAAGGGGTCTTTCTTCTATGCTACATATATATGCAAATAAAGGTATGGATATGATGCTGGATGTGATGGGGAAAAGGAAGGAGCCAAACACAATAGATGTAGGTAGGTGCAAGTATTTTCAGCCCTATTTTACAGATGAGGAAACTCTGAAAGGGAAGGTATGGCTTTCCCAGGGTCATATGGCTATCACCAGCTAGATTCTTCAAGATTAAGGTCTTAGTTTTGAGTAGATGATCAGGAGATAGCTTTTCAGAATATTGGGCCCGTTTTGAAAATAAAACTCTTTCTATAAGACCTTTCACCAACTTTAAATTTGGCCCTGAATTTAAATTTAAATTTGGCCCAAGCAGATAGAGTCAAGTGGGTGGTCATGTCTGTTTTTGGCATAAAGTCATCTGCTTTATGGGGCCTACACTACTGTTTGTTGTTGTTCAGTCATTTCAGTCATATCTGACTCTTTGTCACCCCATTTGGGTTTTTGTTTTTTTTGGCAGAGATACTGGAGTGGTTTGCCATTTTCTTCTCCAGCTCATTTTACAGATGAGGAAACTGAAGCAAACAGGGTTCAGTGACTTGCCCAGGGTCACATAGCTAGTAAGTGTCTGAGGCCAGATTTGAACTCAGGAAGATAAGATTTCCTGACTCCAGGATTGGCACTCTGTGCACTATGGCACCACCTAGTTGCCCTAGCCTACTGTAGTAGCCTCCCAATTTGTTTCCCTGCCTCATCTCCTCTCTCCAATACATCCTCTACAGCAGAGGTGTCAAATCCCAGCTGGAAAACTCCTGAGTGTGGCCCAAACCAGATTAAAATGCAATAGGGAAAATATTTAACAAAATAAATAAAAATATAATAAAGCATAAATAATGTTATTATGTGGTTTTCTAAGTCAGTGTGCTGCTGCAAAGATCCTTATGTACAATTTAATGTATAGTAGCCCTGTTTTTGTCCGAGTTAGATACCAGTGATCTAGAGAGTTTCCAAGTGGAATTCATAAAGCACAGGTCTAACTATATCATTCCCCAGCTCATTAAATTCCAGTGGCTCTCTATTACCTTTAGGATCAACTATGAACTCCTCTGATTACGATCCTAAAGCTTTTAATAACCAGATTCTAAGCATTCCCAGATTTCCTTTCACATATTCTATGGTACAGCTAAACTGACCTTCTATGCAACATTTTACCTCCCACCCAGGCCTCTGCTATCTCTTACACTTGGAATACACCTCCTGCTCCCTCCCTTCTGCTTCTTAAAATCTCCAGTTCAAAGCCCAGCTTAAATACCTCCAGTTCCATGAAGCTTTTCCTGGTCCTCCCACCTCCCGACAATAGATTTGTTTGATGGGAACTCAGGGAAGACCGTCTGTCGGCTTTATGACCCAAACTCCTCCAGGAACATCTCCATAAATTTATTTTGCTGGAGGCTGGTACCTCCCTCCAATATCATCTTGCATTTATTTTGTGTGTAGCTCATAGATGCTTATATGTAGATACATTGTTTCCCATTTGATAAAATGAAAACTCTTGCTTGAAGGCAGTTACTGTTTCATTTGCCTTTGTATTAGAGCACCAAGATAGGGGCTTAATAAATACTTGTTGACTGGTTGATGACTTAGAGCCCTGGAGTCAGTCAGAGTTCACACTTCATGCATCCGAGCTGAGATGAAAAGAGATCCTTGATCTCTGCCTTGGGCTCAGCCCTATTCCAAACAGCCTGGCTGCCAGATGTAGCACATTTCATTTCAGAGACTGGTCAAAGGGAGCCTGTTTCCTATTCAAGTAGAAGCTGTTGTTGTTTGTCCTTTGTTCTGGAAGAGGACCATGGCATCAGGACAGTGATGCCATGACTTGCAAATGAATCGGATTTAAGTGAGAGAGAACTGTGCCAGGTCACCAGTCTCGGTCTCTATGAGATTAGTGAAAGCAGCACTGTGACTGTATTGCGGAGTAATGAACAGAGCCCTGGTCTTGGAAAGTCAGGACGCCTGGGTTCAAATCCCACCTCCAAAGCTTACTAGTTTGAATATGTGTGGCCATGGGCAAGTTGCATCACCTCTCTCTGAGTCTCAGTTTGCCCTTCTATAAAATGGAGATAATTAGGCTTGCTTATACCTACCTCACAGAATCTGAGAGTTGTAAGGCACCTAGGAGGTCACTTAGTCAATCCACGCCTGAATGAGAATATGTATTGCAACCCCTCTATAATATATTGGACAAGTAGTCCTCTGGCTTCTGCTCAAAGTCCTCCTATGCAGAGTTCTTAACCTAGAGTCTATGAACTTGGTTTTTAAAAATATGCATATTTTAATAACTGTATTTCAATATGATTGGTTCCCTTGGTAATCCTATGACTCTTATTTTATGGATCTGAGGACATTCTGAGAAGTGTGGTCATTCAGCTTCCCCAAAATGATGCTGAAAGTCAAGAACCCCAGCTTTAGTGAAAGGGAACCCAACACCTCTCAAATCACTGCATTCCACTTTGGGTCATCTCTAATGATTAGGAAGTTGTTGTTTTTTTTTTTCATTTGGTTTGTGTCTTACTTTAAGTGCTACCCATTTCTCTTTGTTGAACAGAAAAAGTTTAATCCCTCTTCCATATGAGAGCCTGGATTCAGGTCCTGCCTCTTTCCCTTATTCCCTGTATGATCTTAGACAAGTCACCTAACTTCCCTAGGCTTCTCTATTCTCACCTATGAATAGAAGGGAGTTGGACTAGATCAAAGATGAGGAACCTGTGGCCTTCTAGGTCCTCAAGTGTGACCTTTGACTGAATGCAAACTTCACAGAACAAATCCTTTTATTAAGGGGTTTTGTTCTGTGAAGTTTGGATTCGGCCAAAGGGCCACACCTAGAGGGCCATGTATGGCCTCGAGGCCACAGGTTCCTCACCCCTGGACTAGAAGGTCTCTCAGACCCCTTTCAGTCCAGAATTCTATGATAACAACCCCTTGAATCCTTAGAGGCAATTATCTTTCCTAACCCTAACCCCCAATATAAGATAAAAGATGCAGATAAAAGATCCCCTATTCCTTCAGCCAAAGGCAACTTGGTGGTGCAGTGGATAGAGCATTGGACCTGGAGTCAGGAGGACCTGAGTTCAAATCCAGCCTCAGATGCTTATTAACTGTCTGTGACCTTAGCAAGTCGGTTTGCCTCAGATTCTTCATCTGTCTGGTAAGTTCGAGAAGGAAATGGCAAAACACTCTAGTATCTTTGCCAAGAAAACCCCAAAAGGGGTCTCAAAGAGTTGGAAATGACTGAACAACAACTTTCCTTCAGTTGATTATTATATGAAAGACAGCATGGCATAGGAGAGTAAGGGCTTGGTCTTGAAGTCTGTAAGACCCAGGTCCAATATCTGACAGTTACAAGCTGGTGACCATGAGCTAGTCTCTTAAACCTCAGTTTATTCACAAAATGAAGGTCATAGATCACAGATTTGGAGGTCATGGATCACAGATTTGGAGCTGCAAAGGGCTTTAGAGATCTTCTAGTCCACCCTCCTTATTTTTCAGATGGGGAAACTGAGGCCCAGGGAAATGAAGTGATTGCCCAAAACCTCTCAGGTAATAAGTGGCAGACTTCAGATAGCTGTAACATTCAGATCATAGGGTTGCTATGGAGATTGAATGAGAGAATGTGTAGAGAGAACTTTGAAAATTGTAAAGCACTCTATGAATACCAGTTATTATATTGTATCAGCACAAGAATGTTCCCCATCCTGGTTGCCTTTCTCTGGACACTCTCCAGAGGGGCTATTGTGAAGAAAGTCTTTTTTATTTTTTAATTTCGTGAAGCTGTGACAATGTTTGCTGGCATCAAAACAACCTTCTCCAGCTTGGGGTCACACTAATTCAAGTAACATCAGACATCTCTAGGCTGAATTCACCAGGGTGACCTTTTACCAAATCGACCTTATTAATTCTTTACTTAGTTTAGGGGAGGCTTAGGAAAAGAATGCCAGGAACCTCAGCAGCTGTGAGGCTATTTGCTTTCATGCCTATTAAGATCTTGGGCTCTCCAGAGTGGAACTCTCAAGCTTCAGACCCTTCTGTCACACCAGGGTCACGTTGGGATTCAACTGTAAAACCAGGAGGGATTGCAGACAGTTGTGAGAAACTCCAAATGGATTAAAATGCCCCAAGGAATTGACTCATAGGAATTCAGATGGCAGAGGAAAGAACTCCACTGGTACACAACAAGCAGGAAAAGCCTCCACTTCCCCTCCCAACGCCACTGAACTTGCAAGATGCTCTTAGGGGAAAATATTTGAGGCTTCATAGATAACATCAGGTCACCATCTCAACCACCCTGTTCATCAGAGGTTGCCTCACCTTAATGAAGAATTATATAACTCATCTTTACTTGGCAAAACTCAAAGCCCCAGGAGGGTCAGTGAATTCAATATTGTGGTTGTTTTTTAAATGGCCTTGATAACTTCATGCCCCAAAGTATTTTTACTTTTCACTAGCTGTGTTCTTACCCAAGGATGGTGATGAAATAATTTGCTCCAAGGAACAAACCAGTCACTGTTGGGATGAGGAATACATCCTGCTCTTGTTCCCAAAATTACATCCTATGCTCAGTCACATCATTGTTGGTATCTATGGAGAGGTCAGAAGCAAAAGAGCTCAGGCCATCCAACTGATTTCTGGCTGGGTTTGAAACAGTTATTTATTACCCACTGCAGGGAATGCAAGACTGAGAGAGGTCTGTCCCTGAATCCAACTCAGTAATTCAATTCAGTTCCACAGAACTCTATTAAGCTCCTACCATGAGTAAGGCACTTAGGATAGAAAGACCAAAAACAAACAAACAAACAAACAAACAAAACCAACCAAAAAAAAACCCAAAAAACAAACAATAGTCCCCACCCATAAGGAACTTACATTCTCCTGGGATGATGCACTATATGTATAGATCATTGAATTCAATATATATATATATATATATGAAGTAATTTCAAGAGGTCCAGAGCACTAATAATGCACATACAGGTGTTAGTTGTTATCGTTGTTAAATATGTAAGAAGAATATAATATTCTCTGCTATCAGGTGAGAAAAATTACCTCTTCTGGTGAGACCAGGGTAGGCTTCATTGAGCTGAGTCTTGAGGGACTAGCAGAATGCTAATAGATAGAGATTTGGGCACAGGGATGTTGTAAGATGAGGTAATGGATGTAAAGCACTTCCCAAAACTTAAAGCGATATATAAATGCCTCTTGTTATTATTATTTTTTTAGTTACAGTCACCAGGCTACCAGTTTGGTGATGATTTCATTCGCTGAACCTTCTAATGCACACCTGCTGAGCTCAAGTAATGTTTTATAGAGCAACACAGGGGTGTGCTGGTAAATGTCTAACAACTAGGTTCTGGGGAAAATAATTGTATGCACATATGTATACAATTTTACATTTAAACTTCATTTTCTTAAGTCTAGAAAATCAACAAAATAATAAATCAAGCCTTGATATGGAGTGAGATCATTGTTTTTGTTGTTATTGTTCAGTCACTTCAGTCACATCTAACTGTGACCCCATTTGGGGTTGTTTTTTTACTTTATTAATTTATTTTGATTTATTGACAATCACTTCCATAAGCTTTTGAGTTTTTAATTTTTCTCCCCCTCCTCCCCACCTCCTTCCCCAAGATGGCACACAATCTGATATAGGCTGTACATATACTTTCCTATTAAACGTATTTTCACATTAGTGATGTTGTAAAGAAGAATTAGAACCAATAGGAGGAACCACAAGAAAGAGAAAACAAAACACAACAGAAGAAAAAAAAGAGCAAATAGTATGCTTCTATCTGCATTCAAACTTCATAGTTCTTTCTCTGGATGTGGATAGCATTTTCCATCATGAGACCTCTGGAAATGTCTTAGATTCTTGCATTGCTGAGAAGGGCTAAGTCTATCAATATTAGTCATTGTACGACGTGGCTGTTATTGTGTACAACATTTTCCTGGTTCTGCTCACTTCACTCAGCATCAGACCATACAAGTCTTTCCAGGTTTTTTTGAAGTCTGCCTGCTCATCATTTCTTATAGCACAATAGTATTCCATTACATTCATATACCACAACTTGTTCAGCCATTCTTGGGGTTTTCTTAGCAAAGATACTGGAGTGGTTTACTATTTCCTTCTCCAGTTCATTTGACAGATGAGGAAACTGAGGCAAAAAGGGTCAAGTGACTTGCCCAGGGTCACACAGCTAGGAAGTGTCTGAGGCCAAATTTGACCTCAAGAAGATGAGTGTTCCTTACTCTAGGCCTGGCACCCTATCCACTGAACTACCTAGCTGCCCTTGTACTAAGATTACTGAGGTATAAATGTTCACATTGAAAATTCAACAAGGGTTCTAGCCAGTTGGTTAAAGCACATCCCTAGATGGGGTTGGGGGGAGAGGCAGAGAGGGGGAAAAGGAAGAAAACCTAAGGAATCAACCTACAATACTCTGAGTTGGTTCAGACATTCTGGGTGAGATCTTAAAAAATAATAATAATAATAGATAACTAACATAAACAATGCTTTAAGTTTTGCAATGCACCATTTAGGTCATCTCATTTGATCCTCACCTTATAAAGTAGGTACCGTTATCATCCCCATTTTACAGTTGAGGAAACTGAGGCTGAGAAAGAGGAGAAGCTATGGTGACCCCAGGGTCACATAGCTAGTAAATGTCTAAGGCTAGATTCAAACTCAGGCCTTCATGACTCCAAATCCATCACTCTAACCCACTGCATCACCTCACTCACCATCTCATCTTTTGTCTTTACTAGTGGTGGCAGAAACTGGACAATATACCTTTACCTTGCACTGGGAAGATGCATTTGATTCCCTGTGAAAGCCCAATTGCTCTTTGCTTATCACTTGAAGAGGTCGGTTTACTAGAGCAAGATAGGAGAACAAGAATGATCTGAGGTCCTTCTTTTAAAATGAAGTGACAGGTTTTGAGGGCAGTTGAGGTCCCAAGACATCTATCCCAGAGTAACATTTTGTTCTTTTATATCTACAACCCTCAGGAAAAAAAATATCTTTACAGTATTTGTAATGCCCTGTAGCTGGAGGGAAATAGATCAATGAGAGCGATCGAGAGTCTGGAGAGTGTTCAGGTGGTTCTGAATGAAGCAAGTATATGAGATCCAAAATTAGAGTCTGAGCCAAGAGGACAAAAAGAGTCTTGTTCCCAAGAACTAGCTGAAATTCTTTAAATATACATCTATTGATTTCATCTCTTACACAGTCAGAACAAATCTCTTTCCTGGAGTGACACATCTTACACTTCAAACAAGTGCAACTTTCGTCACTTTCAAAAAAGTACGCTTGTACTTGCTTGTTAAAGTGATAGAAAACATCCGGGGTAGGGGTGGGGGGGAAGGGGGGGAGGCAAAGTAGTGAGGGAAAGACATGCTTCAGGTAGGAAAGGGGACAGCACTCACTAGCTGAACCCTAGACCAGCCTCCCTAAAATGTTCCTTCCTCTTGAACAGCTGAAAGAGTCTTGGCCTAGAAGACAGGGTTTTAAATCCTAGCTCTGCCATTCCCCTGTGTGACCTTAAGCATGTCTCTTCATCTTTGTGTACGTCAGTTTCCTCTTCTGTAAAATGAAGGCTAGACTAGGTGATCTCTAAGGGCAATTAAGCAATATGCTCCTTGGACAGATTTGGAGACTTTTTCATCCTCCTCCTTTTAATTTTATTCTTTCTGTTCTTCCTTCACTGCTGGAGAAGCCCTATAGTTCTCTCCCATGCCAGCAAAATGTAATCCCTGGCAGATCCTATGAAGCCAGAAAGGTTTTGAACATGGCCCTTCAATGGACTATGTGTTCCATGAAGACCAGCCTCATTAATGTCATTATCATGAATAATAATGGTCAAAGTTATGTCTGGAGAGTCCTCATCATAAGACTGACTGCCACATGTGGAATTTTTTCAGCCATGGTAGCTCATGAGACCATTTATTAGGTGTAGAGAGGCTATGACTTGAAGCACAGTATTGTCTAGTCTAACAGTTGGAAGGAGCCTCAGAGGTCATTGACAGCCTAACATGTATCTGAACTGGAAACACCTCCATGATTTTTATGAACCTGTGATTTCCTTGTGATTTTGTGATTTGTGAATCTGTGATTTTTTTGAATGTGTGATTTCATTAGTTTAGGTAATTATATGAGAAGAAACTCCCTCTACCCCCCACAGCAGTGGTGTCAAACTCAAATACAAACAGTGCCACTAAAATCCATATTAGGCTCCCTCAGAGTGTATAGTGACTTCCAAAACCACATGCTAACATCATCTATGTTCTGTTGTATTTCTATTTATTTTGTTAAATATTTCCCATTTATATTTTAATCTGTTTCTAGCTGAAATCCAGGGTGTTGGGGGCATACTTGACAACTCTGCTCTAAAGCTTTCCATCTAGGTAGACATCAATTCATTAATCAAAATTCTTTGGGCATGGTCATTCAGCCAGTGCTGAATCCACTTATCATTTAGCCCACATCTCTTCATCTCTTCCCCGATGAGGATTTGTCAAATGCCTGGTGAAAACTCAAATTTACTACAGCTAATGCATTCCTCTGATCTATTATGACTCATAACCAAGTCAAAAAAGAAAATGAGGTTAGCTTAAGATTACTTGATCTCTCTTAGGGTCACTACTTCCCAACATAAATACCAACAATATATCTTTTCAATAAGATATTCTGGAATTTGCCAGGAATTGAAGTCAAAGTCACCAGACCATAGTTTTTTTTTAAACTACCTTTTCATATTTTTTTGAAATTGAGACATCTGTCAGCCTTCAGTGCTGTAGTTCCTTTCCCAGTCTCCAAGTTTTTTTCAATGATCACTAATTGGTGGTGCTTCAGATATTATTTCCAAAGGTTCTTTGGGTGTTCTGGAATATAGTTAACCTGAACCTGGTGACTTGAACTCATTGTGGACAGTTAGGTACTCCCATAGCATATCTTCATTTGCATTGGACTTCAAACTCCCTGTTAATTATTTTTGTTTTCTTTTTTCCAGTCCAAAGACTGTCTCCTTGGTTGAGAAAATAGGACAAAAGAAGCGTTGAGTAGTTTTGCCTTCTTTCCATTGTCTACTTCCATTTTCCCACCCACCTCAAGCAACAGTCTTATACCTTTGGTGACCTTCTTTTGCTCTCAACATAATTAACAAGGCCCTCTTTGTTGTACTTATCATTCATCACCAGCCTCAGCTCTTTAATCAATCAATTGACAAGCATTTATTAAGCATCTGCTAAGAGCCAGGTGTCTCAGAGGATAGTGTTCTCAGCCTGGAGTCAGAAAGACTCATCTTCCTGTGTTCAAATCTGACCTTAGACACTTACTAACTATGTAACCCTGGGCAAGTCACTTAACCCTGTTTGCATCAGTTTTCTCATCTGTAAAATGAGCTGGAGAAAGAAATGGCAAACCACTCTAGTATCTTTGCCAAGAAAACCCCTAATGGGTTCAAGAAGAGCTGGGCACAACTGAACAGCAACAAAGAGTCAGGCACCATAGTAGGCACTGGAGATGCAAATACAATGATTAGAACAACCCCAACTCTTCAGGGGCTTACATTCCAACAGGGAAGACAACAAGGACATAAATAAGGCTATGCAGAATAAATACAAAGAGAATATAAACAAAGTAATTAAATATATGAAGTAGTTTGAGTGAGATGTTCATCTTCACTTAATAATAGCTAGCATTTCTATAAAGCCTTGATATTTGCAAAACACTTTACAGTAATTATCTCTTTGATCCTCCGACAACAGCTCCAGGAAGTAAGTGCTATTATTATCTCTGAATTTCAGATGAGGAAACTGAGGCTAGGAAAGGTTAAATGGTTCAGAGTCAAACAGCTAGTGTCTGAAGTAGGATTTGAACTCAGGTCTTTCTAACTCCAAGTCCATCACTCTATCCACTGTGCCGACTAGTAATTTAACCTGTCCTTGCTCACATCTTGTCTTTTTAAAATCCTTGTTAGTCTTGAGTTCTCTGTACATTTACAGCTGTCTTCTTAAGAGAGCGCCCCCTTTTCTTCCTCATTAAATTAGTTTATGTTGGTGGTTGATATGTTCAAAATCCTGTTCTTGGTAGCTTACCCTGTCTCTTGGACTGATTTCTATAGAACTTTAGGCCACAAGATACCATTTCTCTCTTCTCTGATGTTTGAAATCCACTCTTCTAACATATAGGGTGTATATTAGGAGAGGCTTTCCTCTCCTAATCTGTCACAAGCTCTCTCCCTCTCTCTCTCTCTCTTTTTCTCTCTCTCCCTCTGACTCTCTCTCTCTCTCTCTCATGGTTCCCATCATTTCTACTTGGGCAACCAGTTTTTCTTTGTTGGTTAGAATGAGGTCCAGAATAGCAATTCATCCTTTTCTGAAGAATGAAATCCTTTTAAGACTGTCCTGGCCCTCTCCTCTTTTCTTCTCTCCTTTTCTTTCCTCTTCTCTTTCCTTCTCTCCTCTTCTCTCTGCCCTTTCTCTGTCTCTCTGACTCCTCTATTCTCTCTCCTTTCTGCCTCTCCTCTGTCTCTGTCTGAAACGGGTTTGATGAGCATCTTGATGTTCATGACATCTAGATTTCTATTTTTAGCCGTAGTCTCTCGCCTGAGCTCCACATCATCAACTGCCTCATGGACCTTTTAAACAGGATGTCCCATAGGTATCTCAAACTCAACATGTTCAAGACTGAACTCATTACCTTCCCCCTCTTCCTCAAAGCCACCCCTCTTGCAAGCTCACCTATTTCTCTTAAGGGCACCATCATCCTTTTACTGACACAGGTTGATAACTTTGATGTCATCCTCAATTCATCCCTCTCATTCACCCCACATGTTAACCCAGTTGCCAAATCTTGATGTTTCTATCTCTATGACATCTCTCCTGTCTTTCCCTTTCTCTCCACTCACAAATCCATCAGTCTAGTTTGGGCCCCCATTACTTCTTGCTTATACAATTATAATAGTCTCCTCATTATTCTCTCTGCCTCAAATCTCTCCTCTTTCAAATCTAGCCTTTATACAGCTTCCAAGTTGATTTTCCCTAAAGCACAAATAACACCACATTACTCTCCTATTCAAATCCCCAGAAGCTCTCTAGGATCAAATATAGACTCCTTGGGTTGGCATTTAAAGCTCTTCACAACTTGTGTCCAACCTACCATTCCAGCCTTATTGTGCATTATTCCTCTCCATGCATACTATGGCCAGCCAAACTGGCCTCCTTGCTATTCCTCACACCCAGAGCACCTCGATCACCTAGTTCTGTGCCTTTCTCTTCACTGGGAAAGGTATTCTTCATGAAAGGAATGTGCTTCTTCCTCACTTCTGTCTCTCAGAATCTCATTTCCTTCAAGGCTCAGCTGAAGCACCATTTGCTACAGGAGATCTTTCCTGATGCCCCTGGTTGCCAATGCCTTTTCTCCAAATTCACTCTGTATCTTTTACACAGACACAGACACAGACACAGACACACACACACACACACACACACACACACGTTTTAATATTATGTCCCCTAGTTGTATGTCAAGAAAATTTTTAGCATTTATTTTTACAAGATTTTGAGTTCCAAATTTTTCTCCCTCCCATCTTCTGAAAATGGTAGGCAGTTTAATATGGTTTATACATGTGCTACCACTGCATATATTTTGAATGTACCTATATTGGTACATGCCCTAACCTCCAGCTAGACTGTAAGCTCCTGGAGGGCAAAAATTGCTTTCAGTTTTGTCTTTGCATACAGCTCTCAGCTAGGCAGCTAGGTGGTGTAGTGTGCCAGGCCTAGACTCAGTAAGACTCATCTTCCCGAGTTCAAATCTGGCCCCAGACACTTACTAGCTACATGACCCTGGGCAAGTCACTTGACTCTTTTTGCCTCGGTCTCCTCATCAGTCAAATGAGCCAGAGTAGAAAATGGCAAGCCACTCTCGTATCTTTGTCAAGAAAACCCCAAGTGGGGTCACAAAGAGTCAGACACAACTGAAAATGACTGAACAACAAACTCCTAGCACAGTATCTGGTTTTTAGCAGGCATTTAATAAATTTTTATTGTTTGCTTGATTGATGGCAATTCAAGAATGTATCACCTGCTGTGCCTTTATCAGGGAGTGAACTCCAGTAGACAGCAAAGTAGCTGGAGAAAAAAGTGACCCCATACTATGGTATCTTGCCTTTGTGTCGGGGGGTGATCAGTTTCCTGAAGTCAGCATCTCTTTTGTCCTTCTGGCTGGGTCATCTGTTGTATGTGTCCAGTATAATTTCATTCCTTTCTCTCTTCTCTTCAGTGGATAGAGCTCTAGGTCTGGAGTCAGGAAGACCTGAGTTCAAATCTGACCTCAGACATTTACTAGTTGTGTGACCCTAGGCAAGTCACTTAACCTCCGTCTGCCTTGATCTACTGGAGAGGGAAATGGTCAACCACTGTATCTTTGCCAAGAAAATCCCATGGATAGTGTCCATGGGGTTACAAAGAATCAGACACGATGAACAACAACAACATTTATCCTCACCCAAATACTCTCTACAGTAGTACTTGTGTGGGTCACTCTGTCAATAAACATTTATTAAGCACCTACTATGTACCAGGCCCTGTGTTAAGCACTAGAGATACAAAGAAAGGAGCAAGACAGTCCCTGTTCTTAAGGAGCTCACAGTCTAATGGGGGAGACAACATGCGAATAACTATGGATAAATAAGCTATAGGAAGGATAAATTAGAGACAATCAAGAGGGAAAACACCAGAATTAAGGGAGATCAGGTAGAAGGTCAGATTGTAGCTGGGACTTGAACGAAGCCAGAGGTGGAAATGAGGAGGAAGAGCATTCCAGGCATGGGGGACAGCCAGTGAAAATACCTGGGATGGGGAGATGGAGTGTCTTAAACAAGGAACAAGTGTCACTGGATTGCAAAATATGGGGAAAAGGGAGAGATAAGATGAAAGAAAACCAGAAAGGTAGCAGAGGAGCCAGGTTATGCAAGGCTTTGAATGCCAAACAGAGGATTTTTAAATCTGGTTACAGATGATTGGTATGAGACAATCAACAAAGTTCTATTCTGGAAGTTCTTGGGAGAAATTCCTTGCCTCCATACCTTTAGCTCTTAATTCCTCACTGGAGACCAGAACATATATCCTTTGATAAAGTCTGCTAAGATATGTAAGTTTTGTGCTTCACTTTTCTTTTCCATCACATGCAAGATGACATCATATAACCACTCATTAAGAAAATTCTAGCTACTGAAGAGTGGGGAATGCATAGGAAAGACCCAACACCTGTGCAGTCTCAGAAAATACTCCTCAGAACCAGAACATCCAATTTTACAGATGAGAAAACAAAAAGACTTGGAGAAATTAATCAAACTACCCACAATCACAAGACTCATAAGGGTCAGAGCCAGGGCTTGAGCCCAGCTCCCTTGACTTAACATGCTGTAGTAGGCTTTTGAACAAGCAGCATGCTCAAACATTCACCGTGGGAACACTAATTTCTTTATGTCAGGACTTAACATCAAAGGTAAAAGCATTAAACTTGGAGTCAGAAGACTGGGAACTGAGTTCTAGTTTTAACACTTATTGTGTGACCTTGGGGCTGGTTTTTCAAGCTCCCAAAGCAAGGGAAGGCAACAAGCACTTATTAAGCACTTAATACGTGCCAGGCCCTGTGCTAATGCCTGTTTCCTCATCTCTAAAATGGGGATAATAATATTTGCTATTACTAACATTACCTACCTCACAGAGTACAGGTCGTCCCAAAAGTCTTAGTGCTGTTTAAAAGACACTTAAAACTGCCCTAAGACTTTCAGGACACCCTGTTTTGTGAGGAAGGTGCTTGGTAAACTGTAAAGTGCCATGAAATGTGACTTATTATTATCATTATTATTATTATTATTATTGTGTGGAAAAGAACATATGATTTTTTAAAAAATTTTTCTTTGTTATTAATTTATTTTTAGTTTTTAACATTCACTTCCATAAGCTTCTCCCCCTCCCTCCCCACCTCCCTCCCCAAGACAACATGCAATCTGATATCGGCTCTACATATATATTCCTATTAAACGTATTTTCACATTAGTCATGTTGTAAGGAAAAATTAGAACCAATAGGAGGAACTACCAGAAAGAAGAAACAAAACAAAACAGAAAACAAAAAGAGCAAATAATATGCTTTGATTTGCATTCAAACTCCCTAGTTCTTTCTCTAGATGTGGATAGCATTTTCCATCATGAGAGAAAGTACATATTATTATACATAGTGTCTAGAATCGCCAGAACTAACTCTTTCCTAAACTATCTGCTATTGTAAAACATCAGATTACCTAACATGGTTCCTGGTTGTCTATAGAGAGAGAGAAAATGAGGAAAAGAGGAAAAATATTGAGCTTGGGGTTAAAAATTGCTGGATTGATATAACTTATTAGTTTTGTGACTGTGGACAAGTCTCTCCAGGTTTCTCACTGTCGTCATCATAATAATGGTATTAATAAGGAAAGAGGCAATATAGCACAGTAGGTAGAGATTTAGCTTCTGAGTCAAGAGGACCTGGGTTTCACTCCCGTTTCAGACATATGTTTGCTAGTGACCCTGGGCAAGTTCATTAAACTTCTCAATATGCCTGTCAGCTCTCTGAGACTATAAATTATAATACAGTTGCTGATCAGTTTTGGTAGAAGCCCGTTACCAAAGGAATCACAAGGCTAGACAAACACACACACACACACACACACACACATTTCTTGCATTTCTATAATACTCTAAGATTGACAAAGCCCTCTACATACAGTATTTCATTTGATCTTTATAACCACCCTCCAAGGTAGCTGCTACTTTTATTAGATTTTCAAATTTCATATTATTACTTTACTGGATTGGACTTTTATCACCATTTTACAGATTTTACACAACTGAAGATCAGAGTGATATCATCTGTAAAATGGAGACAATCATAATTTTACTCCCTGCTTCATAGAATTGATGTAAGAAAAGCACTTTGTAAGCTTTTAAGAATTATATAAGCTTGAGCTTAATTTTTTATAGGACTTGGGGTCCGAACAGTAACTTCATCAAGGTAATGAAATTACATTGTGTAGAAATTCCCCTATGCACATCATATTTAATAGATGTGTAATCCTGGGCAAATCACTTAACCTTTGTCCATCTCAGTCTCCTCACCTGTAAAATGGGGATAATAATAACATGACAACCATCTACCATGGTTGTCATAAGGATAAAATGAAACATTTGTAAAGCATTTAACAAATGTTTTACATTCACAGATATATTTACCTCTTAAATCTCTCTCTCGGTATGTAAAATATAATTATATCATATATAATATATTGTATAATTGTGCATGTATATAATTATGTGTAACTATAACATGATTGTGTATTATATAATACATCTATATTATATATGATCATATAGAATTCTACTGTAATAGTATTGATTATAATTATAAAGTGTTATAATTATATTAAATAATGATTATATAATTATATTATCTATTATTTCATAATATATAATTATATACTATATTTAATTATATATAATTTTCATAAATATGATATTATATAATAATATAGTATAATATTAAAATTATATTATATAATCGTGTGATATGATTACATGTAACAATATATTTTATACATTATATATAAATGCTAGCTGTTGTTATTAATATTTTTATTTTATTATTCTAGGACATGGCACCAAGATATTATTTCATCATTTTACAGGAACACTGTAATCCCCTTTCCAAAGCACCTGTACCTTCCTTTACATGCACATATGATGAAATCCTAATGAATGATAACCACCCCACCTGCCTCTCCTGCCCATAAGCTTGTCTGCCCACGCATATGGGGAAACCATCTAAATTTAGAAAGGATGACAATACTCAGGAGGTCTTGCCTCTGCTGCTGGGCTTCCTCTGCCTGGCACTTTCTAGTTGCTTCCCTGAATGCCAGTTCTCCCTAGGCTGTGCTTTTTCCAGTGAGTTGTTTTGGCCCTTTGTAATAAAAAGGATTCTCTGCCTTAGCTATTGACCTTTATCATACTCTGGAAGCCAAGTTATCCATTTGGTTTCTAGCATAGTTCACTATAGTCCCATGTATGATCTTTTTTGTTGGGGATGGTGATGATAACATGTTTATACAGTGTTTCAAGGTTTACAAGGTGGGGAGTGGGGAAGTGTTGCTATATGAAATCACAGAATCCCAGAGCTTTTGAATTAAATGGGATCTCAGAAGGCATCTGATCAAACTTGTACCTGAATAGGAATCCCCTCCTCCAATAACTCAGACAAGTGGTCATCCAGGCTCTGTTTACACTGGGGGGAAATCCTTACTCCCAAACCAAAGGTATCTAAGTGATACAATTAATAGAGCACCCAGTCTCACAGGGAAGACCTGAGTTCAAGTCCAGCCTCAGATACTTACTAGCTATGTGACCCTGGGCAAGTCCCTTCACCTTTGCTTCAATTTCCTCAATTGTAAATAACAGCACATAGGTGTTATTATGACACTCCCAGCATTATTATGAGGATTAAATGAAATAATATTTGTAAAGCAATTAGCATGGTGCCTGGTACATAGAAGGTATTTAATAAATACTTGCTTCCTTCCTTCCTCCCTCCTTTCCTTTTTTCCTTCCTTCTTTCCCCTTCCTTTTCTCCTTCCCTCCCTCTCTTCCATCTTTCTTCCCTTTCTCTTTCCCTTCCTTCCTTCATTCCATCGTTCCTTCCTCTTTCCCTTCCTTTCCATCTTTCCTTCCTCCCTTCCTTCCTTCTTTCACCTTCCTTCCTTCCTCCCTCTCTCCCTCTTTCTCTCCCATCTTTCCTCCCTCCCTCCCTTCTTTCCTTCCTCCCTACCTATCTCCCTTCCTTCCTTCCTCTCTTCCTCCCTGTCTCCCTCTCTTCCTTACTTCCTCCCTCCTTTCCTTCCTTCCATCTTTCCCCTTCCTCCCTCCCTCCCTCCCTCCCTTTCTTCCTTCCTTCCATCTTTCCTTCTTTCCTTCCTAAGGTAGCCTATTCCACTTTCAGATAGTTCTAATTGTTATGAGGCTTATGCTAATAACCAGTTGAAATCCCATTCTCTCTCCTACTGACACCCATCCCTACAAGTTCTGCTCTGATCTGTTCTCTAGGCCAAGCAGGACCAGCCTAATCACCCTTCCTGTTCCACACTGCAGCCCTTCAAATGTTTGTCTTTCCTCCAGCTCAGTTTCTTTGACCAATCCTCATAAGGCACGATCCCTTCACCATCTTGGCTCTCCTTCTCTGGAGGTATGAGTTTGTTAATGTCCTTCCACCAACATGTTGCTCGGACCTGAATATAAAACTGCCCAATGTCATCTCACCAAGGTAGAGGACAATGAAATTATCACCCACTTCATCTGGACCCAATGCCTGACTGGCTCAAGTTAATGCAATGATCACCTTCATTTTATATATAAGGAAACAACATGAGAAAAAGTGATGTGATTTGCTTAAACTTACTCAGCAAGTGGAGTTTAATCCTTAAGCCTGAGAATGTGTTGTGTATTTTTTTTTGACTATGCACTGTTGACTCTTAATGAGTTTACAATCCATTAACCCTCAGATCTTTTCATGCAAACTATTGCTTCAGTTGGGACAATTGGTTTGGGTCACTGGCCAGGCCTCACTAAAACACCAGAGTCCTGGTTGCCTGGGTCCAGATTCCTCTCTTTGTATCAAGTTCCCTGACAACAGAGCAGAGACCAAGGTCACTCTTTCCCAAATCCATCTTTGTGAAATAACAGGAAACCAAAAGGCCCACGGGGGAGCAAAAATGAACATTTCTCCACAGTAGCCAGAAAGAGGTTGTGGGGATTAATATGGTGCTAAGCAAACAGGAGCCTACCTCCAATCCCTGGCTTTCAGTGCAGGTTATTAATGCAGCTGAAAGGTCAGCTAATTCAAGTGGGTGGCTTTGACAGGGGTATGGCTCAAACTGTGTTTCTGACAGCAGAAACCTTTGTGATGTAGGTCAAAATTGGCTTCTGTCATCTGGATAATCATCGGGCATCATTTTGGGCTTGAAAGTCTCCTTTCCTGGACACCTTCCTCAAAATGCCTTTGAGCAGCCTGATGTCATTAGAGATCTCTATGCTGGGAGGCAGGAACCCTGTTACCACACTTCCTGCCTGGACAGGTCACTTTGTTTCTGGAGCCTCAGTCTTCTCATCTGTTAAAGGGGGACAATAATGCCTCCACTCTCTCCCAGGGTTGTTACTGAGAATCCAATAGGATCACGGAGAGCCCTCTTTAAAAATACACATTTCCATAATGCTATAAGCCTTATATAGGGCAGCTAGGTGGCTCAGTAGATAGAGTGCTAGGCCTGGAGTCAGGAAGACCCGAGTTCAAATCTGGCCTCAGAGACTTACTAGCAGTGTGACCCTGGGTAAGTCGCTGAATCTTGTTTGCCTCAGTTTCCTCATCTGTCAAATGAGCTGGAGAAGGAAATGACAAACCACTCTGCCAAGAAAACCCCAAAAAGGTCACAAAGAGTTGGACATGACTGAAATGACTGAACAACAACAAAACCAAGCTTTATGGCATTGTACTTTCCTCACAGAATCTCTTGGAAGGATACAGACTTAAGTGCTGGATTCATTACTGTGTTACAGACAGTGAACCTGCAGCCGGTTTTACCACTGCATGACACCACCTCTCATGGCTCTTTATAGCACCTCTTTACTTTCAAAGCCTAGCTGAATCTTTCAAATACTACCTCCTCCAAGAAGCCTTACCTGATCTCACTAGCCTAAAGTGGTTCTCTACATGCTCTGACCTCCTAAGAGCATTTACCAGATCCTAATTTGTATTTATCTAAGCGCTCGTACACGTCTCCACTCCTACAAGATGGTAAGCACCTCAAGAATAGGGGCCAGCTCTTCTTTATATTTTGATCTCTCCCAGTGCCAGTAGTAAGATACTACTGTGGCCCCCTATAGGCACACAGTCAGTCAAAAAGTGCATA
Source organism: Vombatus ursinus (assembly GCF_900497805.2). NCBI lineage: Eukaryota > Metazoa > Chordata > Mammalia > Diprotodontia > Vombatidae > Vombatus > Vombatus ursinus. The sequence continues at coordinate 55,237,727 of NW_020954576.1, read as the reverse complement.
GTAAGCCCTATGTGCCAGGTACTATAAACTAAGTTTCCAGAGACAAAGAAAGGCAAAAACATGGGCCTTGCTCTCAAGAAACCTACATTCTACCGGGGATATATGCAAACAATTATGTGCATACAAACTATCGGGAGAGCAGATGAAAGGTAGTCTAAAAGGAGAGATGCTAGCTGCTGAGGGGCCCAGGAAAGGCCTCCTACAGAAAGTGGAATTTAAGTAGAGTCTTGAAGAAAGCTGGGGAGCTAAGAAATAGAGGGGAGAGGATAAAGCCTACTGGGTATGAGGGATAGCCAAGAAAAAGGCACAGAGACAGAGGGTGCAGTGCCCCATTCAAGGAATCACAAGTAGGCTATTGTACCTAAGGCAGCTAGGTGGTGCAGTGGATAGAATACTAGGCCTGGAGTCAGGAAGACTCTTCTTGAGTTCAAATTTGGCCTCAGAGACTTACTAGCTCTGTGACTTTGAGCAAGTCATCTAACCCTGCTTGCCTCAGTTTTCTCATCTGTAAAATGAGCTGAAAAAGGAAATGGCAAACTCCTCCAGTATCTCTGCCAAGAAAACCCCAAATGGAGTCATAAAGAGGTTCACAGGACTGAAAACAACTGAACAACAAAAGCATTTATCAGAATCTAATTTGTATTTATCTGGGTTACCTTCATGTGTAACCACCTCTACAAGATGGTAGGCTCCTCAAAGGCAGGGACCAGGTCTTCTTTATATTTTGATCTCTCCCAGTTCAAATTACATATATTATTATGTCCCTCTATAGACACATAGTCAGTCAGTCAACAAGCCTGTATATTAAGCAGCTGGAGGTAATAGGGAGCTAGGGCTGAAAGAATACATACAAAGACCTTTTGTAGAGGAGATAGGTTGGCATAGTAGAAAGAATACTGGATTTGGAGTCAGAGCACCTAGATTCAATAGCCACTTACTACTCCTGTGAACATGGGAAATCATTAAACTCTGTAAAATGGAGAGATTGGACCAGATTACCACTAACCTCTTAATCTACTTTCTAGCCCTCAATCCAAGATCCTCTGATCTTGGAAGAAGCTAGGTGATACAGTTGAGAGAATACTGTCCCTGAAGTCAGCCTGACCTGAGTTCAAAGCCAGCCTCATACACTTATGAGCAGTATGACCCTGGGCAAATCACTTAACCTCTGCCTGCCTCAGTTTCCATAACTATAAAATGGGAAAAATAATAGTACCTACTTTGCAGGGTTGTTGTGAGCATTAAATGAGATAGTATCTATAGAGTGCTTCGCACATTGCCTGGCACATAGTAGGTGCTTAATAAATGCTTCTTTCCTATAAAGTACTAGAGATAATCACAGGATCTCAGAGCTGGAAGAGCCCTCAGGAGTCATCTAATCTAACCTGAGAAACCACTTTATTAGGTACCCCCTCCCAAAAAAAGTACTCATCTCAGCTTTGATTGAAATCATTCATTTTCTCTGAGATTGAGGTTTTTTTTTCTTTTTGGCTAGGCAATGGGGTTAAATAACTTGTCCAGGATCACACAGCTAGTAAGTGTCAAGTATCTGAGGCCACATTTGAACTCAGGTCCTCCTGACTCCAGAGCTAATGCTCTATCCACTGTGCCACCTAGCTGCTCTGTAGGATTGAGTTTTTCAGCCACAAAATGAGAGAGGTAGACTGGATGATCTCTAAGGAACCTTCTGGCCCTAAGTCTACAATCTCACAAAGTCTAGGGAGGGAAGCCCACCACCTCCCAAGGTAACCCATGCCACATCTGGGCAGCTTTCAGTGGTAGGAACTTTTTTCCTCCTTATTTCAAGCCTAAATCTGCCTCCCTACGATTTCCACCAACCACTTCTACTTCTGCCCTCTGGGGCCAGTTAGTTATTCTCATTTCAGGCATCTGATTTCCCTCAGAATAAGAAATAGCTGAAAGTTCTCATTCCTCCTCCTTCTGTGCTCTGCAATGAATGGAGAAATTCTTTTCCTCCAAGTGCTGGATTTTATACTTAAAAACAGGCAGTGCAGGCCCCTTATTTTTAAGTGTTCTCAACTAAGCCATGATGGAAAACATTCCCCTAGGGCACCATGGCCAACTGGCAGAGTCACAGCTGTTCCCACAGCTGGTGGGAATAACCACAGCTGCTGGCCACATCAGCCAACAAGGGAGGTCAGAAATCTGTGAGGAGGAAGTGGGTGTTGGGATGGAGGACACATCTGCCTTCAGAAACTGTCTCCTGGCAGAGTCAGGGGTGATGGCAAGGGGGAGAAGAGCCATGGAAAGGAGAGTCTGGGTTCCCCTTCTCTTCTCAATGCCTTCTCTCAAATCAGGGATTTCCCCCTTGCATTTCTCAGTAGCACAGGGTTTTCACCATCCAGCTGGGATTTCCCACGTGTTCTCTCCCCTTCCAGCTTTCTAAGGGCCTTCACCTTTTCTAGTGCTGGGGCTGTTAAAATGCCTCTTTGTGTGTTTTCCCTTTGTGCCGACCATTTAAATTGCCTGTGACCTTGCAGGCAACTGTATTGTCTGCTCTTAATTGCCTTGCATGCTCGCCTTGGTTGGCCAGGCTGTAACTCCATCATTATGCTTTGAAGTGGAGGCCAGCTGAGCTCTCCGTTGCTGCTTTGGAGAAAGCTGCAATATTTAAAAGACAGGTTAAAATTTCCTTCTTACAGAGTGCTGCTTCCTTCCCCAGAAACAGTGCTAACCCCTCCCTGGAAAATTTCTTCTTGCTCCTGTTCAACCCCTCTTGTTTGGGATATTAAGACCAGGTGGCTGAAAAATGGCCTTCCCTTTGGAGTTGCCTATAACAAAGACAAAAGCTAAGGTTATTTCTATTCATAATTCATGCAAGGCAGCGGGGAAGAGTGGATAGAGGGGCCGGGAGGGGGAGGAAGACGAGACTTCCTCTGACACATATTAGCTGTAATCTCTCAGGGCCCCCAGGCAGCAAAACTTTCTAAGACTACTTTATATAGGAGCTGCTGATGTGAGCCTTGTCAGTGAATGGTTGGAGCTTCCACACTAAAATTATAGGTTCAGACTAAAAACATAATAATAATTCACAGGACAAAGTCAATGAGACTGGATTGTGATTGTCCTAGAATTCCAGATGATAACTGATATATTCTACTGTGCTGCCCTCATGGAGCTTACAGTCTAATTAAAGGATAAGCCAGGAACAGAAATGACTATTTCAAAACTTCATTCATTCATTCCTCCAGCAGGAGACTTCAAAGGAACCATAATCTTATTGACCTTTGTTGCTGTTGTCCAGTCACGTCTGACGCTTTGTGACCCCATTTGGGGTTTTCTTGTTAAAGTTACTAGAGAGGTCTGCCATTTCCTTCTCCAGCCCATTTGACAGCGGAAGAAACTGAGGCGAACAGGGTTAAGTGACTTGCCCAGGGTCACACAGCTAGCAGGTATCTAAGGCTGGATTTGAACTCTGGAAGACAAGTCTTCCTGACTCCAGGCCCAGCTCTCTATCCACTGCACAGGGGCCTAAATCCAGTCTACTGACCTGCTGCATACATGAATCCCCTCTGTTTGTCTTGACAAGTGGTCACCCAGCCTCCGCATAAACATACACAGTGATGAAGAACTCACTACTTTACAAGGCCATTCCATATGTTCTGATAGCAGTTTTTTCTTGAAATGAGCCAAATTGTGCCTCAATATAGCTCCTACACAATGGTCTTAGCTATCTCCTCTAGAGCCACTTAGAGTAGAGAATTTTATCGACCAATGAATTCCTGGTACCATGAAAGAGTTGGCTCCTTACTCACTGGAGTCACCTAGGTCAAGGGAGGGGTAGGGAATACGCATTTGTTAAATATCCACTGTGTCCCAAGAACTGTTCTGAGTGCTTTATAAATATTGTCTCTTTTGATCCTCACAACAATCCAGGGAGGTAGATGCTATTATCATTCCCATTTTATAGTTGAAGAAACTGAGGCAAACAAAAACTAAGTGACTTGTCTAGGATCATATTGCTAGGAAGTGTCTGAGGCTGGATTTGAACTCAGGCCCAGTTACTGATTCCAGACCTAGGGTTCTGCCTGTAGTGGTCAATGTTCTACCCTAAAGCCCAAGATTTGGAAAGGGCATAGAATTTGAAAATCCAGATTGCAGTTGGTTTCAAGTTCTGATTTTTCCACTGATTTGCTTTTTAACCATGGGCACATCACTTCCTATTTCTTTATGCCTCTAGTTTCTCCTCTGTATAATGGGGTAATAATTTTTGTACTACTTTCTTCATAGGACTGCTGTGAGGAAAGCACCTTGAAAATCTTAGATCTTAACCTTAGAGGAAATCGCAACTCTTGGGATAATGGCCCTGCTGTTGTACACTGATTGTTGATTTTTCGTTACCTGTTTTCTTTTCCCAACTAGATTATCAATTTTTTTTTAGGACAGAGACTATGTTTTCTAATCTTCTATCTCTCTCATAAGGCCTAGCACTGTGCTGAACTATTAATGAGTCTTCAGTAAATATTGGCAGCTAAGTGGCACCATATTGCACAGAGCAAGGACCTGGAATCAGGAAGACTCAACTCCCTGTGTGACCCTGGGCAAGTCACTTAACCCTGTTTGCCTCAGTTTCCTCATCTGTAAAATGAGCTGGAAAAGGAAATGGCAAACCCCAAATGGGAACACAAAGAGTCAGACACAACCGAAAACGATGGAACAACCTCTACTGTACCACACTGCCTCCTATAGGCTCTGCTAGGTTGCTTGTTCTGTAGAGCACTAGAGTGAAAACGAGAAGTTCTGAACCTGCCATTTACTAACTGACAGCTTTGGGCAAGTCACTTAACATTTCTGAGCCTCAGATTCTTCGTCTGTAAAATGGGAATAATTCCAACATTGGTGACTTCCAAAGCTCAAATGCAATTACAGGTATAAAAATATGGTGTGTCACCACACAGCATTTCCAAATGTCATTATGATAGGGCAGAACCCATTACTCTGACTCTCATCATTTTTGGCATCTGCACCAAAATGAATTTTATCAACATCTTTTTTTTTTAACACTGGTATATTTCTGTGAGGCTACTCTCTTCTGGGAAACTGTGATAAACTGTGGATGCTATAAACCATTCTTTTATGGAATGCTCATTGATACAACCTGTACCTTCACAAGCCCAGACAGCAGGATATCTTATTTTGCATTTTAGCAAGAGAAGAGGGGAGCTTTATGGCCCCTGGCCATACCAGACAGGGACCAAGGGAACTAATCGATGCCAGGTCAAGGACAGCACCAGATGTGCCCCAAGCCTTTGTGATGCTGGAATGGTGCTGATGCGGAAATATGGAAACAAAAAAACCAATTGCACAAGCCCTTGAATGTTTTAATTTTAGCAACTTGATAAGGAATCTGCTCTTGAATTAACTAACAGATTAAAAAGAAAAAACCAAACCACTACTCTGGGGAAGGCACGGATGGATACTGGTTCTCTATGGCCTCTTCCAGCTCTAATGGTCCATGACTAGAGTAGGCCTTAACCATACTTCTGTTTCACAGTAATGCCAAAGAAGCTTCATTCCATTCCTCAAAGCAAGAGGGAAGACAACGTGCCTGAGCGCTAAACTTGGAGTCAAGAGATCTGGGTTTGAGGCCCGGTTTCACCCCTAACTAGCTACTTGACTTCAAGCAAATCACTTCCCCTTTTGAATCCTCATTCCCTTCATCTGTAAAATGAAGAGGTTGAATTAAATGATCTCTAAGATCCCTCTTAGCTCAAAAACATGCCATGATTCCTAATTAAAATCCCACCTTCTACAGGAAGCTTTCCCCAACCCTTCTTTATTCCAATGCCTTCTCTCTTTAATTATTTCCTGTTCATCCCGTGTATAGCTTGTTTGTATATATTTATTTGTTTTTTGTCTTTCCCTTTAGACTGTAAGCTCCTTGAGGGCAGGGACTGTCTTTTGCCTTTTTTTTTTTATCCTTAGTACTTAGCACAGTGCCTGGCACACAGAAGGCACTTAATAAATGCTTATTGAGGGGCAGCTAGGTGGTTCTGTGGATAGATCACCAGCCTTGAAGTCAGGAAGACCCGAGTTCAAATACAGCCTCAGACCAAACACTTGACACTAGCTGTGTGACGCTGGGCAAGTCACTTAACCCCAATTGCCAAATATAAATAAATAAATAAATAGAATGCTTATTGATTCACTGATTCTAGGGTCATAGCTTGAGAACTAGAAGGACCCTCAAAGACCATCTGGTATAACACCTCTCATTTTTTTTTTAACAGATGAGGAAATTGGGAACCAAAGAGTTAAAGGGGATTTATAGAAGGCCACAGAAACAGTGAGCCACAGAGGCATGATTTAAATCCAGGTTTGCAAATTCAAATTTACAACAAATTCAAATCTAAGTTGAGCATTTTTTTCTGTTAGATCCTAGGCCTCTCCACTTTATTTCTGGACTTTAAACCCTCGCAAAGCTTAATTACTTGAACCTTGTCATATCTATTCTTAATTCTGTTCAGTTCAAATGGATTTCAGTGTCTATTCTAGCAATAAAATGCACATAGTATGACATCAAAAGGCAGCTGGTGGAGCAGTGGATAGATCTCTCCGCCTAGAGTCAGGAAAACCTGAGTTCAAATTTGTCTTCAGATACTAATTAGCTGTGTGACCCTGGACAAATCACTTACCCACTATCTGTCTCAATTTCCCCAACTATAAAATGAGAATAATAACAGCACTTAATTCCCAGAGTTGTTATAAAGATTAAAGAAGATAATATTTGTTTAAAAAAAAAGCACCGTACCTGATACATAATAAGCTCTATATAGAGCTTTATATAAACGTTAGCTATTATTATTATTATTATTATTATTATTATTATTATTATTAGCTGCATGACCCTTGGCAATAAAGTCACTTAATCTCTGTCTGCCTCAGTTTCTTCAACTATAAAATGGGAATAATAACAGCACTTACCTCCCAAAGTTGTCTTTAGGGTGAGATGAGATAATATTTGTAAAAAGCCTTTAGCACAGTGCCTGGAATGTAGTAGGTATTATATAATTGCTTATTCCCTTCTGCTTCCCTTCATCAATAGGGAGCTGGGCTTGGAGACCTGGGTTCAAGTCCCCACCTCTGACAAATTACTTACCCTTTCAGTGCTCTAAGACAACTCTTCTAAGTTGCAGAAAATGTACCTGCCTGGATTAGTGGAGGAAGGTCCTCCCTCACCTGAGAGGTACAAGGCTTCCTAGAGCAATGAAAGTACAGGCCCAAGACTTAGGCCAGGGGTGGGGAACCCATGGCCTGGCTTTTTGTTCTGTAAAATTTAGATTCAGTCAAAAGGATGCACTTAAGGACCTAGAAGGCCACAAGTGGCCTTAAGGCCACAGGTTCCCCATCTCTGCCCTAGGCCTTCTGTGCCTGAGGCACTCTGCTTCCAACAGAACTATTCCCTGCCCTCAGGTACTTGTAGATTGAAAACAATCAACCAAAAAATGTGTATTTATTGAGCACTTGCTGTACCCTAAGTAAGGAATGAGGGGCAGGAGTGGGGGCTAAGGAAAGATACTAAGAAATAAAAGGCAAGGTCCTTGCCCTCCTAGTGCTTACCAGTCTAGGAAAATCACTACCATCATCAGACAGCTCTTATGGCTAGTACTATATATGTGGTAGAGACAGAGGTAAGTGCTACAGGGACACAGAGCAAAGAGATTACTGTTAGTTACAGGTGTCAGGAACTGCTTCAGAGAAGACAAGAATATACCCCAAGTCAGGCCCCAATGTAACGATTGATCATCTGTGCTCCTGAGAAGAGCATTAAGGAGAACAACTAGGTGGTGCAGTGGACAGAGCACCAGCCCTGAAGTCAGGAGGACCTGAGTTCAAATCCAGCCTTAGACCCTTACTAGCTGTGTGACCCTGGGCAATTCACTGATCTCTGATTGCCTCCACCAAAAAAGAAAAGAAAAGAAAAGAGAAGAGAAGAGCATCAAGGGATTATGATTTCCCGTAAGGCCAGGTAGGATTTGGGGCAGCTAGGTGATACAGTAGATAGAGAGCTGGACCTGGAGTCAGAGAGTTCAAATTCTGAGTTCAAATCCAGCCTTAGACATTTACTAGCTGTGTCACCCTGAGCACTTGACCTCTGTTGGCCTCAGTTTCCTCCTCTGTCAATTGAGGAAATAATAGCACCTGCCTTCCAGGGTTGTTGTGAGGATCAAATGAAATAAAAATTGCAAAGTGCTTAGCACAGCACCTGGATAAATGTTAGTTGTTATTATCAGTTGTTATTTTTTGGATACATTCCCTTCCCTTGATCTGGGTAGGATTTGGATACATTGGGTGGAAGTTTAGGGGAGGGAGAAGGGAAGAAGATGGCCTTTAAAGTAGGGTGCCAGAATGGAGGAAAGGTGAGGCCATGGGACATGCACGATTTGTTCAAAGGATAGTGAGGAAATATTGTAGATGTTGTTGTAGGTCCTTCATTTTCAAAAAGGACCAATGACACATTGGGGTGATGTCTTTATTTGTACGTGAAATGGATTTAAGTGAGGCAGAGTCGAACAAAGTCCTCAGCCTCACTCTGTCTTCCAGAGTCATTGAAGTCCAGCGGCGAGACAAAAGTCAAACCAACTGGCCGTGGCCCATGATGCAGTGGATGACCTTGGCATTGTCATCTGGAGTTAAGAGTTTCTACTGAGGAGTCATAATAACAGCTTGTATTTATATAATGCTTTACAGTTTACAAAATGCTTCCCTCATAGAAGCCCTGTGAAAGATGCATTTAAAGCATCATTACCCTGATTTTACAAATGAAGAAACTGAGGCTCAGATTGGAGCAGCGATTGGCTCCTCATCATATGGCTAGTAAATGTCTGGGGACTCACACCCAATTTTTCTGAGCATCTCACAGCAACACACTGCCTCCTACTGGAACATATAGAGGGAAAAGCAGATGGCACCTTCAGCGATGCCCTCAAGCAGCCTGTCTGTAGATTCTTTTCATTACAAAACAAAATGGCAAAAGAAAAATTGAGAGCCACATTCACTCTCGCTGGCACACACAGATCCTTGGATCGCCTCCAGCTGTTGGAGGGTTAACTTTGCCCAGTTCCCCTGGCACAGATCCAGCTCGCTTGTGCTGGTTGGCCCAGCCTGTCTAATGCAGTACCATCCCACACCTTTTCCCAGGCTGGAGATGACAAGCTGCAGTCTTGACCTCCCACCCTTCTTGTTGTCCATGAGTCCATTTCAGGCTTCATCCCAGGCAAATATCATTCTTTCATCACTCTGGGTCAGTTCCAGCTCAGCTTGCTTGGCTTCCAAACCTATGGTCAGGCCATGTTAGGACTGGCTGAGTCTTTGCTGAACAAGGATAACCTTTCTGTTCAGAATCAAAAGGCGCCCAGTCTGCTGAGCCTAGCCCAGACCTTCCGCTACCTGAATCTGTCAATTAGAAACAACAGGAAACCAGGTAGCTCGAAGGATGGGAGTGGGGAGCAGCAAATGTTTCCCATCACAGGTTCAGGAAGCAGTGCATGAAGAGATAGGTCTACACAAACAGCAAGCAATCCTGGAGGCTTTATTTTAAATGGGAGAGACAAATGTTGTTCTCCAGCTCTCTGAGTGGCCCTCAACCACGCGTGGTTTTCATTGCTATGTTGTCATGGGCTGGCTTCTGGTTATCTTAATAATGACAGTGATGCTATTGGCATGAATATCATTACTCTACCATGCAAACTAGTGAATCATGAGTGCACAAAATCAGAGATCTTAGGCAAACCTTGCCTCATTAGCTACCAAGTTGTTGTGTGACCTTAGGGAAGACCCTTTCCCTCTCTGATCCTTTTATTTCTGTATCTTCAAATAAGAAGATTGGACTAGCTGATCTCTAAGGTCATAGATTAACAGAAGGTTAGAGCTAGGAAGGATGTTAAAGTTCATCTAACTCAGCTGCCTTCATTTCACAGAATTTCAGAATCCCAAGAGTTGGAAAGAAAATCAGAAGGCCATCTAGTGCAGCCCATACAAGAATAAGAATCTTAATTACAAAGTACCTGACAACTGGTCATCCAGCTTTTGTTTGCTGACCTCCAGTGGTGGGGGGGGGGGGAACCCATCACCACCACCTGAGGCAGATCATTCCATTTGGGGATGATTCTAATTGTTAAGAAGTTTTGCTGAGCCTAGAGTCAGAAAGACTTCAGTTCAAGTCTGGCCCTCAGACACAAGCTGTGTGGCCCTGGGCAAATCACTTAACCTCTATGTGCCTCAGTTTCCTCATCTGTCAAATGAGAGTGATAATAACAGCACCTACTTCCCAGGATTGTTGTGAGGATGAAATGAGATAATATTTGCAAAAGGGTTCTTTCTACCCCACCTTTACATTGTAAGCACCTTGAGGGTAAAAACTCTCTCTCTCTCTCTCTCTCTCTCTCTCTCTCTCTCTCTCTCTCTCTC
>NW_020954576.1:55218744-55227244 GCF_900497805.2 Vombatus ursinus | reverse complement strand
CTCAGCATTTAGCACACTGCCTGGTACATAGAAGGTACTTAATAAATGTTTACTGAACATTGACTACCAGATTATCCCCCTTCCAGCTCTAAAATGCTAAGATACTATAATTTTACTGATGAAGAAACAGAGCCCAATGAAGGGAAATGACTTACTCAAGGACACTCAGATAGGAAATACAAAAGTCAAGCCTCAATTTACTAAACTGCTGATTCCCACTTTCTGTTTGGTTGGTGTCCAGGGGTGTGCTGGCAAAATGTTAATTAACCAGCTCTCTCTTGGGGGAGTGGGGGGAGAATGTACCCATTACACACTTTTAAATTTAATCTGCATTATAACATTTTCTCTGTCACTTTCTTAAGTCCAGACAATCAACAAAACAATAAATCAAGCCCTGATTTGGAGCATTTGCTGATTTCCAAGGCATCTACACTGAGAATTTAACAATTGGTTCTTACAAGCCCATACGAGCCAGCTCCAGTACACCACTGGATAAAAGGCAGATAATGCCACAGAAAATACATCTGATGAGTGGTTGAGAAGATCGGGTCAAGTATCCTGCACTATGGGCAGTTAGTCTAACAGTGAGCTCAGTTCAGAGTAAGCCAGTCAAGTGGTGGAAAACTCCAAGCCTGAGAGTGCCCTGACAAGCCAAACCTTTGAGCCTGTACCACAGAGCAGCAAGGGAAGAGCCCAAAGATAATCGTGAATAAAACAGCTAATTTTGTACAGCACCTAATACATGCCCCCGTGCTAAGTTCTTTACAATTATTATCCCATTTGATCCTCACAACAACCCTGAGAGGTAGGTGCTATTTTATCTCCTTTTACAGTTGGGGAAACTGAGGCAAAGATTAAGTGACTTGCCCAGGGTCAAACAGCTAGAAAGTGCCTGAGGCTGGTTTTGAATAATAATAGCTAATAATAGCTAACATTTATATAGCACTTACTATGTGCCAGGCACTGCGGTAAGGACTTCACAATTATTATCTCAGTTGATCCTCATAACAACCCTGAGAGGTAGTGCTATTATTATCCTCATTTTACAGATGAGGAAACTGAAGTCAACAGAGGTTAGTGACTTGCCCAGGGTCACACAGCTAGTAAGTGCCTGAGGTTGGATTTGAACTCAGGTCTTCCTGACTCCACTTCCAGAACTCTATTCACTACTCCATTTAGCTGCCGAAAGACAATGTTACTTTTCCCTTCAACTGTCCCACCATCATTGACCATGTTGTTAGAGTGACTGGTCAAAATGAGACAAAGCATCAAACTGGAAGTAGGACAAGTCATGCCAAAGACAGACACAGGCACAGAAGGATGACCACCTAAAGGAGAATGTAGCTTCAGAGAATGTGATCCCTCATAGTGGAGAGAATGCCAGCTATGAACTCTAGAAAGGCATTGAGCCTTGGAGCCCAACAGAAAGCTGCCCCTAAGGGGAACCTCCTGGGGTCTTCATAAAGGAAAAAAAGACTTCCAGTGACAGTTTGTGAGGCATCTCTTTGCCAAATATGTTCCCTACATGTGTGCCTTTGTACTTCAAATTTGAGCCCACCCTCCCCAGGGACCTTGTGTGCTCAAGGGGTGAAAGTATCCCTAGCTTGGGAGGAATGTTACGACTGTTCTTACTATATCATCTTAGTAAATATCTTTGCTCAAAGTTAATTGTGGCTACTGGTTAACCATTTTTTTGGTTTTTTATTTCTTTTATTCTGAACTTAAGAAATAAAACAAGAAATCTAACAGTAGAATAGAAAAAAAAGATGATTGAACATGAAACTGCAAATCTATTATGTACAACTTGCTATTCCTTTGAACTATATCTTAAAGTTATGTAACTTTCTTTTTTTCCCTTTTTTTTTCTTCCCTCTCTCTCCCATAATTAATGAGAAGGTGAAAGAAGCCGACTAGCAGAAATACTAGAAATCCAGCCCCTCAGGATTACCCTGATAACCTTGAGTATCAATAGTCTCCCTCTGGAGACCCAATCTGCCAGTCCAAGTGCAAGGTGAGGGAGTAACCTGTAGTGGGGGCTGGGGGTAAGGCTATGTAGGAAACTGATGCAAATTATAAAACTAATAGATAGTGGTCAAATGATAGAGCCAATTTTTTTTTTAAAAAAGAAGAAATGTAAACAATCACCAACCATGAGAGAAAAATGCTCGAAAGTCCTATTAATAAGGAAGATGCCAATCAAAACAATTCTGAGATTTAACCACACAATCAATAGATTAGCATATATGGCACAAAAAGGCAACAGTCAATGTCTGAGTGATGACAGAGAGGCAAGAACACTAATAAACTAATGGTGGAGCTATGGATTGGTCTGATCCTTCTGGGAATCAATTTAAAATTATGCTAAGAAAGTAACTAAACTATTCATATCCTTCAACTCAGAGATTTCACTGCTAGACATAAGTCCCAAAGACATCAAAGATAGAAATAAAGTTCCATGTATACCAGAATATTCATAGAAGCTGCAAAGAACTAGAAACAGTAGAGGCCTGTTGATTAGGGGATGGTTAAGCACATTGTGATTTATAAATGTCATAGGTTCTTACTGTACCATTAAGAAATTGTGAGGATAAAGAACTAAAAAAAAAAATGGGAAGATCTATATGATGATTTCCAGTTTTATTTATCTAGTGCTAACTGCCTTTTGGCCATTTCAAACTAGATGTTCATTCCATAGGAATCTCAAACTCAACTTGTCCAAAATGGAATCATTATCTTTCCCACCAAACCCTCCCCTCTACCAAACTTCTCTATTGCTTTCAAGGATACCACCATCATCCCAGTCACCCCAGGTTCACAACCTCAGTGTCATCCTGGACCTGTCACTTTCACTTACTCCATATATCCAATCAGTTGCCCAATCTGGTCATTTCTATTTTCTCATGTTTTGTACACATTCTCTTATAGGCACTACCTTAGATCAGACCCTCATAACCTCTCCCCTTGACTATGGTAATAGCCTTCTAATTAGTTTCCCTGACTCAAATCTCTCCCCATTCCAATCTTTCCTTCAATCAGCTATCAAAATTATTTTTCTAAACTACGTTCCTGACCATGTCATACCCCCACTCAAATTGCAGTGACTCCCTATTATTTCTAAGATCAAATATAAAATTTAGAATTTAAAACTCTTTACAACCTAATCTTACAGTTGTATTCATCTTTTCCTTTTCTATTCTTTTCTTTTTCCATCCTTCTTTCCTTCCTTCCTTTTTTCCTTCCTTTCTTCTTTCTGCCTTCCTTCCTTTCTTCTTTTTTTCTTCCTTCCTGTCTTCCTTTTCTTTCTTTCCTTTTTCTTCCTTCCTTCTTTTCTTCTTTTCTGCCTTCCTTCTTTTCCTTCCTTCTTTCCTTTTTTCTTTCCTTCTTTCTCTCTTTCTTTCTTTACTTGGCCTCCCTATCTCACCCAAGCTAGAAGTGCAACAGTCATTTATGGGCCCAGTCTCACTGTTGGGGCCCACAGCGTGGGAGCTTTGACCTGCCCTATTCCAACCTGGATCAGTTTACCCTTCCTCAAGCAGTCTGGTAGCCTCCCACTCCTAGAGTGTCACCATATTAGTTCCCAACTTAATGTGGATCCTCAATCAGTTGGGCTTACTGGAGCTCAGAACTACCAAGCTCAAACAATCCAAAAGCTTCCTCTTCTCCCTTAGCAGGGTATTCAGGCATACACCACCATTCTAGCCCCTTACAGTCTTCTTAAAGGTTTTTTCCCCTCTGTATACTCTACAAACCAGCTATCTGCTGCTCCTCTCATCTCCCATCTCCACTCCATGCCTTTGTATAGCTGTCCCCTATGCCTGGCATATTCTTCTTCAGCCTCTTAGAATCTCTGGCTTTCTTTCAGACTCAGCTTGAATGCCATCTGAGGGCAGCTAGGTGGCACAGTGGATAAAGGGCTGGGCCTAGAGTCAGCAACACTCATCTTCCTGAGTTCAAATCTGGCTTCAGACTCTTCCTCACTGGGTGACCCTGGGCCAGTCACTGAAACATGTTTATCTCAGTTTCCTTATCTGTCAGATGAACTGGAGAAGGAATAGCAAACCACAACAGTGTCTCTGCCCTGAAAACCCCAAATGGGGTCATGAAGAGTTGAACTCAACTGAAATGACTAGATAATAGCAATAACAGGAAATGTTTCCTGGTTTCTCTACCTGCTAGAGCATTCCCCTCTAAGGTTACTTTCCCTCTACTCTGTATGAACCAATTTATTTACATGTTGTCTCAGATATCAGAATGTAAGCTCCTTGAGAGCAGAGGCTATCTTTGCCTATCTTTGTATCTCCAGTGTTTAGCATAGTGCCTTGCACATAGTAGGCACTTAATAAATGCTTGTTTTTTGGTTGACTCAATGTGGTGATCAGTCTTGGTTCCAGAGGACCAATCATGAAATACACTTTTGAGGTGGTAAGCCACAGCTACAGAATATGGCACGCATTTGTCAGACAGTGAACATGACAACTGACTTTGCTGAACTATTGTTCTTTATTACAACAGAAGGTTCTTTGGAGGAAGAGGAAGAGGAATATGGAAGTGAATGGGATGGGGGAAGAGGCATGGGTAAAGCATTTTTTAAAAATCTCTTAACCTCCATAGGTATCAGCTTCCTCATCTGTAACATAAGGGAGTGGTCTAGCCAAACTTACATCTCTAGATCCTGTGCCCTAGACAAAGGACAGGCACTAAGACAGGCTGCCAATGCCTCCCTGCATATTAGAATATTACTGCAGTGTTGAAAACTACATTTCTCTCCAAAGGACTCTCAGATCAGAATATTCTCTGCTATAAAATAGAGCTGTTTTCTCCCATTGTCCCTCTTCTTTCTCTAATGCCACGACTGTGTAAATGCACCAGATCGAAATAAAGGCTTTACATACAAGAAAGCACATGTAGCTAGAGTCAATGATGCCTTGGAAAGTGGAAAGAAAGTAAAATAATCATAATAATTCCTATTTCTATAGCATATAAAGGTTTACAAAGAACCTTCCTTAAAACAGCCCTTTGGGACAGATAGTACAAGTCTTATTATGCCTATTTTACAGATGAGAAAGCTGAGGCTCAAAGTAGTTGTCACTTAATGATAGTCACATAGCCACAAAGCTGGGATTCAAATCCAGGTTTCCTGATCTCAGTGCTCTTTCCACTATACCATCTGTATAAGGATTGATAGTTATGAAGCACCTGACCCATGTTATCTTACCTGACTCACAACAATCCTAGGAGGTCGATATGATAGGTATGACTATCTTTGAGAGGCAAAGTGACCACTGGACATAAAGTTGGCAGAGACTTAAGTTTGACTTAGGTCACTCCACTAACTTACTAGTTGTATGACATTGGACAAGACAGTTAACCTAAACCTTAGTTTTCTCATCTGTAAAACAGCTTATAAATACCTGCCCTACCTAGCTTTTAGGGTTGTCCTAAGGAAAACCTTTTGGAAACAGAAGTACCATATAAATGGGAAAATTAATTAGTAGACCCATTTTTCCAAATAAAGAAACTGAGGCTCAGAGAGACAAATGGATTTGCTAGAGTTCACAGACCACAACAAATGTGGAATTCTGAGAACAAATCATAGGATGAAAGAAAGAAAACAGGAAGAGCCGGTTTGACTGAAGCCGACTTGAAATCAGCTAAGATGGGAGAAAAGGGGGACTTTATTAGCATAGCAATTTTCAACCTCTTCCAAATGGTGAGCAGTGTTACAAGGAGAACAGAAGTAAATAGTCCCTGAAGGATGGGTCAAATTCAAAAGAACAATTCCTTCACAAACTAATTTGCAGAATGTCTCCCATACTTCTTGGTTCCAGTAAACATCTTTGTACCTTTCAAGCCTACTTCAAGCCGTGAAATCCACATGACAATCCTGGATGATGTCATCCCTGCTGCTGCTTCTGGTGTTGCCACCGCTGCTGCCACTGCCACCACCAGCAGAATGCACAGTCGCCAGGCGTTGGAGACAAGAACATGCCTTGCTCTGTGTCCTCCCTGAGATGCTCAGCAGCAGCTTTCCACCCTCTCACAGAAGCTGCAAGATATAATCCTGCAAATAAAAAGGATGCAAACTCCCTGCCTTGGGGAGAAGTTAAGTCCCCGAGGCTGCCGGTAGAACAGTGTATTTTTAGGTGCTTGCTTGGTTTAGAACAATCATAGAAGAGCAAGTCTTTAAAGCCTAAGATTCTTATAAATTCTGATCAGCAGTCAAATATCTCAAGGCAGGAACAATTCTGTCTCCCTACACTGCAGGAGCTCAAGGTGGAAAAATAGGGACCATAATTTTTAATACAGAGAGGCTCCATGATCTTTTGGTGAGATCATAGAATTCCCAGAAATCTAAAGAAGGAAAGGAAATCTCTTCCTGTCTTTAGACAAAATTGCATACAATGTTTTTCAGTCATGTCCAATTCTTCAGGACCCCATGTGGGGTTTTCTTGGCAGAGATATTAGAGTGATTTGCCATTTCCTTCTTAGCTCATCTTACAGATGAGGAAACTAAGTTAAATGATTTACCCAGGGTCACACAATTAGTAAGTGTCTGAAGCTGGGTCTTCCAGACTCCAGGCCCCAAGCTTTCTCCATTGAGCCACCTAGCTGCATCCAATGAGTCACCTGGTTATGTTCAAAGATTCCCCTAGGGAAGAAAAGCCCACAGCCTCCATAGTTTTGGCCTGTTACAGAATTCCCAGTTTTTGAGGGTCAGGAGATCAGTGCGACAAATGGGCATGGGACTGGAATCTGAGGTGCTGGGTTCAAAACCCCTACTCTGCTACTTACTACCTCTGCAACCTTGAAAAGAATCACTTTTCAAGGGCTTCAGTGTCCCCATTTGTAAAATAAGGGGAGAGGGATAGACTACAGCATCTTTAAGTTCCCTTTTTACATCTAGAGCCAAGGAACTCATTTTAATGTTTGATGGTCCTCACCTTTAGGGACTTTTTGCTGATAAGTATTCTCACTCTTTCTGACTTTGTCTTAAACTCTTGTCTAAAAAAAGCTTTATCCTGACATTGAAGGCCCTACATGATCTGGTCCCAACCTATTTTCCAGTCTTATTTCTCACCATTCCCTTTTATTGAAATTAAGATCATAGATTTTGATCTGGAAGGGAACCCAAAGGTCATCTAGCCTAATTCTCCCATTTTACAGATGAGGAAACAGAAGCCCAGAGAGGTGAGCTGACTTGTTCCAGGTCACACTGATAGTAAGAAAGTTAGAATTAAAACACAAATCCAGAACTCTTAACATGGTACCACTTCACCTTAATCACTTTGTATTTACTTATCTGTGTTGTGTTCTACAAGTATAAAACAAGCTTTTTGATAGAAGGGATCTTTGGGGTTTTGTCTGTATATCTCCAGCCTCCTGACACAAGGCCTTTTATATCACTGGTACTTAATAAATGCTTGTTCTTGGTTTGGTTCATGCACCTCATGCTAAACAGCCCCTTTCCTTACCCAAACACCTCTTTATATTGTTGTTCAGCCAGTGTTCAACTCTTCTTGACCCCATTTGGGCTTTTCTTGGCAAAGATACTGGAGTTGGTTTGCCATTTCCTTCTCCCTCTTGTTTTACAGATGAAGAAACTGAGGCAAACAGGGTTAAGTGACTTGCCCAGGGTCGCAGAGCAAGGAAGTGACTGAGGCCATATTTGAACTCAGGTCTTCCTGACTACAGGCCCAGTGATCTATCTACTGTGTCACCTAGATGACCCTTTACTTACCTTTTCTCTATCTGTAAAATGGGGTTAATACTACCAGAAGTATCTACCTCTCAAGACTGCTCTCAGATTTGAAGAAAGAAAATACAAAATGCTTTGAAAACTTTAAAGAATATATCAATCATATCAAATATTATGATGATGACAGTGATGACTATAAGCATGGCCCACTTCCATTTTAATCAATCAACCAGCATTTATTAAGTACCTACTATGTGCCAGGCACTTCCCCTGCATGCTGGACAAAAGTCAAGTCAACAAGCATTTATTAAACATCTACTGATAGCCTATATCAGATTGTGTGCCATCTTGGGGAGGGAGATAGGGAGGGAGGGGGAGAAAATTTTTAAACTCAAAAGCTTATGGAAGTTATTGTTAATAATTCAAAATAAATTAATTAAAAATTAAAAAAAAATAAACATCTACTGTACCCAGGAACTGTGCTTAGAAATGGGATTACAAAGAAAGGCAAAAAACAGTCCCCACTCTATAAAGTTTCTTTTTTTCCTTTTTTTAAATTATTAATTTAATTTAGCAACAATCACTTCCATAAGCTTCTGAGCAATCTGATACAGGCTATATATATACATTCCTATTAAACATTTTCACATTAGTGATGTTGTAAGGAAGAATTAGAACCAATAGGAGGAACCACAAGAAAGAGAAAACAGAACACAACAGAAGGAAAAAATAACAAATAGTATGCATCAGTCCATACAAGTCTTTCCAAGTTTTTCTGAAGTCTTCCTGCTCATCATTTCTTAT
>NW_020954576.1:55198097-55218626 GCF_900497805.2 Vombatus ursinus | reverse complement strand
AGCTATTGCTGGGTCAAAGGGTATGTACATCTACAAAGTTTCAAAAGTGAAAAAATCCCAACTCCTGAGGCACTTACATTGTAGCAAAGGAAATAACAAATACATATATAAAATATGCAGAATAGATACAAATAAATACAAGGTAGCTAGGGAGATGGCATGAGCTATTGGGGAGATAGAACAACACTAACAATAATAATAATAATAGCATTTATATGGTACCTACTATGTGCTAGGCATTGTCCTTTACAACATTATCTCATTTGACCCTCACAACAACCCAGTGCTATTATTATCATCTCCATTTTACAGTTGAGGAGACTGAGGTAAACAAGTTAAGTGACTTCCCCAAGGTCACACAGCTAGGAAGTGTCTAAGGCTAAATTTAAATTCAGATCTTCCTGACTCCAGGCCCATGGCTCTATCCACTGTGCCACCTAGAAGAGGGAGGACATTTCAGGAATGAGGGATAGCCAATACAGAGGCACAATGATGGTAAGGAACAGAGAGAAACTGGATTTGACTGGTCTGCAAAGTACGGGAGGCGAGTAATGTACAAAGGAGATTGTGATCATTTGGGAAGGGCTTTAAGAATTAAATAGAGGAGTTTGTCTAGTCTGGAGGCAATAGGGGGCTAGTTGAGTTTATTGAGGGGCAGCTAGGTGGTGCCATAGTGCAGAGAGCACCAGACCTGGAATCAGGAAGACCCATCTTCATGAGTTCAAATATGGCCTCAGACACTTACTAGCTGTGTGAGCCTGGGCAAGCCACTTCACCCTGTTTGCCTCATTTTCCTCATCTGTCAAATGAGCTGGAGAAGGAAATGGCAAACAGCTCCAGTATCTGTGCCAAGAAAACCCCAAATGGGGTTACAAAGAGTCGGACAAGACTGAAGAATGACTGGACAAAAGAGTTTATTGAATAGAACAGTGTCATAGTCAGACCTCTGACTGAGAAGAATGACTTTGGCAGCAGAATGGAAGATGGAGTGAAGGAGAGGGGGACCTAAGGCAACAAGATTTGGCAACTGATTGGATACATGGGCTTAGGGAGAGAGGCAAGTCATGGATAACTAGAAGGTTACAAATACGAGAAACTACAAGGATGGTGGGGTCTTTGATAGAAATAGAGAAATTTGGAAGAGAGGAAGAAAGATAATGCTTTCTATTCTGGACATGTGGTGTTTGAGATGTCTCTTGGACATCTTTTCAAAATGTTCAATGGGGGGCAGCTAGGTGGCTCAGTGGATAGAGTACCAGCCCTGAAGTCAGAAGGACCTGAGTTCAAATCCGGCCTCAGACCAAACACTTGACACTTACTAGCTGTGTGACCCTGGGCAAGTCACTTAACCCCAATTGCCTAAAAATAAAAATAAAATAAAAACAAAAATAAAATGTTCAATAGGCAATTGGTGGTGGGGGACTGAAGCTCAGGGACAGACTGGGGCTAGTTATATAGATCTTCGAGTATTTAGCACAAGAGACAACAATTAAACCCATAGGAACTGATGAAATTACTGAGAGAGGAAGAACATATATAGAGAGAAGACAGAACCTTGGGGAATGCACATCATTAAGGGTTAAGATACGGATGTGAGATAGGAAAACACCGGAAGAATCAAGAGAGAATCGTGTCACAAAATTCCAAGTGATGAGAGTATCCCAGAGGAGAGGGGAGTCAACAGTAGCAATACCAAGAAGGAGGAGAATTGAGAAAAGATGGTCAGATTTGGCATTTTCACTTGACGCATTCTACCCATCCTTCAAGGCCCAGCTCCAATGCCACCTCCTCCATAAAACCAACCCTGACCCCTCCAGTCAAACATTCTTTCCTCCTTCTCCAGTCTCTGACAACACTGTGGTTGTCTCTCTTATGACATTTTATCAAGAAATTCATATTCAATAAACAATTATCAAGAATCAGTTCTGTGAAGAACACTACTTAACCATGAGGGAGACACAGAAACAAATAAGACATGTCCTGTCCTTGAGACAGGAGCTTCTCCCTCCCAATAGTGCTTCTGACTTTCTGCACTTTCATGCCATTCCCTAGCTAGAGTCTCACCCTGGAGCCTCCCCTGGTCCTTCTTCAGCCAGGAACATCCATTAACCCCTCTGACCTGGAACATCCTTCTCTGCCAGTCTCTTTCTCCCTTCTTCCGTTGGTGAGTTCCCTTTGTGGGATCCATTTTGAAAAAGAGTCAAGGCCAGCCAACCTTCACTTAGCCCCAGCACTTATCCCTGGTACTTAACCCAATATCTAGCATATAGTAAGCACTTAATAAATGCTTGTTGCCTTGAGGTGCCTATAGTCTAGGAGGGGAAAAGAACAGATGAATATAGTGCTATGATAGTACCAAGAATGGAAAGACAATTTCCAAGGAATGGGAGTAATCAGTGAAGGTGTGGTGGAAGAGGCACTGTTTGATTTGTGCATTGAAAGAAGATTAAGGGGGCAGCTAGGTGGTGCAGTGGATAGAGCTCCAACCTTGGAGTCAAGAGGACCTGAGTTTAAATCTGGCCTCAGACACTTGACACTTACTGTGTGACCCTGGGTAAGTCACTTAACCCCATTGCCTAGCCAGAAAAAAAAAGATTAATTTATCACATAATGCACTAACTTACCCTTATTTATGTGTATGTCTGCCCCACTAAACTCTTAGGTCCTTGACACCAGGAACTATGCCTTTCTCATCTTTATATTTTCAATGGTACCTAGGCCATATTAATAATGGTTTACATTTATACAAGTAGCAATTTACAAATTTACATTTCCTTACAACTGCCCTTAGAAGTAGATCATTCAAACATTAGCTTCCTGTTTTAGAGAAGAGGTAACTGAGGCTCAAAGAGGCAATGGGACTTACCCATGGTCACAGAGCTAGATATCTATCTGTGCTGTTGTTGTTGTTGTTGTTGTTTGTTGTTGTTGTGGAGCCATTCAGCAGTGTCTGACTCTACATGAAGTCATGGAATTTGTCACGGAGTTTTTTAGCAGAGATACCGAGTTGTATGCCATTTCCTTCTCCAGGGTGTCCCCATTTTACAGATGAAGAATTGAGGCAAATCAGGGTTAAGTGACTTGCCCAGGATACACACAGCTAGTAAGCATCTGAGGCCGGATCTGAACTCAGATCTTCCTTACTTCAAGCCTGGTGCCCTATCTACTACCTATCCACCCATCTATCTGAGAGGCAGGTACTATTATTAACCCCATTTTATAGATGTGGAGAGATAGAGCTGAGCCTTGAACCCAGGTCTTCTATCTGTAAGTTCCTTTCATTCTACTATATCCTCTTGAATGAATGGGGCTCAATAAATGCCTGATGAATGAATGAACACATGTCCTGTTGTCCAGTCCTCAAGAGAGATGAAAAACAATTGCTATTTCTAAGAGCATATTTACTCCTTATTCGCAGCTTAAATATTACCCTCCCCATCCCACCCAAACCATAGTAATTACCCTTTGCTCTTGAATCCGCTAAGTTTTCCTGACATTATTTTCTTTAAAAGTCTGATGTTTAGTGAGACGACTGGCATTTATAGAGCACTAAGTTTTGCAAAGCACTTTACATATATCATCTCATTTCATCTTCCCCACCATAAGGCTAGAGAATATAGGCTGCTTTAAACTCACATGGAACAAGCTTACAGAATCCTTCCAATCTGATTGTTAGCTGATCATAGGACCAGAGCTTTAGACCTGGACCCAGAACTCAGGTCTTCTGACCCCTGGTCTAGCTCACATTCCACAAGTTGATCTTAAGAAGAGCATTGATCTTTGTCCCAAGGATGGTTAAAAACAAACCAACCAACAAACCCTCAAACAATAACTCTATGGAGACTTCAAACAACTAGGAAAATCAAGTCTCCAAATTTCTGTGGGTATGTATCACTGGACTGATGTTCATAACTTGGCAATGAGTATCTCTAGGCATAGAAGGATCCTTCAGTGATTTCTAAGTAATCATATTTAATGTTAAGCCCTATCCTTCAGTTATCAAGACCCTTGCATATGTAGAGATATGAAGTCTGGGTAAGACAAAGTCCTTACCCTCTCAGAGTTTACACTTTAATAGGAGAATAAGACACAGGCGTAGGTAGCTATAATGATACACAATACAATGTGATAAGTGTCCCCAGAGAGGTAAAGAACAAAGTGCCAAGTGAAGACTGAAATGGGAAAGCTGTTCCTGACTGAGGGGGAATCCAGGGTGTAAGGGGGAATAAATTAGCAGTTGAGTTCAGCTTTTAAAGATATATAGTAAAACAAGCATAAAAGAAAATATCCTGAAAACTGATAAAATTGAAAACAAAGGGACTATAGATCTGATAAATAAAACAAAGAACTAGATTTTAAAAATTTATAAGTTATTAGCTAACTTAATTAAGAAGGGGTAGGGGCAGGCAAGAAATCAATTATGAACAAACTCAATTCAAATAAGGAGGAAATAAAGAGAATTATCAGAAACTACCACACACACTTAAATGCCAACAAAACTGAGAATTGAAGAGAAGTGGGTAATTATAAAAATGTAAAATGCTCAAATGAACAAAACAAGAAAAGGAGCCTTTAATTGAACCCTAATTCAGAAAAAGAAATCAAGTAAGCCATAAATCAAAGACCAAAGGAAAGAAACCCTAGTGTAGATTGATTGTGTAAGTGAATTCTATCAAATGCTTAAAAAACAATTGATGTCTACTGTATACTACAAAAATTGTTCCCAGTGATAGAGAAAGAAGACACTCTTCTAAACTCCTTTTATGAAACAAATATGATCTTGATACTCTGGTTAGGGAGGAATAAAACAGAGAAACACAATGATAGACCAATTTCATGACTATTGATGCAAAAATTTTAAATAAAATATTAGCTGAGACTCTAGAAAGATATGAAAAAATATCCATTATGGCCAAATTGGATTTATATGAGAGATGCTAGTGTGGTTTAACATTAGAAGAACCCTATGATTAATCATAGAAACAAAAAACCTCACATGATTATAGCAATATATGCAGAAGATTTTGACAAAATATAACACTAATTTATGCTAAAAACCCTGACAAGCATTTGTATGGAAGGGCCTCTCCTTAATGCTATCCACCTCCTGAGAGAGAACTGATGAACTCTGAGTGCAAATTGAAGTATAATTTTCTCACTTTCTTTATTTTTCTTGCTTTTTTAAGAAATATGACCAATATGAAAAATGTTTTGCATTTTTTCATATGTATAATTGATATCATATTGCTTGCCTTCTCAGTGGGCATAGGAGGGGGGAGGAGGGAGGGAATTTGGAACTCAAAATTTAAAAAGAAAAGAATGTTTAAAATAAATAAATAATACAAAAAGGGAAATTTTTTTTTAAAAAGTACATATCTAAACCAAGAGCTGGGATTATTTTCAATAGAGAAACACTGGAATCTTTCCCTGTGATAAAACAAGGATGACCCCATTATCATTTGACATCATCATTGTAGCTGACATTTATATAATACTTTAAGGTTTGGAAAGAATTTTAAGTAAATTATAAAAATGCTAACTATAGCAATAAAACAGTAGAAAGAAATTAAAGATATAAACAGCATCAAGGAAAAGACTAAATTATCCCTATTTGCAGATGATAGGAAGCATGCAATGGAGGATAAAGAGCTGGCCTTGGAATCAGGAATATCTAGGTTCAAGCCCAAGTTGGGCACATACTATTTGCCTATTTGACCTGAGTTAATTCAGTCTCTCTCTATCCATGCAACTGTCTAAGACAAGTAGCAGGGAACATGTCAATCTGCATTGGTAAAAAGAATCTTCTTGTCTGATATTTCCTAAGTCAAAGAAGTAACCGTCATGAAGAAGAAGAGGAAGGAGGAGGAGGAGAAAGAGAAGGAAAAGGAAGAGAAGGAGAAGTTTCTTTATAAAACCCCAGTAAATCAATGAAGAAATTGAAAGTAAAGTAGTAGCATTTCTATATGGTACTTAAAAAAAAACAGGAGGAAACAACAGAAAGAGAAATTCCATTCAAAATAACTACAAAATGCATAAAATACCTGGGAGTTAACCTACTAGGGCGCACTTAAGAATTATCTAAATAAGGCTATAGAAGAATCTTTACAGAAATAAAAGCAGACAAATATTTAAAAACGATATTCATTGTTTATGGTTGGGCTTCCCCAACTTAATAAAAATGGTAATACTATATAAATTAATTTACTGAGATGATACTATACCAATCAAAATACCAAGGACTTATTTTATAGAACTAGACAAAATAATATCAAAATGTGTTTGGAGGAGCAAAAGTTCAATAAAAGAAAACTAATTTTAAAAAAGTACTAATAAAACCTGGGGGCCCAGCATTACCAGATCTAAAACTATATTATTGCTTTTCAGTCATGTCCTTGTCTTCATGACACCATGAACCACAGCACATTAATACTGTCCGTGGAGTTTTCTTGGCAAATCAAATCCCTCTCCAATGGATTAAGGTAAACAGAGGTTAAGTGACTTGCCCAGGGTCACACAGCTAGAAATTGTCTGAGGCTGAATTTGAACCTAAGTCTTCCTGACTCCAGGCCCAGTGCACCTTCCACTGAGCCACCCAGCTGCCTCAAAACTATATTACGAAGCTGTAATCACCAAAACTGTTTGTTACTAATTAAGAAATAGAAATGTAGGTCAGTGGAATGATAAACAAGACCTAGAAACAATAAATGCAATGACCAAGTTTTCAATAAACTTAAGAACATGAACAATATATTGAAGAAGAATTACTGAGAAAACTGAAAATAGCTCAGCATAAATATAATTAATCCAATTTCTTCTACCCATATTACAAAAGCTTCAAATAGATGTGTCCTACATGCAAAAGGTTACACTACTTTTTTTTTTGGAGGGGGGGAGGCTAGGCAATGGGATTAAGTGACCTGCCCAGGGTCACACAGCTAGTAAGTGTCAAGTGTCTGAAGTCCTCCTGAATCCAGGGTCAGTGCTCTATTCACTGCGCCACCTAGCTGCCCCTACACTACTCTTTTTTTTTTTTTTTAATGGATCAATAGAGAAAGCTAGGTGATGCGGTGGATAGAGCTTTGGCCTTGGAGTCAGGAAGAACTGAGTTCAAATGTGACCTCTGACACTTGATACTTACTAGCTGTGTGACCCTGGGCAAGTCACTTAACCCTGTTTGCCTCAGTTTCCTCATCTGTAAAATGAGCTGGAGAAGGAAAAGGCAAACCGCTCCAGTATCTTTGCCAAGAAAACCCCAAATGGGGTCACGAAGAGTCAGACATCACTGAAATCACTGAATGATGAGTTTACTTAAAGATGCTAATTTAAGCAATGTATAACGGAAGTCCTTCCTTGTCTCCTTTCTCAGTTATTGAATACTTTCTGAAAGTAAGGAACTGTACTAGGCATCAGAGGTGATACAAAGATGAATGAGAGCCAGTCCCTGCCCTTAGGGAGCTGACAGTTCAGTAGGGCAAGTCCACAAATAGTACAAGGCAGAATGCAACCAACAGTAAGAGAAGTACAAATACAGCACTGTGGGAGGCCAGAGGGAGGAGGTACAACCTAGCCAATTGATCCTTTTAAGAGATTGAAAGGCATCACAGTTAAAGTAAGATTTCTGAGCCAAAGAATAATCAGTGTCTACCATTTCAAGTTGGAATAGAAGGTAAGCAAACAAGAATTTATTAAGTGCCTACTATGTACCAGGTACTTTACAAATATTATCTCATTTGAGACTCACAACAACCCCGAGAGGTAGGTGCTATTATTATCTCGATTTTACAGTTAGGGAAACTGAGGTAGACAGGGATTAAATTACTTGCCCAGGGTCACATAGTGTCTGAGGCTGGATTTGAACTCAGATCTTCCTAACTCCAGGTCCAACACTCTATCTACTATATCACATAGCTGTAGACATTAAGAAAATGAGTAAGACTGACACGTAATAGATAAGTCACTTTTTCAGTCCCTAAAAATGGATCCTTAGTACATACTCTGGGTTAGGTTATCAGTATCATAAGAAGCCCCCATTTCCTAATATATGTCCCCTATTAAAAGTCATGGTTCCTCATCGCCAACTAAATAAAACATAAATTTACCTTGGCATTTTAAATCTTCCTTACAATTACAGGGACCTTAGCTGATCATTTAGTCCAACCTCTTCATTTTACAGATGAGAAAACCGAGGCCAACCAAGGTTAAGGGAAGTCACACAGGTGGAACATGAGAGAGCTCAGGGAGCTTAAAGAGACTTGCCCAAAGTCATATGAGTACTAAATGGCAAAGATTTGATTTGAATCCAGGTCTTTGGACCCTAACGATAGCTCCTTCCATTAGGCTACAGCTGGATCTTCCCCTAAGAGAAGTCATCATTTTGTAAGGTGCATCTGTGAAGAATGGAGCAAATGAGCAAACCAAACCTTTTTTTTCTGGCAGTAGAAAGGGTTAAGCCCAAATGTGAAACTATGTAGCAACTAAACCAGAAATGTCAAACAGAAGCTGCTGGTAGAGTAACCATGGCGATTCCCAGCCAGCTATATCACCAAGGCTAGAACACTATCTTGGAGAAACTTAGGTCCTCAGGACCACAGGTACAGAGACAGAAGAGATCTATTCCATATCCCTCATTTTACACATGAGGAAACTGAGACCCAAGAAGGTTAAGTGACTTGACCAAAGTTGAGTTTAAATATCAGAGGTGGGGGGGGGGGGGATGAACCCAGGTCCTCTGGAACCAAAGTCAGTGCTCATTCAGTCGTAATTCCTTCAAATGCCATAGAGTGGAAAAATCCTGGGACCACGAATCTGGAGATCTAGGTTCTCAATCTAGTCCTGCTGCTGGTTGGCAAGTCACTCAATCTCTCTGGGCCTCAGTTTCTTCAGTGGTGAAATATAGACAGTAGCCCCTTCCCTACCTGCTTCCCAATGTGGTTGTGAGGGTCTAAAGGCACAATGTACGTGGATGAGGAACTTGGTACCAAAAAACTTGAGAGACCCAGAGAATTGACATCAAGAAGGGGGGAAGGAAGCAAGCATTTATTAAGCACCTACTATATTCTGGGTACTATGCTAAGCACTTTTACACATATTATCTTCTTTGATCTTCATGACAACCCTGGGAAGTAGGCACTATTATTATTCCCATTTGACAGTTGAGAAAACTGAGGCAAACAGAGGTTAAGTGACTTGCCCAGGGTCACACCATTGGTAAGTGTCTGAGATCAAATTTGAACTTCCTAACAATTTGAATGACCCATCAATAGAATGAGATGCCTCAGGAGGGAATAGTTGCTTCTCCATCTCTGGAGGTTTTCAAGCAATGACTGCACGACCATTTATAGGGTATGTTATGTTATAGCAGGGGCTTCTTTTTCAAGTATGGTTAAGCTAAATGGACACAGGTGATGTGATTTTCTTATAGTCACATAGTTCATATCAGAGCTGGGATTCAAACCCAGGCCCTCTTGGTTGCAAGTTTCACAATCTTTCCTTTATCAAACACTGTAGAGACAATGTATACGAAAAGGCTCTGAATACTAAGAACAGCAACCATAATTCATTTTTGTAATAGTGCTTTACCATTTACAAAATGCCCTCCACACAACAGTACTATGAGATAAGCAGGATGAGAATGAGTATTCCCATTTTGTAGATGA
Source organism: Vombatus ursinus (assembly GCF_900497805.2). NCBI lineage: Eukaryota > Metazoa > Chordata > Mammalia > Diprotodontia > Vombatidae > Vombatus > Vombatus ursinus. The sequence continues at coordinate 55,208,970 of NW_020954576.1, read as the reverse complement.
GGGAAACTGAGGCTCAGAGAAGAGGGGTGCTTTGTATGTGGCATAGCTGGGGCTCAAACCCAGGTCTTCTAAGTCCAAAATGGGTCCAATTTGCCTCTCATCATAATGCCTCTTTCTAAAGAAACAGCTACTTCAGATGATGTATGAGAAGCCTGAGGCATACAGGAAGGCTGGACAGACTGCTGAGGCCATTCATACAACTTGGAGCCCCAGATGCCCAGCCTCCACATGCTCCACATTCCAGAACGCAATCCCTACTTCCATTTCCCATACGATCCTACCATCAATCAATGTAACATTAATTAAAGTGGAGCAAGAGATGAATGTTCATTTGGCAAAGGATAGCAGCCCTCTAAAATTATATTTTTCTAGGCTTCCCAGGCACCCTTTCTGTACTGGCTTTGTCCCAGAATAGAGCCCTCTTCTTTAATCCTACTGGCTTCAAGGATTTTCCTGTTGGTTTGCCACTGTGCAGGACAGTTTCCACTTGCAAGAGCACAGCTGGGGGGCAGCTAGGTGGTGCAGTGGATAGAGCACTGGCCCTGAAGTCAGGAGGACCTGAGTTCAAATCCAGCCTCAGACCAAACACTTGACACGTACTAGCTGTGTGACCTTGGGCAAGTCACTTAACCCCAATTGCCTCACCAAAAAAAAAAAAGAGCACAGCTGGGCATCTGTGCTTGTGAGCCCTCCCACAGGTAAAACTTTCTTTGCTGGAAAGAGGTACCCTGAGGCATTTCCTTTCCTTTAGATCTGAAGTACCTTTGTGGGATCATAGAAGAGAGCATAGAATATTAAAATGTAGGACACAAAATATTAGAGCAGAAAGGGAGGTTAGAACATGAAATATTAAAACTGGAAAGGAGCTTAGAACATAAAATGGTAGAACATAGAGCATAGGGTTTGTTAAAGCTGGATGGAAACTTAGAATGTAAGAACAGAATTTAAATCACAGATTTTAAAAATTTTAAGAATTTTAAAATTTTTAAAGAGTTTAAAATATAAAACGCTAAAATGTAGAGCATAGGATTTAAGACAAAGTTCCATATAGTCAAAGCTATGATTTTTCCAGTAGCAATGTAGAGTTGTGAGAGTTGGACTATAAGGAAAGCTGAGTACTGCAGAATCAGTGCTTCCAAATTGTGGCTCTGGAGAAGACTTTGGAGAATCCCTTGGACAGCAAGGAGGTCAAATCAGTCAATACTTAAAGAAATTAATTCAGGCTATTCACTAGAAAGTCGAAGTTGAGATACTTTGGCCACATAATGAAAAGATGCGACTCATTGGAAAAGACCCTGATGCTGGGAAAGATTGAAGGCAAAAGGAGGAGATGGCAGACGTATAGATAGTGTAGTGGAAACAATGAACATGAGTTTGGGCAGACTCAAAGAAATAGTGGAGGATAGAAGGGCCTGGCCTGCTATAGTCCATGAGATCACAAAGAATCAGACACAACTAGCAACAAAGGTTTAAGAGCTGAAAAGGAGCTTAGAATTTAACAGCAGAGAACACGGAATGTTAAAGCTAGATGAGAGCTTAGAACAGAGAACGTTAGGACACAGATCATATGATTTAAGACCTGAAAGAGAGTTTAGAATGTAGACTGTTAGAACATAGCACACATAGTTACTACCTATGTGATCTTAGGCAAATCACTTAACCTCTCTGGCCTTAGTTTCCTCAGCTGCAAATTGAGGGAATTGGACTAGATATTCTCTAACATCCCTTCCAGCTCTGAAGCTATGATCCTATGTTAAAACTGGAGGAGAACTTAGAAGGTAAAATGTTAGAACACAGAACATAGAATGTTAGAACTGGTAGGGAGCTTAGGATATACTCTTAAACATAATAATGTTTATTATTAACAAAAACACTTATAGCAGCTTTTTTTGTGGTGGCAAAGAATTGGAAATTGAGGGGATGCCCATCAATTGGGGAATGGCTGAACAAGTTGTGGTATACAATTGTGATAGAATACTATTGTGCTGCAAGAAATGATGAGCAGGCAGATTTCAGAAAAGCCTAGAAAGATATAAACTGATGCTGAGTAAAAGGAGCAGAACCAGAAGAACATTGTACACAGTAACAGCAACATTGTACAATGATCAACTGCTATAGAGTTAGTCCTTCTCAGCAATACTACGATCCAAGACAACTCCAGAAGACTCATGATGGAAAGTACTAACCACATCCAGAGAAAGAACTGATGGAGTCTGAATGCAGATCGAAGCATATTATTTTCATTGTTTTTTTTTTCTCATGGTTTTTCCCTTTTGTTTTGATTCTTCTTTCACAACATGACTAATGTGAAAATATGTTTAACATGATTGTACATGTATAACCTATATCAGATTACTTGCTATCATGGGGAGGAGGAGGAAAGGAAGGGGAGAAAAAATTGGAACTCAAAATCTTGTAGAAATGAACGTTGAAAACTGTCTTTACATGTAGTTGGAAAAAAAATAAAATACTATTAAGTTAAAAAAGACATAATAATGCTAACAATTCACATTTCTATCCCGCATTGAGATTTGCAAAGTGTCTTCCTTACAACAGCAGCTAGGTGGCACAGTGGATAGAGTGCTGCTTCTGGAGTCAGGACAACCCGAGTTCAAATCCAGCCTCAGACACTTACTAGCTGTGTGACCCCAGGCAAATAATCCTGTTTGTCTCATTTCCTCATCTGGGGAAGGAAATGGCAAAAACACTCCAGTATCTTTGCCAAAACAAACCCCAAACCCTAAATGGCATCACAAAGAGTCAGACACAACTGAAATATCATTCTCATTTAACAGAAGAGGAAACTAAAGCTCAGAAAAGCAGAGAAGAATGTTTTCAATAGAAGGAACTTTAAAGGTCATCTAGCCCAATTCCCTGACTTTATCTATGAGGAAAGTGATACTGAATGACCAACTGACAAACATAACGAGCACCTGCTACAGCCAACGTAGGAGGGCATTGTTAGAAAACAGTAATAGGGAGACAGGATAACCCTTACTCCAGCAGGAGGGGGCATGGGAAACCCAAGAATATCTATATAAGGACATCGCACAGAGCTTCTCTCTTCTCCAAGAAACTCCCCACGACCAGTTCTTTCCCAAAAGTTACTATAAGCTAAGGAAGAACTCACCACTAGGTATCTTTCCATATTTTATTAAAGTTAATTAGCTTCATGAGGATCAGTATGACTTAGCAAATTGAGATTCAGATGCCAGATATCTTAACGACGGTGCCAAAAGCTTTTCTTCTCAAAAGTAAGGCTGCCTAAAAAAATTCTGAATTCAAACAAAATGAACTAAGTGGGGAAGTTCACTCTCACCCAAATCTAGGCAGAAGAAACCCCTTTATATGTGCCTAGACCTAGCCTGAGACTAATAATAACAACTCATGATTTACAGTTTGCAAATTACTTTGCATGTGTTATCTTCTTTGACTCTCGAAGACAAGGATTGCATCTTTTGGGTTTGGGTTGTTTTGGGCTGGTTTTGTTTTGTTTTGTTTTGTTGTTTTGGACTTTTCATACCTAGAGCTCAACATAGGCATTGTACATAGTAGGCGCTTAATAAATGATTGTTATGTTGAAAGCTCTGAAATAAGTAAAGTAAGTTTCCTTATTTTGCAGATAAGGTAATTGAGATACAGAGGCAGTATATACAGTGAAAAGATCACTGATTCTGGAGTCAAAGGACCTAGGTTCAAATCCTGCCTCTAAAACTTAATACCTGTCTAACCTTGGACAAGTCACTTCATCTCCCTGGGCATCAGTTTCCTCATATGTAAAATGAAGTGGTTGGACTAGATTTCTTCTTAGGTTTCTTTCAGCTCTGGGTCTATGATGCTACAATTTGTCCAAGTCACACAACTAGTAAATGGAAGAAGTGGGCCTCAAATCCAGATTTTCTGACTCCGTGGTGCTCTCTCCAAGGTACCATGCTGCCTCTTACCTGTGTGCTCTGGCTATTTCATGCACCACACAACAAAAGAGCAGGTGAGGGAGGGCCAATGAGGAAATCAAGCAGAATGGGAACTTAGAATATTGCTTACTACAATCCAAGATGGAGGACAGGGCAAGGGGAGAGGAAAAAAAGGGTCTCTGAGATGAAAGCTTTTAAAGCTCTTAACAATAGCTCACATTTAGATAGCTCTTTAGGGTTTATAATGTGCTTTCTTCAAACGACTCTTTGAAGGGAGTAATTTAAATTTTATCATCTTTATTTTACAGATGAGAAAACTGAGGCTCAGACAACACTCATATTAGACACTCATAGAGGAAGTGAAGTATCAAGGCCAGGAGTTTAGTCCAAGTCTCCTGAATCTGAATCCAGCGCTCATTCTTTCATATGCCATGATGTCTTTGGTACCGCATCACACTGCCTCTCCCTTATGAATCTCCCCCTAGTGGGGGAATGAAAGGGTAGGGGAAGGACAGTGATGGAAAGTGACTTCTACTAACTCCAGCTCCCAAACTTTGCCCTAGTTCTGACTGGCCTGAAAAAGGCTAGAGGTAAACAGAAAATTCCCAAGAAAAGAGGATTTTCTAAGCCCTTCACACTGGATAATAAAATTATGTTATAATAAACTTATAATAAATTAGAATAAATTAAAATGATTTATAAGAAAATTATTTATAATGGATTTATAATAAATCATAACAAATATATTTATAACAAATTTCTAATAAATATATTTCTAGTGAATCTATAATAGTTTATAAGAATATATTTATAATAAATCTATAATAATGTATAATTGGTATATTTGTATTTGTTTATAATAAATATTTGTAATTAAGTTATAATAAATATATTTATAATTACTCTATAATGATTTATAATAAATTTATTATCTCTGTGTCTCCCCAGCAATTATAGAAAATCAGAGAATCACCCCTCTCTTTCTTCTTTTCTCTCTCTCTTTCTCCCATGTCAGACACTGAGTTAGGCCTACCACCAACCAAGTGTCAGAGTAGTTTCCTAGCAGTGAGAGTGAGATGGATAAGGATGGCAGGGTGGTCCCTGGAGAAGCAGATTGGAATTAGGAGGCATTGTATTCTTTAAAAAAAAGTCACTATACTGTATCTACCCCCTTTGGCCCTCTACTGGGCATAGAGCCCAAAGAGGTCAAAGACAAAGAGAAGGTCCTATATATGTATAAATATTTATAGAAGCACTTTTTGCAGTAGCAAAAAAAAATTGCAACAGAATGTCTATCATTTGGGGAATGAAGGAACAAGCTTTGGTACATGAGTGTGATGGAATACTATTGCACCATAATATATGACGAATATGAAAGATTCAAAAAAGGGAAGGGAGAAGGAACCACACATTTATTAAGTACCTGTTAGGTACCAGGCACTTTGTTAAGCCATTTTATAAATATTCTCTCATCTGAAACTTGGGAAGACATGTATGAATCAATAGAAAGTGAAGCAAACAGAACCAAGGAAATAATTTCTATGATGACCACCGTGATGTAAATGGAAACAGCAGGGAAAGATTTCAAGATTCCGATCAATGAAATAACCAATCTTAATTCCTAAAGACTAACAAGGAAACTCTATGTCCGCAGAAAAGTGGTGGACTACAGGTGTGGAATGAGACATGTGTAGTCAGACATGGCGGGTATGTTGGTTGGTTTTTGCTTAACTGAACTTCTTTTCCATAGAAAAGGATTCTTTGGGGGTGACGAGGTTATTGAAAGGTACAGCAATTTTTTTAAAAGTTATCAATAAAATTTTATTTTCTTTAAAAAGCAGCAGGCAAACTGATAGGGTAGGGTGTTCAATGTGTTTGTCAAGTGACACCTCCTGTATGAAGTCTTCCCTAATTTCCACTGTGGGTCACAAGTTTCACTTTGGACCTCACATGGCATTCTGTCCTGCATCTAACATATTTATCACGTAATGTTTGTTTTTATAATAATATGTTTGTGTCTTATCCTCTTATTGGACTATGAGCTTTATGATGTTAGGAATGTTGTCTGACTTAGATTTTGAATCTCCTCAATGCCTGGCACAGGACATTGAACACAGTAGGTACTTAATAAATGCTTGATGAATGAATCACTGAATGAATGTCAAAGGCTGAGCAGCTGTGGTAGAGCTCTACCTGACTAGGATTAGGCCTCAGATTCCAAGCTGAGAGTGGGAGGCACCAGGTGTGTAGGGGGAGGGAAAGGAGATAGATGACAGATATTGGAAGGTATTGGAAGACAGAAATGGACAAGAATAGCAGCAGTCCTACAAGTTTTAGGTTGAGAAATAGGGCTATAAGTTGGTCGCAGCAAAGTGAGGGGCTGGGGGATGGGGCAGAGGGCTATTGCCAATCAGACATTGAACCATCAAAGATAACACAGAGCTTTAAGAGTTAGAGTTAGATGAGGGTTGTGATGGAGGCAGCTCACACTGGCTGGTGAGAGCCAATTGTTAAATTTTCAGCATGAGAAATTATACCTTGGAAACTGACAAATGTTACAAATCAGGGCTTGATTTATTGTTTTATTGATTGTATAGTATTAAGAAAGTGATGAAGAAAATTTTAAGAATGCAGATTAAACTTAAAAGTGTATAGGGAACGCATTTTTTTTTCAGAGAGCCAGATGTTAAACATTGGAAGGTATTTTAAAGATCCTCTAATATACCCCATAATTTTACAGAATTGAATTTTTGAATTCCAAAGCAATGAAGGGAATTACCCAAGGTAACACAGGGAATAAATGACAGTCAAGATTTGTCTAAGACCAGATTTGAACTCAGTATGAGGAGTATGACATCAGGCCCAATGCTCTGTACACTATGGCGCCACCTAGCTGCCCTCCATCATGCCTACCAGACTCAAAATCTATGTAGCTCCCTGACTCAGTTGGTTTGAGCATGATAGTAATATTTGAATAATACAAGCAAAGCAACAGCAGTTATGTAAAAAATACTACTGTGACAAAACTAATTTAGTTTATTGTATTGAGAGGTGGTAAGTGGTGTGATGTAATGAGTGGTAAGAACACTGAATGTAGAGTTAGGTGAGTGACTCTGAGAAAGTCCTCTGTTTACCTCACTTTCATCATCTGTCAAATGAGCTAGAGAAGGAAATGGCAAACGACTCCAATATCTTTGCCAAGAAAACCCCAAATGGGGTCACTGAAAAACAACTCAACAACAAGCCTCATATTTGAAATGAATGTCTCCCAGGCATCTCAAACCCAACATGTCCAAAACAGGATTCATCTTGCCTCCAAACTCACCCCTATTTCTGTGGAGGACACCGTCATCCTTCTAGTTACCCAATTACATAGAACTGATGCATTCCTCAGACTCCTCACTCTCTCACTTACCTCCCATATCCACTAAGTTATCCAAATCTTGTCTTTTCTACATTCATCCCATTCATCCCCTTAAAGGGGTCATCCTTTGACTCACTTCTTAAAGGGGCCTATTCACTGAAAGGGCGTTGCCTCACTCAAAGTGAGAACCTAGAAAAACCTTAGCTTAAAAGGGCCAGAGTCTCCCACTAGATTCTGGGCTGTCTCCAGTCAGTCTGATCGATATCTGGCCACTGGACCCAGATGGCTCTGGAGGAGAAAATGAGGCTGGTGACTTTGCACAGCCCTTCCTCATTCAAATCAAAGTCAATTGCAAGTCACGTCATCATCTCCCTGATGTCATGGTCCTCTTCAAGAATGAAAGAAACCACACAATCCCTTCTCACCACTCATACAGCCAAGCCCTCATCATCTCTCACCTAGACTATCACGAAGGCCTCCCGCTTGGTCTCCCATACTCAAACCTCTCTTCACTCCAATACGTCCTCTCCACCTCTACCAAAGTTACCTTCCTAAAGTGCTTTATACCCCAAAGAAGACACGGTTGGGTGATATTACCCAACATTCAACAAAATCCAATGGTTCCTATTACCTCTGGGATTTTTGTGTATGTATATATACATATTGATATTTCTATATTTTATGTGTGTAACACCAACTTCAGTATGCATACATACATATATATGTAAATATACATGCATACATATATACATATACACACTTTTCTATTTGACATTTAAAGTCTTTCAGAACCTAGTTCCAATGTACCCTCCCAGCCTTATTTCACATCACACCTATCTATACTCTTTAGTCCAGTCAAACTGGTCTTCCTGCTCTTCCTCACACCCAACACTCCATCTCCTCTACCCGATACTTTTCATTCAAAATGTTTTTTCATTCATTCATTCATTCATTCATTCATTCATTCATTCATTCATCCCACGTCTTTGTACTAGCTGTCCCCAGTGCCTGGAATGCTCTCCCTCCTCATAGGTGTGTATGTACGTATGTATTATACACACATAGTTTGGGGTTTCAAAGATGGTTTGGTCATTATTTTCCATTAGCCAGAGGATACAGATTATCTGGGCAGCATCATTCCAATTCCACAGCAGACCTGGCCAGTTTATTCCATTCACTTTCTACTGATCTCAAAGCACATCCATCCAGGCAGTCCAGGATAGAGAGTGTTTCTAGGTTCCCACCAATGTACCTCTTGGTTATCAAGTCTCTCCTGAGCAGCAGAAGTTGGAATGGCCCCCTCTCAGCCTACAAAGACTTTCATTCTGATCAGATACCAGCCCTTGCCAGAAGATAAAAATGCTACCAACACAGGAAACTTCCTAGAGTAATTTGCTATAAACTTACGTTAGAATTTAATACAAGACAAATCTGTCTTGGGCCTCATCCATGGGAGTTTAGTGTCAGTACCCAAAGGTCCAGTAATCCCCACTCTTGCCTGCCCCCTCCAAAAAAACCCAACCCCATTGCTACTATTGTATCACACAATCACAGAAACATCTCAGAGTTGGAAGGACTTTCAGCAGCCATCTGGTTCAACCCATACCAGACCAAGAATTCCCTCTATACCATAAGAGTCAAGCGGTTATCTGACCTTTCTCTGAAGACCTCCAGGGAGGGGGGAGCCCACTTAATTCTGGAGGCAGCCCACTCTGCTCTTGGTGAGCCCCTTTTTTTTCTAGAGGCAGTCCTAAATCGATCTCTTTAAAATATCCACTCTCTGTTCCTACTTCTGCCCTCTGGGGCCACAGAGAACAAAATGAATCCCTCTTCCACAGGACGATCCTTCAAATACCTGAGGATAGCTATAATTCCTCTCTCCTTTCCTCCTCTCCCCAAGTTTTCTCTTCACAATTCTAAACAACCCTAGTTCCTTACATTTCTGCTCATACAGCATGAATCCAAGGCCCTGCATCTTATCCATGGCCTTCCTAGACCTGAATACTGAACACAGTATTCCAGATGTGGTCTGAACAGGTCGTAGTCAAAGGAGCACTAAGACCATCCTAGGGCTGGATGCTATACCTCTGCTAATAAAAAACCTTAAGATGGCAACCATTTTCTTGGCAGCCATATCATACTCAGCTTGCAGTCCCCAGATCTTTTTCAGTCAAACTGCTATCTAATCCTTGCCCTCCATATGCACCTTGTACTTATGAACTTGATTTTTTTGAACCCAGGAGTTAAGGCTTTGCATTAGTCATTGAATTTCAAATATAAATTATTTTATTCAACCCAGTGTTCTAGACTCAGGAGCTTTTGAATCCTGACTTTGTCACCCAGGGCTTGAAGTCATCTATACATCTGATGATCATGCCATATGTCTTTATCCAAGGAAAGGACAAAAGTGTTAACCATTAGGGCCAAGCATAAGTCCTTGGGGCATTCCACTGGAGACCTTTCAAGTTGACCTCTTGGTTCTAGTTTACCACAATTTATAAATTAAGTATAGAACAAGAAATTGGGCTCTGGAATCCTCAAAAAATGATTTCAAAGAAGCTGTTCTCAGGCCCATAGGGAGGTTACAAATTCCCTCACATCCTTTTGGGTCAAATTCAGGGAGAGTGTGGTAGGTATGGTGGGTATGAGAGAAGGCACAGAGAAACCAACTTACAAAAGGCATGTGACTTAGAAGGATTCCCTAATGAAAGAAGACTGTCCCAGCAGAGAGTAAGGACCATACCAATGGCTTCAACAGTTTAGAATGGAAATAGATGGGAGGAAAGGATGCCTACCTGGACTTCCCGTGTATGGTAGGCGATGATCAAACCCAGAAGGATGATGGTGGACAGACTGATAAGGCATTTCAGGGCCAAAGAAAACATGGAATCCTGAAAGAGAAAAATGAAAGAGAGAATTAGAAGATGAGAGGAGCAGGGACAGGGTGGAAGAAACAATCTTATGTTACTCCGGGATATGAGGGGAAGGACTGACTGTATACCAGGTAGGTGCCCAGAGGGGTGTGATATTTCAGGAGGCTCTAAGAGTAGGGATGACCATGGAACCTTTGGAAATGGGTTAGTACTTCCTAAAACCTGCTTTCATAAGAACTTAGAATTAGAATCAAAAGGGATCTTACAGGCCATTGAATCCAACTCTATTTTTACAGATGAGGAAACTGAAGCATAGAGAGGCTAAATAACTTAGCCAAGGTCACACAGGTAGCAAGTAGAAGACAGGATTTGAACTCACATCCCCCAAACCCAATTGCCATTATATCATACTCTTTTCACTTCTGGCCTATGGCTCAAAGAAAGGACTAGTGAGTAAGAAGAGGGGAACAGAATAGGGAAGATATGGTAGGCAACAAAAGTGGAATTCTACAGCCAAAAACCAGAGCCCATTTGAAGGTGGAAGTTGGATGGTGCCTCCTTAGCAGCATTCTGGCCTGCACTCCTTTGCTGTGGTTCTACCTTCTACATCCCCTGAAGAGGAGGTGGGAGACAGCTAGGTGGGGCAGTGGATAGAACTCCAGCCTTGGAGTTAGGAGGACCTGAGTTCAAATCTGGCCTCAGACACTTGATACTTACTAGCT
>NW_020954576.1:55188856-55198041 GCF_900497805.2 Vombatus ursinus | reverse complement strand
AATAAAATTTTGCCCTTTCACAAAGTCATTAAATTCATTAAGGCAGTTAGGTGGTTAAGTAGAGTGTTGGATTTGGAGTAAGGAAAACCTGAGTTTACGTCCTGTCTCAGATACTTACCAGTTATCCGACTCTGGGCAAATCACTTAACCTCTCTCAGCTTCAGTTTCCCCATCTGTAAAAATGAGGCTAATAATAATAACTACCTTGCAGGATTATTGTGAGGATAAAATGAGATATATGTAAAGCACTTTGCAAATTTTAAATTTCTATGTAATAATAAAAAATAGGGTTAATATAGTGTACTACTGTTAGCAAAGCACTTTACATATGTTAACACATTGTATTCAATGTATATAAATGCTAGCTTTTAAAGTACCTGCTATGTAGAGCACTTAGACCAGGACAAGGAAAATCCAATTCTTTCTCTCATAGTGCTTGCCCTCTAAGACTTGTACATCAAGAATAGAACATAAAATGAAATCTTCTCCAAGAATTCTACTTCTGTGTCCCATTAGGTCAGGGGGTTGTTGTCCTCTGTTCTCCCAGCTTCTAGATACTTCCCCTCTAAAGTTAACTTACTATTGCAGTCCATCCTCCACTCAGCAGTCAAGGTGATTTTTCTAAAGCATAGATTTGACTGAGATAGCCCTCTGCTCAAGGAGTTTCACTGGTTCCCTATTACTCTTAGGATCAAATGAAAAATTTATGCAGTTGGCATTCAAAGTTCTTCATAGTCTAGTCCCTTCCTATCTCTGCTTGGCTTATATGTTAGTCTCCTTGTTGAACACTTTAATCAGTTCTACCATCCTCCTTGGAGGTCCTTGAACATGACATCCTGACTCCTATCTCCCAGTCCCCCTTCACCTTTTAACTTCCTAGTTTTCTGTAAGATTCAGCTTAAATCCCACTTTCTGCAGAAGGGCTTTCCTGATCCAGCCCACAGCAGCCCTCCCCTCAACAGCTCATACCTTCCCAATGAGATTACCTTGCATTTGCCATCTGTCTTTGTCTCTGTCTCTGCCTCTGTCTTTCTGTCTCTGTCTCCCTCTCTCTCTCTGATTCTGTCTTTCTCTGTGTGTCTGACTTTATCTCTCTCTGACTCTGTCTCTGACTCTCTGTCTCTCTCTACACACATACATATATCTTGTCTGTACCTGATTATTCACATATTGTGTCATCTATTAGAATGCATTCTCCTTCAGGGGAGTAACTACTTTTTTGGCTTTCTTTGTATCCGTGCCTGGCATATAGTCAATGTTTAATAAAGGCTTTTTGAATCACTGACATATGACAGCCCTTCAATTACTTGTTGATTGATGGATTGGGGAGAGGCAAACACCAAATGGGGTCATGAAGAGTCAGACATGACTGAAATGACTGAATAACAACAATAATAACATTGTGGTATAGTGGAAAGAGTACTGGCTCTGGAGTCAGGAGACCTGGGTTCCAATCCCACCTCGGATGTTTATTACATGTGATCTTGGGCAAGACATTTTGCTTCCCTGGGCCTTGATTTCTTCTCTTTTTGGCAGTCAGTTAGCATTTATTAAGCCCTTACCTTTTGCCAAGCACTACGCCAAAGGCTTCTTCAGCTTCCTCGTATGTAAGAGGAGGGAGTTCATAGGTTGAAGTCCTTCTAGCTTTGGATCTGTGATCTATTTTGTATGTATCTATTTGCACCTATTCACTTTCCTACCATTAGAATGTAAGCTCCTTGAGGGCAAAGACTGTTTTTGCCCCTTTTTTATATCCCCAGTGCTTAGCATAGAGCCTGGCACATAGTAAGTGCTTAATATACTCTGGTTGACTATTGACCTCCACCAGAATGGAGTCTCTTAGGCATCTGTAGCTCTGGAAATGGGGAAATCTTCCCAATCCTGATGGAAGAGCACAAACCCCCTGTAGGCAAATAGAAACAAAACTGACATTTATTGAACACCTACTATGTGCAAGGGGTAGCTAGGTGGTTCTGTGGAGTCAGGAAGACCTGAGTTCAAATCAGAGCCCCAGACACTTACTAAGCTATGTGTCCCTGGGTAAGTCACTTAACCCTGTTTCCTCATCTATGAAATGAGCTGGGGAAGGAAATGGCAAATCCCTCCAGTATCTTTGCCAAGAAAACCCCAAATGAGATCACAGAGCGTCAGACACAACTGAACAACAACAACAATAACACTACATGCAAGGGGCTGAGCTAGGTGCTATAAGTGTGTGTGTGTGTGTGTGTATGTGTGTGTGTGTGTGTGTGTGAGAGAGAGAGAGAGAGAGAGAGGAGGGGCTGGGGGTAAGGAAGAAGAAGACCAATGTGAGAAAGCCACAATCCTGCCTTCAAGGATACTCTGCTCTGGAAGTGCTTCTGGGTGTCTAGCCACAATCCTCACTCCTTCTAGGAAAGCACCCCAAGAACCTGCGCCTCTGTAGAAGGCATCTGGAGTGAATGGGTGGTGGACCCTTTCAGGGCAGGGTCAGTGAAGGGAAGAAGAGCTCAGTCTACCCATAGGTGGTACTCCAATGGTCTAGAACAGCAGTTCTCAAACTTTTTGACCTCAGGATCATTTTAAACTCTTTAAAAAATTTTGAGGACTCTCCCAAAGAGCTTGTGTTTATGTGAATTATATCTTTCTATATTTACCATATTAGATATAGATATAGATATATAGATATCTTAGTATTATTATGAAATAGTTTTGACCTCATGGTCCCCTTGAAAGGGTCTCAGGTAATCTCAGGATTCTCCGGACCACACTCAGAGAATTGCTGATCTAGCAAATAGACACATCTTCTAAGGGGAATGAATTGAGGAATGATTCTGGAGATTTTAAGCTAGGAATGTCCATAATGTTCTTCTCATAGAAATCTGAATGAGCGAGTACTCTTTCCACTATACCACAATGTTATTGTTGTTGTTATTCAGTCATTTCAGTCATGTCTGACTCTTGATGACCCCATTTGGAGTTTGCCTCTCCTCAATCCATTAAATGCACTTTGTTTGTCTCTGCAGAAATCTTTAGATATGTGGCTCATATTGACCCCTTTTCCCACCATATCCTGAGCCCTTTGGGGGCAGAAATTGCCTGCAATTAGAACTCAAGACTATTTTGACCTCTTCAGAAGGCAGAGTAAAGAGAATGGAGACAGGAGTCATCATCTTGCCTTTTTGTCTACCCTTTTTTGTGTCAGATGCTATCCCCTCTTTTTCTGACTGTGACCAGAATTATCTTTCCACTTAAATGACTCTGGCCTGGTCAGAGACAGGACAGATATGCTGGGTCAGTGGAGTCTCTTGGAGCATTATCAAGCACTCTTCATGCCCTAGAGATCGTATTTTTGCCAGTAATCTTCATGGTATGCCAATAAAGACACACACACACAAGTCATTTTAAATAGGGATAAATTTTAAAATAAATAAAGTTGGATCAGGTCAAAGGACACTGGCTTACTAAGTTCCATGAGGGCTGGGACCACGTCTTATCTAAACCTTGACTCTGCCCTCCACTGAGCAGCAGAAACTCTACATACACACAGGGGCTATTTAATAAGTATTGTTGAAGGCTAAAAGATTGGAATAGAAAATTTTCTTATACATTAAAAATGGAAATAATTTTCTGTGCTTCTTGGCAGAGTCAAAACAAGAATTGTTTACAACTGGGGCATGTGGCAGAAATAGTGTTACAGGCTCAAGCATGGACTCAGTTGGGGAGGGGCAGAGACCTTGGGATCAGGTGCTTTAGGGGAAGGCTATTGCACAAAAGTGAAGGGGTAGGAAGAAGGGAACAGCAAGGAAAGAATTCACCCCAGCCCACCATCAAATAGCTTCGTATTTAAACCATTCTTGCTAACCAGGTGCTAAACTTGGTTATTCCTACAGCAGAAGAATGTTAAGTACTGTCCGTATCCTCTAAATTAGGTGCCCTAGGGAATAGCCCTAGTCATCCTGCCCAAGCTATGGCTCTGATTCTTAGTCTTTACTAGAGCTGGTCATCTATAGTTTTTTGATAACTAGGATTGATACAGGCCTAGTCAGTCTCTTGCTTAAGTATCATCTTCCCCAACAGGGTAAGCCCAGGAACATTTAACACTGCCTTCAACTAGATCCCATCTAGGAAACAACAAATGAGATCATAGGGCTGGCAGTAATCTCAAAGTCATCTGGTCTTTCCCCTAGTCCACCAGGGAGACTGCACTGAAACCCGCCTAGTTTTCATGGATTCCTTCATTCCACCAACTAACACTTAATACATTGCCTTCTCTAAGCAAAACACCGAGGGAGATAGAAAGATGGTTGAGACATAATGCCTGCCCTCAAGGAGCTTACAGTTTACTAGGAAAGCTAAGATGTGTACAACCAACAATAACATAAAATAGAATTCTCCAACAAAGACCTTCTCTAGTGCCTTGTAGTGACATGATAATGACCTAGATGTTATGTCAGAGCTACTACCCCCTCCTTTTATGGCCACTGGCCATGGCCAGAATTTTTTGTTCAGTTGTTTTTCAGTCATATCCAGCTCTTCATGACCCCATTTGGGGTTTTCTTGGCAAAGATACTGGAGCGGTTTGTCATTTCCTTCTCTGGCTCATTTTTGGATTGAGGAAATTGAGGCCAATAGGGTTAAATGACTTGCCCAGGGTCATACAGCTAGTAAGTGTCTGCAGGAAAAGGAGTCTTCCTGAGTCTGGGTCTGGCACTCTATCCACCTATCTTTCTACTTAAATGACCCTGGTTCTCAAAGGCTAGGCCAACACAGTACAAACTCTTACTGATCCTTTCCAGTAAGAAAGGCTCTGAGTCAGCCTGTGTGTCTGTCAATTGAAAACCAGCCTGGAGATGTTCATCATCAAAAGCTTGGCCTCAGGGTGTTTAATTTCTCTTGGCTACAGTAACTCTAGAAATAGCCTCCTAAGGCTGTGTTGATAGAAGGAATACAAAGGACAAACAACAACTCCCCATCTCTCCCCTTGAATCCTCTGAACTATTGAAGAATAAAAGAGAATATCAGTGGATAAAGAGGTAAGAATAAGATGCTGTGTGAGCTCTAAGGAGACTATTGAAAGAATCCAGGTGAGAGGCACTAAGGACCTGGGCTAGGACAGTGGCAATCATGTCATTTGAGACAGCTAGATGGTACAGTAGAGAGGGTGCTGGACCTGGAGTCAGGCAGACTCACCTTCCTGAGCTTAAATCCGGCCTCAGACTCTTACTAGCTATGTGACCCTGGGAGAGTCACTTTACGCTGTTTGCCTCAGTTTCCTCATCTGTAAAATGAGCTGGAGAAGGAAATGGCAAACCACTCCAGTATCTGCCAAGAAAACTTCAAATGGGGTCACGAAGAGTCTGATATGACTGAACAACAACAGTCTCACTTAACGTTTTTCACTGATGCAGCAATAGGTTAATAAAGGCAGACACATCCAGGAACTATTTCTCATTTGATTTCAATTATTTTCTTTTAAACAACAGAGCTCAGCAAAGACCTTTTTCCTAGGAAGGCTGGCTGATTGATGGATTTGAATCCTGGTTATACTACTTACCAGCTGTGTGGCCTTAAACAAATCCCTTCCCCTCTCTGGGCCTCAGTTGCCTCATCTGTAAAGTGAGGAAGGTTGGACTATGGGGGCCTCTAAAGTCCCTTCTCTCTCTAGATCCAGAGATTCCACTTTTCATGGGGTCATTTTGCTTTGTTCTTATCAGAGGAGACAAGAAGTTAAGTGTAAATGAAGCGAGGAGACCTTTGCTGGGAAAACACTTAGAATTTCTGTCAGTCCTCCTTGTCAGGCAGCAGGGGAGGCCGCACCTCGAGTCTTTCTTCGTGATACCATTCGAGTGGCCGGAGACACCTTGACCAGGATTTTATTACAGTCTGTGGTATTCCATGTAATTGTCTGGGGATCAGGGACCACCTACTAATGCAGAGCCCGCAGAAAACAGGACTGTCAGGCACCTGATAGGTTTCTAACTACATGCACAGCTGTCAGGTTTGGGGAGTACTTTGTTATACAGAGAAGCATAGCAGGCAAGTGGAAGGATCTCTAGATTTAAATTCAGGAGGCTTTTTTTTAATTGTCTTTGTCTGGTCATGTCTGACACTTTGTGACCCCATACGAGGTTTTCTTAGCAAAGATGCTGGAATGATTTGCCATTTCCTTCTCTGGTTCATCTTACAGATGAGGAAACTGAGGCAAAGAGTTAAGTGACTTGCCCATGGTCACACAGATAGTAAGTATCTGAGGCCAGATTTGAACCCAGGAAGGTAAGTCTTCCTGGCTTTGGGGCACAGCACCACCTAAAGTCAGGAGACTTGTATACAAATCCTGGTTCTGCTGCTTGCTAGCTGAATGTCCTTAGACAATTCACTTTCTCTCTCTGGGTCTTAGTTTCCTCATCCATAAAATTGGGGTGTTGGGTGGAGACTAAATGATTTCAAAGAGTTATTTCATGCTAAATCTACAATCCTAAGTTCTCTGAGTTTCTCAATATAATTATTATCGAAGATTTTCCTGGAATAAATTCTGAGTGGGCAGAGCAAACCAAAGAAAGAATATTACTTTTTGGGGTCAACCCTTGAAATTGGAGCTGTTCTGTGTAAGCACCAAATCTTGGGTCACTAAAAGTCCATCAGGGATGATCTATGTTCTCTTCACAAGGCTCTCAACCAAAAGGGCAGGCCTGCATTTTCCATGGGGAGATGCCCATCAGGTACCTCAAAGGTTCAACATCCCGGAAACTCATCAAGCCCATGAAATTATCAGGAGACTCCCCTTATTTGCCCTCCTTACCCTCAGACACCTAAGTCCAGTGTTATCAGAAGGATCAAATTGAGATCATGTTGGTAAATTACTCCATTATGGAAAAGTATGATTCAAGTGACAGGTATTAAATGTGCCACGTTTCAATGCCTATCATTGGACCCATAGAATCTCTAGGCTTGCATCATATAAAGCTATGTTAGGGGCGAATCATAGGATCACTGAATTCCCAAGAGAAAGGGAACCCAGAGGTCATATAGGCCAACCCCCTCATTTGTTAGAGGAAGAATCTGGGGCACAGAAAAGTGACTCCCCTATCACATATAGCTCATAACTAGCAAATGCAGAATGTGATTAATAGGGCATATTTCTATTGTGCCTTAGGACTTTTTGAAGTTTTCCTCATAACCACCCTGTGAGGTAGACTAGTTGTATCAAATTCAAACAGAAATGGGGACCATAAATCTGTCATTAAGGATCCCTGCAGGCACATATTGGCTTAGAAAACCACACATGAACTTTATCCATGAACTACTGTATTTTGGCTAATTTTGCTAAATATTTCTCATTTGGCCTCTCTTGGGAGTGTTGCTGCTATGTGTCTGACACCTCTGAGGTAGATGGTAGAAGTATTGTTACCCTCATTTTGTAGATAGGACACTGAGTCTCAGAGAAGTTAGGTGACTTAGCCAAGGTCACGAAAGAGTATGTCTCAGGGGTCAGGACTGGAACTCTTGCCTTCTCACTCTTTCCCACCACATCCAAGAGTTCCAACCCTATTTCCTTTGCCATTAGAGCAGAGGCTGACAAACAGTGAGCACTTTCTAAGTGTTTGCTAACTAACATTCAGCTGTTTGGAGGCCACAGGAGATGTCATTAAGAATTTGGAGTGGCAGCCCCCAAAGTGGATCTAACAAGGCACTGTCCAGATTTGACAGCTGCTGTGCAAGTGGATGGGAACTGAGACTGGCACCCAGCCACTGACACCAGGCCACATCAGGCCATCTGTCCCCACAGTCAGGCTCCCCTTGTCAACCCGCACGGTCCTGCCGCACACCTCATTTACCCCTCAAACAACATGCTAGCTTCCCTTCCCTTTCACCGTTAGCTTGGCCCCTGGGGCTTTGGCAGAAGGTGATGGAATACTGGACTTTGGTTTCTGTTCCAGCTATATAAATTGCTATGCTATCCAGCATCAGAGTTTGAGGAGGAAAGACCGGAATTATAATGATTACAGTAGATCTTCTCAGAGGCTCTGAAGTTTTAAATGTGGTTTATCATTTGAAAACAAAAACAAAACAGAGAAAAATCATCTATAGCCCTTGAGAGGAATTAAATGGGAAATCACAGCATTGATTAAGCATGGGAATTATCTATATCTTCAGTAAACTCCTTCTAAGCTTTATATTGTTGTTGTTACTATTATTAACTAGCTCTTATATGGTGCCTTATGATTTGCAAGCTGCTTTACAAATATTATCTTATTTTATCCTCATAACCCTAGGAGGTAGGTGCCATTATTACCCCCATTTCACAGATGAGGAAACTGAAGCAAACAGTAGTTAAGAGACTTGCCCAGGGTCACACAGCTAGTAAATGTCTGAGGCTGGATTTGAACTCAGGTCTTCCTGATTCCAGGTCCAGCATTCTATCCACTGTGCCATCTAGCTGCCTCTTAATATTTTATGGTCTAGCATTCCTGTTAACCAGGCTTTCCCTAGTCCCCCCAGCTGCTAGTACCTTCCCTTCAAAGATGACTTGAATTCTGCTTTATGTGTTTTGTCTATATTTATGCACATTTGTGTATATGTGTGTATGTGTGTATGTTGTCTCTTCTGTTAAAATGATAATAGCTAACATCTATGTAGATCTTTAAGGTTTGCAAAGTACTTACCCATTCTCACAAGCTTCTGAAGTAGGTACTATTTTTATCTCCATTTTACAGATGAGGAAACTGAGGCTGAGAGAAGTTCAGTGACTTGTCCAAGGTCATCACATATAGTATCTAAGGTAAGATTTGAATTTGGGTTTTCCTGACTCCAAGTCCAGCCCTCTATGCATCATACCACCTAGCTGTCTAGAATGTAAGCTCCCAGAGAGCAGGGAGTGCTTCATTTGTGTTTTTGTATCCCCAGGGTCATACACATTGCCTGGCACATGATAATGGGCTGAATAAATGCTTGCTTGATTGAATGACTGGTTTTCTTTTTACCTTCCCTGATACTCAGAAGGCTTGGGAGCCTGGATGAAATTGAATTTTTTTGTTTTGCTGGCAGAGGATGCAGACATCAAACAACAGACATATGAAAGATGCTATGTGCTTCCTGTGTTAGGATACATCAAACGCACTGCGCGTGTCTGTGTGTGTGTGTGTGTCTGTGTCTGTCTCTGCGCGTGTCTGTGTGTGTGTGTGTGTGTGTGTGTGTGTGTGTGT
>NW_020954576.1:55179283-55188833 GCF_900497805.2 Vombatus ursinus | reverse complement strand
GTGTTGGTGTGGATACTCTTTCCACCCATATAGATCCTGACCCCTTGAGAGTTGCTGGGGTTGGAAAACGCATTATCTTTTGCTGCCAAACTTTTGATGACCAGCTTAACTAGCCCAGACTTTAGACACTAAATCCAACACCGAGCCCACAGTCAAAGCTCTTCTTCTTGGTCAGAACCACAATTGCATATACCAGGCTGGCAAACCCGCAGATTCAACTCTGCACCACAATGAGGCATCTTGGGGTCAGAAATTTAGAGCTGGAAGGGCCCTTCAAAATCATCTCATCCAACCCTCCCATTTAACAGATGAGGAAACAGAGGCTTAGGAACAGTAAGTGACTTGCCTATGGTCACACGGCCAGTAAATTTCAGAGGCCTTCCTGACTCCAAGTCAAGCACTCTGTCCACTGCATCAAGGCCTCTGAATATCAGAATGAGGATTTTAGTGGAACTGTGTATATAGCTCATTTTACAGATGAGGAACTGAGGCGAACTGGTTAAGTGACTTACCCAGTGTCACACAGCTAGTAAGTGCCTGGGGCTGAATTTGAACTCACGAAGATGAGTCTTCCTGATTCCAAACCCAGTGTTCTATCTGCTGCACCACCTAGCTGTGTGCATGTGTGTATGTGTAGTGTATATATGTGCATATATACATATACACAAACACATACGTATACACACGTGTGTATACACATGCACTGTGCCTGTATGTACACCTGTGCATATAGGTATGTACCTATGTACATGCATGTATGTGTACCTATACACATATACATGTACACATGTATATACATATACATATACCCACTCATATCTTTGCCAAAGATTTTTTGCACACTGACTCCAGAGCCAGCGTTCCTTCCAAAGTGGCATGCTGCCTCTCACTCTTCTTAGCTCAGACTAATCCTCCCAGACTTTGCCACTTCATTTAATTGGCATAGGTGGAGGGAGGAGGAGAGGCTGAGCACTCCTGGAAGTCAGTCAACTAATTCATCATTGACCAGTAAAACTCCATGGAACCTCTCTGTGACATTCGTTTCAGCCCTAGAAATATGCAGAAATAGATCATTAAGATTCTAAGGAAACTGAGGAAGTTGAGTGCTATGGGATGCTTGACCGATCCAGTAAGAGGCAAGACATATGTGTATAAATACATATGTGTGTACATGTGTATACACACATATATAAATACATGTATGCACGTACATATATAGATATATACATATAGATATATTTGTAATTTTCGTCAATCTTTGTTTACTTCCATTTTCTCATCTATATAATGGGGATAAGAACAGCACATATATGCACATACTTGTATAGATATATACATATAAATATATTTGTAATCTTGGTCAATCTTTCAGCACATATATGCACATACTTGTATAGATATATACATATAAATATATTTGTAATCTTGGTCAATCTTTGTTTACCTCCATCTTCTCATCTATAAAATGAGGATAAGAACAGCACCAATTCACAGGGTTACTGTGAGTCTCAAGTGAGATTATATCTGTAAATTCTTCACAAACATCAAAGAATTATATAAATGCCAAATACTGTTATAGCTATTCTTCTGAGTGCATGTGAAGCTACATATTGAGTGACCGCATTTGATTAAATGTGCATGATAATAAATGTGACTTAGGGTCTGTTTGTATAGGTATATATGAGCAAATAAGCATGTCTGTTCTCCAGTGTGTCTCTGGTATTTCTAGGAGTTTGTGTAAGTGAGTGTGTAACGTTGTTTCATTTTTGCCTTTACATCCCCAGTGCTCAGCAGCCCTGCCAGGAACTTAGTAATCATCTGATAAATGCTTGTTGACTGAGTGTTGTACTTGGAGGTATTAGGGCAGGTCTACTGTGATTTCCTGAGACTAGAACTGTCCAATGGGATCAGTAAAAAAAAGTCAAAAGTCAATGTTAACTCACTTTGGCATCTAATTGCCCTGCAAGACTTCCCTAAGTTCTAGTGGATGCAACTTGGGAAATTGATTCTCAACTACTTTCTTTTAATAATTTAATATTTTCCCTTCAATTTCATGGAAAGACTCCAAAATTGATTGATATTCAGCATTAGCAGAATATTGTGACTCTGGAATGGATGTCCTAATTAGACACTCTTGCTAATTAATGCTATGCAAATTAAACCAGCCCCTTATTCACTGCCAAGTAGCACTGTCTTTTTCCTTGTTGCTTATCTGTAATGCATGGTTCCTTTCCTCAGACCCAACACTCTTGCAAATAAATGAGATCTGACACCATTTCTCCTCTTCTGTCCTTTCCCTATTTTCTCTTTCTTCCCTATTCTCCTCTACTCCTTTCTTTCCCAGTGCTCTCTCTTTCTCTCTCCCTCTCTCTCTCTCTCTCTCATAGCATGACAGCATCAGAGATCAACAACGAACTTCAGAATCCACAAAGTCCAACCTCCTGATTTTATTGGTGAGGAAAATAAGGCCCGAGGAGGTTAAGTGACCATTGTCATACAGGTAATAATCATTAGAAATAGGATTTGAACCGAGGTCCTTTGACTCCAGGGCCAATGGGTTTTTTTTTCTCTCCATTGTAGCATGCTATGTTGTAACAGCATTGTAGCAGAGCCAGTATTTTTTTCCACATAGCATTTTTCTCTTCTTAGCTCAGATTAATCCTCCTAGACTTTGCCACTTGATTTAATTGGCATATGGGGGGGAGAGGAGAAGAGGCTGAATACTCCTGGAAGTCAGTCAACTAACTCAGTACTGACCAGTGAAACTCCACAGAACCCTTTAGCGGCATTCTTTTCAGCCCTGTCAATATGCAGAAATAGATAATTAAGATTCTCAGGAAACTGAGGAAGGTGAGCACTATGGGATGCCTGACTGATCCAGTAAGAGACAAGTCATGATTACAGAATCTCCCTAACTGAAGAGACTTATGTAGACAACTGCCCCAATACATTTACCAATGACACTAAAGTGAAACAGGTTTGGGGTAGGATGAAGAGAAATATAGTTAGTTTTTCATAACATGACTACTATGGCAGTGTTTTGCATGACTACATATGTATAACCTGTATCAAGTTGCTTGCCTTCTCAATGAGAGTGGGTGGGGAGGAAGGAAGGGAGAAAATTTGGAACCCAAAATTTTAAAAACAAAAGTTAAAAAAAATTGTTTTCACATGCAACTGGGAAATCAGATACATAGGAAATGGGGTATAGAAATCTATCCTGCCCTATAGGAAAATTGAAGGGGAAGGGATAAGAGAAGGGGGGGTGATAGAAGGGAGGGCAGATTGGGGGTATTCAGAATGCATGCCATCTTTGGGTGGGAGGGAGGGACAAGATGGGGAGAAAATTTGCAACTCAAAATCTTGTGGAAGTGAATATTAAAAACTAAAAATAAATTAATTAATTTTTAAAAAAGAAAAAACAGGTTCAAGAATAATGATAATAATATAATAATAATAGCTAGCTTACGTAGCACTTTAAGATTTGCAAAGCATTTTACAAATCTCATTTTATCCTCACAACAATCCTATAAGGTTGGTGCCATTATTCTCCCCATTTTACAGATAAGGAAACTGAGGCAGGCATATATTAAGTGACTTGCCCAGGGCCACACAGTTATGATGTGTCTGAGGCAGGAACAAAACTTAGGTCTTCCAAACTCCAAATCTATCCACTGAACAACCTAGTTGTTTAAACTGGTGGTCAGAAATTCCCAGTAGCAAATACTGCCAAGGCCATTGCTTCCTCTAGTCAAGAAGGAAGTGGTGTGGTGCAATGGAAATAGCACAAGGAGTAAAGTCAGGAGACATCAATAATACAGGAGGAGGGGGAGGAGGGGGAGGAAGAGGAGAAAAAGGAAGAGGAAGAGAAAGAGGAGAAGATGACAAAGGAGGAGGAGGGAAAAAAAGGAGAAAGAGGAGGAGGAAGAGGAAATAGTAGTAGTGATAGTGGTTGTGGTGGTGGTAGTAATAGTGGTAGTAATGATAGCTGGTATTTTATAGCACTTTACATACAATAATTCATTTGATCCTCACAGCAAGCCAGTGACATAGATACCATTTCTATCCCCATTTTATGGACAAGAAAACTGAGACTCAGAGATGTTAATTGACTTGCCACAGTTAATTGACAGGGTCATAGTAAGTATATGAGGCAGGATTTGAACCCAAATCTTCCTGAGCAAAAGCTAGCACCCCCTCTGTTATGACAAGGCCTTACTCTACTTACTCACTAGCCCTATATCATTAGTTCACTACTCTGAATCTTAGTTCTCTTAATCCATAAAATGGGTATAAAATATTTTCATTACCTATATCTCACAGGGTTGTTGTGGAGAAAGTACTCTATAAACTATTAAGGGATTGTGAAGTATCATTATATATATATATATATATATATATATATATATATATAATATATAGTTCACAATATGCATATAATATATACTTCACAATATACATATAATATATACATAATTGTAAAATATATAATTGTGAAGTATCATTAATAATAAAGAGATGGGAAACTTCTTCCCTTTAGGACATGGGGACTATGGGAGCTGGTTGCCATTCACTGTCTAACCAAGATAGGTTTCATTCTAGGGAGCATCCAGACAGAACACAGCATAACAAATGGAACCCAGAACCCTTGGCCAAGGATGCCTGCCCTTGGGGCACAGAATACAAGACAGGTAGAGTTGGCAGAGGATGCTCGTCTGAAGACGATCCTGCTGGTAGCTGCCAACCATTTCCAAGGTCACAGCACTGGCTGTGAAGAGGATATCCTTCCAGTCCATCCCCACCCCCACCCCCACTGCTGCCTTCACTCTCACATAGCTCTTTGTTTCAACATCCTTCTTAAACTTATCTTTAAAGCCAAAGCAGGGGATAAGAAAGAGAGCCCAGTCTTAGAGGCAAAAGAAACCCGGGTTCAAATCCCCCTTCTATCCCTTATGACCTGTGTGACCAGAGACAAGTCTCTGAGAGTCTCTGAGCCATCCACATCTATCGAATGAGAACAATGTCACCTGCAATGCAAACCTCCCAACAGGGATGGTGTGAGAAGCAAATGAGATGATAGATGTCAAGATCTATGTAAACCCAAGAGGGTGCTATGTAAATGCCAAGTGTCATTATTATTGTTACTATTATTGATATATGTTAGTTCTCTCTATGTGTCTTAACCCCTACTAGACCAGAAGCTTCATGAGGACAGAGGCCTCTAACTTGTGTAACTCTGTCAGTGCCTACTACAGTGCTCTGTATACAGTAAGTGATTAACAGCTGTGTGTTGAATCTTATACTGTAGTTTGCAATCCTTTAGAGGTCCACACATTGTCTCCCTCCATCCTACCACCAAACCCTGACAAACACCCTAGTGGTGGATTCCCTATGTTCCCTCCTCCTTTCCTTTCCTCCTCCTGTTTTATTGATGTCTCCTGACTTTATTCCTTGCGCTATTTTCATTGCACCACACTACCTCTTTCTTGACTGGAGGAAGCAATGGCCTTGGCAGTATGTGCTACCAGGAATTTCTGACCAGTCTCCCATAGAGCCCACATGATCACTGGAGACCTCTCTGACTCCCACCACTATTACCACCCACTCGTGTCCAATTGGTTGCCAAGTCTTGTCAGTCCTATCTCTGTAGTGTCTCTCCTATCCATCCCACTTCTTAATTTCCAGATCTGACCCCCACCCTTCACTCAGGCCCTCACTTCTTCTCGCCTAGGCTATTACAGTAACATCCTGAGCCATCTTTCTGTCTCCAGGCTGTCCCCTCTCCAAATCTGCTACTCAACGAATTTCTCTAAGATGACACTCAGATGATGGCACTCCTTTACTTAGAAAAACGATGCCTTAGGGGCAGCTAGGTGGCGCAGTGGATAGAGCTCTGGCCTTGGAGTCAGGAGGACCTGAGTTCAAATCTGGTCTCAGACACATAACCTTACCAGCTGTGTGACCCTGGGCAAGTCACCTAACCCCGATTGCCTCACCTAAAAGCAAAAAAAAAGAAAAAGAAAAGAAAAACGATGCCTCATGAGAGTTGACCTGAGTCAGGGGTGTACACTGCTATTGATGGGAGGAGAAAATGAATGAAAAAAAAAAGAATGAAAGAAGGGAGGCTCATAGAGGCTCATAGCTGCTATATAACTGTTGGGCTTTATAGAGTCATACCTTTTAGAGCCAGAAGGCACAATAGAGGTCATCTACTCCAGTGGTATCAAACTCATAGAAATGGATCCCTGAGGGCCATATATTGACTTCTTCTTGTTGTTATCAAGTCATTTTCAGTCGTATCTGATTCTCTGTGACCCCACTGGGGTTTTCTAGGCAAAGATACTGGAGCGGTTTGCCATTTCCTTCTCCAGTTCATTTTACAGTGAGGAAATGGATGCAAACAGGGTTAAATGACTTGCCCAGGGTCACACAGCTAGTAAGTGTCTGAAGCCAGATTTGAACTCACAAAGATGAGTCTTACTGACTTTAAGCCCAGCACTCTATCCACTTTGCCACCTAGCTGCCCCAGCTACGCTCAAGGAGCTTACATTCTAATGGGACAAGACAACACGTAAAAAGGAACTGAAAAGCAGAGGGAACAAGAGGAGGTACCAATGGTAAAAGGCTGGAGATTCAAGAGTGGAACTGAGATATAAGTGAGCATGGCTAGCCTGGGCACTTCCTTAAATGGAGGTTCTGGGCAGAAACTTGCCAATCAGAGGCAGATGCAGGGGAAGAGGCATCACCAAGGTGGAGGTAGAAAGGTCCACAGAGTCAGGGGACAAGAAGCTCCATGGGGTGGAAGCATCTTACCCACACCATCCCAGCCTCAGCAAGTTGGCAGGAGGGAATATAAAGGAGAAACATTACAGCAAAGGGAGTGATGACTGCTTTAAATATCCTAAATTTGAGAACCAGAAAGGATGTTGGAGGGCATCTTGTCTATGCCTTTCATTTTATCAATGAGGAATCTGGAGGCTAGAGAGGCAAAGATTTTCCCAAGGTCCTTCAGGAGGTAGATAGCAGAGAGCCTTCAAATCTCGTGAAAAGAGATGGGAGTTGAGTGAGGGGGTTCAGAAGATGGAAGCAGAAGGTGGAGGGGGTGTTGGATAGAGTCATCAGATGATGGACAGAAAATGAGTCATGAGTAATAGGCAAAACTGGATTTCCAAACAAAAGCTAATGAAGTCAAGAGAGGCAGGGGAGTATTTCATTATGGCTGCTCAAAATACCATTACTCACCAAAAGGAAGATGACTATGTTGGGTAGTCTCAGGGCAACCTGTCTTTGGGGCATTAATAAAGAAAAATGGTTCTTTTGGAGCTGAGCTAGATTCCGATAGGTGGTGCAGTGGACAGAGTAACAGAGCAATCAGAAAGTTGTTCAGTGTTTCCTTCTCCAGCTCGTCTTACAGATTAGGAACTGAGCCAAACAGGGTTAAGTGACTTGCCCAGGGTCACATAGCAGGTAAGTATCTGAGGTCAGATTTGAATTCAGAAAGATGAGTTTTCCTGATTCAGAGCCCAGTGCTCTATCCACTATACCACCTAGCTGCCTTAGCAGTCAGGAAGACCTGAGTTCAAACTCGACCTCAGATGTATATTAGCTGTATGACCTTGGACAAGTCATTGTTTGCCTCAGTTGCCTCATCTGTAAAATGAAGGTAATAATAGCACCTACCTCCCAGGGTGGTTGTGAGGATCAAGTGAAATAAGAATTGTAAAGTACTTAGCATAGTGCCTGGGGCATAGTAAGCGCTGTATAAAATGTTAGCTACTATGCTGCTGCAGCTGCTGATAATGATAATGTGTAATAAAAGCAAACAGAAGGACCAAAAAGAAACCATTTTTCATATAGTAAGGCCCTTGGGTTGGCAACGCCCCCATGAGAGGGAGAAAGGGGTCATCCAAGAAATACTCACATCCAAATACTGAATTACTTTGAATGCCCTGCATCTGCCCCGGACATTGCCACGTTATACACTATCATGTTTGTCCCCCCCTCTTTTCATCTTCTGAGTCCCCCTCTAGTCTCATCTCTCTCCCCATCTCCCATCTCCTTGCCCTTGCCCAGGCTGTGCTCCACACCTAGAATGCACTCCCTTCTCACATCTGCCTCATAGATTCCCCAACTTCCTACAAAACTCAGCTCAAGCACCACTTCCTACAACGAACTTGATCCCACACCCACACCCCCCGGCAGCAAGTGCTTCTGCCTCCAAAACAACTTTGTCTACACAGTTTCATATTTACTTATAAGCCTACGTGGTAGGTTTTTGTTGGGTTGGTTGGGGGTTTTTTGTTTTGTTTTGTTTTGGTTTTTTTTTAAGAGCAGCTAAGTGGCACAGTGGATTGAGTGCCAGGACTGGACTTAAGAAGACTCATCTTCCTGAGTTCAAATCTGGCCTCAGACAAGTCACTTAACCCTGTTTGCCTCAGTTTCCTTATCTGTCAAATGAGCTGGAGAAGAAATGGCAAACCACTCCAGTATCTTTGCCAAGAAAACTCCAAATGGGGTCATGGAGAGTCAGACAGGACTGAACAACAATAAAATACATGTTTTTCCCTCAACAGAATGTAAGCTTCTTGAGGGGAGGGGCTGTTTTGTTCCTGACTTTGTATCCCTAATAGATAGTTGTTCATTGATTGATTTTGTCTCTCTTTCTTTCTCCATGACCAAACCCTGCCTTTCTACACATTCTATCTTAATCCTTCCTTTAAATATATAAGATCCTTTCATAGATTTAGAACCAGAAGGGACCTTCCCAGTTAGTCCAATCCTCTCATTTGCCCACGGGCACACAGTGGTGAAGCCAGCACTCCGACCTGTGACTCCAAATCCATCTCTCTTTCCCTGCTGCATCTGCCTCCTCTTCTATCCTCATACCTGCCTCTCCATCTTCTGGCTTCCCTTCTATTTCCATCCCCACCCCACCCCCTCCACTTTCTGCTTCCCTTGATCAGCTCCCCTCTGTTGTCATGGAATTTGAAGTTCAGAATGAGAAAATCCATCCCTCCTTTAAAGGATTCTGGAAGGCACAAGCAGCTTCCAACTAAGGACATGCTCTCCTTTACAAAAGCTAAGCAAAGGGGCTGCAGTGTGTTATGAATTCCTCACAGATTTTTGGTGTATAAATGATATTCCCACCTCGATTCGGGAACTGGCAAAGATGGTGATGTGCTGTTAGTGGTTGCAGAGTGTCTGTGTCTCCTAACAAGTGAGCCAAGCCTGACCCATCTGGAAGGAGAAACAGGCTTCCAAGTTCTTGCCCTCTGTAGCTGGGGGAGGGGAGGCAAGAAGTGTTCTAATCCACCCCCCCCACACTGTACCCCTTTACAGGAAGGTGGCACAAAGAGAATCAATGAGGGACACTGGGTAAGCTTGGAGCATGGTTACATATTGCAGGAACTTGTTTCTTCACCTATTCAGATAGCCTGGGGTTTTTCTACTAAATAAGCTCTCAAAGTATAAACAAGAAAACCCCAGAGCATCACCCCCCTTCTCCACACACACACACACACACACACACACACACACACACACACACACA
>NW_020954576.1:55174260-55179263 GCF_900497805.2 Vombatus ursinus | reverse complement strand
TTTGCCACAGTTTCCTCATCTGTCAAATAAGCTGGAAAAGGAAATGATAAACCACTCCAGTATCTTTGCCAAGAAAACCCCAAGTGGGGTCACAAAGAGTTTGACATGATTGAATGACAACAATAAATATGTATTTTTTCCCTCAATAGAATGTAAGCTTCTTGAAAGCAGGGACTGTTTTATTCCTGACTTTGGATCCCTAGTGTGTTAGAAGGCAGAATTAGGACCAGTGCAAAAGATGTGGGAAGGCAGATTTCAGTCCCACAAAAGGAAAAATCCCTTAACAACCAGTTGTTGTTATTCAGTCATGCCCAACTCTCTGTGACCCCATTTGGGGTTTTCTTGGCAGGGATACTGTAATGGTTTGCCATTTCCTTCTCCAGCTCATTTGACAGATGAGGAAACTGAGGCAAACAGGGTAAAGTGACTTGCCCAGTGTCACACAGCTAATAAGTGGCTGAGGCTGGAGTTGAGCCCAGGGAGATGAGTCTTCCTGACTGCAGGTCCAGCGCTCTATCCACTGCACCATCTGGCCTCCAGATGGAATGAACTGAGTTCATCACTGAAGTTCTTCAAGGAGAGGTGAAATGACCTCTTGCTGGGGATGCTGAAGATGGGAGTTCTGTCCCAGAAGGGTTTAGACTAGATGACCTCTGAGGTCCTTTCCAATTCTAGGATTCTGATTCCAAACCCCCGGTGCCTGTATTTGTGAAAGTGTTAGTGAGCATTTAAAATAAATAAACAAACAAATAAATAAATAAATAAATGAATGAATAGATGAATTAATTAATTAATAGATAAATAGATAAATGAATGAATGAATGAATAGATATGCTTTCTGGGTAGCTTGCTTTGAAGCATTTTGTTTCCACCTTTATGATCCTACCTGTCCCAGATCGTGCAAGAAGCAACATGAAATCACTTCCTCTGATGTGACGCCTGCAGGAGCATAAGCAGAGCCCAGGTGGGCCCTCAAAGATACAGCAAGGTCTAGGTAGAATTTAACTCATAGACATTTTGTAGAATCTCAGCCCCGGGATCTTAGGGATCAGCACGGTCAGCTTCCTCATTTCACAAATGAAGAAGCTGAACCCCTAAGAAGTGTCTGGTTCAAATCTCAGCCTTACTGTTTACTACCAGTGTGACCATGGACATGTTACTTAGCCTGTCTCACCTCAGTTTCCTCATCTGTAAAATGGGGAGGGAGACTGGACCACATGACCTTGGAGGTTACTCTCAACTCTAAACTGATGTTCCTATGATGTGATCCTAAGGCTAGTTAGTAGCAAAATTTAACAGGTGGTCATGTAGCCGCCACTTCAATGACCTCTAAGGATGCTGAAAGCCTCTAGGAAATTTCCTAAGCATTTACATCCTAGCTGAATAGAAATGTAGGTTTCCCAAAACAGCAACAACAAAATGCACATATGTAAATCTGGGCCTTGGAGCTTCTGGGCTGCCTTTCCTTCCTCAATCCTTCTATCAATCAATGGACAAGCATTTATTAAGTGCCTACTATGTGCCCGGCACTGTGCTAGGCACCGGAGGATACAGAGGCAAAAGGACACAGGAGCCTGTATGGGAGGTTGGGGGAATATAACATGTACGTATAAGTAAATACAAGATAGATACAAAAAAAAGTACAAAGTAATGGGAGATGGGGCCCTAACAACTGGGTGAATGGGGAGGAGCCTTGTGTGGGAAGCAGTATTTGAGCTGAGCCTTTAAAAGAGCTAGGGGTTCCATGAGGTAGAGATGAGGAATGAATTCATTCTGGGCAAAGGGGGATAATCTAGGTAATGTCATATACAGGGAACAGCAAATAAGTCAGTTTGGCTGGAGTAGAAAGTATTGTGAGGGGGAGGGGAAAAGGGAAAAATAGGTTGGAGCCTTATTATGAAACACTTTAAATACCAAGTAAATAAATTTGTATTTTATCCTAGAGGCAATAGGGAGCCAGTGAAGCTTCTTGAGCAGAGGAGTGACATAGTCAGACTTGTACTTCAGCAATGTCAGTTTGACGGATAACCTGTATCAAATTGCTTGCCTTCTAAATGGGGGAGGAAAGGGAGGAAGGGGGAGAATTTGGAACTCAAAGTTTTGAAAATGAATGTTAAAAATTTTTTTTATATGTAACTGGGGGAAAATTAAATGCTAAATAAATTATTTTTAAAAGGAATATCAGTTTGACAGATAACCTATATCAAATTGCTTGCCTTTTCTGGGGGTGGGGGGTAGAATTTGGAGAGAATTTGGAACTCAATTAATTTAAAATTTAATTAATTATTAATATTAATTAGAATTATTAAATATTAAAATTAATATTAAAATTGTTTTTACATGTACCTGGGGAAAATAAAATACTAATTTTTTTTAAAGAAAAAAAGGAATATTGGTTTGACAGTTTAGTGGAAAGAGGAGAAACTGGATATAGGAAGACCAATTAAAAGCTATTGTAATGGTCCAGGTAAGAGGTGAGGAGGCCCAGAACTAGGACAATTGTGGTGTGAGCTGAAAGAAGAGGAAATCTGTAAGAGAGTTTGCAAAGGTAAAATTGATTATATTCTTCTGTCTCTTCTCCCTCCCTTACCTCCTACCTACCGGCCCAGTGGATAGAGCACTGGTCCTGGAGTTGAGAAGTCCTGAGTTCAAATCTAGCTTCAGATACTTATTAGCTGTGTGATCCTGGACAAGTCATTTAACCCTGTTTGCCTCAGTTTCCTCAACTGTAAAAATGAGGATAATAACCTCTCAGAATTGTTGTGAGGATCAAATTAGATAGTTTTTGTAAAGTTCTTAGCACCAAGCCTGGCACATAGTAAGTGCTTTATAAATGCCTATTCCCTTCCTTTCCCTTCTCTTCCCTTCCACCAACAAAGATGAAAATGGAGTCAGAAAACCTGGGTTCAAAGCCTCTCTGTGTCACTATCTATGTGACCTTAGACAAATCACTTAACCTATCTGGGCCTCAGTTTCCTTATCTGTAAAATGAGGAGATTGGACTAAATTACCTTTAAGGTCAGCTCCAAATCGATGGTCCTACGAATCCCTCCAGACCTCACAAGATAGTCTTCCATGAGAGTGGTGCACCTCCCCCCCCCCAAATTCATCACTTAGAGGCCCAGCTCCTTTCTGGTGATGAGCATCCATGAACTTAGCCAGGCTGGTCCTTCCAGGACAGATGTCCAGAAATCTGTCAGTCCCCGGGCCCATCCTCAAAGCCTTTCCTGATTGGCTGGACCTACCAGAGCTTGCCTTCTGGTGACCCGATCTTCCATGAGACAAGGTCACTTGCAGACTACTCGGAGATGTGAGGGGAAAGGAGTTTACTCAAGGAAGGTTTGCCCCATTTTAGGCCAAACAAATCTTTAAAGACAGCAAGAGAGGAGAAGAAACAATACTCCAAAGGCCACCACAGGACCCTCTACGTACAGCACTGCACCCCAACAGGGGTGAAATCATTCTACATCACAGAGGACCATCCACTGCTAGTTTCTCCAGAGTGATCTCTGGCCTGCTCCCACCTCCAGAGCCACAGCCTGGTAAATACCAGGAATGACAAATGTTTCCCTAAGGCCCATCCCCAGGGCATCCCAGGCCTAGTAATCACCACCTACTCCACATTTTCAATCTTCGAGGTAGAATGTGCTTCAAAACACACACACTCACACAATAAACAAAGGGAAATGATGCGAAAAATAACCAGCTTGTGCAAAACACATCTTGCTTTCCAAGCGGCATAAGATGGAAATATTGTTCTTTAGAAACACGAAATAGTCTTGTATTCTTAACTGTTAGTAATTTGGCACTGGGCTCTTCCATTGTTTGGGTAGGATAGATGGTGCTGATAGACGTGGTGGAGACCAAACACGGGCTATTAATAGACAGGACCTGGCCCACAAATAGTCCCAGGATTTTTATAACTGTCTTCTCTCTCCTCTCCCCTCCACTGTCCTTGGACAGCAGTTGAGGAAATGATGCATTTGGGGTCAGAGGATCTGGTTTAAATCTTGGCACTGTAGAGTGCTGGAACTGGAGCCCAAAAGATCTGAGTTCAAATCCCACTTCTGAGACTTACTAACTATGGTGACCAGGGCAGATTACTTGACTTCTCTGAACCTATTTCCTCATCTGTAGAATGGGGATAAAAATACCTATAGAATCTGTTTCACAGGGTTTTGTGAGACTCAAATGCTTTATATACATAATGTACATAGACTACACTGAAAACTTTAGAGCATCACATAAATACAGCTTATTATGATTTATAATTAGCCTGTGATACTGCTCCAGTCCTAGAACAGTTTATCATTGAAGTTTTCAAGGACATTGAATTCTCAAAGATTTATCATCATCACAGTCTCATCCTTCTTGTCTCCTTTGATGTGGTCCAGATAGAAAGGGTCCCAGGTCAAGTCACTATCCTGTTATTATTCTTGTATCACTGTTATTCTTATTACCTCATTCCTCTCATTTTTTTTGCAGGATTATTATTGTTAATAATAATGATATGATTAGCATAATAATATAATTATAATTCTATAATGGCAATTACATAATTATTATATCATAGAATGGTAATTATATAATTATTATCATTATAGAATGGCTGTTATATAATTATTGTTAATAATAATCTTATTAGATAAGTTTTTTCACCCCTTCGAGGTTCACTTTACTCCTTACCTAGAATTGTAATAATTGCAAACCTTAATGTACTATGGAAACATGTGCTAAGCCACATTACGATCTCAACTCTATTGAGTTTCATAACAATGCTGTGAGGTAGGATTCTTATCCCTATTTTACAGATGAGGAAACTGAGGCTCAGAGATGTAAAGTGACTAGCCCATTATCCATAGAGCTAGGAAATGTCTGAGTCAGGATTTGAATATAGGTCTTTCTGATTCCAAGTCTAACCCTCTATCCAATGTCTCACCTGCAAAAGTCATGATGCATCAGGGCAGCTAGGTGGCGCAGTGGATAGAGCACTGGCCCTGAAG
>NW_020954576.1:55150206-55174209 GCF_900497805.2 Vombatus ursinus | reverse complement strand
CAAAAGCCATGATGCATCTATGATCCTCTCTCTGGGGGTCCCTCCTTCTTGGTCTTCCTCTGACTCAGAAGTCTTGCTCTACATTAGGCACTGGGGCTGCATTCATCCCAGCAACTGTGTTCCTTCTCAAACCATGACACCTGGTTTTCTTTATCTGACTCGTCTGAGCCCTTGGGATAATGAGGTGGTAAGAAGGGGCAGGTGTAATGAAAGGGCCCAAATGAAGATCACATTCAACATCTGAGTTTCTATGGCACGCCTTTCTCAATCTTTGCTCCCCCAGCAAGGAGCATAGTACACAGAGTGAGAGTTAAAAAGATATCTGAATGAAAATTAAGCACCTGCTAAGAAGGGAAGCTACGCACACGCCTTCTCTGGTCTCTGGGTATTGGCTTGGTAGTCTCTGCTTTGCCACTATCTAGCCGTGTGGCCTTGAGCAGCTCACGTCATTTCTCTAGGCTTCCATTTGATCTACAAAAGGGGTGGGGAACCTATGGCCACATTGGCCTCGAGGTCGCAGGTTCTGCCTTCCTGAACTAGACAATCTGTAAGGGCTCTTCCAGCCCACCAGTCTATGAGTCTCTGGACCTCCATCCAGCACAGTTCCTGAATAACTGAGAAAGAATCGATCAGAGGGCATGCACTGCTTATCTGAGTATGGGGGCTCTCAAGGGTGGTTAGAACGCGTGCTGAGGTGGCCCCAGCTTGAGCCTTGGACAGGCCAGGCTACCTCCCATAGCCATAGCCCCATGACCTATACCCAGGTAACTGTCTGGAAGATACATACAGCCTTCCACAAGGGGGAGCAGGTGAGAGAGAAGATGGATTCATCAGAAGAATTCCATCACCATCCTTGGGGGGAAAAATGAGTCAGTCCCATCACCCTCTTATGCTATCGACTATTTAGACTGAGGGGCAACCAGGGGGCACAGCGGATGGAGTGCTGGGCTTGGAACCAGGAAGACTCCTCTTCATGAGTTTAAATCCAGCCTCAGACACTTACTAACTGTGTGACCATGGGCAGGTCACTTAACCCTGTTTGCCTCAGTTTCTCATCTGTAAAATGAGCTAGAGAAAGAAATGGCAAACCACTCCAGTATCTTTAACAAGAAAACCCCAAATGGGGTTGCAAAGAGTCAAACACCACTAAAACAACTTAACAACAGCGATTTAGAATGAAGGACTTAAAAAAAGACAAGGACGGAAGCTTTGATCTGAAATCTTAAGACTAGCAATGCCATTAAAAGCCTTACAAAAACATAAGCTGTCTTCTCCAGGTCTGCCATACAACTTAAAAGTATTGGAGTTTACTTCCTGGAATCATGGAATCTAAGAGTTAGAAGGAAGTTGAAGGACAGTAAGTCTAACCTATAGAGATATGGAGACTGTATCAGTCAACCTACTAGCATTTATCAGGCACTACTATGTGCCAGGCACTGTGCTAAGTGCTGGACCCAACAAGTGGTTATCCAGCCTTAACATAAGGATGCCCAGCAAGGTAGAATGTGGTACTTCCCAAGGCAGCCCATTCCACTTTTCTTTTTTTTTTTTCATTCCACTTTTCCATAACTATTAGGAAATGTTTTCCTTTTTACCAAACTTAATTCTGCCTTTCTGTGGCCTGTTGTTTCTAGTTTTTCCCTTGGGAGATGAATAGAACAGGGTCACTCCCTTTTCCACGTGACCATCCTTCAGAAACTTATAGGCAGATTCATGGCCCACCTCCCCAATCTTCTCTCTTTTTATTTCCTCCTTATTTGTAAAAAATATCATTTTATTAAATTTGAATTCCAAGCTGTTTCCCTCCCTGTCTCCCAATCCTACACTACAGAAGGTCAACATTTGACACAGATATGGATGTGAAACTATACAACATATAGTTCCATATATCAGTTCTTTCTCTGAAGGTGGATAGCATCTTCCTTCAATAGACCCCTCAATCTCTTTTCCAGCTCCCAGCTGGCATAGTACCATAGGATCTTTGATCCAGAGCTGGAAGGGACCTCAGAGGAGACCTGATTCAACCCCCCTTTTATGGATTCCTTCAACCACTTGTTATAAGAAATGTTCTCTAGTACCCTCATCAGCCTGGTGGCCTTCTTCTGGATACACTTCAGCCTGTCAATGTCCTTCTTACAATGTAGTAACCCAAACTGAACAGAATACTCTAAATACGTCCTACCCAGAGCAGGGTACAGCAAGACTCCCACCTCCCTCATTCTGCTCATTATACCTCTTGTAATACAATCTAAGATGAGGAATTATCACCCTATTAATTCATACTGAGATTGTAGATTACTAAAATCTACCAAAATTTGTTAGGCAAACTGTCATCTAACTACATCTCCCCATCCTGTACCTATGCCACTGAATTTCTGAATCCAAGTGTGGGATTCTACACTTATTTTTGACAATTTTCACTTTGTTAGATTTGGCCCAAGTTCTCATCTGCCAAGATCTTTGGAGATCCCGACTCTGTCATCTGACATGTTAGTTTTCTCTTCCTGTTGTGTGTCATCTGCAAATCTGAAAGCATGCCCAGGAGACTGCAAGCTCCCAGATAGAAGGAACTTTATTTTTGTCTTGGTCTAGCACAGTGCCTTGCACACAGTAGGTACTTAATAACTATTTATTGAATGAAATTGAATCGATGCCTTCATCCATGTAATGAAAAAATTGCTTCCCAACACAAGACCAGGGGCTGATCCCTGGGACATTCCACTTCAAGTGGATATAGACCCATTAATGACCTCACTTTGAATATATGGTCATTCAGTGCATGCTGAACCCAAATACCTATACTATCATGTGTCCCCAGTGCCTGGCCCATTTTAAGTCTATGCTCTCGAAGTTGTCCATAAGATTGCATATTTGTTTGTTGTTCAGTCGTTTCAGTCCCATCCAACCCTTCGTGACCCCATTGGGGGTTTCCTTGGCAAAGATACATGGGGTAATTTGCCATTTCCTTCTCCAGCTCATTTTATAGATAAGGAAACTGAGGCAAACAGGGTTAGGTGACTTGCCCAGGGTCACATGAGGGATAAGTGTGTGAGGCTAGATTTGAACTCAGGAAAATGAGTCTTCCTGACTCTAGGTTGAGCACTCTGTGCACTATAGTGCCACCTAGCTGCCCTAAGATTGCATAATGAAATGCTTGGATGAAATCCAGATATACTGTATCTATGGCCTTCCCCTGACCCTAGCATACCAGTCATCTTATACAGAAGGAAATCATATTAATTTGTCATGATCTCTTCTGGATGAGGCCACACTGGTGCTTTATGACCTTTACCGCCTTTTCTAAATACTCAAAAGTCATCCCTTTAATAATATGATCTAGAATTTTGTCAAGAGGTCAAAGGCAGTCTCACTAATTTAAAGTGGGATTTACCCTCTTCCCTTTTTTGACATTTGTCATTTGGACATTTGCTCATCTCCCATCTGGTGATACCTCTCTTGTTCTCCATGAATTTTCAAAGATCACCAACAGAGGCTCAGTCATCATGTCTGCCAGGGTTTGGGGGGCTTTCTTTGTATTCCCAGGACTGAGCACAATGCCTGGCCCATTGTAAGTGCTTCATAAATACTTGATGAATGAGGACTTGAATTCATCGAGGTCAGGGGGATGATGTCTCTCGCTTCCATTTTTCATACAGTCTCAGAGTGGGAAGAGACACACAGAGTGCCTCAGGGTCCAACCTCTAGCTGAAGTATGAACTCCCTCTATGACCCTGCCAAAGGGTCTTGGCATCAAAGGATATGGCCACAAATCCCAGCTCTGCCCCCTATGATAATAAAAAATGATGGTGATATTAATAGAAAACATTTACATAGCACTTTTAAGATTTGCAAAGCACTTCACAAATATTACTTCACTTGATAGTCACAACAACCATAGGATGTAGGTGCTACTATTATCATTTTCATTTTTACTGATGGGGAAACTGAGATAGGCAGAGGTTAAGTAACTTGCTCAGGATCATATAGCTAATAAGTGTCTGAGGTTGGATTTGACCTCGGGTCTTCTTGATTACAGGTCTAGTGCCTTATCCACTGAGCCACCTAGCTGCCTCCTAGGCAAACAGAGGTTAAATGACTTGCCCAGGGTCAAATAGCTAATGAGTGTCTGAGACTGAATTTGAACTCAGATCTTCCTGACTCCAGGCCCAGCACTCTATCCACTGAGGCACCTAACTGCCTCCTAGGCAAACAGAGGTTAAGTGACTTGCCCAGGGTCGCACAGCTCGCACAGCTCGTCTGAGGCCAGATTTGACCTCAGGCCCTCTTGATCTCAGGTCCAGCACTCTATCCACTGAGCCTTTGTTCTCTTAGCTCTAAAATTAGTGGGGAGAGTCGGGGTGGGAACTAAACAATCTCCCAATTTCCTTTTAGCCCTAAATTCTGTAATCTTGATATGAGCCTATTGTCATCCTACCTCACTTCAGTGATTGAAACCCCCCTGTCCCCCGCCCCGACCTTACAAAGCAGTCCATTCCATTGTTGGGCAGCTCAGAACTTAATTCTTCTGCATATTAACATGAAATTCATCTTCCTGCAGCTCCCACCCATTGTTCGTATTTCTGCCAGCTGGGTACAGGCAGGAGAAGTCTAATCCATCTTCTCCATGACAGCCTTTCAAATATTTGAAGAGAGCTTTCTTGTCCTCTCTACCAGCCCACCCCCCAGACTTCTCATCTCCAGGCTAAACAGTCCCAGCTCCTTCAACAGATACTATTATGCTTTGTGTTTGCCTTCCTCTTGCCATGTCAACGTCCTTCCTGAATTGCAACACACAGAATTAGACATATTCTTCCAGAGGTGGGCTCATCACCTGAGTACAATAGTGCCATTGCCTCTCCATTCTGGGTACTCTGTCTCCATTAGTGAAATCCAAGATTAGTTCTGCTTTTTGGGGGGCTGCCACTGCATCCTGAGGCCCTGCATTGCACTTACAATCCACTAAAAAATCCCAGGTCTTTGCATAGAAACGTAACTTTCAGTCACATCTCTTCCACCCATGGAATTCAGAGGGTTTTTTTCTTTTTGGGGGAGCGGGGTTGAAGGAGGGAATCGAGGTTAAGTGAACTACCCAGGGTCACACAGCTAGTAAGGATCTGAGGCCAGATTTGAACTCAGGTCCTTCTGACTCCAGGGCTGGTGCTTTATCCACCGTGCCACCTAGTTACCCCTGAGTTGATTTTCTTTTAACCTAAGTGCAGAGATTCCATTATATCCAATGTGGCACAGTGGAAGGAATCCTGGATTGGGAATTAGAGGACCTGGGATCAAATCCTGACTCTGTTATATGTTACCTGTGTGATC
The DNA here is from genome assembly GCF_900497805.2 of Vombatus ursinus. Taxonomy (NCBI): domain Eukaryota; kingdom Metazoa; phylum Chordata; class Mammalia; order Diprotodontia; family Vombatidae; genus Vombatus; species Vombatus ursinus. Next base: position 55,168,887 of record NW_020954576.1, on the reverse strand, counting down.
CTGGGCAAGTCACTTTACCCCCATTGGCCTCAGTTTCCTCGTCTATAAAAGGAGGGTGTTGGGCTAGATGCCCCCTGAGGCCCCTGCCAGCTCTAAATCTATGATCCTAGGGATCCCTAGTAAATTTCATCTTGTCAGTTTCAGCCCATCACTCTAGACTCCTGAGATAGTGCTGAATCTTGCCTCTGCTATCCAACACGGCATCTATCTTCCCCTCCCAGCTTCATGCCAGACATAAGGTAGGTCAGCATGCCATCACAGGGGTGGCTTAATGGACTATGAGGAAAGAAGACCTGAATTCAAATTCAGATACTTATTAAATGTATAATCTTAGAAGAGTCATTTAATCTCAGGCTTGATTTCCTCATCTGTATAGTAGGGATAATTACAGCACCCACAGAAGTCACAGAGATAGTGAAGCAGCATAGTGCTAGAATTGAAATCAGGAAGAGCCGAGTTCAAATCCTACCTCAGACACTAACTGCATGACCATGGGTGGGTCACTTAACCTCTGTCTGCCTCAGTTTCTTCATCTACAAAATAGGGATAACAATAGCACCTACCTCACAGGGTTGCTGTGGTAGTCAAAAATGAATACATAGCATATGTGTGTGTATTTATATGTGTACATAGACATATAAAAATATGTTAAGTGCTTTGCATACCTTAAAGCACCATATAAATATTAGCTATTATTCTGTAAAGGCAGCTGGGTGGCTCAGGAGGTAAGAGTTCTAGACTTGAAGTCAGGAAGACCTGAATTCAAATTCAGCCTCAGACTCTTAATGATTGTGTGATACTGGACAAGTCTCAACCTCCATTTCTTTACCTACAAAGTGAGGATTAATAATAGCACCTACCTCACAGAGTTTTTGTGAGAAACAAATGAGATTACATATACTCAATACTTTACAAACCTCAAAGCTCTATATACAAAAGCTAACAATTGTTATCACTTGCTGTGAGGGACAAATGATATATGTGAAGTGCTGTGTTTAGAGGTAGCTAAATGGAGTAGTAGAAAGAGTGCTCAAGACCAAGGCACAGAAATAGCAGTTACCTAGGGGAGGATATATACTGCCCCTTAGGATGTTGACACCCTAAGGCAAAGCCCCATTTACCCCAACCTAGGTACAGTTCGAGGAAGGAGGCTAGGCACTGGGGCCATGTAACACCATATAAATAAATATGTTGGTGATGGTATTGCTGTCAGAAGCACAGAGTCCTTGCTGGGCCTGGCAGTTTCTGGACTGGTATAGTTTCTGGAGATGGTATAGCCATTAGCAGACCCACTACAGACAGCTGTGATCTCAGGTTGATAAACCATCATTATAATATAAGATCAGAGCAGCTATTGGGGGGCACTATTTTTAGCAGGAAGGTGTCACAGTGCCTGGGATGCATGGCAATTATATGTCATCCCTTCACCATTTATCTCATCATTTCTGGACTATTTCAGACATTTGTGAGACCACTTTAACCCATCATGACCTGATTGTCTTAGGACAGGAGAAGCTATAGAAATGTAGGTTGCTTCTCCCAAATGGGGGCTAACACTCAAAATGTCTTGACAGTAGGACCTAACAAGGGCTAGCTTACCAGACTTGGGCTCACAAGCTAAAGCTATGAAAGGAGTTTTCAATATGAATTCCCACACACATTCCCAGCTGAAAGCCTTTCTACAGGACCTAGCCAGGAAAGCACGTGGAATCGTGCAATGCTAGAAATGAGAGGAAGCCCAGAGACCTTTTATCCTAGCCCTCTCATTTTACAGATGGAGAAACTGAGGCCAGAGCAAGAAATGATTCACCCATGGTCACACAGCAAGTTCATGGTAAGAGAAATTGACTCAGGCTTCCCGCCAGTCCTGCCTTGCCTTTCAATTGTCAAAACTGAATCTGCCAGTTGGTCAGCTGGCATTTATTAAGGGTTTATTGTGTGGCAGACACGGTGCTGAGTGCTAGGATTGTCAGACCACAGGATCTGCAGCTGGAAGACAGCTTAGAGACTAATCCCCTCACCTTACACAAAGCTCAGAGTGTCCTTAGGATCATAAATTTAGAACTAGAAGGAATTTTGCAGGATGTGGAATCCAAACCCTTCATTTTGCAGAGAGGAAACTAGGCCCAGAGAAATCAAAGGACTTGCCCAATGTCACACAGGTAGTGAGAAGGATGGACTCTGGTCCTTTCATTCCAAATCTACTCCTCTTTCCACCATACCATGCTGCTGGGCAGGGGACCGGTGTTCAAGATCCATCTCTGTGACTCCTTGTCTGTGTCCTTGAGCAAGTCATTTCTGGACCTCAGTTTCCTCATCTGCAAATTGGGGATAATAACAACACTTTTGCTTCCTATTTCACAGGTTTGCTGTGAGGGTCAAATGTAGTGTCAGCATAGCTACACAATCTTATATAAATGGGAGGTGTCAGGGAGAGGGGGGAGATAGAGAAGGAGAAGGAGGGAAGCCCAAAGCCCACCCCACAGGGGATACAGTTCATTTCCTTTATCCAAGTGCTTGCTTGTTTTATTTTAGCTTTTGATGCTATAAAAGCCCAGCCAGCCAGGGTGTGTTGTGTTTCTCTTCTCTTTCCCTGTGAAGCATCCTGTCTGCTTCCTCTCTTCCTTTCCCCTGTAAGATACTGTCTTTGTCCCCTCCTCCTCCTCCTTCTCTTCTCCCATGACCCATCTTCACCCTACAGAATTTTTTTTTCTCTCCTACACTGTTCTCCTTTGGAAAGGTGGCAGTGTAGAGTGAACAGACCCTCAACTCAAGAGTCAGGAAGTGAGGCTTCCAATCCCAGGTCGGACCCTTGGTAGACTTGGTGGTCAGCTTGGTATACTGGAAAGCGTACTTCTGTCTACTTGGTACGTCTCGCAGATTCTCTCCAGACCTTCTCTACCATGCCTCAGAAACCTCTTCACCATCGAAGATGTGCCTTCCACCCCAAGGGCCCCTCTCTCTGATCAGCTGGCTCCTCCTACTCTGTCCATTGTAAGGAGGAGGCCCAGGCCAGTCACGGCCTTTCCGGGCTGGACACCTGAAAGGGCTGTCTTTCTTTCTGTTTGTATCCCTATCCCCAGTGCTTAGCACAGTGCCTGATACACAGTAAGTGCTTAATAAATGCTTGTTGCCTTGACTTGTACCTACACAGTTGTTTGCACATTATCTCCCCCATTAGAATGTGAGTTCCTTGAAGACAAGAGCTCTATTTTTGCCTTTCTTTGTAGGTACTTGATAAGTGTTTACTCTGTTAGACACACTGGATGTAAAGCTCTTTATAAACTGTAAAGCACTATATAAATATAAGCTGTGGTTATTACTATTATTGGGTTTTTCTTGGCAAAGATACTAGAGCGGTTTGCCATTTCCTTCTCCAGCTCATTTTACAGATGAGGAAACTGAGGCAAGCAGGGTTAAGTGACTTGCCCAGGGTCACATTCCCTTAAGGAAAGACTTGAGCTCAGGAAGACCAATCCTGCTGACTCCAGGCCCAGTGCTCTATGCACTATGCTACCACCTAGCTTCCCTAAATGGAAATATATTGCTATTATTATTATTAACACTTCCTACTTTCCTGAGATAGTCTATGATAGATGGGTCAGCTACAGGGTGCAGGCTTTGGTGGTACTGGCAAGAATGACTATCAAAAATCCCCCTCAAATTGAGAGTCAAGCAGAATTGGTTTTCCCACAGGCCTGTTTTTTCTAATAGTAAATAGGTTGTAGAATTATGTTTTTTAACATACACAGTAACCTTTAATTTCTTCACTTGAATGACTAAACAAGCAGTTATTTGCTGGGAACCCATTGTTTTAAGAAGCTTAAATATAACAGTGCCAATGAAAGAGCCAAAGGAGAAACTCGGGGAAAAAACCCTTTCCATCTTTCCTCCCTTCATCTCCCTCCTCCCAGTTTCCATACCCCCAGAGAAAGCTCAGGCCTTAGAGCAATACCAGCTGGAAAGGTAAAGACTGATGCTTCTTGGACAGATCTCCCAGTCCACCCACGGCCACTATTGAATCCTCCTGAAAAAGCTGGCTCCAGATGGGTCCACAGGAAGTGTCAGGGCTGAGACTTTGGGGCCAACTCCCTGCCTGAGATGAAAAACTGAACACTTCCTCGGTCTTTCCCAATCAGGGCAGTAGCAAAGGAAGAGAATGAACGGCCAAATGGACTCTGACATCTTTCCATAGTGATGTCCTCTCAGTTCACTTCCAGGGCCAATGGATTGGAATCAGCTGGCCCAGTCCAAGCTTCCAAAGGAAAGAGATACATCTGGGCAGTGAATTGTGCAAGTAGATTGATGGGGGCCTTCAGGACAAGGGAGAGTGATTTTTCTCATTTAAGTGAACAGGCCTGTTCAGACAAGGTCCCTGTGCTGAAACTAATGGGAGCCTGTGGCAAGCTCTCCATGTTAGCGTCCACAAGAAAGGTATAGTTGTTTGAGAGATAGTGGCAAGGATACCTCTAAGATTCCTCCACCTCTCTTCCTCCAATTTCTCAGCAACTGCTCAGCAGTTGTTACTTAGCCAGATGCTAAGTAATATGTCATGTCTTTGCTCAAGAAACGTCAATAACTGTATTCTGCTTCTAGGATAAACTACAGACTCCTCAGTTTGGTATTTAAAGCCCTTTACACTCTACCTCCAGCTTATTATAAAAAATTTCCCCCTTCATACACTCTGCATCCAAGCCAGACTGGACTGCTTGCTGTTTCCAAAATTTGGCACTAGATCTCCCACCTCCACGCCTTTGCCTGGTGTGTGTCCCTCACGTAAATCTGTTGTAAGAGAGCTGGTTATTAAACATTTACCAGAACACTATTGAGTCCAGCCCCCTCTACAACATATCTGACTTTTAGTCAATCAGCTTTTGCTTGAAGACTTCCAGGAAGGAGAAATCCATTATCTCTCTATTTTACCTTTGGAAAGTTCTCAGAGTTGGGAAGTTTTCCCTTATTAGCAAATGAAATTGACCTTCACTCAATTTCCATTTAGGGAAGCTAGGTGACACCACAGTGCATAAAGCGCTGGCCCTCGAATCAGCAAGGTTCATCTTCCTGAGTTCAAATCTTTCCTTAGACACTTCCTAGCTGTGTGACCTTGGGCAAGTCACAACCCTGTTTGCCTCAGTTTCTGTCTCTGTAAAATTTCCTTCTGGAGAAGGAAATGACAAACCACTCCAGTATCTTTGCCAAGAAAACTCCAAATGGGGTCACAAAGAGTCAGACACAATGGAAAAATGACTGAATAACAACCCCTATCCATTACTTCTAGTTTTTTGCTCTAATCCCTTTTCTACATGGTAGCTCTTGAGATACTTGAAATCAACTATCATGCATTTCTCCTTGTCCAAGCTAAATATCCCTAGCACCTTCTAGGATTGGCGATGATTATGATTGGGCCAGACAATTATGGATTACATTCTTTTCGCTGGGTCCATAAAAGGGAGCCCTGGGACCATACTGTTGGGGAGAAGAAAGTAATATTTCTACCTCTACCTCACAGGGTTGTGACAGGAAAGAGTTAAGCAAATAAATACCTTTATTTAATGTGAGGTGTTAGTAGACACAGGACTTGGACTCAGGAAGATCCGAGTTCAAATCTTATCTCAGACACTTCTAGCTGTATGACTCTGGGCAAAGCATTTAACCTCTCATGACCTCAGCTTTCTCATCTGTAAAATGAGGATAATAATAGTACCTACATATGTCCCAGGGTTGTTGTGAGGATCAAATCAGTTAACTTATATAAAATGTCTTGCAAACCTTAAAGCACTATATTGTTGTCGAGTCATTTCAGTGATGTCTGACTCTCCGTGACCCAAAGATACTGGAGTGGTTTGCCATTCCTTCTCCAGCTCATTTTACAGATGAGGCAAACAGAGGTTAAGTGACTTACCTAGTGGGGTCATACAGCTAGTACATATCTGAGGTCACATTTGAACTCAGATCTTCATGAATCCAGGCCCAGTGCTCTATCTGCTTAACCATCTAGCTGCTCTAAAGCACCATATAGATGCCAGTTATTAATAATAATAGTAGTAGTCATTGAATTTCTATTATTCCTCACTGTTCCAGTCTACCAGGCCTGGAGGAGGGAGACAGCTGTAACTACTGAGGGGAGCGATAGGGGAGAGGCCGCTGACCCAACATCTCAGCACGCCAAGCTAAGTGTACCTTATCTTCCAAGGCTTGCAGAGAACAGAGCATGCCATCTTGGCGAGCAAGACCCCATAAACACAAGGCCAGAGCAATAAAATAAACCATAATTAGCAAACCCCCAAGAGAGCAAACAGCAATGAGTAACTGTACATCCCTACCCTTCTGATTGCCCCAAAACTTCAATCCGTGTTTATCCCTTCTAAATCATTGTTCTTTTTTTTTTTTTGATCTAGACTCTAGACCCATGATTATATTGGTTTTGAGAACTCTCCGTGAAAAAAATACCCCCTACCAAAGCCTCTTGGCAACTATTCTGCAGGTTCCAGTCTCACGGAGGCTGGCCTAGATCACTGGTAGCTTACATGACTTGCCCAGTATCAAACAACCAATGTAAGTCATAGGCAGGATTTAAACCCAAGAGTTTCCACACTCTCAGACCCAGACTCTTCAATCCAATAACCTACAATTACCACTCTGTGCTAAGCCATGCTTCCTGACATTCATAGGCATTCTTGTTTGAAAAGCTTCATATACATTCCCTCATTTGGAGCCTTACTCCAGCCCTATGAAATAGGTAAGGAAAATATTATGATTCCCATTTTCCAGGTAAGGAGACTGAGGCTGAGAAGTGACCTGCCCAAATTCACATAATAAGTGGTAGAACCAGGATTTCAACCCAGGCTAACTGAACCCAAATCCAATGCCATTTCCATGGCATCACCTCCCTATGCTGTGGGGATCATAAGCACAGAGGATCCCAAATCAATCAAACAGAAGCAAATCCAAAAATCATTTTTATTGACTTGGGAACACTCTGTGTGGTTCTTTTAGAGGACATTTCCTTCATAATTGTTTTTGTTTCCTTTTTATGTTTTAAATCATATTTTATTTTTCCAATTACATATAAAGACAATTTTAACATTCTTCTTTTTAATTTTGAGTTCCAAATTTTTTCCCTCCCTCATCTCCCTTCTCCCTAAGAGAGTAAGCAATTTGATAAAGGTTATATGTGTGAAATCATGTAAAACATATTTCTATATTAGTCATGTTGTGAAAGAAGAAACAGACCAAAAGAAAAAAAACATGAAAAAATAGAGTGAAAATAGTGTGCTTCAATCTGCATTCAGATTCCCTCCATTCTTTCTCTGGATGTGGCTAGCATATGATTATTTTTTCTTAAGCTTTCCTATGCACCCTAAATTTAGGGTTTCAGAGATTTCAGATTTCAGAGAAAGGATAGGTAGGCTGCCATGGGTTGAAATTCTAAGGAAAAATCAAGTCAACCCAGGAGATGTGGGAAAGCTCTTAGAAATAAAATTCTGAAGCCATAAAGAGAAAATCTGGACAAGAAGGAAAAGAGGGAGTTTTGTGTAAAGGCTAATGTGGATGCCCAGGGAACACTTCAACCAACCTAGATTTTTAATATATGTGAACATAAGATGGAAACAAGGAGAAATAATGAGGGCCAATACAAAACAGTGGTATCACTTATAACAATGGTGTCAGGAGTGCTAATGCTCAACATTAACTGAGACTAGAGGGAGAGCTGAGCTGCTCAATTCTTATATTGCTTCTGTTTTGGCTGCCAAGAAAAATGATCTTTGGACTCTTACTGATAGAACAAAAAATGTTTAATGAAGAATGGACGCTCAAGATAAGCAGGGAGATATTAAGAGAATACCAAGCTAAATTTGATGATGCCAGATGAACCACATCCATCCTACAGTGCTGAAAGAGGCAGCAGGTGTAATTTCTAGGCCACCGTCATTGGTTTAAAAAAAAAAGATGAAGGATGGATGAAGTACCACAGAACTAAAAACAACTGTTCCAATTTTCCAAAAAGGGAAGAACACAGAATTCACCAACTAAGCTCAACTTTGATTCACAGAAAAATTCCAGAACATATCATTAAAGGGATGGTTAGTGAACATCTAGAAAAGGAAGCAGTGATCACAAAGAGCTAGCATGGCTTCATCAAAAATGGATCAAGCCAGAATAATCTCATTTCCTTTTTGATTCAGGATTCTAGGCTGGTGGATCAGGGGAGAGCTTTAAGAATAGTTTACCTAGATTTTAGCAAAACATTTATCAAATGTCTCATGCTATTCTGGTAGAAAACATGGAGAGAAGTGAGACAATGGGGCATTTGAGTGGGCTTAGAACTCATTGAATGGCCCTACCTAAAAAGTAGTTATTAATGAGTTAATGTCCTGTGGGAAGGGTGTCTTTACTGGAAGGTTTGGAGGATACACACTTGGATGTATGACAGTAAATATTTTATCAATGACTTAGATTAAAGGTAGAGATGGCATGTTTATCAATTTTCCTGGTGGACACCACACTGAGAAGAATAGCTAACACGTTGGCCCCAAAGGCTAAAATAATGGTCCAAGTGATAAGATGAATTTTTAATAGAGATACGTGTACAGTCGTACATCTGGGTTCGAGATGTTATCATCATGAGTCAAAAATGGAGGAGACAGTGAGACAGCAGCTTGCCTAAAAAGGATCTGGGGGTTTAAATGCATCCCAAGCTCAATATGAGTCAAAAAGAGGTAACTAGATGGTATGGAATAGAGCACTGGGCCTGGAGTCAGGATGACAAGTTCAAATCCAGCCTCAAACACTTACTAGCTGTGTGATCATGGGCAAAACACTTAACCTCTTTCTGCCTCAATTTCCTCCACTGTAAAACTGGGTTAAAAATAACACCTCCCAGGTGCTATTAGCTATCTCCCAGGGTTAGTTGAGAATCAAATCAGATAATATTTGTAAAGTGCTCAACATAGTGCCTGGAATGTAGTAAGCACTTAAATGCTTACTCCCTGCCCCCATTATGGTAGCCAAAAGCAATTTTAGGCTGAATTAAGAGAGACAAAGTACCAGGGACCGGGGAGGTGACAGTCCTCATCAGATCACATCCAAAGTACTCCACCTAGTGCATTTTAGAAGAATGTTGTCAATCAGGAGATCATCAAGAGAAGGGCATCCGGGAGAGTGAAAGACTAATAATGTTGCATCAATGGAAGGTATTGGGGACATTTAACCTGGACAAGGGACAAAAGCACGATAGCTGGCCTCAACTATCTTAAGAACTGTCCCGTAGAGAAGGGACTAGAGGGAAGAACCAGAAGTAATGCATGGGAGTTGTTCAGTCGTGCCTGACTCTTCATGACCCCATTGGGGGTTTTCTTGGCAGAGACACTGGGCGGTTTGGCATTTCCTTCTCCAGCTCATTTTACAGATGAGGAAACTGAGGCAAACAGGGTTAAGTGACTTGCCCAGAGTCACACAGCTAGTAAGTGTCTGAGGCTGGATTTGAACTCGAAGATGGGTCTTCCTAACTCCAGGCCCAGCACAAAATCCACTGTGCCACCTAGTTACCCTACGTGGAAGCTGAGCAGAGGCCAATTTAGGCTGGCTAATAAGGGAAAACTTCCCAATGTTGAGAGTTTTCCAAAGGTGAAACAGAAAGTTAATGGATTTCCCCTTCCTAGGAATCTTCAAGCAAAAGCTACATGACTACGAGTCAGATATGTTGTAAAGGGGACTGGACTCAATAGTGTACTGGCAAATATTTAACAACCAGCTCTCTGAAAACTTATTACACATTTTAAAGTTTCATCTGCATTATTAACATTTTCTCCATCAGTCTAGACCATCAACAAAACAAAAAATTAAGCCTTGATTTGTAGCATTTGCCAACTTCCCAAATGTAACTACTCCCTCTAAAAATTTAACAATCAGCTCTCTCAAGCTGTTAGGAACTGGCTCCAGCACAACCCATTTTGTATTGGATCGCCTCTGGAATCCCTTCCAATATTCTGTAATTTCTGGTAGAATAATATAAATTCCTTGAGGGAAGAAATTGTTTCCTTTTTTTAATGTCTTTGCATCCCCAGTGCCCACTATGTGCACAGTACCTTGCAAATAGTAGGCATTTAATAAATGCTTGTCAAATTGTATTACATAAAGCTAATAGGGTATTACATTTAGTTCCCAATCTCTGAGCACCACCAACTGGTGGTGAGAGAAGGTGCCCCAGAAGCGTCTTAGAACAAGGAAGCTGACTTTCAAGATTGGACACGAATTGGACAAAAAACCTATACATAGGATAATACACACAGAAACAACAGTGAGTTCATTAACCATCAGATAGTCACTGAATTTGAGGAGAATGCCCCAAGTACTAACCTCTCAGGGAGATTCATTTGTAGGTACAGAATCACAAAATCTCTGAATTGGAAGGGACTTCAGAAGTCTGCTCGTCCTACCAAAACCTGATCAGGAATCCCCTTCACAACACCACCCCTGACAAGTAGCCCTATGACCTCTTCCTGAACACCTCCAGGGACTGGGAATGCTTCTACATACACTGAAGCAATCCGTCCCACTATGGGCCAGCTCTCACTGTTAGGAAGCTCTTTCTTATTCAAAATCCTTTCTATCATTTCACAGAACCATAGATTTAATGTTGGAAGAAACTTCAAACTAAGTCCATCTTTCTCATTTTACAAATGAAGAAACTGAGGCACAAGTTCAAGTGAGTTACCCAGCATTGCACAGGCATAAGTAACAGGGCTCGAATTTGAACACAGTTCCTCTGACTTTAAATCCATGGCTCTTTCCATTAATCCATGCCCTTCACTCTTAGAAAGGTCTAATCATTCTTCCACATGACAGCTTTTTCAATATCTGAAGGCAGCTCTCATTCTCCTTCTGCACCCTGACCCCAAGCCAGATACATATCCTGTCTTCTCTTCTCCAAAACATTCCCAACCCACTCATCCAATCCTCCCAGGGCTTTATTTCTGGTCCTCTCACTATCCAGATTATTTTCCTTTGGATATGTTCCACTTTGTCAATATCCTTCCTAAAAGGGGGTCACTTAGACCTGAACACAAGACTACAGGTAATCTAACCAGGACAGATATACCCAGTCCAATTTCAGTTCAGTGATTCTCCTATCACTCTATGACTCTTTGGTAGATATGGAGGAAAGTTCAATGGGGAGAAGAGCAAAGGAGTGCTGTTTATTCTTGGGCATTTCTGCTGTCCCCAACAAAACAACCCCCAATTTCTAGAATGCTTTCTGAGGCCACCAGTGGCACTGTTTCAGATAGCAGGGTGAGCCCCCAAAAGCTGACACTTCCACATGCTGAGAGTCACAGACACATACTCTGGCTTTAATGGTTGATCCCGGCTGCCTGTCCCCTACTATCTTCCGATGGGACAGGTGTGCCTCAGAGGCACCACCAGGAGACCGATGACTGAACTCCAGTTCCCTTACATGAGCAAAGGTAGGTCAGAACCACCTAAGACACAGGTCAGGATGACAGGGACTGAAATCGCTGAAAATGGTCCAGTTCCCCATGTTCTATTTGCCTATTTATCTCCTGTAATTTGTCTAGTATTTGCCGAAAGGTCACTGGTTGGTGATTTCAATACTGTAGAATTTGTATAGATGTTTTAAAAGAAATGTACAAATTTCACAGGTTTATGTAGGCTTAAATGTAATATATTTTATTGAGAGTTTCTATTCTGAGTGCACTTTGGATAGGGTTTGGGGACCAATTGACTGGAGATCAAAAATGCTTTCATGCTATTAAAAGGTTTGCTGTTTGGGATTAAAACACAAAATCAAAGGTGCTAGCATGGGTTCGGTGGGTAACCAAAAAAAAAGGGCTTTTCATTTCAGAAGCTAAACAGGGACAGACCTAGCAACAGGGAGGCTTTCTGGGAATACTGTATGCTTAGAAGAGACAGCTTAGTTGAGTGGAACACGACCAAAATAGGGAAGGAGGCTGGGCTTTTCATTCCGGTAACTTCTGTCAATTAGCTTATGTACCTCACTTATTATATACATGGTGTCAATGAGAATGCTTAGAGCTTGAAGGTACTTTAAAAGCCAAGCCTAGTCCAAACCCCCCATTTTACAGATGAAGAAAGCGAGGCCTAGAGTTACTTGCACAAGGTCACACAACTACTAAGTACCCAAGGCCAGATTTGAACATTGGCGGAGATGGGATTTGAACACAACTCCTCTGACCCCTCTTTCCCCCTTCATCTGTAAGAGCCCTCCTTCCATGATTAATTTTGTTGTTGTTCCAGACCTGGGATTTAATAGGGATAGGGAACTCCCAATAAGGAAACTCCTCCCATCAATGTATACTAGCAACCGTCTTAAATAATAATGGCTAATAATAGCTAACATTTACATAGTCCTTACTATGTGCCAAGCACTGTACTAAGCACTATGATAATATTTATAGCTAACATTTATATAGTGCTTACTATGTGCCAGGCACTGTACTAAGCATAGAAAAATAGTAATAATAATAATTAATAATAATAATAATAGCTAACATTTATATAGTGCTTACTACGTGCCAGGCACTGTGCTAAGCATAAAATAATAATCTAACATTTATATCATACTTACAATGTTCTAGGCTCTGTGTTAAGCTACAGTAATAATAATGATAATAATAATAATGAATGATGATGATAATGATAGCTTGACATTTATATAGTGCTTACTATGTGCCAGGCACTGTGCTAAACACTATAATGATAATAATAATAATTATAATAATAATAATAATAATAATAATAATAGCTTAACATTTATATAGTGCTTACTATGTTCCAGGCACTGCACTAAGCATCATAGTCATAATAGCTAACATTTATATAGCACTTACTATGTGCTAGGCACTTTACAAATATTATTCCATTTGATCATCACCACAACCGTGGGAGGGAGTTACGATTATTACCCCCATTTTACAGATGAGGAAACTGAGGCAAATAGAGGCTAAGTGACTTGCCCAGGGTCACACAGCTAGTAAGTGACTGAGGCTGGAGTTGAGCCCAGGGAGATGAGTCTTCCTGACTGCAGGTCCAGCGCTCTATCCACTGCACCATCTGGCCTCCAGATGGAATGAGCTGAGTTCATCACTGAAGTTCTTCAGAGAGAGGCGAAGTGACCTCTTGCTGGGGATGCTAAAGATGGGAGGTCTGTCCCAGTAGGGTTTAGATTTGATGACCTCTGAGGTCCTTTCCAATTCTAGGATTCTGATAGAATGCTGGGGTTAGAATCAAGAAGATTCATCTTTCTGAGTTCAAATCTGGCCTCAGACGTTTACTAGCTGGGCGACGCTGAGCAAGTCACTTAACTCCATTTGCCTCAGTTTCCTTATCTGTAAAATGAGCTGGAGCAGGAAATGGCAAACTACTCCAGTATCTCTGCCAAGAAAACCCCAGATGGGTTCACAAAATGTAAGACACTATTGAAAAATGCCTGCATTGAACAAAAAGTGATTTGTAAACTTTAACATACCACATAAATGTCATTTATCACAAATAAAATAAAAACAATGATAGCTAGCATTCATATAACACTTTAAGGTATGCAAAGTGTTTTACAAATATCTCATTTTATCCTCACAATAATCCTGGAAGATGGGTGATTTTATCCTCATTTTACAGATCAGGAAACTGAGACTGAGAAAAGTAATTTACCCAGGGTCACACAACTAGTAAGAGTCTGAGGCTGATTTTGAACATGGATCTTCTTAACTCCTGATCCAAGCACTCGATCCACTGCACCACCTAGTTGCCTCTATAATAATCTATATAATAATATAATTAATCCAATGAACCGCTTACTCTCCTCCCACAAATGCCTAGCATGGTAACAAGCCCTTAATAAATATTTGTTCATTTGTTTATTTTTCCAATTCAACAAACATTTGTTATCCACCAACATTTTGCAAGGCATTGGGGATGCAAAGATCAAAAAAGAAAAAAGAAAAAAAAAGACATAATAGCCTCAAAGAATCTTACAATCTAGTTAGGAGACTGAGATAAATACATAAATAGGTATGATACAAGTTATAAAGTTTTAATAAATGTATGTTGAATTAAATTGAGTTGAATTAAGCGTGACAAATGATCGCAAAGTGCTTCCCAAATGCTGAAAAAAAGGGCCCTCTCTCCCAGCCACAGGCTGCCGCGTACCTCTCTGCATTTGGGCACGTAACTCGTCTGGGCCTTGGTCGTCTCACCTTCAAAAAGAGAAATTCTGACACAAGGACCCCGAGTTTCCTTTTTTGCCAGAAATCTGTGCTCAGCGCTCTCCAAAGTGAGTTCTTTACTCTGGATGTTCCTTTTTCACCCCTGGGAAGTCCCACGCCCCCAAGCCCATTGTGGAAGAGGATCCTGCTTGTGCCCTCTCACTCCAACGTGTTGGCGCTTTTCTCCTAAAGGCTGAGAGCAGCCGCCCTCCCGGGTGCCAGGGACTGCAGGCTGCTGCCATACGGGTCCATGGGACCCATCCGGCTACGGCAGCAGCCGAGGCAAACCCCGTATCCTGCCAGCCTTTCGCCGAAACTAAAGGAAAGTCCCTCTCTGAACAGACAGGCTCATAGCCAGCCCATCCCTTCTGGTTCAGCACATGGGATAGATGAGAGAAGTGAACCCACTGCAGGGCTAACACTCAGGTCCCCAGAGAGCTACAGGCCAGATCTGGTGTCAGAGGAGCTGGGTTCAGCTCCCACTTCTGTCACTCATTATTTGTGTGACTTTGGGCAGGTTACTTAATCTGTCTCAGGCTCAGTTTCCTCATCTATAAAATAAAGAGGTTGGATTAGGTGGCTCTGAGGTCTAACTCCAAGTCTGTGGTCTGTGTTCCTGTGGGAAACAGTAATCATAGCTCCTATTTAAATAGTTCTTTCTGAAATGTACACTCTTTTTCTACGCAGCTAGCTGGCTCAACGGATAGAGCAAGGGGCCTGGAGACAGGATGACCTGAGTTCAAAAGCAGCCCCAGAGTCTTACTAGCTGTGTGATGCTGTCTGCCTCAGTTTCCTCATCTGTAAAATGAGAAAGAAATGGCAAACCACTCCAGCGTCTTTACCAACAAGACCCCAAGATGGGGTCGTGAAGAGTCAGACATGACTGAAAATGACTCAACTACAATAACAAATAATCTTCTCCCTTGTAAATGTCCTCAAGAGTCTAATGCATACAGAGAGCAGAATGAAAAAGGAAAGGGGAAGTGGGTGTTGAGAAGGCCAAAGGTCCCTTGGACCAGTGCCAAGAGGATGGTGGCCCAAGAAGCTGACTGAGGAATAAAGTCTTCACAGGGCCCCATCCCCTGACCCCGCTATTAAGTTCCATGAGGACAAAGGGTGGATCTCCTTTAAACTGTGTACCTCTTCTTGGTGCTATAAGCACAGTGGCCTGCCCAGAGCAAGCATTTAGTAAATGTTAATTAAATAGAATCATATTGTTTACAGTATATAAAGCATATGAGGCAGGTAGGGGAACAGAGTGGCTAGTGCACTGGGCCTGGTGTCAAATCCTACCTCATACACTTACTAGATGGGTGACCCTAGAGAAGTCACTTAACCAATATCTGCCTTAGTTTCCCCATCTGTAAAATGGGGATAATACTTCCCAAGGTTGTGGCAAGGATCAAATGAGACGAGATTTGCAAAGAGCTTTACAAACTTTAAAACTTCATGCAGTTTCCCAAGAGACTAAGATTTAAGGGACTGCCAACAAAAATCCTAGCTGCTATCATCAACACCATTATATTCTTTGCCCTTAAGTACCTGTGTTATCACAGATGAGGATTACGAAGCACAGAGACGGTGAGTGTCTTACCAATAAGGCAAAGCTAGGGTTTGAACCAATAGGGCCCAGTGATGTAAACAAAGGACACCAAGTCCAGTACTCCTAGCACACAATGATCCTCACAGACCTACTATGTCCCCTGAAAAATCTTACTTACAAGAAAGATTTGGAAGCCCCAATATCAGCATCAGGGCTGGTATGCGTTCCTTGTGTGTCTTTACCGAAAGAGGGCTTCTCTGAGAGACTAACTGGGTGAGGAAAGCAGGGCCTACGTGAGAACCTGTGACTGAGTGTCTGAGGGGGCTGGGAGCAGCGAGGGAAGGAGAGAGAGAGGGAGGAAGGGAGAGGGGGAGGGAAGGAGGGAGGAACTCTCTCCTAGAAACAGAGTCAGCGATCTAAGAGCTAAGATCTAAGGCGGCTGCTTCCCCAGCTGCCAGAGGAAGGGGGGCCGGGGAAAAGACAAGCTCTCGAAGTAATTTAATCAGCAGGTTCTGGTCGTTCCTGAAATGACAATTCAATTTAAATTCCCTTTAGAACAAAGCCCTGAGGTGGCAGAGGAAAGGGTGAGAAAGACTGTGAGTGAGCACGTGTAGGTGTGTGTATGCGTGAGGGTGAATGAGAGTACAAGCACACGTGTGTGCAGGGCACGAGCATGGATGGGAAAAGAAAGCCTTTCAGCCAAAATGGGCTCAGAGGAGTGAACCCAGCCTGGTTTAAGGAGATAAACCAACAGGAGGTGTTTCTTCTCTGAAACATAACCACCCATCCCAGGCATACACATAAGCACAGAACATCAGAGGGACAGGAGGCCTAGTGGATGGAGGGCAGGACTTCAGAATCAGGAAGGCCTAGGCCTGACCACGAGTGAATCGCCTACCCCCTCGACCTCGGGTTCCTCATCTGTAAAATGGAAGTTCAATTCAATTCAACAAACATTTATAAGTGCCCCCATTTGCAAAACATTGCATTAAGTGAGAAAAAAAAAAAAGACAAAAACAGTATCTGCCTTCAAGGAGTTCACATTCTAATGGGGGAGCCAACATGTAAATAAATAACTAGGTACAAACAAAATACATCGATCTCCTCTCCTTATAGATCCTGTCTCCTTTTTAGGTTTTCATGACACTGCCTATCCTGCTTGTCCTTGTATCTCTGACCGTTCTTAATTTCCTTTGCGGGATCTTCATCTATGTCACCAGTTACCATGGGTGTCCCCCAAGGTTCTGTCCTAGGCCTTCCCTTTTCCCATTATTCTATCTCACTTGATGATCTCACCAATTAGCATCCCCGTGAAGCTAGAACTTTACTTAACCACAAAGGAGGAAGACCTAGTGTCTGCCATGGTTGAAAAACAACCAGCAGGTTAGTTTGACTAACTAAAAGAGAGAATGCAAGAAGGCATGTACTATGAAATAGGATGGAGGAAAAAAGTAGGTGGGAGTCAGATTGTGGAAAGTGTTAAATGCCAAGTTGATGCATTGGTATTTTATCTCAGAAACAAGAGGGAGGCATTGAAGACTTTTGAGGGGAGGGTTGACATGGTTGGACACAGCTATGTGAAGGATAGATTGGAGGGGAAAAAGTCTAGAGGCATGGATACCGATTATATTGTTGCAATGGTCCAGGGAAGAGGTGGTGAGGATCTGAATTAGGGTAGAGTATGTGTGAATGAAGAGAAGGGCATGGATTAAGAGATGTCTGGAGATGGAACAGACAAGACTTGGCTTGATAGTTGATTCGCCATAGCGGCAGGTAGTATATAGGGGAAGGAAGAATAGCCAATGATTCCAAGATCCTGAACTTGGGTGCCTCGAAGAATAATGATGTCATCGACAAAAATGGAAGACTTTGGAAGAGAGAGAGATTTGGGGAAAAATAGAATGTCTTATTTGTGTATGAGATGTCTCAAGGTAGTTGGGGGGTGGGGCGGTGCTGATCCAGCATGAGTTTGAGCTGGATATATAGATTTGGGAGCTGTCTTTTGCCTATATCACAGGGCTGCTGTGATATTCAAATGCAATAATGTGCTACAAAGTACTTCTCAGTTTTTTAAAGTAGTATATAAATATCAATTTTTAGTATTAAAGCTGGAAGGGACCTTTGAGATCATTAGTATCCACGCCCCTCATTCTATCCCTCCCTCACATAGAGAAGAGGGAACTGAGGCCTGGAGAGGAGGGAATGACTTGCCCAAGGTCACATAGCTACTAAGTAGCAGAACCAGGACTAGAACCCAAGTATCTTAATTCCTAAACCATTGTTCTTTCCAGGGTCATAATATCTTGGAAATACCAGATAGGTGGCAAAGTGTATAGAGTGCTGGGCTTGCAGTCAGGAAGACCTTAGTTCAAATCCAGCCTCAGAAACTTACTAGCTATGTGACCTTGGGCAAGTCATTTAACCTCTGTTTGCCTTGGAGGGAGATAAATGACTCAGTAAATAGAGTGGTAGGCCTAGAGTCAGGAAGACCTGAAATCAAGTCCAGCCTCAGATACTTACTAGCTGTGTAATCCTGGGCAAGTCACTTCACCTCTGTCTGCCTCAGTTTCCTCAACTGTAAAATGGGGATAATAATTATACCTTTGTTGTGAGGATCAAATGAAATAATATTTATAAAGTATGCTTAGCATAGTGTCTGACACACAGTAGGCACTTAATAAGTGGGTGTTCTTTTCCTTTACACTATGGAATTATTCCTCAGATTAAGTCCTTCTTAAGAAGCACTGAAATAGGGGCAGCTAGGTGGCACAGTGGATACAGCACCAGCCCTGAAGTCAGGAGGACCTGAGTTCAAATGCGGCCTCAGACCACATTTGACACTTACTAGCTGTGTGACCCTAGGCAAGTCACTTAACCCCAATTGCCTCAAAAAAA
>NW_020954576.1:55144079-55150166 GCF_900497805.2 Vombatus ursinus | reverse complement strand
AGCACTGAAATGTACCAGGAAGAATCGTGAGCTTAGAGACAAGACACCCGAGTTCAAATCCTGACTTACACTTAACAAGTTGTGTGACCATGAACTATTTATTTCATTTTTTTGAGTCTCAATTTCTTCACTTATAAAATAAGGATCCATACTGCCTGTGTTGTTGTTTAGTCATTTCAGTTGTGTCCTACTCTCTGTGACCCCATTTGGAGTTTTCTTAGCAAAGATACTCAAGCGATTTGCTATTTCCTTCTCCAGCTCATTTGACAGATGGGGAAATTGAGGCAAACAGTTAAGTGACTTGCCCAGGGTCACACAACTGGGAAGTATCTGTGGCTCCTCCTGACTTGAGGCCCAGCACTCTACTCTCTGCCTTAAAGGAGTGCTATGAAGAAAGGTCTTATAAAACTTCTAGTTTTATTATATCAACAATAAGAAAACAGAAGAAAGTGCTTTGCCCCAGATTGTGCAGTGAATTAGTGACAGAGCCAGGAATAAAATATGGATCTAGAAGGGACCTTCAACATCATCTAGTACCGACTGCCTTACTTTACAAAGGAGATCCCTCCGGCCCAGAGAGGCAAAGTAACTTTCCTGTGGCCACACAGCTATTCAGTAACAGAGCTGGAATTTGGACCTTGGTCCCTAAAGCTTCTCTACCAGGGAAGCAGGCACCCTTCAAGATGGTTTTGTGCTTGGGAGCACTAGGTACCAGGGAGGAGAAATTAGTAAGGAATCCCTCTCCGTGGGAATCGTGTGGGAAGCTAGGAAAATCCATGGGGTAGGGAGGGGGAGGGAAGTAAAAACTAGAGGAGAAAAGAGGAGGGGATGAAGGAATAACAAGTTTAAAGGGAGCCAAATACTGTTAAGAAGATTAAAGGTTGAAACATAATGTCTGTGGATATATGCAAATGAGGATGTAGATGAGATGAAGGGGGCGGAGTACTTGTAAATGAGAGTGGGTCTCAGCCACTGCCAATGTCAAAGAGATGTTTGTTCAGATCTGCTAGAATTCTAGAGTCACTGAGACGCTGCTTTCTGTTCAGACTCATTTCTGTGCCTCCTTCACTGTCCTGCCTGTTAAACTAGAAACTCCACGCGGCCTTTGTAGACCACCTCCCCCAGGTCTAGCAGAAGGCTCTGCAGACAGTATCCACTTGAGAAGTTTTGTGTGAGATTAGCTGGAGATCTGTTCTCCATCGACAGCCCTGTGTGAGATAATGGAAAATTGACAATAAGAGAAGAGCAGAAAAGGTAACTCTCTAAAAATAAAAAATAGAGGCAGTTACATGGCACCGGAGATAGAGTCAGGAAGACTCATCTTCCTGAGTTCAAATCTGGCCTCAGACACTTACTAGCTGGGTGACGTTGGGCAAGTCATTTTAACCCTGTTTGCTTCAGTTTTCTCATCTGTAAAATGAACTGGAGAAGGAAATGGCAAACTACTCTAGTATCTCTGCCAAGGAAACCCCAATGGGGTCACGAAGAGTAATTCAAAACTGAAAAACAATTAAACAACAACTAAAACAACAAGAAAACACAGGGGAGAGATGGATATTTCCAGGCAGGATTCAGGAAGCCTGAGGTTCTAGTCCAGCTCTGCCACCCATGTATTATTCAACCTTTTGTCACTGACTTTGTGCAGAACGTTCTGCTAGACCTGGAGGGTCTACAAAGGCTTAGATGAAGGCAGCAGAGATGGTACATTTAGGAAATAGACAAAAGACACAATGCTTGGAGGGGCAGCTAACATACCAGATGATAGAATCAAGATTCAAAAAACCTGTGACAGACTGAAAGAGAGGGCCCACCCTAATAAGGTTGCACTTATTCCTAATAAATCTCAAGTCTTACATGAGGGTTTTTTAAAAATCCTGCACAAGTATGAGATGAGAGAAGTCTCTGGAAATTATATTGGACTGCAAATGCAATAAGAGCCAATGGGGTGCCCAGGCAGCCAAAGAAACAGATGTGATCTTAGGTTGTATTAATAAAAGACTACTTAGTGAAGTGATCATCTTGCTGTCTTCACCACAACTGGAGGATAACCTTAAGTTCTGGGCACCACATATCATGAAGGATGTTGACAAACTGGAGTATGTCTAGAGGAGGCTGACCGAGATGGTGATGCCACATGAAGGGGACTGGGGGAGGGGGAATATAACCTAGACAAAAGAACGCAAAAGGGTGACATCACAACTGTCTTTGGGCATTGGAAAGGTTGTCATGTGGCAAAGCGATTAAATTTACTCTACTTGACCCAACAGGATTCGACTAGGAGCCACTAGATGCTGTAAAGAGATCAATTTTGGCTTGGTATAAGAAAAAACTTCCTAATAGCTTTCCAGTCATGTCTAAGTCTTTGTAACCCCATCTGGAGTTTTCTTGGCAGAGATACTGGAGTGGTTTGCCATTTCCTTCTCCAGCTCATTTTACAGATGAGGAAACTGAGGTAAACAAGGTTAAATGCCTTGCCCAGGGTCACCCAGCTAGGAAGTATCTGAGGCTGGATTTGAACTCAGATCTTCCTAACTCCAGGCAGAGCCTTCTTCCACGCACTACAGCTAGAACTCTCCAAAAATGGAATGGGCTGACTCTGGAGGCAATAGGTTCCCCATCAGTTCTCCATCACTAGAGGTGTCCAAGTGGAGCCTGAATGACTATTTGTTGCTTAGGAGATTCCTGGCCAGGTATGGATTGGATGAGATGGCCTCTGGAAACCCACCCCCCTCAAGAGTCTGAGTTTCTGAGATTCTAATAGTCTCTGTTTATGTTCTCTGAGCCTCATTTTTCACATCTGCTAATAGGGCATGGGGTGGGGTGGGGCAACTGTGTCATCTGCTGCCTCTTGGTCCTTAGCTACGGTTCAAGGCTTGGTTTGGTGCAACCTACTTATACAAGCTCTTTCCTGATTCTCCCACCCCACCCCCACCAGGTCTTCGCACACTCTCTCCCTTTTAAAATTACTCTGCATTGTTCATTGCTAGCATTTATACAACACTTCAAGGTTTGCAAAGCACTTTACACATGTTAACTCATTTGATCCTCACAACAACCCTGTGAAGTAGGTGCTATTATTATCCCCATTCCACAGATAAGAAAGCAGAGAGATATTAAATGGCTTGCCAAAGACACACAGCTAGCAATTGTTTGAGGCAGGATTCAGTTCAAGTCCATGGCTCTATCCACTGCCCCACCTAGCTGCTTCTCTATATTTTGTATTTACAGAGAGCAGGATGGTATAATGGCTAGAGAGTTGGCTGTGGAATCAGGAAGACAAGTTCAAATCCTACCTCAGATACTTACTAGCTGTGTGACCCTGGACATGTCACCTAACCTCTGTCTGCCTTAGTTTCCTGAAGTCTAAAATGGGGATGATAATAATAGCACCTACTTCTCAAGGTTGCTGTGAATATCAAATGAGTTAACATATGTAAAGTGCTTTGCAAACTGTAAAGCACTATGCTATTAACTATTATTATCACTTATCAGTACATGTGTGTCATCCCCCATCCCTCAGAAAAAAACCAGTTAGCATTTATATGGCACCTTAAAATTTGCAAATCATTTTTCATATGTTAACTCAATTTATCCTCACAACCACCCTGGGATGTAGGTGCTATTATTATCCCCATTTTACAGATGAGGAAACTGAGTCTGAGAAAGGTTAAGTGACTTGCCCAGATTCACATAGCTAGTAAATTTCTGAGATTGGATTTGAACTCAGGTCTTCCTGACTCCAAGTCTATCACTCAATCTAGAACAGTAGAATACAAGCTACTTGAGTGTGACTTTGTTTTTGTATCCCCAATGCCTTGAACAAAGAAAACTTTCACAAAAGTTTGTGAGATTGAAATGACTTGAATTAGGTAGCTATATCTGTTAGTCAGTCAATAAACATCTATTAAGCACCTACTACGTGCCGGACACTGTGCTAAGTGCTGGGGATACAAAAAGAGACAAAGGATAGTCCCTGGCTTCCAGGAGCTTACAATCTACAAGAACCAAACAAAATATGTACAAACTAGCGACGTACAGGGTGAATAGGGAATAAGTAACAGAGGGAAGGTACTGGAATTAAGAGGGGTTGAGAAAGACTTCCTGCAGAAGAGGGATTTTTTTGTTGGGATTTCATTGGGAAGCCAGTAGGCAGAGATGAGGAAGGAACACATTCCAGGCATTGGAGAAAATACCCAGAGCCAAGAGCTGGAGGAGCTTGTTTATAGAACTGAAGGGAGGTCAGTGTCACTGGATCGAAGAGTAGTGATGGGGAGGAGGCTGTGGGAAGACTGGAGGTTTGAAGGGCTTTGAATGTCAAGCATAGGATTTTATATTTGATCCTGGAAGGGAGCAGGAAGCACCAGGGTTAATCCATGTGACACTGTCAGACCTGGGCTTTGGGAAAATAGCTTTGCCAGCTGAACTGAGGATGGGCTGGAAAGGGAAGAGACTTGTGCCAAGCAGATCCACCAGAGCGCCTAAGATGCCTACGAGCTCGAACATTCTAGAAGTCTCTAAGACAACCTAATCCTGGAGCAGCTTTCTTAGAAACCAACTGCCCACTCACTCAGTTGGTCATGATGCTCTCAAGAGAGCAACTGGCATTCCCTGTGGCCTCCCCCACATGTCAGGTTACAGAAGGTCAACGTCACTCTTAAAAACAAGAGAGAGAAGCAGAGAAACATGAGGAAAACAGAAAGTGGCTGAAAGGACAAGGGGAAGGGAAAGTAGATGCTAAGCTTCGAAACCACAGGGACAGAGACCCTCTGAAAACCAAAATTGAGTTCCAGGTGCACAGGTGGGCTCCAGGCAGACAAGGAATCCCCACCTTCTTGTTACCCTTTCATCCTAAGGAGATAGTGGCAAAGGCCCTTTAGCCTATTTACAATGGTAGGAGGTGTTTAACTAAGACAACCACCTCAGCCATGGAGGAATTTTGAGAAATAATGACCCAGGGGACTTTCTGGGCGAAAAGATGTCTTCTAAATTGAGAACTGGTTTCAGGAGAACAGGGAACAGCAGGATTTAATAAAGTGGGTCTCACATGAAAGTCAAGTTGCCTGGGCGGTCTTAGCCCTGTTAGGACTCATCTCCTATTACAGGCAGGAGAATGGAGGGAGAGCTGAGGCCAGGGGGCTGAAAGAAGCAGAGAGTCCACGCAGAGCCTTGGCAGGTGGGTGGGACAGGGCTGAGCAGTCCTAACTGTAGCTCTCAAGAAGAGAAGCTAGCAGTCCCTGGGGAAGGAGGGGCACGAGGAAGGGGATGGCAGACGGAAGCAGGAAGGAAGACACAGAACTCAGTTCTGAAACCCGCCTCCCCCGTGTTACATACACCTAACCCCATGGGGCAGCATGTCGCATGGTAGCACACACTGGCATCCTTCATGTGGGCTCTTTCCAGACATCTGACTTCATGAAATAATTTTGCTCTCACTAATGAGACGGGAAAGGGAAAGAAACAGGGCTAGAGAGAGACAGAAGGTTCTGTCTGTCCCAGCCTCATTAAAAAACTGAAAAGTTATTTGTTAAATATTCCTAAATCTCGAAGTTGATAGGATGATATCCTCTTGGAACCTAAATATTTTGTATTAATATCTTTAATTTGTTTCAAAAAGTCTTTATCAGATGACAGGGCTCATTGAACCACAGGCCAGTAGAACCGGAAGGGGTCTTAGAGTACAGCCAGCCAATTCAGGGATTCTTAACCTCTCTTTGCACTGTGGCCCCTCTGGCAGTGTGGGGATGCCAAAAGACCCTTTCTCAGAATCATGGTTTTAAATAACTAAAAGAAATAATGAGTTTCAATTAAAGGTTAATGAAAAGATGGTGTACATTTTTTTCCCATCCAAGTTCACAGATTCCCTGAAATCTAATTGCAGAACAAGGTGGTTCACGAACTCCTGGTTAAGAACCCTTGATTTAGGCCAACCCCTTTATTATACAGAGGCCAAGTTAAGTGAGTGGCCCAAGGTCACACAGCTGGTTCAATTCAATTCAACAAGCATTTGTTAATTACCTGCTGTGTGCCAGGGCCAGAACCCAAGTCTATTTGATTCCGGGGGGGGGGGGGGGGGGGGGGGGGGGGGGG
>NW_020954576.1:55138819-55144069 GCF_900497805.2 Vombatus ursinus | reverse complement strand
GGAGTGGTTTGCCATTTCCTTCTACAGCTCATTTTACAGATAAGGAAACTGAGGTAAACAGGATTAAGTGACTTGTCCAGGGTCACACAGGTAGTAAGTGTCCAAGGCCAGATTTGGCCTCAGGTCTTCCTGACTCCAGTTCCCATGCTCTATCTACTACACAACCTAGCTGCCCATAAAATTTTATACAGAGTTAAAAAAAAACCCAAAGTGTGCCCCAAATGACATCTTGCACTTCCTCCCCATCCCCCCTACATACACGCACATCCACACCCACACCCACAGAGTGTTCACCCTCATCTCTGAGCCTCCCCCCACCCCCCTCCCCCAGCTCTAACGTAGGGTGTGAGCCTGGCTTTTCTCCTAGCCACCAAACCCTCTCCCCTGGGGGAATGGGGAGGACCACGATACTCAGCCATCGCCTCGGCTGTCAGCTGTGCTGTCAGAGGGTGGGGTTGGCACAGAGCCCAAACCAGCCTTTACAAGACACATTTGGGGGCTTTCCTTCTGGAACTAGCAGGACTTGGCACTGGCTTTCTTCCAGTTCTGGCTAGGATTGAATACACCCCCTTCCTTCCCTCTTCCAAGAGGCCTAGACAACAATCCGCATAGCTGGAGTCAGCAGCTGTTACTGCTCTTTCCTCCATCCTTCCCTCCCTCGGTCCCCTCCCCCCACCCCACCCCCAGCTACCGCCGCTTCTCCTAGACCGAAATTCTAGCTGACCCTTCACTCATCTATTGTTCTTTCTCTCTCCGGACCATCCCTGACTTCCAGCACCAGGGTACTAGTAGCTTCCTTTGATCTATTTACAGCAATAGACCATCTTTTCTGGAGAACCAATACCCCTCCCTGCCATTCAGGGGCTCATCAGTTAGCTTCTGAATGATTCAATCAGCATTTCAAGAGATGGAAGAAAAAGGACATGAATTCATTCAGCCAATCAACAAACATTTATTAAATACCTACTGGGTGCAGAGTGCTATGCTAAGAGCCAGAGGAAATAAAAAATTTAGACAAGCCAGAGGTCCCTGCCCTCCTAGGGCTTACAATCTAGTAAGGGAATAGGACGCAAACATGGATAACTCTGATACATAATAAGTACATTAGGCAGGTAGAGATCTAAGTGCTATTTAAGGGCGCATAGAGAAAATGAATGAAAAGAAAAGCCAGAAGTCGGAGTGCCAGTCAACCATTTGTAAACTATGATTAGTTATTTAATGTTGGAAAGGATCTCTAATAATCCTCTTCATTTTGAAAGCTGAGTCCCAAAGATCTGAGCCCAGATCTCCCAAGTTCTTTGCCACTGCAAGGCTTTAGGGAACCATCTAAAATGAAGACTTGTTTAGGGAGAGAGAGAAGAGATGATGTTCGGTGAGTACCTCGGTGTCACTTTGGCCCCTTCCTAGATGATCTACTTGCTAATAAATACAGCAGGTCTCTTGAACTATATTCACTAAGAGAATAATGAGCTGGCAAAATTCAGGGTACTGGGCAAGTCCTTGTTTTTAGTCAAAGCTCTGTCCTTCACTGAGACTAGTTAACATCTCATGACGAAGGACTTTTCCGGGGAAGTCTTAGGACAAAACTAGGTTCCTTATCACCAAAGGCTTCTAGCTATGCCCAGGATTGGGGTACCCAATGTTCCCTTCCTTTCTGATCACCACCATTCACTCAGTCCTTCTCCCACTGCTACCGTTCAGACATCCTCCATCTACCTTTCTCCTACAAACTGTCCCAAGGAAGATGTTGCCTCCACCAATCCATCCCTCAAGGTTAACTTTGACTTGTCCCCAGCTCTCATCTCTCATATACCAAGTACTTTGGATTCTATCTCTACAACAATGTCTCAGATCTGTTCCCTTTTCCATCAGCTTGCTGGCAAGACCTCGGTACCAGCCCCCCAGAGCAGGGCGAGAGCCTCCTTAGAGACATCTAGGTGGTGCAGGAGATAGAGTGCTGGACTTGGAATCCAGATAGACCTGTCTAGGACATTTGTTAGCTGGGTGACCCTAAGACTCAAGCCTCAGTTTCTTTATCTATAAAATGGAAATAATAATAGTACCTACTTTACAGGGTTTTTACGGGGATCAAATGAGATAATGTATGTGAAACGCATTACAATATTTAAAGTGCTAGACCAGGACTGGGGAACCTACAGCCTTGAGGTCACATGTGGCCCTCTAGGTCCTCAAGTGAGGCCCTTTGACTGAATACAAACTTCAAAATTTCTGTGAAGTTTAGATTCAGGTAAAGGGCCACCCTTGAGAACCTAGAGGGCCACATGTGGCCTCAAAGCCACAAGTTCCCCATCCCTGTGCTAGACAAAGGCCAGCTATCACAGTGATGCTTATGTCACCACCACGTTCTTCTTGCCAATACTAGAATCATCTTTCTCGTGAACGCGTCTGACCAAGTGAGTCTTCCAATTCGAAAATCTTTAGCAGATCCCTACTGCCTCCCAAATAAAGTTCAAACTCCTTTGCCTGACATTCAGGCCAAAGTGACCTGGAGCCCAGCCTACATTTTCAGCCTTATCGCATCCTACTGACTCCACCCAAACTGGACTACTCTATCTCTGCAGAAGCGGGGAAGGGAAAGGGAGAAGGGGAAGAAACTCCCTGAAGCTAGGAGTTCCCCCTTCTGAGTTCTGGCTTCTTTTTCTTTATTTATTAAATATGAGAGTTGGAAGAGCTCCAGGAAGCATCTTTTTGTTGTTGTTGTTGTTTAGTCACGTCCAACTCTTCATATGGGGTTTTCTTGGCAAAGATACTGGAGTGGTTTGCCATTTCATTCTCCATTTCATTTGACAGATGAGGAAACTGAGGCAAACAGGGTGAAGTGACTTGCCCAGGGTCACACAGTTAGTGTCTGAGGCTGGATTTGAGCTCAGGTCTTCCTGACTCCAGGCCCGGTGTTCTATGCACTGTGCCACCCAAATCTCTTCTATAACATCCTTGACAAGCGTTACCCACCTTCTGCTTAAAGACAGATACCCACTAGCAATGAAATCTCTAGCTCCAGAGAAAGCCCATAACCCATCTGCATCATTCTGCTCCTTAGAAAGTATTTCCATAAATCTGCCTTTTTACTGCTTCTTCTACCCACTGTTCTTCTGCGTTCTGGGGTCCAGCAATGCCAGTCTAATCCCTCTCCTATTCTATGTTCCTTTAAATATGTTGAGACTTTTAACGTCTCCCCTAAGTTAAAGATCTCTAGTGACTTCAAGAGCTGCTCATGCACCGTGGTTCCTAGTTCCAACCACCTCCCCATGGCACCTCCACCATGCTGGTCACCACACACCTCGAGCCTGCCAAAGTCCTTCCTCAAATGTGACAACCATTACTTTGGCTCTGAGCAGGGCATGTTACAGGGGAGCCCTCATATCAATAATAACAGTGTACATTTACAGAAGGCTTTTTTTAAGGTGTGCAAAGCACTTTGGATAGCATCTCATCTAATCTGAACAGCCCTACCTTGTGGAATAGGTATCATTATCATCCCCCTTTTATGAATGGAGAAACTGAGGCCAGAGTTAATCCATTTGCCCAAGGTCACATAGTTAGTAAGTTTCTGCAGTGGGATTCACACTCTGGTCTTCTTGACTCCAGTTCTGGACCTCTATCCTCTCCCAACATCTTTTATCCTCTCTCCATGTCTTCATATTGCCTCTATTCTTTTTTTTTTTTAGGCAATTAGGTTTAAGTGACTTGTGCAGGGTCACACAGCTATTGCTGCTAGTCTTTTTTTTAATTTTTAAAAAAATTATGAAATAAGCATTTCCATAATATGGTACAAAAAAGATGATTGTACATGAAACTGCATCTACTATGTACAACTTGCTATTCCTTTCAAATATACAATAAAATTATCATGTAAATTTCTTTTTTTTCCTTTTTTCTTCCACCCTCCCCCACCCTAGAGATGGTTACCATTAGACACAAATAGTTTTATATATGTATGTATGTGTATATATGTAGAATTATTCTATACACACTTCTATTTATCAGTTCTTTCCCTGAATTCAGACAGCGTCTTTCTTCATATGTCCCTTTATAGTTAATTTGGGTATTTATGATAGACAAAATGACTTATTTGCTCAAAATCATTCTTAAATATTGCCTCTCTTCTTGATGATTTTCCTTTATATATTACACTAGGGCAGCTAGGTGGCTCAATGAATAGAATGCCAGGCCTGATTCATCTTCCTGAGTTCAAATCTAGCCTCAGACACTCACTAGCTGTGTGACCCTGAGCAAGTCACTTAACCCTGTTTGCTTCAGTCTCCTCATCTGTAAAATGAGCTGGAGAAGGAAATGGCAAACCACTCCAGCATCTCTGCCAAGAAAACCTCAAAATGGGGTCACAAAGAGTAAGACATGACTGAACAACAACAAAGTCATTTTTACTGGTAGTGGAGCTGAATCTAGAACCCAGGTCTTCTGACTTTTTCTTCAAGACCTAGTTCAAATATCAGCTTCCTCCATGAAAAATTCCCTTTTTAAAAAAGGAAGAAAAGAAAAGAATCTGCATGAAGAGAGATGTTAAAGGCTTACTTGATAATAATTATTATGTTATCATATAATTATAATATATATAACATATTATAATATAAGCCCTGTGCTTACCACAATAACGGGCACATAGCAGGCCCTATTGAATTGAACTGAATCATAATTCCCTGAGTTCATTAGTTATTAATTCACTCTCCTACCTCCAATTACTTTGTATTTATTTATCTATATTCCAATAGTAATATAAGTAAGTGTCTTGAAGCCAAGGACTATCTACTTTTGGGGGGCTTTGTACTGAGCCTGGCAAATAGTAGGTGCTTAATAAAAGTATGTCAGATTGAATTTCTAGAGTTGCCTCTCATTCATTGTATAATCTTAAGGAAGTGATCTTACCCCATCTGCTATCATTTCCATTCCTATAAAGCTATCTGACACTGGACAAAATGGACTCCAGAAATAGTTACTCAAACTAACAAGCATTTATTAAAGGATTGCTGCGTACCATGCACTGAACTTGGTGCTTGGGAATACAAAGACAAAACTAAAATAACTCCTGAAGGGGCTTACATTCTATAGGAAGGATATGCATATATGTGTGTGATGGTATATGTATGTATATGTATATATGTGTCTATATATACACACATACATATATATACATATGTGTGTATATGTGTATATGCATATATGGGTTGAGGTATGGGTGTGTGTAGGAGAGAGAGAGAGTGAGAGAGAGAG
>NW_020954576.1:55125398-55138781 GCF_900497805.2 Vombatus ursinus | reverse complement strand
ATGAATGAGGAAGATCTCAGGACCAAAAGTTTCCCAGAATGGGGTTGGGTGAAGAGGGTCTCCATTCTCCCACAGAAGCCCTGGATTCCCTCCCTTCCTCAGATGTGGTCAGCCTGGTAACCACAGCAGTCTTGGCTAAATTAGAAGAAGGGGCCTTTCCTTTCTATTGATTTTTCTTCCCCCAGTGAGAAGACAAATCTGTTTCCTTTCAGCCAGAAGGCTTCAAGCCATGGTTACTTACATTTGAGTAATTAAATTCCCACTGCTAGGGAGACTGAGGAGATAAAGAAGAGAGCACATGCCTCATGCCAAGGACTGAACTGAAGGGCAGACAGGAAGGGAGGGAGGGAGGAAGGGAATGTTGACTGGAAGGGCCTGTCACAGATTTCTCCTGATAGTGCTAAAACCCACTTAGCAATAAACATCTTTACAGGTTCTCACCTGTTGGGCCAGAAGGCGATGAACGCTCCCTAATCTACCCTTCCAAAAGTATAATACTCATCCTCTGGAAACAGATGGACTTTTTGCTGAATGATTAAATCTCCAAGTTGGAGAGAGTCTTAAAGGTCATTTAATACAACTGATGCCTTTGACCAGGAAATCAATAAATGGTCAGCCAGCCTTCTGAAAAAATCCGGTGAAGTGGAGCTTACTACCTCCCGTTCCACTTTTGGACTGCTCCGATTGTTAGAAAGTTTTCCTGATATGAATCCAAAATCTGCCTCTGAAATTTATACCCATTCCTCCTATGTCCTCTGGGGCCAGGCAGAATAGTCTAAATTATCTTCTGCAAGGCAGCCTTCAAAAAGTTAGATTGACAGTTATCACATACATCACCACCATGCTTTCTTTTCTATAGGCTAAACATCTCCAGTTCTTTCATCAAACCTTCACAAGACAAGGTTCTGAGCCTCTCTGTCCTGCTTGCTCTGCTCTGTCATTGCCCCTTTTAAAACACAGTGTGTACAGAAGAAGAAAGAAAACAAGCATTTACCAAGTGCCTACTATGTGTCAGCCATGGTGCTAAGCGCTTCTCAAGTATTATTTCACTTGATCTTCACACAACCCTAGAAGGAAGGTACTATTATTATAGCCAGAAACTCCAGGGAGGGGTCAAGTGACTTGCCCAGGTTTGCACAGCTAGTAAGTGTCTAAAGTTAGATTTAAACTCAGGTCTTCTTGGCTCCAAATCCAGGGTTAATTCACAGAGACGAATTTTAAGGTGGACATCTAGGCTATCCAGGTCTTCATTGCCTCCAGGCTCTCCCCATTTTCCAGAGTTTTTCCCACCATGCCCATTCCTTCATCTCATCTTCCTCTGTCCCTTTTCAGCTTTGTCTTCCCCCATTAGAATGTAAGCTCCTTGAGGGCAGGGACTGTCTTTCTGCTTGTATTTGTATTCCCAGCACAGTGTCTGGCACACAGTAAACTTTTTGTAAATGCATGTTGACTGACCGACAGAGGTCCAGCCTAATGCTCTGCTCTAATTATATCCTTCGCTAGCTCCCCATTTTCTAACACATAAAAATCCAATGGAAAAATGTTAATTGCTCATAAGTAGGCCCAGCCACTATAATAAAAATGACACTACTGCCTAAATTAATTTATCTATTCAGTGCCATACCAGTCAAACTACCAAAGGATGACTTTACAGAGCTAGATAAAACAATAATGAAATTCATCTGGAGGAACAAAAGGTCAAAAATATCAAGGGAAATGATGCAAAAAAAGTGGGGGGAAAAGGGACCTACAGTACCAGATCTCAAAATATACTACAAAGTAATAACCATCAAGACTATTTGCAGAAGGAGGGAGAAAATTAGGAACTCAAAATTTTTTAAAATGAATGTTAAAGAAAAAAAAAAGAAAAAAGTTTATTTGGTACTGGTTAAAAAATAGAGAGGTCAACCAGTGAAACAGATTGGGTGTATGATATACAGAAGCAAATGAACCTAGTAGCCTAGTGTTCAATAAACCTGAAGACCCCAGCTAGTCGGGTGAGAACTCATATCCAATAAAAACTTCTGGGAAAACTGGAAAGAACTCTAAGAGAAACTAAATTTAAACTAAGACCTTGTACCATAGGCTAAATCTGGGAAGTGGATACATAATGGATATAAAAGCTCACATCATAAACCGATTAGATGAACAAGAAAGAAATTTCTTTTCAGATCAAAGGATAGGGGAAGATTTCATGGCCAAACAAGAAATAGACAAGATCACAGAAGATAAAAAGGATAATTTTGATTTCACAAAATTGAAAAGATTTTGCATAAACAAAACCAATTATGCCAATTAACTGGTTGGAAATCTTTGTAGCAAGTTTCACTGACAAAGATTTCATTTCCAGCGCATATAAGGCATTGATGCAGATTTATAAGAACAAAAGCTATTCCCTAAGTGATAAATGGTCAAAAGATACGAACAGGCAGTTCTCAAAGGAAGACATCAAAGCTATCAACAGTCATATGAAAAAATGTTCTGAATCACTGATAATTAGAGACCTGCACATTAAAGTCTCATGTTCTACCTCACAATGGTCAGACTGGCAAAGTTGGCAAAAAAGGAAAATAACAAATGTCAGAGGGGATATGGGAAAACAGGCACATTAAGGCACCGTTGGTGGAGCTGTGAATTGGCCCAGCCCATCTAGAAAACAATCTGGAATTATATCCAGAAAGGGTCACCAAGCTGTGACCCTTTGATCCAGTGATACCACTATTAGGCCTATACCCCAAAGAGATGAAAGAAAAAGAAAAGGACCTATATGTACAAAAATAAACGCTTATAAATTGAAATTTTTAAATTGAATTAAAAAATTAAAAAAGAAGTCCAGATTTTTCAGCCTATTATTCATGGCCTGCTGTCACCATCCTTCAAGGCCTAGTTCAAATGGTATCTCCTCCATGGTCCTCTCAAGTCAGAATGATATTTCCTTCCTGAGATATCACAGAGTCCTTTGTTTGAACTTCTGCAGTGCACTTAGCATGTTCAATTTTGTATTAGAGTTATTTTGTACACGTGCCACATTCTCTCACTCTAAATAAGGCTTTCTATAAGGACTGTGAGGCTTCAATTCTCTGGGCCTCCATTTCCTCATCTGTAAAATGATCAAATTAGACTAAATGACCTTTAAGCTCCCTTCCAGTTCTACCATTCTGTGCTGCATAAAAGATAAGTATGCATCTGGACCCTGGGCAAGTCCACCATCTTCTCAGAGTACCAAGGAAGTCTCTAAGGCTAAGAGATACACCTGCTCTGTACCTTGAGGAAGGTAATTTCTTTGTTCCCTGAGAGTTCCCTAGAGCAATGAAATCACAGGCTCTGTCAAAAAAAAAAAATATATATATATATAGATATATATACACACACACACGTATATACATCCAGGTCTCAATTAGTGCAAATAGTGAGTGGAGAAGGGGTCATATGTATTTGAATTTGTACTTTTTGAAGTTATGATTATGTAAAATATAATGATCTGTTCCAGTCCAATGGGAACATGCTATGTCAATTTGAATAAAACGATTACTTCACAGGATTCCTAATTTGCACTAGTTGGGACCTAGCTGCTGTGTGTGCGTGTGTGTGTGTGTGTGTGTATCTGTGGGTGTGTATGGAAACATTGAACATATATACGTATTATATCTTGTCTGTAGCTTGCTTTGTATATATTTGTTTGCATGTTGTCTTCCCTATTAGATTATGAGCTCCCTGAGGGCAGGGACTGTCTTGCCTTGTTTTTTTGTTTTTTTGTTTTTTGTTTTTTAGGTTTTTTTGTTTGTTTGTTTTTTGTATCCCCAGCACTTAGCACAGTCTCTGGAACATGTTGTTTTTGTTGTTGCTATTCAGTCATGTCTGACTCTTTGTGACCCTATTTGGGGTTTTCTTCTCAGAGATACTGGAGTGGTTTGCCATTTCCTTATCCAGCTTATTTTACAGATGAGGACACTGAGGCAAACAGGGTTAAATGACTTGCCCAGGGTCACACAGCTAGTAAGTGTTTAAGGCCATATTTGAACTCAGGTCTTCCTGACTCCAAGTCTGGCACTCTGTCCACTTCACCAGCCAGCTGCCCCTTCTGACACAGAGTAGGCACTTAATAAATGTTTATTGGTTGATTGTGACAACATGTATCTTTGTATCTTCCCCCATTCAATAATTTCAACACACATTTATTATCTGCTGCATGCAAGGATAAAAATCTACCCATCATTGGACACTTATTAAGACACAAATCTATCAACTAACAAGCATGTTTTTAAGCTCCTGCTTTACCAACAGGCACTATGTGAGGCCCTGGGGATACCAAGATGAAATCCAGAATGATCCCTGCCCTCAAGTCACATAAATCCTTTTAGAGATACAGACACATAAATATAAAGACAAGGCAAAGCAATTCAAAGGAGGGGTGGGATGAACCTAGCACAGTGCTCTTCATAAAACAGCCACTTAATAAATTTATTTGTTGGATTCAATTGAATAGAAACAAATCCCCAGTGGATTAAGACAATGGAATAGCCTTCCCCCACCCCTACCTCTGCCAAAAAAAAAAAGAGGGCCCTCACCTCCCTTTGGCCGCCTGCCAGACACTGTGGAGTGGGAGGAAGGATCTGGGTCAGGGGTAGCATCTCAGAGAAAATGGAAGAGAAAAGAGAAAAATTAAGGAATGAACATTTTCAGGGGAACGATCACAGCAATTGGTTTTGGAATGAAGGTATAATTTCATTAATATGAGAAAGATTAAGTGAGAAAACTCCCTCTACCCAGGGTGCCTTAGAGAGTTACCTAGCAAACCGAGGGTTTGAAGTGACTTGCCCAGGGTCACATGGTCAGCATGCGTCAGAGGAAGGACTTCAACCCAGGTCTTCCTGACTTTGAGAACAGTACCCTGTCCCTTTCTTCAGTAGTAGCATTTGAACTTGAAAATCACCCTCAATCTTAAACAAATATGCAAATATATCAGCCACTTAATGTGACCTTTATATACAGGGGAGTTTGAGAAGGTTGAGGATTTGCCAAATGCCGGGGCGAGGAGGCCATCATTCTTAGAGGGAATTTTCCCATTCATCGCCACTCCTTGGGCTAAGAGATGGGTGGAGATTGGACAGAGTGGGGGGAGCAGGAAAGGGGCCAACAGAGAAGGGGAAGAAGAAATTAGCTCTGCTAATTTATTAGCTATTTGACCTCACAGTTTCTTCATCAGTCAAATGGAAGGGGTAGTGGCATCACTCATCTCCAAGGATTCCTTCAGCTCCAATCCTATCTATGTTCCTATGTCACCCTCAAGAAAAGTGTAGAATTATAAATCTCAAAGAGGCCAACTGGCCCAACCCTAACCCGGAAGCACCAATCCCCTCTATGACATAGAATAACAAAATGTTTATATTATAAAATAATATAGAATTATACAAAAGACTTAGAAGCATCTTAAAATGATCTAGTTCCACCACCTTATTTTACTGATGATGAAACCAAGAAGAGAAAAGAAGACACTTGCCACAGGTCATATATCAAGTTAGCAATCAGGAAATCAAACCCAGTTCTCTTGACCCCTAATACACTGCACTTTCCATGAACATATCCAATCTCTGTTTGAACATTTCCTGTGACAGGAAACACTCTACCTCATAAGACCA
Organism: Vombatus ursinus; assembly: GCF_900497805.2. Lineage (NCBI taxonomy): Eukaryota > Metazoa > Chordata > Mammalia > Diprotodontia > Vombatidae > Vombatus > Vombatus ursinus. Next base: position 55,133,142 of record NW_020954576.1, on the reverse strand, counting down.
TGCCATTTTCAAACATTCAGATTGTTGGTGCAGTAGATAGAGCACTGGACCTGGAATCAGGAAGACCTGAGTTCAAATCCAGTCTCAGAAACTTACTATCTGTGTGACTCTGGACAAGTCACTTCCCCTCTTTGCCTCAGTGTTCTCATCTGTAAAATGAGCTAGAGAAGGAAATGGCAAACCACTGCAATATCTTTGCCAAGAAAACCCCAAATGGGGCCACAAAAAGTCAGACACAACTGAAAAATGACTAAACAACAATAAAAAAAATCTTCCTTGTAGGATAAGCTGAAATCTGCCTTCCCCTAAAATTTCTATTTATATCTAATAACATTTATCTTTGTATATTCCCTAATTCTAAATTCAACCAATATTTATTAAGTGCCTCCCATGAGCAAGGTAAAGCGTTATAGGACAGGAGTGCAAATCAGTAAACAAGCATTTATTTATTAATCTATCCATCCTCTGTCTCTAATCCCAGGCCTGCAATGGACTCCAGATGTGGAAGAATCAGGTCATTTCTCTTGGAATTACTTTATTAGTTTGATTGTTATTTTGCTTGTTTTGGTTTTTTTTTTAGGAAATAATAATAATAACTCACAGTTATGCAGTGCTTTAAGGTTTGTAAAATGTTTTACATACACTATGTCATTTGATCTTCACAGCAATCCTGGGAGGTAGGAACCATTATTGTTCCCATTTTACAGATGAGGGAACTGAGGACATGAACCCATAACTAGTAAATGTTGGGGCTAGAAGTTGAACCCAGGTCTCCTGAGTCCCAGTTTTTAATTTGTTATACTCTACTATGATCCACCTTTAAAAGACGAAAACAAAAAAAAACACTACCATTTTATGAGCACTACAAGCTCTCCTCAAGCACTTAAGGACAAATTCTACGCAAACTTCAGTCAGTCAGGGAGGACTCAACTCCAGTCCTGGGTTTGCTCTCCAGCCCTCAACAATTTCATTTCACTCTTTAGGGATCATTCTCTCACTGGCACATGGATGGTGTTCTTGCTTCATCTCTTGATGCCAAAATTAGCTCCTACTCCATCTCAGCACTATTGGTGTAAGCTCACCCTGGAGTCTTGGCGGGGGCTAAAAGGGAGGGCATCTTGGCAAGGCTGACCTTCCCCTCCAGAATCAAGGAAAAGAGTCTTGGAAATGTACACTGAGCTGGTAGATTTGTTCAGGGACCAGGGGACTTTGTTTAACACCGGAAAAGCCCTGCTCCCAGCCAAAAAGAAGGCAAAGGAGAGCCAAGGTGAAAGAACCCCTGGAAAGCTGGCCTGACCGTCAGCCTCTGTACACAGAGTCACAAAATCCCAGTAGAATGTAATCCCTTGGAGGACAAGGACTGTTTAGTGGTTAGCACAGTATCTGACACACAGTAGGCTCTTAATAACACTTGTTGAACTGAATTTGTATCATAGAATTAGGGATGGAAGGGAACTTAGGCCATCTAGTCTAACCCATATGGGAACAGGGATTCCCTCTACAGAATTTCCAACATGAGGTCATTCAGCTTCCACTTGGAGACATCTGATGAGGAGGAACTTGCTACATCTCATAGAAGTCCATTCCACTTAGGGGCCTTTGTAAATCTTCCCTTTGTCCCTTCCTGGGCTGGAGAGAAGACCATTAGACTGTTTGTAGAACCAAATTCTAAAGAAGATCATTACTGTGCCTGAACAACGATGCTTTGGGGATCTGGGTCCTAAGGCTGCTATGTAGAGTTTAGACCATTCTGGTGAGGAGAGGCTATGGAGCACTCAGCCAGTAATGGTGAGAATAACAGGTCCAGGCCTTCCCTTGAACTTGGGAGACTTGGTAATCCAATATGAAAGCTGGAATCAGAAGACCAGGGTTCAATGTCTACCTGGTTGATCTCATGTAAAAGCCACCTTGAGCCTCAATCTTCTTCTCTGGAAAACAAGTCTAATAATCCTTGTACTACCTACCTCACAGGCCTGTGGTAAGAATGAAATCTATCAATCTACTGAGTATTTATTTAGCACTTCGCTAGACCCGGGGGGAACAAAGTCAGAAACGAAAAAAATCCCTGACCAAAGTGAAAAGCACTTTGTAACTGCCCTCTCCCAGTTTTCGATCTATGATCCTATGAAATGCTCTCTACTTGTGGGTTACGATTCTAGTTTGTTTGCTTTTTTAAGGAGATCATTCAGATTTAAACTCAAGCAAAGGCATCAGAAAAATCAACCTCCCTCCAATGCTTCAATCCCCTCAAAGTGAAGGCAATTCAATTAGAAGATTCAAATATTCTAAGCTTTCAAAACCATTTGTGATAAAGCCATAGGCTAAGTAGCAATGCTCCCCTCCCCCCATGGAAGGGCCAGATGATATGTGAAAGTGGAAGGGGGAGGGGTAAAAGGAGACCAATGGTCCAGACCCAGCTTTTTAAGAAGCCATCACTAAAGTACCACACCATATGCAATAAGGATCACAAAAATGATAATACCATTCAATCCGATTCCGTTGCTAGGACTTTAGCCCCAGGACAGCATAAAAAGGAAAAAAAAATAACCTAGCTACCCAAAAATATTCACAACTACTCTGTATGTAACAGTGAACGATGGGAAACAGCCTCTATTCCAACAATTGGAGAATGACCGGAAAAATTGTAGTGTATTAAGGTAATGGAATGTTATGGTGCCATAAAAACAGCCATTAGGAAGCACATAAGGAAATACGGAAAGAGCTCTATGAGGTGGTGCAGAGGGAAAATCAACTAACCCAGGACTGTATGACTACACATTGACTATAGCTGTGTGGAAAGGAGGAAAGAAACAAGGAGAGGAGAGAAGACAGGTGTGGAGGAAGAGAGAGAGAGAAGGATGAGCTGAGAATTTTACAAGGCTAAAAAGAGACAGGGAGCAAAAGCTGACACAAAAGTATTTTCTTTGCTTGTTGGCAGCACAGTGGATAGAGCACTGGGCCTGGAATCAGAAAGACCTAAGTTCAAATACAGCCTCAGATACTTCTTAGCTGTGTGACCCTGGACAAGACACTTTAGCTCTGTCTGCCTATAAAATGAGGAAAATAATTGCACCTACCTGGTAGGGCTGTTGTGAGGATCAAAGGAGAGAATATTTGTAAAAAGCATTTAACTTAGAGCCTGGCACACAGTAGGCCCTATATAAATGCTTATTCCCTGCCTCTCCCTATTCTTTGCTTATTAGCTCTTTTGGTTCTATCTTAGCACTGTTCAAGGCACATGGCAAACATTTAGTAAATACTTGTTGACTTAACTTGTCTTGTTAAAACCTAAGTTAACCATTTTGACCTTTGTTTTCTGTATTTTAACTGATGTTCTTGATGATTATTACATTTACTAAAAAAAAAAAAAGATAATTTTGTGCATCAATAACCTTGTTCTCTAACAAATAGAAAAGGGAGCTCTGGTTAGTGACACAACAGATAGAGTGCAGGACTTGGAGTCAGGAGGACCTGAGTCCTCTGCCTCAGTCTTCTCATCTGTAAAATGGGTAAAATAACAACACTTACCTCCCAGGCTTGTTGTTACAGTCACTCCCTCTGTCCGTGCTTCCCCCACTCTTCAGCAGACCATTTCATGACTTGCTACAGGCTGAGAAAGCCTTCATCACCCGGTGGCCAATCTGGGAATGAACCTCTCTATGCTTAACAAAGATGGTCCTCAGATGACATCACTTGGCCCACATGGGAAGACTTTCCTTCCGGGTAAGACCCACCAGAACCTCCCCTCTGCTGATGTATATAGCATTGTAGAAGCCACACTCACCTAAACACCACAGTGACTCATCAGAGGAAAACTTTTCATGGAGAGCAAAGGGAAATCACTGCTAGAAAATCACCAATTCTACCCTCTAGTAGAGAAAGCCAGAAGCACCCAGAATGGTTTGAGATGGTACCAGCATTGTGTCCCTGAGCCAAGAATAAAAGCCACAAACTACAGCACTGGAAGCCCAGATTCTAACTCAACTTGCTATGTGCCCTTGGATAAGTTAACTAACTTCTCTGAACTATGACTTTTTCCATCAATAGAGAGCAAACAGTGGCAAACAGGTGCAGAGATTTAGAGCTGGGAGGGGCCTTAGATGCTACCTAGTAAATAACCCAGTCTCAGAGCAGGGACTGTCTTTTGCGTTTCTTTGTATTCCCAGCACTTGGCATGGTGCCTGGCATATGGTAGGTGCTTAATAAATGCTTATTAACTGACTGACTGATAGGCTTAGTCACAACAAGGAGGTACTGGGTAACAATTACTTAACCCAGCCAATTGCACTCTTGCCCATCAGATACCAAACATAGCAGTAAGGTCTTTCTATGAAAAGCACCCAACTAGTGGACTCAAAAGTAACAGATGTCCATTTGCATACTATTTCTCACTTTGTTGTTCATTTATGGCCAACATGGCTCTGTTAGGAACACTATTCAGGTCTCCAGCCCACTCCCCACCTGCCCCCCAAGCAAGCAAGCACCCAACACTGGCCTGTATGTGCCTCCTCTGCTGCCAAGGCAGTTGGGGCCCTCACCCCTTAAGACAGCCCTTCTCTCCTCCTCCTCCCCTGCCCGACCTGCCATTTCCCCTGGTTCCACCCAGAGCTGGCAGGAAGGGAGCCAAACATTTGAGGTTAAAAGGTGAACCCTTTGTAAACAGTGGCTGAAAATCAAGAGACAGGAAGACCCCCACCCTTAAGTAGGGTGATTTGTAAAGGCACCATGTGCTCAGCTGAGGGGTATATCACCTCAATGTTCTCCAAGGTCCTTTCCAGATCTAAATTGGAAACCCTATGAACCATAAGAACAGCACCCATATCTCAGGTCTAGACTGAAAAATCTTCCTTCTTGGAGTTATATAACAGGAAATATCAAGTATTCCTCTGTCTTTGTCATCTTCTCTGCTGTGCCTGGGTCAGCCAATCACTAAGCATTTATTCAGCACCTGTTAAGTGACAGGTACTGTGCTCAGCACTGGGTCTATGGAGACACAAAAGAACAGCCCCTGCCCTCAGGGAGTTTGCATCCTGCAGGAGAAAACAACACGTGCATATATAAGCACATAAGTGGAGTTGATCTGAACCCCCCCCTCCCCTGCCCCCCAATCAATTAAATCCTCCCAGTCGCCTTGTGGGCAGCTAGATGATGCAATGTATAGAGCATTGCACCTGGAGTCAGGAAAACCTGAGTTCCAATCTGGCCTCAGACTAGCTGGGTGACCCTGGGCAAGCCACTTAATCCTCTTTGGCTCAGTTTCCTCATCTGTCAAATGAGCTGGAGAAGAAAATGGCAAACTATTCCAAAATATTTGCCAAGAAAACCCCAAATGGGGTCATGAAGAGTTAGATACAACTGAAAATGACTGAAGAACAACAATCCACTTGAAATGACTGAAAGTAAGGGGCAGAAAACAAGGTCAAGGTCTGAAAAGGGTGCACCTTCACATTTCATTGTCTCTGTTACCTGTCCCTCACCTCCGGTCATTTCAAGTAGATTGGGAAGACTCAACTGATCTGAGCACTCTGATCAACCTCCCGCCCCCTCCCACTATATAGATAAGGTCATTTGAGAGTAGGGATCATAGGATCAGGAAGGGGCTGCCGAAACAATTTAGTCCAGTCCCTTTGTTTTGCTTATGAGAAACTTGAGGATATGGAGATTAAGTGACTTACCCAAGGTCACACAGGAGAGAGGTAGAATAGCTAAGTGGTTTCAGGAAAGGGAAAATAGCCCTGGAATTGGAGTCAGAAGGCTCAGGTTCAACTCCCATTACTAATCCTGTGACATTAGGCAAGCCCCTTCAAGTCTCTGAGCCTCCTTTTCTTCAACTTCCAAAGGAATATAATATTTGTACTACCCGCCTCACAGAGTTGGGAGGACCAAATGAAATAAAGGTTGTATGTATTTATATTTATACTGTCTATATTTTGATATATAATCGTTTTCCCCAATAGAAACTAAGCAACTTGTGCATAAGGATTGCTTCATTCTTTGTATTTGTACTCCAATGCCCGGCACACTTTAATAAATACTGTTGATTGATTGAAAATGCCATATATAAATGTGAGCAGTTATTCTTATTATCCTTATACCTTCCTATATTGTTGATGTTATCTTTACCTCTCTGGCATACTTCTCTCTCACAACTTCTCTGCTTGTTCATTTTGGTTCCCCTGTTCTTTCTCAAGTCATTTTCTCTTAGCCTCTGACCTGACTTCATATTGCTCCCCAATCTCCCTCCTAATAGAATTGGAGCCCCTTAAGGGCAGGGACTATTTCATTTGTGTTTCCTAGGACCTAGTGCATAGTAGGCATTTACATAGTAGTAAATACAGTGCATAGTACTGTAAATTCCAGTACATAGTAGTATGTACCTGGTATATAGTAGGCATTTAATAAATCCATAGGCTTATACAACCAGAGTAGGGAGAGATCTGAAAGGTCATCTAATCTAGCTCCCTGATCAATAACAACTCACATTTCTATAGCATTTTACGTTTACAAACCCTTTCCTCACAACAACCCTGGGAGGTGGGTAGTAGTCAGTCAACAAGCATTTATTAAGCTTTTATTATTAACTGGGAGGTCAGTCAACAAACATTATTTATTAAGCTCTTCCTGTGCCAGTACCATACTAAGTACTAGGGATACAAAGAAAGGCAAAAAGCACATGATTGTACAAAGATTTTTATCCCCATTTTGCAGATGAGAGAACTGAGGTAATTCAAACAGTTAGTAGGCAGCAGAACCTGGATGCACCGCCACTGAGCCATGTGGACCCAAATATTGCCCAGAAGTTAGCCACCTGGCCAGAAAGTGCAGCTAATTAAGCCCTACTAATCTGTTGTTTCATGCGTGCTCACTAATTAAGTAAAATTAGTTTTTTAATTAAAAAAAAACCTCAGTGGAGTCATATACTCCAATGGAGTATATGGAGACTAGAGGGTCCTTTCCTCCTCTTTTCTTCTCTCCCAGCCTGACATATTTTCATGTCCACATCCAACCACTGGTGTTGCTGCCAGAATAAAAATGGTTCTAAAAACACAGGTTCTGAAAATGATCTGCCTGATTGACTCTTCAGAGGAAAATTCATAGGATTCTTGGCCTTGGGAGGTCCAGGCTGGGCCACAGCCAAAGTGCCCTCCCTCTTCTCCCCAGCCTGCTCTTTCTTTTAGTCAAATTAGCTTTTTGGTGTTTTGATTGAAACACTGAAGAGGTTACCTAGTAACTACTAGGCTAGGCATTTCAATTTTTATAAAGGAAGAGAACAAAACCACATGTGTGGGTTAGACACACCTTTTGCTTCATTGGGATCTTTCATACTCTCACAGAACTGCAGAGTTTAGAGCTGGGAGAGGAGACCTGAGCAATCATCTGGTCCAACCCCCACATTTTACAGATGAGGTAACTAAGAGGAACTGACTTGCCCAAGGTCACATGGCAAGGGCCAAAACTGGGACAATTATCCAGGTCTTCCTGCTTCTGGTCCAGAGTTCTTTTGACTGAGGAGGGGGAGGGATGGGGGGGAGCCCACAACATTTTTTTTTTTGGCCAGGCAATTGGAGCTAAGTGACTTGCCCTGGGTCACACAGCTAGTAAGTGTCAAGTGTCTGGTCTGAGTCCAGATTTGAACTCAGGTCCTCCTGACTCCAGGTCCGGTGCTACTCATGACATTTGTGCCCAGGGTAGGAGAATGATAGATAGATAGATAGATAGATAGATAGATAGATAGATAGATAGA
>NW_020954576.1:55095418-55125336 GCF_900497805.2 Vombatus ursinus | reverse complement strand
AATGTCAGATATGGAAGACAGTTTGAAAATCATCTAGTACAACCTATACCTGATTGAGAATCTCCTCTATATATCATTGCCAAAAAGCAGACATCTAGCTTTTCTTTGAAGACCTCTAGGGAGGAGGCAATTCACTTTCTCTCCTAAGGCACTCCATTCCACTTCTGACAAGATCATTGAAATCCCACCTGCTAAAAGAAGCCATTCCTATTCTCCCTTAATGCCTTCCCTCAGTTGATTATCTCCAATTCATCTGATATGTGGCAGCTTTCTTTGTACATAGCTGTTTGTTGTCTTCCTCATTAGATGGTGACCTTCTTGAAGGGCACGGAATGGGTTTCTTTTTATCTTTATTTGTATCATAATAAGCACTTAATAAATGTTTGTTGATTTGACTCATATCAAGCTAAAAATCTAATCTGCAATCTCTACCCATTGTTCCAAATCTTTACTAATAATAGCAGCAAGGACACCCAGAAACTCACAAGAGACAAAATCAAAGAAATCAATGAAATATACCCTCTAATGTCTATACACTATTGCACAAAGCACAGATAACAAGCAAGGTGAACTAGAGATCCTTATGCTAGGATACAGATTTGGCCTCATAGGATTACCAAGACTTGGTGGAATGAGACTGAAATATGGATCTGGAAGGATATACCTTATTCAAAAGGGAGAGAATAAGATGTGAGGAAATCTAGGAGTCACAGCAGGGAAGCACAGGGGAGGGTATTTGGGTGAAGATGAAAAGAAACATAAAAAAGAAGCAATATTGTTATCAGAATATACTACAGACAAGGTATGCTGGGCCAAGCTCTAATTGCAAGCTGATGGTTACATTTCCAATGTGAGCATTTCTTCCTCAAAAATCAAAATCACTACAAATCAGGGCTTGATATATTGTTTTGTTCAAAAAGTCTAAACTTAAAGTGCAATGCAAAGGAAATTTAAAATTATGTGGAAATAGAGATATAGAGATACAAACATAGACACAGATATAGATACAGACATAGATATAGACATAGATATACATTCCCCCACCATGGAATGGTGAACATTGTTGAACATTGACCAGCATACCCCTATTTTGCTATGTAAACAGTGCTAGAGCTCAGAGAGATGTAGTTGAAAGATCTCAGGGAATGAAGTCATCACCAGACAGTATACATGAAAACTGGAGAATACTACTACTACTAATAATAATAATAAGCATTTATATAGTGCTTTAAGGTTTGCAAAGTACTTTGCCTCATTGTCTCATCTGAGCCCCCAACACTCCTGACTATAGACTACTTAGACAGAAAAAGAAAATTGATAAGGAGTTTGGGAAATGGATCACAAAACTATCATGGAGACATGCTGGTGGTGAAGGGGGATGGGGGTGGTCTGATGGCATGCCCTTTCTTTGCCCAAAGTAGAGAAGGTAATTTGAATAACTTGCCTTCATGATTATTTCACCCTTCAAAAGGTACAGGGACCAATGAGAGTAACTTGCATTCTGGACCTGATTCTCATGAGCCTGGAGGGATTGGTTGGTGGGGTAGAACTGATCAAAACTTGGGAGACTGTGGCCATTACACCTTAGAATTTGTATCAGATAAGGAAAGAAAAGCCAGACATAGTCAGATGTGCACCCTGGAATTGGGGAAAGCAAATTTTGAATAGTTCAGCAAAAGCTTAAGTAAAATTTTCTGCAAGAAAAGGCAACCTTTGAAGGAATGGAGATCTCTGGAGATATGAACTCTGAAGACACAAAGAGAAATAATTACAGTGAGGAAGAAAAGGGACCACTATCTAAAGTGACTATTTCAGACATACAAGGAATAGATTAAGTTCTTTAAATGATATGCCTCCCCCTCCCCATAGAATGTAAACTCCTTGAGATCAGAAATTGTTGTTGTATCCTTGCATATATCAAGTGCTTAACAAACTCAGACAGAATTGGAGGAAGAAAAAAGATGGAAGCAGAGGAAGCCATCAGAGGATGAAGGTGAAGTATGGTATCATCCTGGGGGAATAGTGTCAGGAGTACTGCAGTTCAGAATGTGCTGAGATTGGTAAGGAAAAGTAGAACCGTACAAAAAGAGAAAAGAAGAGACTGAAAGGAGGGAAAGAACAGCTGCTCCAGGCGGATAGAACAATGGTAATAAACAACAGAGTAGAGGCAGAGCTGCTCGACTAAAAATTTGTGTTTGTTTTCTCTGCTGAGGAGAAAGATCTTTGGACAGAATAAAAATAGTTAATGAAGACATGTAAACCTCAGATAAAGAGAGCGATCCTGAGAAAGGATGTCACACTTGATGACTTAAAGTCACTGGACCCAGAGAAGGGAAAAAAAGGAAGGGAATAAGAATGTATATAGCACCTACTATGTGCTAAGCATTGTACTAAGCACTTTTTTGCAAACATTATCTCATTTGGTCATCAAATGAACTATATCCTAAGGTAGGGTGAAAGAATTAGCAGATGGGATTGTTGAACCACCATTAGAAACTTTTTTTAGAGATCATGGCAAACATGACAGGCATCCCAGGACTAGAGAGGGGTAAATGTCTGGATTTTCCACAAAGGGAAGAGAATGGAATATATAAAGTATAGTCCGGGGAGCTTGATTTTTTCTGCCAGCTGGTCCAACCCACACCTGAACAAGAATGCCCTCAACAATCTACCTGACAAGAGACAGCTAGATAGAGAAGTAGATAAAACACCAGCCCTGAAGTCAGGAGGACCTGAGTTCAAATCCTGCCTCAAACACTAGCTGTGTGACCCTGGGCAAATCACTTAACCCTGATTGCCTCAAGGAAAAAAAAATCTACCTGACAGTGATCTTCCCACCTTTGCTCAAAGACATCTAGTGAGAGGGAATCCACTCCTTCCTGGGACAATCCCTTCAGCTTTTGGACAGCTCCAATTGTTAGAAAGCTTTTCTTGGCTTCAAGCCTAAATTCACCTTGCAACTTGCACACATTACTCCTGGTTCTTCTCCCTGGGGCCAAACAGAAAAAACCTGATCCCTCCTTCACATGCCAGTCCTTTGTGAAGACAGCTATCAGGTCCCCACCACTGAGTCATTAATGACTACCCTTTGGGTCCAATCATTCAACTAGTTCTGACTCTACCTAATTGTATTATCATCTAGCCCACGTCTCTGCAATGTTTTCCCTTCAAGAATTGTGTGAGAGACTTTGTCTAATGCAGAGGTTCTTAACCCTTTTTGGGTCAAGACTGGTGAAGCCCTTTGGCAGACTGATGAAGCCTATGGATTCCCCCTTCAGAATAATGGTTTTTGTTGTGCAGTCATTTTTCAGTCGTGTTTGACTCTTGGTGACCTCATTTGGGGTTTTATTGGCAAAGATACTGGACTGGTTTGCCATTTCCTTCTCCAGCTCATTTTACAGATGAAGAAACTGAGGCAAATAGAGTTAAGTGACTTTCCCAGAGTCACACAGCTACTAAGGCTGGATTTGAACTCAGGAAGAGGAGCCTTCTTGACTCCAGGCCCAAACTCTATTCACTGTGCCACCCAGTTGTTTATAAGTGCATAAAATAAAAAAGATTACAAAGGAAATCAATCTATTAAAATACAATTATGAAAATATTTTAAAACCAAGTTTACAAACATCAGGTTACGAATCCCTGCTCTAATGCCCTGCTAAAATCTAGGTGAACTATATCAACTCATTCCACTTTCGATTATTCCCATATTCTACCAGTCTAACAACCCAGTTAAAAAAGGAAATGAAATGAGTCTAGCAAGACCTATTTTTGATGAAGCCTACTATCTCTTAGCTCTCACTGGTTTCTTTTCTAGATGTTCCCTATCCATTGCCTTAATAACATGCCCTAGAATTTTGTCAGGAATCAAAGCCAAGTTCATTGACCTAGAGTTTGCAGACTTGACTCTCTTCCCTTCCTGAAATTCCTGACTAGAGTTGCCATTCTCCAGGCAGTGGCATCTTTCTCATTCTCCATGATGTTTCAAAACCAACTGGCATTAGATCACCATACAATTGGCCATCCCCCCCTTCACTCGAGGACACCTCATGAGAGGGACTCCATCCCTTCCCTCAGGAGGCAGCCCTTTCCACTTGGAGACAGCTCCAGTTGTAAGAAAGCTATTCTTGACATCAGACCTAAACAAATTCCATTTCTTTCAACTCTTCAATGACATGTAAGGCCACTATATCTTCCTAGTTTCAATCTGCCTTTTTGCACTGTTAGGCAGCTAAGTGGCACAGTGAATATGTCACTGGCTCTGGAGTCAGGAAGACCTGAGTTCAAATATGACCTCAAACACTAGTTGTGCAACATAGGGAAAGTCACTTGACTTCTCTGTGCCTCAGTTTCCTCATATGTAAAATGGTGATAATAATAGCATCTACCTTCCAGGGTTGTCATTAGGATAAGATGTCTGTAAAGTGTTTTGTGAACCTTTAATCTTTATATAAATGTTAATTATTATTATTAACATTACTATTAGTATTCTCTGTTGTAAGACATGAGTTGCTATGGGGAAGAGCATTTCCTTCCTGTACAAAGGGCAATGCAACACACCCGCCACTTTTCTAATGACTATTTATTTGTTTCTTAAGGGCTTTTGCCACCAGCCCTGGAGATACAGGACACCAAATAGTAACACAAAAGCTCACAAATTTAGAGCAAAAAGAGACCTCAGAGCTAATCTAGTCCCATAACCTTATTTTACAGATGAAGAAACTGAGTCCCAGAGGTGATAAATGATTTCTACAAGGTCACACAGCTAGTAGTCAAGATTTGAACCAAGGTCCTCTGATTCCAAATCTTATACTCTTTCCACTGTAGTATCATCTCTCCCGCAATTAATTTGTCATGATGATAGGCTGGTAGGTTGTTCAACCTGGAAGAATCTCTTCTGTTTTTGTTGTCATTCAGTCATTTTAGTCATGTCTGACTCTTTGTGATTCCATTTGGAATTTTCTTGGCAAAGATACTGAAGTGGTTTACCATTTCTTTCTCCAGCTCATTTTACAGATGAGGAAACTGAGGCAAGCAAGGTTAAGTGACTTGCTCAGGGTCACACAGCTAATAAATATCTGAGGTCAGATTGAGTCTCCCTGACTCCAGGACCAGTGCTCTTTGCACTGCACCACCTAACTGCCCCTGAAGAAACCCAAAAGATTGTCCAATCCGCATTTTGTAGATGAGGAAACTGAAGGCCTACAGAGAGGAGTAACCTGTTCAGGGTCACTCAGTGAATAAGAAAGCTGGGATTTAAACTCCAGTCTCCCAATGCCAAGGACCAGTTCTTTCCACTATATCCCACTGCTCCCCTCCATTGTGGAACAGGATTGGGAGTTGGGCCAGTATGGCCAAATGGAAAGAATGCTGGATTTGAAGTTGGATAACTCGGGTCTGAATCTCAATCCTATTAACTGTGTGACCTTTAGACAAGTCACTAACCCTTTCTAGGTCTCATTTTCCTTATCTATAAAACAAAGAGGTTGGACTATAAGGCCCGTTCCAGCTCTATGCTTATCATCCTATGACCCCTGGGAATCATGTAATTTAATGCCCTTATTTTTTCAAAGGAGAACAGTGACTTGGTCCAATGTTCAATGTAAGTAAAAGAGTCTGAATGCAAATTCTGGTCCTCTATCTCAAAAAATAAAAAATCAAATTCTCCTCCCACTGTACCACAATGACAATACCTTCCTACTCATTAGGAAATACCATGAAGATCAGTATGTTCTTATTAAAAGCTCAAATTATAGGACTTCGTTGTTAGAAGAGAGCTTGAAAAAAATCTAACCCAGCAACCTCTATTTCACAGATAAGAAGACGAAGGCCCAGAGAGGGTAAGTGAGCTTCCCCAAAAGAAACAGAAGAAACCTTTCAGGATTATCAATCCCTCCTCTCCAGGCTAGCACAAAATTGCACTAAATCCTGCTTCCTCCTCCCTTAATAACAATAACTGTGTATATTTATATAGCACTTTAAGGTTTGCAAAGTGCTTTACAGATATCTTATTTGAACCTCACAACAACCCTATGAAGTAAGTGCTGTTATTATTCCCACTCTACAAATGAGGAAATTGAGGCTGAAAGAGGTGAAGTGGCTTGTCTAGGGTCACATAGCTAATAAGTATCTGAGGTCGGATTTGAACTCAAGACTTCCTGACCACTCTTTCCTGCACTTTTTCCATTGTGTTACTTGACTACTTCTTTGAATACCATAAGCAGAATTGAAGAAGACCTTTGGGGTTTCCAGACAGCCTTGGGAAAGAGGGAGATGGAAGAGGAGAAGAGGAGAGAAAGAGAGAAGGAGAAAGAAAGGAAGTCAGAGGGGAAGCAAGTAGGAAGGGAAAAGGAAAAGGGAAAAGGCAGAGAAAAGATAGAATGATACATAATGAAGCATGGGAGAGAGAAGTCCACTAATACTCGCCTTAGTCAGGCCCTAATGTCCAGCTTATGCTACAGTTTGGTGGAAACAATACTGACCCTCCAGTGCACTTTAAGGAGCACAAGGAGGGGACCAATAGGGCAGCATCTGACAAATCCACTCCAGTCTGATGGATTGACTCCTGGCTTCAACTATACCTCACTCTATTATTTAATCAGAAATTAATTCCAGTCACAGGAATCCCTAGGGAGTGATCTGGGTGAAATCCTAAGGCTGGAAAGTATCCCAAGAATCCATTTAGTCTGTTCCCACTGCCTCCACATAGGACTGAATCTGAGCCATCTTCCAAAATTCACCTCTTCATAAATATAACCAGAGAAATAGGAGGAAAAACTTCCTAACAATGAGATTAATCCAAAAGAGAAATGGGCTACCACTGAGTAGTGAGTTCTCCATCCATAGAGGCATTCAAGCAGAGGCTGGATGACCATTCATTGTGGATATTGTAGGGGAGTCACTGTATGGGGAAGAGGTTGAACTAAGTGCCTTCTGAAGTCCTTCCTATAATTCTCTAATTCTATGAAATAGGCCTACCTTGGTAATGACTGTCAGGAGTTTGATTTTTTTTCTTCCTTTTGCTGAATCTCACTGTGATGTTGGGCACTCCCCCGTGAGCCAGCCAAACATTTCCCTCTACTGTGTTTCATCTCATCACACCTGGATTTTTCTTATAACCATTTTGAGAAATAGCTTTTGCCTCTTCATTCCTCTTCCCTCTCTAGGAGCTCAGCTTGGCCACAGGGAGTGGGTGAGCCTGGGTGGGGTGGAGAGGAGGAAGAACAAAGCATAAGAAAAATACATCAGTTTCAGTTGGGGTTTTCCCCAAAAGAGAAAAGTGATCAGAATGTTCCTCTCCACAGCCTCCCTCACTATAACAACATGGTCCCCAGGTTATTTTAAAGAGGAAACAGTGGCTTGCTTTCTTCTTTCTCTGTGTGTGTCTCTCTCTGAAGGAAAGAGAAGGGGATGAAGAGAGGGAGGGAGAGAAGGAGAAAAGGAGGGAGATGAAGGGGGGAGAGCAAGAGGGAGAGAAAGAAAAGGATAGAGGGAGACAGAAAGGGAGAGAGAGAGAAAACAGCTAAGAATGAACAAGTTAATCCACCTGCCACTGGGGCTGAGTAAGGCAGCATTTCATCAATATACATCCACCCACTCACAATTTCTTTCCCTCTTTCACACAGGCACACATGCACATGTGTATTATTCTCTCCCAAAGTGTACTTTACAAATAATTACAACAAATCCCAAGCAACCCTGCCTCTGTTTTACATAGATCTTCATTCGTGACCTGAGGCCTCTACAGAGGCTGCTCAATTTTTTAAAACTATGTTTTTTTTTCCCCAATGGCCCCACAAATCAGCCTTTCTGATGGATTTAGTAAGAATAATATAGGGGTCCTAAAAATTATTTCTATCTAATTTCATGCAGGAGATAAATGTGCCAGCAATTACAAACCCCATGCCTGAGCATGTGGGTAATATTGTCTATGGGGAACCCAGCTGGGAAGTCCAGGCACATTACAGTCTTTCCCCCTAGGACAGCTATAAATAGGCTGATGACATGCTAAGTAGAAGGGTATATACAAAGTTAGCCGTACCCTTTGTGGGTTACAAGCATTTGAGTCAAAGCCTGTCCCCAAAGGTTATAAATAAAGCAGCCACCACCCTTTGAGGGAGAAAAGCTTCCTTATCTATCTGACTAAGCAAAATCACTCTGTCCCCCAATTCAGGACTTTTGACACTCTGTGGAATCCAGACAGAAGAAGCTCATAACCTTACTCCTGAAGGATGACCTTTTGGTGTCATGTCTCTATTCTATGCATCTGCACATGCCGGGATCTACTTATCAGTGCTTGTCTCTGCGCAGAGGAAAGACTTGTGCAGAGATGTTTGTCAGTTTAGTGGCCATCTCAGAATGCTAGAAATGTTAGACTCTTAAACACTCTGCAATTCTCCCCAGAATACCAGGGTGGCCCCACAAGCACATGCATACACCTATATATGCACACTTCAAAATATGCGCCAAGTAAAGTGGGAATCAGGACAACTTTGTCCACTTAACAGAAACCCCAGGCAGCCTTTAGCTCCTAATATAGTTTGCCAAGAGACAAATGGCAAGACTATTGGTTATTCTATCCTCCATTTGAATAACCAGATAAGGGAAGAAGATGATGGGACATGAAGGATGACTCAGTCCTGATGCAGGCTGGAAGACCACCTTTCAGGTTGTGGGCCTGGAGTTAGGAAGATCTGAGTTCAAATCCAGATTCAGACATTTACTAGTTGTTTGACCCTGAGCAAGTCATTAAACCTCACAGGGTTGTTGTGAGGATCAAATAAGACAATATTTGTAAAAAGCTCTTAGCACAGTCTTTGGCACATAGTAGGCACTATATAAATACTCCCTTCCTTTGCCCTTTCCCCCTTCCCTTTAAAAATATGTGTTGGTTTTAACTGGGAGTGGAGGAGCCCTACTTGAAGGCTGGAAAGTAGACTAGATCTTTTTTTGAAGACTGGTTCATCAATGCCTAAGACCTAATGCATCATCAACTCTACTGCTAGAAATCTGCAAACCCTAGTGAGATCCTCCTTCTCTTTGGTAGGTGAAGAAAGCAATGACTCTTGAAGCCCATTGCTGGCCTCCTCTGGGCTTGCTAATGAAGAATGATTTTCCATGATCAACTGTCCTGTATTTAAAAAAGAATAATTAATGGCCAGAAAACCTCCTGCCAGGGGCAAGCTTCGTAGCTTCAGGTAAGGATTGGGTCCATATGGCAAACAGACAGGACACCTAGAATTTAAGCAAGCTCACAGAGAGCCCTCTGCTCAAAGATTCTAATGTTACCATGGTATGCTTGGAAAGGAAAGAAGGCAGTGGGCAAGCAGTACGTTTGGGTAGCTCTGGAGAGAGCAATAATGAGATTTTAGAGCAAAGATTCTTAACTGGGATCCAAGGACTTGTTTGGTTTTGGTTTTTAATATATTTTGATGACTGTTTTTAACATAATTTATTTCCTTTGCAATCCTGTGCATTTGATTTTGTACATTTAAAAGCATTATTTTGAGAACAGAGTCAGTAGGCTTCACTAGAATGCCATTGGGGTCCATGACACACAAAAGGTTAAGAACTCCTGATCTGGGAGTCATGAGGAGGGTTAAAGGCCAAGGAGAGATGATTCTTTTAAGGGGTTATGCCACAGCCAGAACAAACCCCTGGCTTCCTCCAATATGGAACATCAAACCCCTCATTCTCCAAAACTAGCAGGAAAGCCAAGCATGCTGATGATTGCATCAGCTGGGCAGAGGCACCAGTTCCCAGATGGAGCCCTGGGAGAGGGAATTCCATATGGAGACTATTGGGGAGTGGGGAGGTCTTCCCAAGCCTAACTAGAGCCCAGAGAAAAACAACCTCTTTCCTCAATCCAGGGAGGAGAGGAGAAGAAATAAGAGCTTTGCCTCCATCAGGGTTCTGCGATTACTGTGTGGAGTAGGCCTGATATCTAAGGAAGCTTCCAAAGGGACCCAGAATGGGAATTCATGCTCCCAAGAATTTTCAAAATGCTTTTGAGGAATCCCCAGTGCAGTAAGTATCTTGCTAACTTTGACTGGTGCTATCTATATGAAGCACCATTTTAACCAGGATTTTTCGAACAGACACTCCTAGAGGCACTTCTACCAGTAATTGCTTAAAAAAAAAAACAAACTCTCCAAATGTGAATGTGGTTGTTCTCAAAGATGGCTTTGGGCTTCTATTAAAACACAGATAATAACAGTAGACACATGGACGATACTTTAAAACTTGCAAAGCCCTTTACCTTTATATTCACCTTAGCTCCATCACAACCAGGTGAAGTGCTATTATCCTCATTTGACAGATGAGGAAACTGAGTCTTAGAAAATGGCTTGATCATCGGCAAAAAGCTAGTTATTATATATAGGAAGCTGGATTTGAATCCAGTGTTTCCTGACTCTCACAACACCAATTTGAGAAATAACAGTGTCATACAAAGTGTATCTGGCATCAGAGAACAAATATCTTAGCTATATGACTTTGGGCAAATCACAATTACTCTGGGCCTCAGTCTCTTCATCTGTAAAATGCAGGGGTTAGACTAGATGGCCTCTGGGATCCCTTACCAACTCAAAAATTCATAAGCTCTGATCCAAGTCCATAACTCTACCATACCACGATGCCTTACACACATAAATATTCCCTAAAGTCTTTTTAAAGGCTCCAACACTCCTATTAGTGCAGGGATGTTTCCATTCACATCTCCAGAACAGAAGTCACTGTAGCCACCACCACAAACACACACACACACACACACACACACAGAGACCCTTCCTTTCTGGTGGTACTGCCCCCAAGATTTCCTTGTAGAAAGAATGCCTATCTCTGTCTATACCTTCTTCCAGCTGTCTATACTACGACACCTCCACATTTCCTTATCAGTAGCTCACCCCTGGCAATACCCAACCCGGACCTTCACTGTGATTTTCCCTATGTGGGGCAGACTGGGAAATGGGAACTGATATATGATGAAATGATAGAGCACTTAACCTGAAAGTCAGGAAGACCCAAGTTCAAATCCAGCCCCAGACACTTACTAGTTGTGTGACCCTGGGCAAATCACTCAACCTCTTACGGCCTCAGTTTCCTCAATGGTAAAATGGGGGTGATAACAGTACCTACCTCACAGGGTTATTATAAGAATCAAATAATAATTAATAATAATAATAGCTAACATTTATATAGCACTTACTAGGTGTCAGGCACTTTACAGGTATTATCTCATTTGAACCTCACAACAACCCTAGAAGGTAGGTGCTATTATTGTCACTATTTTACAGATGAGGAAACTGAGGCAAACTGAGGGTAGGTGACTTACTCAGAGTCACACAACTAGTGTCTGAGACAGCATTTGAACTCAGGTCTTTCTGACTCCAGGCCAGGCACTTTATTCACTGTACCCCCCAGCTGATAATAGTTCTAAAAAAAGGGATTACCACAGTGCCTGGTCCATAGTAGATGCTATATAAATGTTTATTCTCTTCTGCACTTATTTTAGACCCCACTTATACTAATATCTATTTCGTGTTCATTTTAATATTTTTAAGACATGCAACATCAAAAGGCTAAGTCTCATTTTGGGGACTCATTCCCATCCAATTATCTCTTAGCTCCACTTGGCTTAGTCAGGAAGGCAGGAGAGCAGCAGATACATGATCTGTCTCACTTCCACATTGGGAGAAAAAGTAACCAGTTGCAAAGATTTCAAAAAAAACTTGCCAGGAGTCATTAATTATGTGACCACTTGAGCACATCCTTCAGGGAATATTTCACTCCTTAAATACCTTCCTCCTCTACCACCTAGGACACTGAGCTATCATTTCACCAGAAGGTCTCTAGTTAATTTCCATTTCCAGGCAGGGCTATACCTAAACCACTCAAGGCAGAATATCTTAAAAGCTCATTAGTAAAGGAGTTTCCCTTCAGGACCCCCATCCCCCTTCAATTACCCATCTATGTATATCCACTCTCTCACTGCCAGGAAGTTCTTCCTTCAATCCAACCCAAACCCTTCTGCCTATGATCTAACCCTGCTGCTTCCTCCATTCTCCTGAGTGGAGATGGAAAAACAGTTGGCCATCTTCCTCTTTCTTCCAATTATTTATATATAAAGATTGACATTCAGTCTATGCCACCAGGCTTCTCCTCCTAGGAATATACCCTCTTGATGCCATCAGCCAGTTTTCTAGAACCTGTTAAGGCCCCCAACTAAAAGCAGAGCCACAGTGTAGGGTTTAATTTTTTAAAGGAGTTTCTAATCACTGCCTCTCACAGCTGAATAGAAAAGAAGTTCAAATAGAGATCACCATACACCAGCACCAAGATGGAAAAGAAGTCACCTTGCTTCCACACCAGAATTAGAAAGCCAGAGGAAAACAAGGAATGTCAGGGCTCTGTTTGATACGAGTCTCTGAGCTTCTGAACACATGAATCCCCTTATGTTAGAAAGTACAAGCCACCTCAAATGCCCACATCCCCTGAGATCCTCACCTAGCAACACAGAGACCTACAATTGCTTGGACTGCTCCCCCTCCTTTCACCCCTCCCCATTCATACTACTCCAGCATCAGCAGCATCTATTCCACAGAAAAGTGAAAACGGCAGTTTGCCATGGTAAGAATGAGACCGAAGCTCTATGTACATTTGACTCTAAAACAAGAACCTAGGATGTTTCCCGAGCCTCGGAGCCTGGCTGCCTGACAGGTGTGGCCAGGGATGGCATTTCCCTTTTGATCTGGCATCCCCCAAATTCGTGGGGATTGCCCTGATTTCTCCAATATGGAACTCCCGGATTCCCTGGACTGGACCCTTGCCTGGGCTGTACCAGGAGCTCTTCCCAAACGTTAGTGCTCGGCACTAACTAGAGCTAAGGGGTGGGGTCCAGTGTGATCTGTAAAGCAGAGCTCTAATCAGCCCTTCCAGAGAACGTATTCGGCAACAGCTTGGACCAGGGGACTGGGAGCAGCCTCCATAACGCGGGGAAGAGGGAACGGGGAGGAGGGTGAGGAAGGGGACAGGAGATGAGTGGGCTGCGTGAGCTGTGATTTACAGGGGAAATCCGGGCACCACTCGTGGTTCTTGGAATGGGGAGGGCTCCTGAGTGACTGGGGCTAAGACAGTCGTTGGGAAACTGCCCTGGGGAGGACGTGAGCTCCCGACAACTTGCCCCCACCCCCTTCCCAGCCGCAAGATCTCCCCGTTCTGATGACTCCGACCGTCAGACAGGTCTGCCCTGCCCTCGGGATAGGCTGGGGCTAGGGCACTTGGCCCCATACGGTGGGAAAAAGACGGGGATTGGGGGAAATCCGAGCAGCACCTCCTGGGTTTGGGTGGCTAGATTTCAACAAGGAATGTGACAGCCTCACAGCAGCTGTGTCCTGCCTAAAAGGAGCTCTATTTAAAATCTTTCAACAGCTGAACAGCATCGAGGAACCCCTCCCATCAGCTCCCCAGCACCACCAACCTCTCTCCCGGCAAACCCCGCCGCCCCCCCCCGCCTGCATACACCCCCCCAATTAAATTTAAAAAAATAAACCCAGAAATCCAAGCCACAGAACGAACACACACACACACACACACACACACACACACACACACACACACACACACACTCTTCAAAAATCCAATCGGATCCTTCCTTCCAGAGCGAAGCAGGGTAACTGGGGAGCCATACAAGAGATCAGACAGAAGCCCACCTTCCTCCCTCCCCATGCGGTTCGGAGGAGGAAACTCCCACCTCCCGGAGTCCCCTCGCCAAGAGAGAACCCCCCTCCTACCTGCTTGGATCTGTGCTATAGGGGAATGACCGAACCAACCAGGCAAATGATACTCAAGAGGCTGGTCCTTTGCCGAAGTCATCCTTGTTTCCTTGTTCCTGCGGGCAAACATCTCTTTTTTTTTCCTCCCTGGGAGAACGGAAACGGGTTGAGGGGCGAAGATGGGCAGAATTGGGGAGTGGGGGATGATGGGCCAGGCTCCCACTACCACTGGCTTGCCTTTGCTGTCTGCATGCTTAAGAGATGTCAGGAGCCTCGGAGACAGAAAAGGCAAAGACAATGTGTGTGATGCAAAGTGAGGCCGGGCTGCTTTTCTTCTAACTAACACCTGTAGCCATTTTTGTTGGGGGAATGTTTACAAGGCACTAAACTGACTAATTCTGAGCCCCCTTTCCATGAGTGAGGGAGACACTGTTTCATTCCCCTGTGTGTTTGCCCCAATACACCAGGGAAGCTACAGCCACCATACTTTACTATTTGCCACAAGTCTCAGAAGAGGGAGGACAAGATTAGAAACTTGGGAGGCAGGGGAAGGAAAGGGTGAGGGATACAACGGGGCTAGAGAGATTTTAGTAAACTGACCTTACACAAACATTTCTATATTTTTTTACCTTGGGAAAATGGAGAGAAAGCGATGGAGTGGAGGTTGGTGGGGTGGGATGGGAATAGCAGGGACAGGCAAACACATCACAGCAAGGCAGAGTGTATGTAATTAATTGGTGTGTTAAGCGGCAGGTTTATGCTTTAGTACAAATGAGCCAGGAGGAAAAAAAAAAAAATGATTTCTCCGAAGGGATTCTTTAATCCTACCTGATACTGCATCTGAAAAACAGAGAAAGTGTTTGGGGGCGGGGAGGTCTCCTAAGGAAAATGAATTCTCCCTTGATTTAGAAGGAAAGCCATGGGAAGTTAACAGAGTGTTCAGACATACAACTAAAAAAATGCCTCTCCTCACCCCTGTCTCTGTCTCTCTCCTTGCTACCTACATTCCTGTCTCCTTTTGTTAAAGGGATAAAGAGAAACCGAAGCCCCTACCTTTGAGTATAACCCCCAAGAGAGCTCGGTCTCTATCACCATAACAACAATGCCAAACATCCCAAAAATCAAAGCATAGTCACTCAGCCGTTTCCTCTTTTCAAACAAGGCTCTCCTGTGTCCCAGTTTATAGCCGATATTTTGGTTTTTCCGTTTATTGGCCTTGGGGAAGGTGCTGATGCTGCTGGTGCCAGAGTGCTGGTGGTTGTGGGTGGCATTTGGATGATGGAGCAGGGTCTGATTGGAATGGTGATCCTCCCGGGAAGAGATGACAATCTCGGGTGGATTGCTGGAGCTAAAGATCTGGAGGGGTTGGCTTTCAGGCTCGGACTCTATGAGGTTCCTCCTGGAGGCACTTAGCCTGCTCAAGGGTTTCATCACCCCACCACTGTACTTGCACGAGCTCATGGCTATCTCCGTGAAAGGGTTGCTATCTCTCCTGTGGACCAGTGGGCTCGCCTGTCTATGCTTGCAGCCTCCTCCGGCCCCACTTGTAGCTGTTGAACTTGGAGAATGGCCAACCAAGTGGTCATTCAGATTGAGCTGGCTGCCTTGCCTAGAGGAAGGGTGGAGGATGGTGGTAGAGTTGGAGGAAGGTGGGGCCCTGAAAGCGGTGGGAGAAGAGTGCAGCAGGCTGTGATGGAGAGGTTGGCTCTGGAGTTGGTTGAGCTGGGTGAGGGGCCTTGAAGACTGGGGTGCCAGTGCTGGGGGCTGCTGTTGCTGCTGCGGTTGCTGCTGCTGGGGGGCCAACTGTGCCGGGGCCGGTGGTGGTGGTGGCTGCTGTGACTGCTGCTGCTGCTCGTCCCCCGAAGATGGACAGGGACACTTCATATCTTCATCCAAGTCTCCCACCCCAGAGTCATGGAAGTGCCCAGAAGTGTCCATCTTGGGGACTGGTTGGATTCCCTTCCACAAACCCCCCCACCCCAATTCTGCTCTCTCTCTCAGGAGATTTCCTCAAAGAAAGACCGGCATCTGAGATCCCAAGCCAGAGAGTGTCTTGGCTCTGATCTTCTTTTCTTTGGCTTGGTTCGGTTCTCTGGGGCTGCCTAGAGTCCGGATGCTGCCAGTCAAGAATGCATTGTAGTGGGAAGGGGAGGAAGAGGAGCTGGGGTGGGGGGGAAAGAACTCTGTTTCTGGAGGTGGTCTTTAGAAGAGTCTCAGGCAAGGGTCAGCTCCACTCGGCTGAGGCTCAATAGCTTTCCTCTCCTTCTCCTCCTTCCACTGTAATATTGTAAGCCAAACCCACTTATTAGCAGCTGGTCTCATTGGCTTGACTTAACTCTCCAACCACATCCTAACAACGCCCCCTCCACAATGCTCCTCCTAAAAGAGGAGGTTCTCTCAGCCCCAGCCCACAGAGAGAGTGCACAGGCTGGAGGCTGCGCAGAGGACTGGGAGTTGTAGTTTCTTTCGCCTGACGTCTGAAGCAGCTGCCTTCTTCCCTTTCTGACAGGTACAAGGAATCTGTCGACCCCAAAAGAATAGGGATGCAGAGGGCCCAGTAAGAGAGGGAGGAGGGCCAGAAGGCTGAGGGGATGCCATGAGAGGGAATGCGGGGGAGGGAATGTAGATGGAAAGTTCCATTCATGCATACTTAACATTGTTAGAGCTAGAATAGACCCTAAATAGCATTTGTCTAGTTCACTGTCCTCTCTGGGCCTCAGTTTCCTCATCTGTAAAATGAGGGGATTGGAATGGATGAGAGCATCACAGAATCTTAGAGTTGGGAGAGTGCTCAGAGATCATCTAGTCCAACTTGTATCTGAAAAAGAATCCCCTCAGAGATCCATACCTCCTGGAAAAGCCTATGATCCTAATCCTAACCCTTTTAAATGGAAAAATGAGGGAACTGAAGGCCAGGATGTGAAGTGACTTGACCAGCACTTAGCCTAGTGCTTCATACATAGTAAGCTCTTAATAAATGTTTGTTGATTGATTTTCCAAGATCAAAATGAAGAGAGAGAGAAATACTTAAATCCAGACCTCCAGACTCCTAGAAGCTCCCAGGAATACTCAGAGTATGAGGAATTCAGAATGGAGCATGGAACAATGTCACCCAGAAGTGGAATGTGCTGGTATGAGAGGTGATCCTGGCTCCCTAATGCTAACACCATATTCCTATGGCCAGGAAGGCAGAAGCCTCCCTGCTGATCGCTTCCCTTCAGTTGCCCCCTAGGATACTGATAATAGGAACTGTGAACAGCTGCCAGGCTTCCAAGCTCAACATAATCATCAACTATTTATAAAATACCTACTGTGCGCAAAGCTCTATTCTGGATGCTTAGGGAGTCACAAAGAAATGGACCAATAGTGGGATTCATTCCCATCTTAAATGAAAGTTGATTGATTTGGGGAAAGGGTCTAGTTTCCCATGACCTTTGCCTCCCCTATGCCTCCTTCCTGCTCTCTGACCCTTGACCTCATCAGTGCTCCTCCCTCAGCACACCGAATGGAGGGACAATTGAACCCAGCCTATCTTGCCTATTCTGAGATTCTTTGAGGAGGGGGAGGAGGGGGAAGAGGGAGGGAGTTAGAGCAACTGACTAAAATGATGTTTTTGGATTATCTGTGAATACTGATTATCAGATTCTTCCCTTAATTCTATTAAACCAGATAATTGAGAACTGAAAATCACTTGCAGAAAAAGCCATAATTTAAAAAGCCAAAAAATTGAGAGACAGGGTGGTAACATCGGGAGACTTGTATGAACTGAGGTAGATGGAAATTAGCAGAGCCACACAAACTACATCCATGATGACCACAAAAATGGGAGAATGAAAGCCAAAGTCTGAGTTACTAATCTCATTCCCCTTAAAAATATAATGAAACCTCTAGGAGGAAACTACAAGGGCAGCTGGTGGCATACACTGTCAAATGTAACCATTGAGTTTGTGTTGAGTTTGGGGGGGTTTCCCTTATTGTTTTACTCTTACAAGAGTGAATTCAACATGGAACAGGGGGTGGGAGGCCACATCCAGAAATGACTGACATAAAAGCAAAATGCATTAATAAAACTGTTTTGTTTTTAAAGACTGGAAGACCAAGTATGTTAAAATTTTATCTTATTCTGGTCACCTGGGTTAGAATCTCAGCTCTTCCTCTTATTAACTATGTGCCCCTGGGAAATTTCTTCATCTCTCAGGGCTCAAGTAGGCCCCTCTGTGATAAGAAGGAGTTGATTTCTAAGCTTCCCTCTAGGTCCTATGATCTTAGTTATCCAAAGATCAACACATTCCTCACTGGGCACACCTCATACATATTATGGATGTGTGCATATTCACAGAATGATGCCTTATAAAGCCAGGAACAGATTCTGTTTAGTTTGCCACTCAGATTTCAAATTTAAGCTTAATAACTTCCTTATGAAAGGCAGCCTGGCAGAGTTGCCATCGTATCATACAGGCCTCCCGATCAGGCCTGGGTTCAAGGCCAACCTCAGATGGGTATTGACTCTGGGCAAGTCATTTAACTGAGTAGCTCTCTAGACAACGCTCTACGACTGTAAGTTATAGAGAAAGTATCAAATGCATTTGTCGAGGAAGTCCTTCACCAAAAGTCCCTTACACCAGTGAAATCACAGATCTGATTTTTTACATCTTCCTAATAAATGATTATTCTTATTATTGATAATAGGGATGTTGATATCAAGATTAGTGCTGATTTCCAGTGCTTGCTAATTCTGGGTCAATTTCAGGGAATGGAAACGATCCTGTACCTCCTGGTTCTTCCTGAAGACTGCCTTCCTTATGTCTCAGAAAGGGTTGAACAGAGGATGTTTGAAGTACCATCAGCTCTTATGTTTTTAGGTTCTGTGAGTCTTGCTTGGACTTTGCTGCCCAATACCATCCAGTACCTGGGTTATGGATTTGGGCTGACCTGTCATCTGGTCAATCAATAAGCATTTTTAAAGCACTTACTATAAGCCTGGCACTGTGCTAAGCACTGAGGATAAAAAAAAAAAAGACAAAAGACAGTCCCTGCTCTCCAGGAGCTCACAATTTAATGGGGGAGACAACATGTAAACAAACGTGTACAAATAAGCTAAGCACAAGCTAAAAAGGAAACGATTGTTGTTTATTGTGATCAACAGAGAGAAAGCTCCAGAATTAAGAAGGATTAGAAAAGGTTTCCTGTAGGAGATGGGGTTTTAGCTAGGACTTAAAGGAAGAGAGCAAAACCAAGTCCTGAAGAGAAGGGGGAACATTTCATGCATAGGAGACAGCTAGGAGTTAGGGGCTCATTTTATCCTTCTGGCCCTCTCTATCACATTTGATCCTGTTAATCTCCACCTCCCTGCAAGGCTACTTTCTCTTCTCTAAGGTTTTGTCAGACTGATTTCTCTGGGTTCTCCTCTTATCTGTCTGCTCACACCTCAGTTTCCTTTGCTGGATTGGCAACTCTCCATGGATGTACTCCAAGTCTCTGCCCTAGGCCGTCTTCTCTTTTTTCTCTAAACTCTCTGTCTTGGTGACCCCACCCACTCAAATGGGTTTGATTATCATCTCTATGCTGATAACTCCCAGATCAATATTTCTATCCCCACTCACTCTCTCTCTCTCTCTCTCCCTCTCTCTCTCTCTCTCTGCCCCAATTCCACATCAGAAACAGCTGGACACCTCCTACTAGATGTACCATAGATATCTCAAATTCAACATTTCCAAAACTGAGTTAATTATCTTTCCCCTCCAAAACCACCCCTCTTCTGAAATTCCCTAATTTTTGAGGGCAGACAGCCCTCTTTTTACAGCATTCCTTTGATTCTGAGAGTAGTCACAGAAATATAACTCCTTCACCTCAGCAAAAGCCTCCTAATTGGTATCCCTTCCTCAAGTCTTTCCCCTTTCCAACATTACTTCCATAAAGCTGCCAAAATAATTGTCCTAAACTGAACCTCTAGCCAAGTCACTCCCCTACTCAATAAACTTCAATACCTCTCTATCCAAAATTAAATACAAACCACTCCATTTGGCATTTAAGGCCCCAAACTACTATTCTCCACTTATTACATGTACATTCATGCCATGGTCTGGCCAAACTAGATTTCTTACCCTTCTTTATATATGGCTCTCTATCTCCTGATCCCATGCCTTTATACTCCTTCTTTATCTCTTAGAATCCCTATTTTCCTTCAAGATTCAGATCAAACAACATCTTTCTCATGAAGCCTTTCCTGATGCCTCCTGCTCCTACTGCCTGACTGAGAAGGTTATGGGAATGTAGCAATCAGAAATTTTACTATTTTTTGGTAATTTTGGAGCCTTATACCACCTAACCTGGTCAATGTTGGCCATCAGTAGAGATGTCTGGTTCATGTGTCAGAGAGACCTTGATGAGACTACTGGGCTGATATTGATTATAGTTCCCCCTGGTGGGCAAATTATATATCTCTCAGAGGTGTCAAACTTCCAGGCTGCAGGAACTAGCAAAACTTCAAATGCTACCAAAGAGGGCTAAAATATGAGTGGGAAATGTTTAACAAAATAAATAAAAATACAATACAACATAAATAATGCTAATTGTGTTTTTCTAAGTCAATATGTGACCCTCAGAGATCCATTTCTATTTGGTTTCATTGTTAATAATATGACATTCTGCCTTCCAGGAGATTTAAGGTGGATGGATGGCACATGTCCCCATGTAGGTTATTTATATTACTCTACTATCCCAATTATCACATGGGATAACCACTAAATGTGTGGAGAGTCTACACTTGTGTCACATACCATATTCCAGGCACTGTGCTAGATGCTAGGGATACAAAGACAAAAGGGAAAACAATCCCTTCTCCCAAAGAGGTTCATTCCACTAGAAGTTACCTTCTTACAGGAGCTGTCTAAGGAGAATGATGTGGACGCATAGGGGGCTCACTAACCAACCTAGATTTTTAAAATATATGTATGGAAGTTAGAAGCAAGGATAAGTAGTAGAGGATGAATACAAATGAATAACACAGTCTTACAGTAATAGTTTCAAGAGACCAAAAGCTCAAAATAACTTAACAAAAAGAACTTTTAAAAAAGCTACTTTGGGGGAAAGAGGAGGATCGAATATGGGAGAAGACTATCATTCGGGGGGATGAAAAAATGATAATGGATGATAGAGAGGTCAAACTACTCAGTTCTTATTTTATTTCTGTTTCTTCTAAAAAGAAGAATTATCTTAGACTGGAAAGGACAAAACAAAAATCATTTCTGGAAGGAATTGATACCCAAGAAAAGTAAGGAAATGGTAAGAGAACAACTAAGTGACCTTGATGAGCTCATCACCTCCTAAATAAACCACTACTAGGATACCAAAAGAGGTAGCTAGGTGGCACAGTGGATAGAGCACTAAGCTTGGAATCAAGAAGACTTATCTTCCCGAGTTCAAATCAGGCTCAGACACTTCCTAGCTGTGTGACCTTGGGCAAGTCACTTCATCTTGTTTGCCTCAGTGTCCTCATCTGTCAAATGAGCTGGAGAAGGAAATGGCAAACCACTTCAGTATCTTTGAGAAGAAAATTCTAATTGGGGTCCAAAGAGTCTAAAACAACTGAACAGGATTCCAAAAGTATCTGAGTCATCCTTGACTCCTCCCTCTTCCTCTCCCCATACCCAACCAAGGTCTTATCAATTCTCCTTCCACATCTATTCACATCTATCCCCTTCTCTCCACTCAGACAACTACCACACTACTTCAGGCTCTCTTCAGCACTCACCTAGTTTTTGTAATAGCCTCCCAATTGGCCCCTTTGCCTCATTTCTCCTCTAATCCATTCTCCATATAACTGACAAATTGATATTCCCAAAGTACAAGTCTGACCAATCTTTCTCCTATTCAAGAACCTTAAATAATTTCGTCTTGCCTCTAGGATAATAATAATAAGAAGAAATTAATAATAAGAAATATTTATATGGCATTTTAAGGTTTACAAAGTACTTTACCTTATGATCTCATCTGATCCCCAAAACAACACTGTCAGGCAGGCACTATTATTATCCCCATTTCATAGATGAAGAAACTGAGGCTGAGAGAGGTTAAATAACTTGCCCAGGGTCACACAAGCAGAATTCAAATTCAGGTCTCTGACTCCAAGCCCAGCACTGTCCCCGCTATGCCACCTAACTGCTGATAAAATACACACTCTTCTGTTTGTCATTAAAGTCCTTCACAATCTGATCCCAGCCTAATTTGCAAGGTTTATTGCACATTACTTCCCTTCATACACTATGTTCCCGTCAAACTGGCCTATTTGCTGTTCCCCATACAGGACATTGTATATATCATCTCTTTGCCTTTGCACAGGCTGTCCCTCATGGCCAAACATGTTCCCTCATCATCTCCACCCTCTAAGAATTCCTAGATTCCTTTGGGACTAAACTCAAGCCACACCTCTACACCAAATCTATCCTAATCCCTCCAGCAGTTAATGCCCTTTCCTCCAAAAATTTCTATGTATTTATTTTGTCTATTTGTATTTACTTATCTGTGCATGTGTTATCTTATCTCCCCTCCCCTCTAAGGCATCTAGATGGCTAGAGCTGTGGGCCCAAAGTCAGAAAAGACCTGAGTTCAAACCCAGCCCTAAATATGCGATCTTAGGCAAATCATTTAACCTCTATTTGCCTCAGTTTCCTCTACTGTAAAATGGGGACAATAATAGCACCTGCTTCACAGGGTTTTTGTGAGGATCAAATGAGATAATACTTATAAAGCATGGTGCCTAGCACATAGTAGGTGCTAGTTACATGCTTATTTCCTTCCTCCATTGCCCCTAGAATGTAAGCTCCTTAAGCGGGGGGATTTTTTTTTTCATTTTTGTCTTTGTATTTCCAAGATACAAAATAGGGGAAGGCAAATGTCTCTTTTGCAGTGAGGATCTATTGAGATGAAATTTGTAAAGTGCTTAGCAGTGTGCCTGGCACATAGTAGGTGCTATATAAATGCTTATTCCCACCCTCTCCTCCTTTATTCCCTCTCCATTTGAAAAAAGAAAGAAAATGAAGTCTCCAGACTCTAGACCAGTGAGCTTGACCTTAAGTTGTGGGAAAATTCTAGTACATATTATTATAGGAATAATTAGAGAACATTTAGAAAAGGCAGCAAAGATCA
Source organism: Vombatus ursinus (assembly GCF_900497805.2). Taxonomy (NCBI): domain Eukaryota; kingdom Metazoa; phylum Chordata; class Mammalia; order Diprotodontia; family Vombatidae; genus Vombatus; species Vombatus ursinus. The sequence continues at coordinate 55,102,420 of NW_020954576.1, read as the reverse complement.
CTATTTTAGGAACAACATCCTAACATGCAAAACCCCCATGCAAGTTAGTCTAGCTTTTCGTTAATAATAATAGTTAGTATTTATATAGTTTTGTAAGGTTTGCAAAGCACTTTGCCAATATTATCTCATTTTATCCCTCACAACAGCCCTGGGACCCTTATTATGCTTATTTCACAGAGGAGGAAACTAAGGCAATTGACATCACTTCTTCATCACCTGAGTACAACCAGAAGAGTTCTGAGGCTTAGCTGGTGGATCCTGATGGGCAACTCAGAGAAGGGAGCTCTTCACTCAGCTGGATCAACTCCACATGTCCTCAGTTTCTATTCCTTTTTTCTTTCTTTTTGGTGAGGCAATAGGGGTTAAGTGACCTGCCCAGGGTCACACAGCTAGTAAGTGTCAAGTGTCTGAGGCCAGATTTGAACTCAGGTCCTCCTGACTCCAAGGTCAGAGCTCTATCCACTGTGCTACCTAGTTGCCCCACTCAGTTGCTATTCCTGATGAATCTCCTCCTGCTACAGCTAAGTAAATCTCCCTTTGTTAATTGTTGAAAGATCCATGAGTGTCTTATTTTACTCCAGTATCAAACTTGAACTACCTGGGGACTAGCCTGAGTCAGATCTAGCCCAGAACAATCACAAAAAGCCAGCATGACTTCACAGAGAATGGGGCATGCCAGACTAACCTCTCTTCCTTCTTTGACTATTAGATCAAGGGAACTTCACAAATATAATTGACCTAGATTGTAGCAAAGCATTGGTCAAAGTCTCTCATGCTATCCTTATGGGAAAGATGAAGAGTCCAGTTTGGTGGCTTAATGAATAGACCCAAAGAGTAAGCCTTGATGGAATAATGTCAACTTGAAGAAAGTTTTCTAGTAGAAGGTCTCAGAGATCTATTCTTGGCATCCTGCTGTTCAACATTTTTATCAATAATGAAGCCATAGCTGGCATGGTTATCAAAATTGGCAGGTGACCCAATTCCGCAAGTGTTGGCTAACATGTTGGATGACTGGTTATGGACACAAAGAAATCTCAAAAGATGACTGACAAATTAAGATCAACTATAATAGAGTTAAAATTCTACCCTTGGGTTCCAAAACTCAACTTCCCAAATACAAAGACATGGCAAAGGCATGGCTAAACAATAGTTTGTGTGAAAAAGATCATGGGGGAAAATATGTGAAGTCTTTCAATGGCAGCCAAAACAGCTAATCCACCCTTAGGCTATGTTAAGAAAGAGATAAAATCCAAAATGTGGGAGGTGGTTGCCCTATAGTTTGCCCTGATAAGTCTACATCTGAAGTACTGTGTTCGTTTCTAGATGCTCACATTTTAGGAAGATCATTGAAAAACAGAGATTGTCTAGGGAGAGCAACTAGTGTGTTGAGGGACCTCTGGAATTTATGTCATATGAGTAGAAGGAGCCATCTCCAGTCATCCCAATCTATATCTTGCCACTGGACCCAGATGGCTCCAAAGGAGGAAGTGAGACTGGTGACTCTGCACAGCCGCCCCTCTCTTGAATCCAATTCACTTATAAGTCATGATATCACCTTCCTGATGTCATGGTTCTCCTAGAGAATGGAGGACAAACAACAACATATGAGTAGCAGACAAAGAACTAGAGATGATTTAGATGGGCAAAAAGAAGACTGAAAGGGAACATTGGATAGCTATATGAAAGGTTGTCATATGGAAGGGAGATCAGATTTATTCTGCTTAGCTACTGAAGGAAATCAATCAATAAACATTTATTAAGCATCGTCTATATGTGCCAGGCATTATGTTAAGTGCTGGGAATGCAAAAAAGAAGCAAAAGTCAGTCCCTGCCTTCAAGGAGTTTGCAATCTAATGGGGGAGACAGCATGCAAACAAATAAACACAAAGTAAGCTACATATAGGATAAATAGGAAATAATCAACAGAGGGAAGGCACTAGAATTACGAGGGATTGGAGAAGGCTTCCTAGAAAAGGTAGAATTTTAGTTGTAATTTAAAGGAAGCCATGAAGGTGAGTAGTCCGAGTAGTCAGTGGAGGAGAGAAAGCATTCCAGGCCTGGGGGACAGCTAGAGAATGCCTGGATCTGAGAGATGGAGTGTTTCTTTGTGGGATAGCCAAGCCATTGTCACTGGATCAAAGAGTACATGTCAACTGAAAAGGTAGGAGGTGGGCTAGGTTATGAAGAGTATGCCAAACAAAACATCTTGTATTTGCTCCTGGAGGCAATAGGAGACCTCTGGAATTTATTGAGTAGGGGGATGACATGATCAGACTTGCATTTTCGGAAGATCTCTTTAGTGGCTGAGTGGAGATGGAATTAGAATGGGGAGACTTGAGGCAGGCTGTTGGAATAATCAAGGTGAGGTGATGAGGGCCTGCAATGGAGTGGTGGCAGTGTCAGAGGAGAGAAGGGGGCGTAGTTGAGAGATGGTGCAAAGGTGAGATAGACAGGCCGTGGCAAAAGATTGGATGGAGGGGGAAGGGCATTTGAGAGAGAGGGAGAAATCCAGGATGATTCTTAAATTGCAAGACTGAAGGTCTGGGAAGATAGCATTACCCTCTATGGTAATAAGGAAGGTAGGAGGAGGGTACGGTTTAGGGGGAAAGATAATGGGTTCTATTTGGACATACTGAGTTAAAGATGTCTACTGGACATTCAGTCCAAGATGTTTGAAAGGTAGTTGGAGATGTGAGATTGGAAGCCAGCAGATAGAGTGGGGCAGGAAAGGTGGATTTGAGAATCATCAACATAGAAATGGTAATTAAGTCCATAATGAGATCACCATGTGAAGTAGTACAGAGGGAGACAAGAGGAAGAACCAGGACAGAACCCTGAGGGACACCTATATACTAGCAATGTTTGGAAGCTGCGGCAAAACGTATTTCAGATCAATGTAAGTATGAAAGGATGGGGTGGTATTGGAGGGAATTAGGTGATGTAGTCACAGAAAGCAAAGCATAGATAATGGAGCTAACAAGGTGTTGTTGTGTTAACTAGTTGTTAACATTCCAGCAATCCTTTTAGAAGTATAAAATCTTGGTTTTACCTTGTTAAAGTGAGCATCCTCACTGCACTACTAAACGTTGGACATTCCTTCTTTGTGGGGCTGCTGGACACGGTTCAGAATTGGAAAGTTTTAAGTCATTTCCAAAGTAGAATCCTGAAGAATTCAGCCCATGAGAGAATCACTCTTGAAAGAGAGAATTTCTCTTTCCTCCCTTCCTTTACTTTGAAAGGCACTATAAATCCAGCAGGAGACACTGCATCCATCAGGGAGCAGAGACACAGACTCCAGATGTAATGATGCTGGGAGGAGTCTCCCCACCACAAAAGAAAGCTGATTCACTTTGTCCAAGTAAGATCAACTCTTTTTTCACTTATGGAAAGTCTGAATATCAACTAATTGCCAATTTTCTAGAAATCTCTCACCCCACTAGCAAGAATCAACTCTAGGTCCTTAGGTCCAGATGTCTTGCTCATTCCTGATCCAACTATACCCAGAGAAGAACCTTGTAAAAACCCATCAGACTTTACCAGTTTAGGAGTGTGCCCTTAATTCTACCCAGGATCTTAATGGATTTAACCTGTTTCCACTATTCTCCCTGACTGTCCTTTATACTGTAAGTTGTCAGTGAGTTATTTCAGTCAGGTCCCACTCTTTGTTACTCGATTGGGGGTTTCCTTGGCAAAGATACTGGAGTGGTTTGCCATTCTCTTCTCTACATCATTTTACAGATGAGGAAACTGAGGCAAACAAGATTAAGTGACTTGCCCAGGGTGCCACAGATGGTAAGTGTCTGAGGCAGGATTTAAACTCATGAAGATGAGTCTTCCTGATTCCAAGCCCAGTGCTCTATCTGCTGTACCATATTTAGTTGCCCTTATATTGTATGTTCCTTCAATAAAGCTGACTTGTTTTACCTTCTTGTTGTATACACCATGTTTCTTTGTATTGAACTATTAGACTTCTAAGCCTTCCTACACCTAAATTAAGGCAAGTATTTATTAAGCACTGACTATGTGCCAAGCACTGTACTGAGCACTGAAGATGCAAAGGAAAACAGGCCTGCCCTCATAGAGCTTTCATTTTAATGGAGAAGATAACACATACCCAAATACAATAGAGACATATAGAATAGTCTTAAAAGGGAAGACACTAGTAACTGAAGGGAAGAGTGTCCTAATTACTAAAAAAAAAATTACTAAAAAATTGCTAAATTACTAAAAAAAATTGAAAGGGTTTCTTGGGAAGTAATGGATTCTTTTTCACTGGCAATCTTTAAGCAAAGGGTTCTTGAGAATGTTGTAGAGTTGATTTCTATTCAAAAAGTGACTGGACTAAATGGGCTGTGAGTTCCCTTCCAACTCAAAGATTCTGTGATTCTAAATTTTATCTCCTTTCTAGACCAGGGCTTCTTGAACTTTTTCCACTAGCAGCCCTTTCAGCACTTCTTAAACTGTGGGTCTTGACCCTTATGGGGTCAAATCTAGACCACTGGCTTCACTCAGGACAGGACCATGTCTTAGCTAAAAACTGTATCTACCCCCTTCCCCTTCAGTGCCTAGCACAGAGTTTTGCATACAGTAGGAACTTAATAAGTAAAATTTTATGAAATAAAAATCATTCATTCATTCTAACCAACCTTCCATTTTCATGACAGTGAGTCATCCATGACTGAATGAAGCTCATTTTGGCCCACAGCCTCTAGGTAAATCCCTTTGGACTTGTCAAAGTTTTTCAACCCTTGAAAAATCTACCAACTTGCCATGATAGACCATGGAGGAATACCATTTCCTACGTTCACCAGTGAAACTATCTGTTCATCAACACTCATATCCCCAATCGCATTTATACTAGGTATGACTATAGAAGCAGGAAAATAATTCTCATACAGAGATTATAGAAACCAGTTGCATTCCTTTACAGCAGGCCTGTACAACCTGCAGCCCACCAAAGGATTTTGGGCTGCCTGCAACTCTACATTTTTCACTGACTACCCAAAATCCTTTGGTGGGCCACAAGTTGTGCTGGCCTGCTTTACAGTCATGCCTTATGCACATTATATATATAATATTATATTGAGGCAGCTACATATTATATGAATAAATATGAATATATGTTATATTGTTATATATTAACATATGTGTCATAATATAGAATGCATTTATTTTCTATTTCAAAACATATAATTGATATATTAATATGTATCGTATTATATAGAAGCAGCCAAGTGGCACAATGGATAGAGTGCTGGAACTGGAGTCAGGAAAACCTAAGTTCAAATCAGGGCTCAGACCCTTATTATCTGTGTGACCCTAGGCAAATCACTTAACCTCTGTTTGCCTCAATTTCCTCTTCTATAAAATGGGAATAATAATAGCACCTACCTCCCAGGGTTGTCATGAGGACCAAATGAGGTAATATTTGTAAAGTACGTATAGTACCTAACACATAGTGGTCATTTAATATATGCTCATTTCCTTCCTTCCATTATAAACTTATACAAATAATATGTGAAATGAATGTCATGCCACTGACTTCCTCTCTCCACACCCAGCCTCCCACCATCTGGTCAAAAATTCATATACTATAGAATATTTGAGCTGGAAGGAGTGTTAGAGATTATGTAATCATGCTCTTTCATTTTTCTGAAGGAAAAAGGGAGACCCAAAGAGGTTAAGTAAACATACCGACCTGCCGAAGGTCAGAAAGAAAGTCAGTGGCAAAATCAAAACTAGAAACCCAGGTCCCCCAACTTCCTAGCAACAAGAAGCAAGAAAACCTAAGATATTAAAATGCGCCAAAGTATCTTAGTGATGTTCCAAAATTTCACAAGACCCTGAACGAGAAACAGTGGAGAGGCCAAAGAGACTACCCCAAGTTTGGTTTCTCTCGTCTTCCTCTTCCTCCTTTTGTCTTTAACTTAGCAAAAGTGAAAGAGTGGAGAATCAGACCTCAGAGGATAAAACTGAATCATCAGTCCTTGAATGATTGAACCATCAAGAACCATCAGTTTGTATATTTGGAAATGCCAACAGATTGTTAATTTGCTCTTTCAAACACAGGCACAAAATGGCAGAAAAGCTACCTTCAGTGGAGGCAGCCTAGCTCAATGGAATAAGCACTGGGTCTGCAGTCAAAGGACTCGAGTTTAAATTCCAATTCTTTTTTTTAAAATAGGTAACTATTCTTTTATTATTTTGTCATTCTTACATGTATATGTACTTATACATATAGTACATTCAGCTTGTCTCCATTCTGCTAAAATATAGGATAAAGGATATAGGAGATAACTTTGTGGTTTGTTTATTTTTATTTCCATGAAGGGTGTGTGATTTTTTTTCTTTTTAAAAAAATTATTATTTATTTTTTATTTTTTTTTAAATTTTTTATTTTTTTCACTTATGGAAAGTCTGAATATCTGAATATCAACTAATTGCCAATTTTCTAGAAATCTCTCACCCCACTAGCAAGAATCAGCCCTAGGTCCTTAGGTCCAGATGTCTTGCTCATTCCTGATCCAACTATACCCAAAGAAGAACTTCCCTGACTGATTTATTATAATTTATTATTTATTTTTTACTTTTTAAAAAAAAATTTTGAGTTTCAAATTCTCTCCCTCCTTTAAGTCTCTCCCCCACCCATTGATAAGGCAAACAATATATCAATTATATATATGAAATCATACAAAATATATTTCCATATTAGCCATGCCACAAAAACTTAAAGGACCTTGTAAAAACCCATCAGACTTTACCAGTTTAGGAGTGTGCCCTTAATTCTACCCAGGATCTTAATGGACTTAACCTGTTTCCACTATTCTCCCTGACTGTCCTTCATACTGTAAGTTGTCAGTGAGTTATTTCAGTCAGGTCCCACTCTTTGTTACCCGATTGGGGGTTTCCTTGGCAAAGATACTGGAGTGGTTTGCCATTCTCTTCTCCACCTCATTTTACAGATGAGGAAACTGAGGCGAACAAGATTAAGTGACTTGCCCA
>NW_020954576.1:55094806-55095352 GCF_900497805.2 Vombatus ursinus | reverse complement strand
GGGTGCCACAGATGGTAAGTGTCTGAGGCAGGATTTGAACTCATGAAGATGAGTCTTCCTGATTCCAAGCCCAGTGCTCTATCTGCTGTACCATATTTAGTTGAACTGATCCAACCATTCAGGAGAGCAATTTGGAACTGTGCCCAAAGAGCTATAAAACTCTGCATACCCTTTGATTCAGCAATACCACTACTAGGTCTATATCCCAAAGAGATCATAAAAAAAAAGAAAAGGACTCACATGTACAAAACATTTATAGCAACTCTTTTTGTGGTGGCAAGGAATTGGAAATTGAAAGGATGCCCATCAATTGGGGAATGGCTGAACAAATTGTGGTATATAAATGTAATGGAAGACTATTGTGCTAGAAGAAATGATGAACAGGCAGAACTTCAGAAAAACCTGGAAAGACTTGTATGGTCTGATGCTGAGTGAAGTGATCAGAAACAAGAGAATGATGTACACAATAACAGCCATGTTGTGCTATGACTAATATTGATAAACTTGACCCTTCTCAGCAATACAAGGATCTAAGACATCTCCAAA
>NW_020954576.1:55079999-55094716 GCF_900497805.2 Vombatus ursinus | reverse complement strand
ATATCAGATTGCCTGCTGTCTTGGGGAGGGGGGAGGGAAGGGAGGGAGGGAGAAAAATTTGGAACTCAAAATCTTACAAAAACAAACGTGGAAAACTATCTTTACATGTAATTAGAAAAAAATAAAATACTATTAAGGAAAAAACAAAAACAAATATCATCCCCTTTGATCCTCACCACAAGCCTGAAAGGTAGGTGCCATTATTATCTCCATTTTACAGCTGAGAAAACTGAGGTAGACGGTGATTCAGTGAATTGCTCAGGGTCACATTGCTATTAAGTGTGTGAAGCTGGATTTGAACTCCATTCTTCTTGATTGCAGGCCAAATGATTAATCCACTGTTCCACCTAGCTAAAGTAAAGGTTGGAGAGCCCTTGGTAGGCAGTGTTTTTTTTAAAGATTCAGGTTTCAGGCAAGGTCTGGAGTAAGTAACTACTAAGATCCATCAAAATACTGAAATGCTCTAGTTCTATGATTTACCCAAGGTCACCCTAGAATGCTGGTCTCTGCTCTCAGTCCAATGCTTCCTCTATTCCACTATGGTTTCCAGCTCTGTCCTCACCCCTCATCCACACCTTCCCACAATTCTTGCTTCTTTTGCTTTTTCAGTCTTTTTCAGTCCTGTCTGACTCTTTGTGACCCCATTTGGAGTTTTCTTGGCAGAGATACTAGAGTGGTTTGCCATTTCCTTCTCCAACTCATTTTACAGTAAGAAAACTTGCTGGGCAAGCAGGGTGAAGTGACTTGCCCAGCATCACACAGCTAGGAAATGTCTGAGGCCAGATTTGAACTCAGGGAGATGAGTCTTCCTGACTCCAGGCCCAGTGCTCTGTGCACTATGGTGCCACCTAGCTGCAGCAGGTTCTTTGCTAGCTCTCATCTTTTTCTAATTAGTTCGTTCATTCACCTCTCACTCTCCCAAGCTGTAATAGAACTCAGTTGAAATGGTCTGGTCTTGAGTACCCTGGGCAGAGGTTATTTTCTCCCCTTCCCTCCAGGTTTCAGAAGAGATTTTCTTGGGATGCCTGTGAACCTGGGAAGTATTTTCCAAAGTTGCTGATGTCCCTGAGTTCTGCTTTACATTAAGCCATCTAGCTGCCTTGGACTTAAGACTATCTGAGTTCAAATCCGACCTCAGATACTTTCTAACTGCATGATCCTGGGAAAGTCACTTAACCTCTGTCTCAGTTTCCTCAACTGTAAAATGAGGATAATAACAGCACCTACCTGCCAGGGTTGTTATGAGTAAAACACTTAGCACAGTGCTTAACAATAATAGTAGGTACCATATAAATGCCTATTCCCTTGTAATCCTTCGTTATCTTTTGACCAATTAATAAATGCTTTATTCATTCATTATCTTCCTCCCAAAACTACCTTGTTTCCCACCTTCCCTGTTTTGTTGAGAGCACCACTGTTGTTCTAGCAGCCAAGGTTAGAAATATCAGAATCAGCTTCTTCTCTCTCCCTCACCCTCTTTATCCAATCAGTTGCCAAGTTCTGTCAACTCGACTGTATCTCCATAAATCTCTTAATAGTCCCCTTCTCTTCATTCATATCACATCTACCCTAGTTCAGGCCTTTTCCAGCTCTCGCTTGGATCATTGCTATGACATCCTACCTGCTCTCGCTGCCTCAAGTCTCTGTCCTTTCTAATCTATTTTCCATGCAGCTCCCGAAGGATGTTACTAAAACATAGGTCTGTGTCACTCCTCTGCTCAATGAGCACCGGTGTCTCCCTGTTGCCTCCAGAATAAAGTACAGATTTGACATTTAAAGCCCTTCGGAGTCCTTTAATCTGTCCCCAGTCTATCTTTCCAGATGAAGTTCATAGAAACTAGATTCCAGACAAACTAGTTTGTTTGTTGTTCCCCATACAGCTGTTCCCCATGCCTGGAATACGCTCTCTCTCTTTTCTCCTCTGCCTCTTAGAATGCCTAGCTCCCTTCAAAGCTGAATCAGAAAAGTATTGGTGGAGGGGGACCCCACTGGGGCTAGCTACGGTCTTCCCCTGTTAGAATGTAAGCTCCTTAAGGACTCAGACTGTCTTTGTGCCCCTAGTGCTAACAACAATGCCTGCCCACATAGTAAGAGTTTAAAAAATGTTTATTTTTTCATTCATTCATCCATTTGAGCAAGATCTTAAAGGCCCAATACAGTTTCAACAGGCAAAGATTGGGGTGGGGGAAGGAAGGGTCTATGAATAGATAATAGAAAAAAGGCACAGAGGGGCAAGAAAGTCTGGGATATGTCTGGGGAAACATGGAATAGTCCTGTTGAACTTGATGGAATAGCGAGTATATAAGAGAGAATAGTTTGAGAGGAGTCTGGAATAGTATCTTCAAGTTATTGAAGAATCAGGAGTTTTTACTTTATTTATTAGGTGGAATAGGAAGCCACTGAAGGCTTCTGAGCTGAAGAACATCATTTTCAATGCTGATCAAAGGTTGAAAGTGTTTACATATAAGACATAACTTTAAAAAAAAAAGTGGGAGCTCTTCAACCTGAGAAGATTAAGAAGGCTGAAGTGATGTGACTGAAACTTAGAAAATCCAGAGGAGAGCAAGCACAGGCTTTTTTGCCAAATCCTCTGATATAAAGTTAAGAACCTTGGAAATACCCTTGAAACTTAAGAGCAATAATGTTGGGACCCAGAAAATGAACTGCTACTTCAAACGGCGGGTAGACAACTTACAAAGCTTGTTAGTTCCAACAGGGCATACAGGCTGTAAATATAAATAGGTCTGTGAAAATCTAGATAAATTAATGAGCAATTGTCCATCATGGTTTATCGGAGCAGCGAGGGATGTTTGGTACCGTCATCTTCCCAGCAACCCCCGACATCCAATCAGCTATCTGGTAATGTTTCTATCTTCCAGAGATTTCTTCTATCTGACCCCACCCCTCTATGCACAAATAACCTTTCTAATAGTACTGCCATGATCATGTCTGCTCCCCTTCCCAGAGATCTTTGGCCAAATGAACACAGTATAATCTCTGGAGGCTGGCTTAACAACCAGGGGGCGCTTCTCGCCAGCTGCCTGACCATATCCCTCATAAAGGACCTAGGGACTAGCAGTCCCAAACTCACCCTGATGGCAATATGCCCAGTACAAGAGGAACCTTCAGAGAAAAGCCTGGCCCTCTGTGGTCCTCTTACCACTAGCCTCTTCTGTCTCCTAGCCCCACCCCTTTTGTGGGTGGTAGCACATCTTTCATTAACCTAAGAGGGTAGTGAGTTAGTTATCCAGTGGTTATCCAGTTAGATTCTTACAACATATGCCCACACCAACTGGAAAAACTCAACCTTCTTCCTTTCCTTAGTGTATTTCAATGGAATTTAGTCAAACATAGCGTAATGGAACCAACCACACAATTGTGAAATAATTGTATACTACTCTTTTCTATATTATAACCATAGAAACAAAACCCAAATATATGAAAACCATGCCCCTGCCTTTTTCACTAAGTGAGTGCCCTCACTCCTAAATCCATCTGTCCAGACCCTTTTGTGTACTATATGCTCTCCAACCCAAGGATTTAGAAACAGTTCTGGTGTTTAGAGTCAAACCTCCCCATCGTCTAAAGGCAATACCCCCCAAACCTAGGAGTTTCAAAGAATCTCAGAATTGGGAAAGCCTTCACAGGTCATTAATGAGTCTAATCCCTATATTGTTCCCTGCACAATATATCCACACTTGAAACCTTAAGTGAAGGGGAACCCACTATCTTCTGAGACAACATATTCTACTTTGGGATACCTCTAATTATGAGGAAGTTTTCCCTTACATGAAGCCTAAATTGGCATTTCTACAACTTCTATCCATTACTCCTAAAAAGACAGTTTGAGTGCTTTAGAGTCAAACCTTCTTGAGGGCAGCTTGAAGTTCTTTCTTAATCAATCACTAATCAATTACCAATTCCTCAGCCCCAGGCAAGCCCCTCTTTTTCTGCTGCTAGCTGCTCTGCTGTGGACATGCCTCCAGTTTCAGATCAGCTACATTCATAGCTGGCCTCATCCAGGCTCCTGCCTTCAAGGCTCTCAGCCTTGCTATTACAGGAAAATCACTCTTGGACCAGAAGCAGGTTTCCTCTATTGGTCCCAATGGCCCTCTTGACTTGTCTTTCTCATTCAAATTTTTTAATAGCACTCTTTCATATTAGGCATTCTATCCTTCATTCCCCATCACTTAGCTTCCTTCTCCTGTATGCATGGACCCAGGCTTTGCTCCCAGCAAGAAGGAGGCAGTGACAGAGGTAGCTTTATTTTACTACTCCCCTTCACATTCTCTACAGCCAAATCAAGCAGAACTACTCTCCATCCTGGACCATTCTCATCCTGACCTCTCTGGTCTCTATACCTTTGCTCATATCATCCCCTCTCATGACTGAAATAGATTTGCACTCTAGCCTCCTACCCCTTCCTTTGAGGCTGAAGTTATATATTACCTCCTCTGTGAAGCCTTTCTTGACCTCTTAGATGAAAGTGACCTCTCCCTCCTTAAATTTCTCCCAGTCCTTTGCGTGAACCTCTCTAGTCATCCTATACCTCTCACCCGTCTCATTCTCATAATAATCACAATTATTTATATGCTTAGGAGCCTAGGCTCAAGAATTAGAAGGGGCAGCTAGGTGGCGTAGTGGATAGAGCACCAGCCCTGAAATCAGGAGGACCTGAGTTCAAATCCAATCTCAGACACTTAACACTTACTGCCTGTGTGACCTTGGGCAAGTCACTTAACCCCATTGCCTCATCGCAAAAAAAGAATTAGAGGGGCCTTAGAGCTCATCTCATCCAACCCCTTCATTTTACAGATGAGTAAACTGAGACCCAAAATGGGATTTGCCCAAACTCACATGGATAGCAAAGTAGGGATTCAAATGTATGCCTCTTGTCTCTAAATCTAGTGTTCTTTCATCTCTTCCTTGCTATTTGTCCTTTCTTCCTTCTCCTCTCCTATTAGAATGTATCCCCAGTCTCCAGCCTAGGACCTGGCACAGAGATGCTGAATAAATGGTTTTTTAACTAAATTGAATCCTTAACCTTTATAGGACAATGTCACAGAGTTGTCAAGCAGAGTCCTGGACCAGATGGATCACTGGGCTAGCCTGGAGTGGGAGGTTCTTCTGATCTTATACACTGGCTATATCATGATTTGAAAAGGTTCTCCTTCTAAGGAGTGGAGGGGCATTCCCAGTTTAAAGCACTTATAGCCCCCAAAGAGTTCCCTCATCTTTCCATGACTTATTTATGTGGATGGTTTGGCAGCTTAACCCTAGAATATGGATCCTGCCTCATGTCCAGCCTTTAGCCAGCTGGGCTGTCAGGTCCATTTAGTGCACTTTGGCTCAGAATTGCTTTTAATCTCACAGGCTGTCAGTCAAGAAGTGGTCAATCAATAAGCAAACTGTTCTCCAGGCTGGGTTTTTGTGGGGGTTTTTTTCTCCTTGTAGAAAGTTTAATACCAAGAGCCTCAGAAACCAAACTCAGGTATATTTCATGAGGTTATAGATGAAAAGCCATAAGGGAACTAAGAGGGCATCTGATCCAACTCCTTCATTTTACAGATAAGGAAACTGAGGCCCAGAGAAATTAAGTGGCATGTCCAACGTAGCCCAGTGAATAAGCGGAAGAGTCAGAATTCAAACCCAAGCTCTCTGACTCCCAATCTAGCATTCTTTTCCATTATACCACAGTTCTATGTTCTATTTGAAGCCATCTTGATTGGTTTCTGAGTGGGTGTGAAGTTTAGTCTACGATATCTAACCTACCCCAGCTCAGCCCTGACTGTTTCACATCCCACTGAGCAGTCTTCCCAGGTCATCTAACCTTCTACTCTGCTGCTGCTGCCTTCTTACTTCTCCCCAACCTGCACCAGCACCTTGCCCACTGGGCCTCCAGTCCCTGGGAAGATTAATGTAATAAACTGTAGAACCATATCCTTGGGGCTAAGCCAGTTTGGTGGGCCACTGAGAGGATGCTAATTTGCCTAACTTACCATATCTAACCCCAGAGTAGATTCCACTGTTTCACAGCCTACCTAGCTGGGCAACTACTATATCCATCTCACATGGCCATTTTAAGGACAGATAATTCACATTTCTATGCTATCTACCATCTTGTCAGCCAACCTGAATATCACACACACACACACACACACACACACACACCCCACACATATGCCTGTACTTTTTACCTGTTACCATGGACACAGTAATCAACAAAACAAGTATCATTGATATTGGAAAGGGGATGCCAATGACCACCCTATGGATAATATAATACAATACAATAAGCATTTATTAATTGTCCACTATGTGCCTGTGCTAAGTGTTGGGGATATAAATAAGAAAGATTGTCCTTGCCCTCAAGAGGCTTACAATCTAACGGGGAAGACAAGACATGAAAAGAAGTGAAAAAAGGAGAAGGAGTGCCAGTGGGTACACAAGCCAGGGACATGATGATGATATGATGATGGAGTCAAAACCAAGCAGAGTAACAAGTGACAAAGGAAGAGGTGGCTAGGGTTCTGAGCCTCTATAAAGGAAGGATTTGGGAGGAGTTTTTTGCTCCTCCCTCCAGCCATCTAATCAGAGGGGCAGAAGCAACTGAGGGTTCAGATGAGGTGAGCATACCAAAACTGAAGCAATCTCCTTAATGATGAACTTCCCGGTAATGAGTTTATCCTAGTTGGGAGAGGGAGGGGTGGTGAAGAAGCTGATGATGGATGATGGGATAGTGGAGTGAAAACTAAGCAGAGCGGGGGCAGCTAGGTGGTGCAGTGGATAGAGCACTGGCCCTGAAGTCAGGAGGGCCTGAGTTCAAATTCGGCCTCATACCAAACACTTGACACTTACTAGCTGTCTGACCCTGGGCAAGTCATTTAACCCCAATTGCCTAAAAAAAGAAAAGAAAAAGAAAAAAAAACTAAGCAGAGCAGCTGATGGCATAAACTAACTCAGCACCCCCAAGACTCCCCAAACCAAAACTCCCTTCCCTAGCCACCCACCACATTTAAATGTGTTGTCACCCCTATTAGAATGTAAACTCTTATAGGGCATTTTTTTATATTCATGTTTCCAGAACCTAGTATAATGCCTGGCCCATAACTTATTTAATGCATCATTTTTCATTCATTCATTCATTCATTCATTCCATAGAAAGAAGAACTATGAATCCAATAAAGGAATGGACCGTTGGAGAGGGAGTAAACTCCCAGTCACTAGAAAAATTCTAGCAGAGGATAATCAGATGTTCTTAAACTTTTTTTGTGCCACCAACCCCTTTGGAAGTCTAGTAAAGCCTATGGATCCCTTCTCAGAGCTGGAAGGGACCTGAGACCTGAGTCACCTGAGTCACCTCTTCCAACCCCCTGGTTTGATGTATGACGACAGAGATGGAGTGACAGGAACCGTCCCATAACCAGTGTCAGAAATGGAATGTGAGCCTAGGTCTCACTAGCTGGGAATCCAGCATTCCATCTACTACTCTGCTAGAATGAAGTCTCTCTCTCTCTCTCTCTGTCTCTCTCTCTCTCTCTCTCTCCCCCTCCACTGGGGGAGACCCCATCTCCCTCCTCCATCCATCTACCCAACCACCCACTTGGAGGCAGCTAGGTGGTGCAGTTGAATCTTGAGTCAGGAAGACATGAGTTAAATCCAGTATCACATACTTACTAGCTGTGTGCCACTGGGCAAGTCGTTTAACTCTGCTTGCCTCAGTTTCCTCAACTGTAAAATGGGATAATAACAGCACCTACCTTGAAGAGTTACTGTGAGGATCAAATGAGACTTGCAAAGCACTTGGCACAGTTCCTGGCACCTAGTAGGTGCTTTGTGAATGCTTATTCCCTGCCCCTTCCCACTTGGTGCCCACCTCCATACAGCGATTCTTTACCCACCTCTCCCTGGCTTCAGCATGCCATTGGGGCAGTAGCAGCTGATGGGGGAAAGTCCTAAAGTCTACATCTCCAGCTTTGGCTCCACAATTGATGCCATAGTTAGTTGGAAGGTGGACTTTCTTGGGGCACCTGCCTGCCCCAATTGACCTAGGCTCAAATGAGCATGACAGCAGACTTCCTGAGGTGTGTGGCGACCTCTGCTGGTACAATACAGGTACAGCCTGCAGTTCAGGTCCTTTGGGGGAAACAGGAGGGCTTTGCTGTAGTTGTCCTGATTCTCTTCCTACTTCCCTTAAGTTCCTAAGTTGGGTCAATCCCCCTGTGAAGTTTCTCTGTGGCATCCTGAGAACCCTTCTGCTGTCATGAAAATGCCACCCCTACTAATTCTGGGAACCAGGGACATGGAATCACCATGTTCCAGAGCATGTTTCAGAGCAGGATGGAACTTACTCAACCCTCCAGTCTATGCCCTTCATTGGAGGGATGAGGAAACTAAAGCCCCCAAAGGGAAAGTGACTAAGCTAGCAGAGCCTGGCAAAACCAAGACCAGAACCCAGGTCTACAGCTTAATAATAATAATAATAATAAAAACAAGTTTAAGATTTGCAAAGAACTTTACAAATATTTTCTTATTTTACCATCACAACAATCCTGGGAGGTACATGTTATCATTATCCTCATTTTACAAATAAAGAAACTGAGGCAGACAGAGATTAGAAGAAACTGAGGCAAGACAGAGCCTTCAGGAGACTCACCCAGGGTCATATAAGTAGTTAGGCAGGATTTTAGACTCAGATCTTCCTGACCCAAGTCCAGCACTCTGTCCACTTTGCCACCTAGCTACCCACTTTGTGGTAACTCTCGACACTACCCTGTCATCTACCAATCACCATTAGAGGTTGCACCACCTGGCCTGGCCATCCCCCTACCCTCCTCCTTTCATAGGCTCCCATCTCCACCAGCAGTGTTGGGTAGTGAAGAGAAGACTAGGTTTAGAGTTAGACCTAGGTTCAAACGTGGGCTCTGCTATTTACTGCCTGTGTGACCTTGGGCAGATCACCAGAGCTTTCTTATTTCCTCAGTCAATATGCATTTAATAAGGGCCTATTGTGTGCCAGGCACAATGTGCTAAGCCCTGGTTTCCTTGATCAGAGAGTCTGTGTGTGGGTTCAGGGACAGGCTTCTAAGATACCTTCAAACTCTGGAGCTTGTGAATAAACCCCATGATCCCACCCCCACTTTCCCAGAAGTGGTAGCATTTTATTCTTCCAGGACCTCTACCCAGAGGCCTGAGCTGGTCCTTCAAATAATAGAATCTTTATCAGTAGAAATGGCATCATCATTCCCTATGCTGCTGTCAAAATAGTGCAAGAAATAGACAAACTCTTCCCCATGTGACCAGACAGGCACTCAGCCTGCATCTGCCCAATGCTTTGATTTGAGCAAAGGAGCAGAGATCTTATTTCTTTTCCTCTCTCCTTGCCTCCTTCTGTCTCCGTGCAAAGGTGAGAGAACCAGAGGGTTGCTATGGACACTGTGCTTCTACTCCCTCTCCTCAGTAATCATACAAAGACACCCTCCCTCCCCAGCGGAGTTCAGTTCTCTAATTGTGGCAACTCAGAGGGCAGGAGGCAGCCCATTGCCCCCAGCCCCCGGGGGGTTGTTAGGCCGTGTGAGCAGCTAGAAAGAGCCCCTGGTGTTAGACAGGCTAAGGAGGTGAAGAGAGCCACGAGATGGAAATTACCCGAGATACTGGAAGCAAGCCTATCCTGTGTGTGTTTAAATTGACAAAAACAATGTCGATTTAGCTAAAATTAGAAAAGCAATAGTGCTTTCAAGGACTCCCCCTCGAAACAGAGGACAAATCTGTGGCTATCACCCTTGAGGCCAGACATGAGATGGCCAGGAGGAGAGCCTCAGTATCTCACAGTCCCAGTAGCATGTGCATCTGCTGGGCCCCTGCAGCTGTATGCAGAAGCAGTCTCCCTCCTTTCCTCTTCCTAACCCCCAAATCTCTCCAGTCCTCTTATAGAACAACAACAGGTTTAGGAATGGGAGGGAAGGTTCCTAAACCAGCGCTCCTGATCACCCACTAGTCTGCTGAGCCCTAAGGATAGCTCAACCCTCAGGAGTTAGAGCCAAACTCTTTGAGCATCCACTATGATGGAGGACCAAGGCCCAACCACCCTTTAGTGACTCTGCAGATGTGAGCTCAGCCTCAATTTGAGTGAGAGGGCTCAGAACTCAGAGCCGACTCATTTCAAGCAAGCACCTTATTCTGCTGGTTGGGGCCCTGTTGGTTTCACCTGTAAGATCAGAAGATGATGAAAATAATGATAATGATCACTGACATTTATAGAAGCACTTTAAGGATATTTAGAGTTGACAAGGACCTCGACCAGCATTTGATCTGACACTTTCATCTTACAGATTATAGGAAATTGAGGCCCAGAGAGAAAAAAAATTACTCCCCCAAGATGAGTTACATAGTAAATGGCAGAATGAGGATTTGAACTCAGATCTTCTCACTAAATGCAGTCTCTATCTGAGGGTTCTTAACCTGAGGACCATGAACTTTTTAAGTTAGTAACTGTTTTTCAGTGTGATTAGCTTCTTTAATAATCCTATTTGTTTTATTTTGTATATTTAAAAATATTATTCCGAGAAAGGGTTTTCACCAGACTGACAGAAAGGTCCAAAAAGATTACCTTATCCACAAGTAACCAAAATAGGTTACTATGCAAAAAAGCCCATTTTTGTTGTTCAACTGGGTCCAACTCTCCATGACCCCATTTGGGGTCCTCCTGACAAAGATACTGGAGTGGTTTGCCATTTCCTTAAATAGAGTTAAGTGACTTGCCCAGGGTCACACAGCTAGGAAGTGTCTGAGGCCTGATTTGAACTGAGAAAGACGAGTCTTCCTGACTCCCAGCCAGAACTCTATCTACTGTGCCACCTAGTTGCCCTCTATCATGCCTATTAGACTCAAAATCTGTGTAGTTCACTGACTCTGTTGGTATGAGCATGGTAGGAATGAGGCCATGGGTTTGATCCCTGTGTTGGCATTGTTTTGTTCTATGGCTTCCATGGATTGTACTCCCCACCCCAGTCAACTGTCTATCAAATGCATGCACTGGTCACAGCCGAGTGAGAAAATATAAATGAATCCGTGTGAATTTACCCCTGGCAATGCCTCAAGCTCTGACCCAATGGAGGTTCCACCATGAGACCCATAACCTGCCTGGCAGGTTTATGTGTAGTCTTGTGGCAACGCCAGCTTTCTGGCTCCTGCAGGAGAAGCAGATGTCCACGTGACCACAGACAATTACACCAAAGGCCATAGAGGTGGATCAGCTTCACCCATCAGCAGTGCCTGTCTGTGTATCTAAAAGGCAGACACAATAAGAACTATCCCATGGGTTCCCCCATGGCTGGTTTTCCACTCCACTCTGGTTATCTGGTGTGTCAGTACTGAGATAGGGCTGTGCTCTGATGTAATTGGTCAGCAAGGAGAATGAGGCTTATGTTCTCAGATGCAGACAATGTAGGAATTTGTTTGGTTTGACTATGCATATTTATTACAAAGGCTTTGTTTTTATTTTTCCTCATTTAGGAGAGGGGATTTGTAGTAAGAGAAAAGAGAGAAGTTAGGGATGGGGAGAAAGAAAGAAGAAAAGAGAAGAAAGAAAGAGAAAGAAAGAAAGAAAGAGAGAGAGAGAGAGAGAGAGAGAAAGAAGAGAAGGGAGGGAAGGAAGAAAGAAAAATAAGGAAAGAAAGAGAGTCATTGAAATTCACAAAAGAGAACAGAAAGAAGGCCTGAAGGACAGCTTTGAAAGTTGCAAGCTAAATGTATTATAGACTTTTTTTAAAAAGCAAGCTATGCATAACAGAGATTTGTAGTTTCATGTGCAACCCTCTCTGTTCTACTGTGTATATAGATGTGCTCTTTTTAGTTGATGTTTCAGAATTTTATTAAATAGACAAGTTCAGAATTTTTTATCAAGGGGGGAAATCAAACAACGAAAAGATATGATATTTAAGGCTTTGAAACCCCTGAAACTATGAATGACTCTCTCTGCCACCACTATATGTCTGATATTCCCTGTCCAGGGTCCAGAACTTTAGTCTTTGACTCAGAATAGGGCTGTCTTCTCTAAGTCTCTTGTAAAATGGAGTCCTATTGTGAAGCCCTGCTTGCTCTCAAGGGTAGGCAGGCATCAGGGAGTAATCTCCTTTAAGAAGGGCCAACAAACAGTTTGGCAGGCTTTGAGACTGCTTGGTTCAGAGACTCCCTCCTGGGGCAGAAATATTTGCAACCCCAACTTTATTGTATAACAGGCAAGAACCAACCAACCAAGAAAATCCTCACTACTGGAAAAAAACAGCTTGAGCACCTTCCTTCTGACAAGAACCCCCTAGGGTACTCACCACATAGAAAGGAAAAAACATATGAGTTCGGGGAACCAACCTGGGTGATAAAAGCCAGGGGTTTCCTCTGAGCTAACCCAACCCACGCTGGACAAAGAAGAGGCATGAGAGGTGAGGCTTATTTCCAAGAAGGATGATTTTTCTTCTGCAGCAATTTGTGACTTTTCATCCAGTTCTTAGAAATGATGCACCATGTCATCAGAAAGAGGAATGTAAGAAAATCAAGTATTAATAGTATCCCAAAGTACACATTATTTCCAAGAGACCAGGTGGGAATCACATTCCCTATTTCTTCCTTGCCATGTTTCTACCTCCTGCTATATAAATCTTTTCTTTCCGAGCCCAAGCTATTGTTGATAGGTTCTCTGGAGAAAAACTACCAGTTAAAGCTGATAGAGAACAACTTTGATCTGAGCTTTAAGACCAAAACAAACCCCAACCAACTAGCCAACCAATCTCTCCTCCCCACCCTCACTCTGAGGAAGCCAAGATTGAGATTGGCAGTTGGGAAAGAGGCCTGACGAAAGGAAATTGTCTAAAAACTCAGTCATAGCTAAAATTCACATAGTGCTTAAAGGTTTGTCAGGTGCTTTATATACATTATTTCATTGGATCTTCAAAACAAGTCTATGGGGTAGGGGTTATTATTTCCATTTTACAGATGAGAAAACTGAAGTACAGAGAAGTTAAACGACTTCCTCGAGACTACACAGCTAAGTAAGTGTCTGATCCAGGATTTGAACTCAGGTCTCCCTGACTCCAGGTCAGTTCTATCCACTTCCCCTGAGGACCACAGTTCTAGGCCTTTTCCCATCTGATGTGGAGAAGCTACCCTGAGACCTAGCAGTGATGGGGCATTATAATGCCTTGGAGAAAGTGTGAATCAAACAGCCCCTCCACGCCTCAACCCCCACGTTTTAGAAAGGACCCAGGCTAGCTGGTATTTATCCAGAAGACAGAAACCAGGATTCTGAGGACCCTGGAGATCATACAATGCAAGGATCAGTTGAAGGAAATAAAGATGTTTAGCCTAGAGAAGAGGAGATTTAAGAGGAAACTTGTTTGGTTATTCAGTCATGTCTGACTCTTCGTGACTCCATGGTGTCTACTGAGTACAAAGCATCTTCTTGGCAAAGATGCTGGAGTGGTTTGCCATTTCCTTCTCCAGTAGATTAAAGCAAATAGAGCTTAAGTGACTTACCCAGGGTCACACAGCTAGTGAGTATCTGAGGTTGGATTTGAACTAAGATCTTCCTGATCTTCCAGGCCCCGAGTTCTATCTACTGAACCACCTGGCTCACTCTGGTGGGGGAATGGGGGGTGGACTTAGTTGTCTTCAAATATTTAAAAGACTGCCATATTGATTACACTTGTTCTGCTTAGCACAGTAGAGCTGAGCTAGGAGCAACTGGTAGACGTTTCCCAGGTATAGTTAGGCTTGGTAAAAGAAAATTTTTCCAACAATCAGAGCAATTCAAAAATGGAATGGGCACTCTCAGGAACTAATGGATTCTCCTTCACTGGAAGTTTTCAAGGAAGGGCAGGGTGGCCAGTTGTCCAGCATATTGTAGAGGAGATCCCTGTTTAGTCACACATTGAACTGATTGGTTCCTTCCACAAGACCCAAACAAGGAGAGAAGAGCACTCCTGGCATGAGGAACAATTAATGCAAAGGCCTAGAGAACAGAGATGGAATATCCTATACAAGGAACAGCAAAAATGCTAACTTGATTGGACTGGAGTGTAAGTGAAGGGAAATCATTTGGGATTCTGGGATCCTGAGATTCAGAAGCTATTATCCTAATTGGGATGTTTTCCCCTGTAGTTTAGGAAACCCTGCCCCTGTGTCCAGAGTTGGTTTTAATTACAAATTTAACAAACAACTAAATAAAAATAAAGAATTTCGTTTTATGGGATGGTTCTCTGGAATTGAGGAGAGATGCTGGGAGAAGTTCTATTGATATGAAAAGCAAAAGTTATCAATAAAATTTCTTTTGAAAAATAACAAATAAACAAATTTAACTAGCAGCTCTGAGAGTGTAATGGTGACCAGCAGTGGCACTGATGCCTTTACCTCCAGAAGCTCAGTAATGAAGCCTGAGAGCTGCCCTAGAAATGGACTGAGGATAAGCTAGTGTACAGATGGGAAGGCTCAGTGTCTGCCCTCTCCACCTCCACCAGAGAAGCTTCTGTGCCTGCCTTTGGGAAGCAGTGGCAAAGGGCAAGGAGGGAAAGAGAGAGAGGACAAGACTGTTCTTGTAACCCCTGATGGCATGATCTTGGCAGCGTCAAGCCGGTGTTGCCATGCCCTTTACTCCAATCCACGCTGCCTGACCCCATCTTTCCAAAGAACCATTGACCTCTCTCTCTCTCTCTCTCTCTCCCTCT
>NW_020954576.1:55079812-55079879 GCF_900497805.2 Vombatus ursinus | reverse complement strand
ATCTCCCTCTCCCTCTCTCTCTCTCTCTCTCCCTCTCCCTCTCCCTCTCTCTCTCTCTCTCTCTCTC
>NW_020954576.1:55073667-55079748 GCF_900497805.2 Vombatus ursinus | reverse complement strand
TAGCATCAAAGTTTGAGATTATGAAGTGAACCCCAACAAACTTGACTAAGCAGAATTCTCCCCATGGAGAAACATTCAGTAAACAAATATCTAGCGTCTACTGAGTGCAAGGCACTGTTAGGTGCTGAAGAAATCAGATATAAATAAGATAGAATCCTTCCCCTTGATCCAATTAGACATTTATTAAGTCCCTACTGTGTCAAGCACGGTACTGGGCACTAGAAGGAAAACTGGATGATATTACATGTGGTTCCTGCCCTCAGGGAGCTTATGATCTAATTCCATTGTTGTTGTTCAGTCATATCTTATTCTTTGTGACCCCATTTGGTGTTTTCTTGTCAAAGATACTGGAGTGGTTCGCCATTTTCTTCTCCAGCTCATTTTAGAGATAAGGAAGCTCAGGCAAACAAGGTTAAGTGACTTGCCCAGGGTCACACAGCTGGTGTCTAAGGCTGGATTTGAACTCAGGACTTCCAGACTCTAGGTCTAGCATTATATCCACTTTGCCACCTGGCTGCTCTATGATTTAATAAGGGTATACAGTATATACACAAATGATAATAATAACATATAAACCCATATGGAGAAGGAAATGGCAAACCAATCTAGTGTCTTTACCCCCCTCAAAAAAAAAAAAACAAAGCCCAAATGGGATCATAAAGAATTGAATACAACTGAAAAATGACTGAACAACAACAAATAATTAGATAACATGATAAACATACACGAGGCACAAAGAGCCGCATGAGGCCTAAGGAGGGAAAGGTCATCTTTCCATTGGCAGGTAAAAGAAATGAGGATGGGGAGGAAGCCAGCAAAAGGGAAGGTGTTCACGCTTGAACCTGACCTTAAAGGACAGGTAGAATTTCAAGGGTAGCTAGGTGGCCCAGTGGATTGAACGCTGGGCCTGAAGTCAGGAAGACTCATCTTCCTGAGTTCAAATCTAGCCTCAGTCACTTAGCTGTGTGACCCTAGGCAAGTCGCTTAACCCTGTCTGCCTCAGTTTTCTCATCTGTAAAATGAACTGGAGAAGAAAACGGCAAATCACTCCAGCATCTTTGCCAAGAAAACCCCAAATGGGGTCACAAAGAGCCGGACACAACTGAGTGTCAAAAAAAGTTT
Source organism: Vombatus ursinus (assembly GCF_900497805.2). Taxonomy (NCBI): domain Eukaryota; kingdom Metazoa; phylum Chordata; class Mammalia; order Diprotodontia; family Vombatidae; genus Vombatus; species Vombatus ursinus. The sequence continues at coordinate 55,078,626 of NW_020954576.1, read as the reverse complement.
ACAAAGCATTTTATGGCTTCAGGCTGGGATTCCAGGCAGGAGAGAGGCAAGCCTCTGTTTATTTTTCTCCCTCAGTTCAGTCTTGTAGCCATTCCCACGTCTCGTTGATATGCCAAGGGACAGTGGAAAAGAAGAAGCCTGAGTCAGCCAAAGATATGATGGAGGAGAAGGTTAGTGCTTCAAAAGAGCATTAAGAGATCATCTGCTGTTTCCAATTATCCATGCAGCCTTCCCCTGTCCCCCCAAAAATCACCATGGAGAATTGGGAGCTGAAGATATTTGCCTCCCCCTCAGTAATACTAGTTACTGGCATCAGTGAAAGGATTATATGCTCCAAGCAACTGTAGAAAGGAGATGCAGAAGCTGTCTTCGAATCAGATTTTTTCTTTGTAGGATTACAGGATCATTAAGTCTAAAGCTGGAAAGAATGTTAGAGGCCTTCAAGGCCAGACCCCTCATTTTAAAGATGAGAAAACTAAGACATGAAGGGGTTAAATGACTTGCCCAGGGTTGCACAGCCAGTATCTGAGGCAGGATCTGAACCCAGGTCTTTCTGACTGCAAGCTGAGCATCCTATCTGCTCCACCTTGAGACCTCACCATTTTTATCTTTAGGCAGCAGTAAGGTTCCTCTGGGTCAATCAATCAATCAACATTTACTAAATGCCTACTGTGTGCTAGGCATTAAACCAGGTGCTAGAGATACAAACGCAAAAGGAAAACTGTCCCTACCCTCAAGCAGTTTACCTTCTCTTAGCAGAGATAACATGTAAACATACATAAAAGACATAGATATATAGATATACATATATATAGAGAAGAGATCCCTGTTTTGGGGGGGGGGCACAGCCAGGTAGCACAGTGGATAGAGTGCAAGGCCTGGAGTCAGGAAGACCTGGGTTCAAATGCAGCCTCAGACTTTAGCTGTGTGACCCTGGGCAAGTCACTTCACTCTGTTGGCCTCAATTTACTCATCTGCAAAATGAGCTGGAAAAGGAAATGGCAAACCACTTCAGTATCTTTGCCAAGAAAACCCCAAAAGGGGTCACAGAGAGTTGGACATGACTGGAAACAACTAAACAGTCTTGGTAGGAGGGCAGTAGGAGCTGGGGAAGCAGGTAAGACTTCATGTAGAAGGTGAGGTTTGACCTGTATCTTGAAGGAAGCTAAGTATTCTATGAGGCCGAGATGAGGAGAAAATCATTCCAGGCAAGGGGCACAAGCAGTACAAAGGAGATGGGAAATGGAGTGATTGAAGTTTATCCCAGTGAACTAGGAACACACCTTTACTCATACCATCCCATAATGAATAAGAAACAATATGAAGGCTAGTATTAATGGATCATAAAGTGAGTGAAGGGGGATAATGTAAAATATAACTGGAAAGATTCTTTGAAAGACCATTGGAAGGTACAGATAAGCTGATAAAGGGGAAGGAATAAGCGTTTATTACATGTCTACTATGAGCCAGCACTATGCTAAGTGCTTTACAAATATCATCTCATTTGATCCTCGCAACAACCCCGGGGAAGTAGTTTTTATTATTATCCCCATTTTACAGTTGAGGAAACTGAAGTAGTCAGTGGTTAAGTGACTTACTTGCCAGCTAGTAAGTGTCTGAGGATGGATTTAAACTCAGATGTTCCTCATTCAAAACCCAGGACTCTACTGCACCACCAAGCTGTCTGTTAGAGCTCGGTGTAAGGTGTCAGGAGCAGCTAGGTGGTGCACTACATAGAGCAATGGCTCAGGAGTCAGGAAGAACTGAGTTCAAATTTGGTCTCAGATACTTATTAGCTGTGTCACCCTGGGCAAGTCATTTAACCCTGGTTGTTTTAAAAATAAAATAAAAAATAAAAGCTAGGTGCCTTCATCAGAGCCCCCAAAAAGGTTTGGGAGATTTTTTTTTTTTTTTTACTTCTTGTAGAACTAGAAGTCTTGTCCCAACTGAAGGAATGATGAACTCTGATAAATGTATTGATATACTTAGAAGCAGAATTGCTACAAAATTACACAAATTTCCAAAGGGAGATGGGTTACTACAACATGACACTGGATCATGCCAAGTGACATAAAAGGTTAATAAAGTTATCCAAAAGAGAGAGATAAGCATGCTCCAGTGGCCTGGGAACTCACCTGATTTAAACCCCCAGTGAAAACCTATGGGGCATAATCAAGGCTATAATTAGAAAAGAGTACCATTTATCAAAGGTACATTTAATATACAATGTGAAAAAGAATGATTTCATGATGAGAAATTAAAGAATGTGTGTCAAAAGGCAGTGAAGGTAATGGCAAATTGGGGCCAAAGAAGTGACGGCAGCAAAAAGACATATTGAATATTTTTTAAGATTTTAAGGTATGAGGTTTGTTATATTTCAATAAATTTGATTTAAAAGAATAAGGACCATTAGAAATATGCTTATTATAATTGTACATGTATAACCTATATCAGATTGCTTGCTGTCTTAGGGAGGAGAGAGCATAGGGAGAGAGGGAGAAAAAAGTTTGGAACTCAAAATCTTATAAAAGTGAATGTTGGAAACTTTCTTTACATGTAATTGGAAAAAAATAAAATATTATTTTAAAAAAGCAAAACAATAATAATAAAGACCAGTACAAAGAGAGAATCTATGAAGTTTATCCTGGTGCAATGGGACCTCACTTTTACTCATACCATCTCCTAAGCGTGGAAGGCATTCTTGTTCCTCAAGGCCCAGATCAAGAGCCATTCTCTTCATGAAGGAAGGCTTCTTTGATCTCCCTAGCTAGAAGTCATTTCTCCCTCCTCTGAACTTAGAGAAATTTTGTACTTTTTGTACTGTTCCTCAAACACACACACACACACACACCATTCTCCAATTTGTATCATAGCTATTTATGTCTAGGTCTTGTCTTCCCAGTCAGAAATTATAAACTCTTTGAGGACAGGGAACATCATATTTATTTTTGTCTCTCTCTGCCTCCTCCATTCCCTCCCTAGCATGGTACCTTGGATGTAGAAGGCACTTAGTGAATGTTTGTTAAATTGGATGGGAGTTGATTTGAACACATAAACAGCTGTTCACTACTGAGTGGAATTTGGAACAAGGTGGGTCTATCCTGAACCCCATCCAAAGGAGATTTAGTTTCAAAATGGGGATAGTGACACTTGCAATAATAATGAGCATAATATGACTCACACAACCTACATGAAACTAGGAGGGTACAGAGAGAAGATAGAATTAGGATCCAGAATACACTCAATAGCCCAAGACATTGGCCCTAATCTAATAAGATGAAATTTACTAGCAATAACAAGTCTCTTACTTGGGTTGGGAAAAAAAAATCAACTTTACTTACAAGATGAGAGAAGCATAGCTAGATGAAGAAGAAAGGGAACAAATATTTACTAAGCATCTACTATGTGCTGGGCATTGTACTAAATCCTTTACACATATAATTTCACTTTATTCTCACAACAACCCTGGGAGGTAGTGCTATTATTATCACTCCCATTTTACAGATGAGGAAGCTGAGGCAAACAGAGGTGCCTAGGGTCACACAGCTAAGTGAGACTGAGTTAGAACTCAGTTATTCCTGACACCAGACCCAGCACTTTATCCATTGCACCACCCAGTTACAATTTGCTTGAAAAAAAAAAAAACACAATCTGGATAGTGGACTGCAAGCTCAACAGTTTAGTGAACCCCAGGTGGGAAAATCCTTTCTAGCAACTCAGATAAACTATTCTGGAATTTATAGTCTTAGAGAGTTGCCTGGGGGCACTGAAAGGTTAAGTGATTTGCCTGGGATAGCAAAGCCAGTATGTGTCAGAGGCAGAATTTGAACCCAAGTCTTCCTTACTCCAAGGCTGGTTTTCTTTTCTTTTTGTTGTTGTTGTTGCTTGCTGCTGGTGGTACGTTTGTTTTTTGTTTGCTTTATTTTTTGCTGCTGCTGTTGTTTTTATCATCATCATCATCATCACTAATATCTCATTTTCTCATCTTTTTTGATAGGATTCAGATAGAAATAGTCAAAAGGACCAGTCTCCGTTCTATTATTTTTATGTGTTGAATGTACTGGGAAATATTGCATAGCTGGATAAAATAATCGCTCTTTGTAATTTAATAAACCTATTAAGATGTCTGCTCACCTTCTGTAGACTCACTGAAATCATCATTGGGCCAACTCCAGTAGCCAGCAGAGCAACGGGGGTGACATATATCTCATCCTGTTCCCACATTGTTTTAATTTCTTCCACTGTCTCTATATTTAGAAATTTTTTCATTCCAAGTAGTTGGGAGATTTTGAGTTTTCAGTATGGTGACATCTAGTAAAAATATTATTCTTAAATTTGTATAGATTGATGTATATGTCCAGACAGTTGTGGGCAATGGTTCTGCCTGTATCATTAGTGGTATTACAGTGGATGACAATTCTGCACGTTAGCTAGTGTGTCACAGACATTGCCATTAATTTCACAGGCAATTGAAGGAAAAGAGATTCTCATCTACAAGTTCCATCTATGAACCAGAGAACTCTCTACCTGGAGCAAATTCAAATGAACTTTTATAGTAACAGTATTATAAAAAAAGAAGAAGAAAGAAAAACTCAATGGGAAGGACAAAATATAATGTTTTCAGCTATGATTTTGAATTATTCATTGTTCAGTTGTTTCAGTTATGTCCAATTCTTTGTGACCCCCATTTAGAGTTTTCTTGGCAAAGATACTGGAGTGGTTTACCATTTTCTTCTCCAGCTCATTTCACAGATGAGGAAACTGAGGCAAGCAGGGTGAAGTGACTTGTCCAGGGTCACACAGCTAGGAAGAGTCTGAGGCTGTATTTGAACTCAGGAAGATGAGTCTTGCTGACTCTAGGCCTGGTGTTCTATACACTATGATGCCACCTAGTTGCCTGTTGAATTATTTTCTTTATTAATTTATTTTGATTTATCAACAATCACTTCCATATGCTTT
>NW_020954576.1:55073057-55073657 GCF_900497805.2 Vombatus ursinus | reverse complement strand
CTCCACCAACAATGCATTAGTGTTCCAATTTTCCCATATCTTCTCCTGCCTGTTGAATTATTTACCAAGGAGAATAATTGCAATGTGGGTACACCCTTGCAAATATCCAGTCAGAAGTTCTGATTTTATTGACAAGCTAAGAATGTTGCCTATCCTGATCTGATTCTTGGGAGATTAAAAGCACACTCCCTAGTCCTCACTTGGTGATGGGTCAAAGGGAAACCAAGGACACTTTCACCACACAAATCCTTAATTTTTACTGCACAAGGAGGCCTTAGTGCCATAGACTTCCACATCACAAAAGACCTCATTATAATGGTCATTGGATTTTAGCTCTGAAAGGAACTTTAGAGGTCACTCACCTCATTTTCCAGATGAGGAAACTGAGGCTATAAGAGGTAAAGAGACTTAACCAATTTTTTTCCTCACTACACCAGAGGGTCCCCCCCATAAGAATTTCTCAGTGTAGTTTGGTTTTCTGATAGCTCTGGATTCAATTCAACAAACATTAAGTACAGCAGCCAGGGGCAGTTAAGTGACACCATAGTGCACAGAGTGCCAGGCCTGGAGTCAGGAAGACTCATCTTCCTGAGTTCAAAT
>NW_020954576.1:55050521-55073020 GCF_900497805.2 Vombatus ursinus | reverse complement strand
TTCAGATATTTCCTAGCTGTGTGACCCTGGGCAAGTCACTTCACTCTGTTTGCCTCAGTTTCCTCATCCGTAAAATGAACTAAAAAAAGAAATGGCAAATCACTTCCATATCTTTGTCAAGGAAACCCCAAATGGGGTCACAAAGAGTCAGACACAACTGAAATGGCTGAACTGCAACAACATACAAGGTTCTATCTAGGCACTAGAGCTGCAAAGATATAGTCAGGTGGGAGAGGGAGGAGATTCCCTCCCCAACTCCCTTGGAGCTCACTCAGTCACTATTCCTGGTTCCAAGCAACTACAAGGAAAATTAGGTGGGACTGCTTCCAGCCACATATGACTCATCGATGAGGGGCTTGTACTGTGAGATGACAAAGAATCCCATTATTGTCTTCAGAGCCAGAAGAGCTGATGATTCAGTGAATGTACAAAGGGGATAGGCCTATCCCCTCATCCTCTCTTCCCTTCTGTCTCTGAATTGTCAGAACTGTTTTGAGAGTTAGGTATGGTAACTGACCCAATTCCCTGACCCTGGCCTCCATGAAGCCACAAGTATATATTCTGCCTAGGCAAGCCTGAGTTTAGGTTTGGGCTAACATTTCGGTGTTTCCTTTTTCTGAGCAGCTGACTAAGTAGCAACCTCGAGATGGACATGTCCAGGCCTGAAGGCTCCACTGTGAATTTGAGATCAGGAGGTCTGAGGAGAGGAATGGCAACAGTCATCAGAATGGTGGCATGGCACCCACCAGAGAGGCAATGACTAATGGCAGGGGAAGCTTCTGTATCCAAGAGGGCAGCCACCAACAGGAGAATTGGCCCAAGCTAAGAAGTTTTATCAGAAGACACATACAGGAAGTTGTTTGGACAGGCAGAGCCAAGGTAAAATGTAAATTGCTTAATTAGCAGTCCTGAAAACTGCTCTATGTTCTGATCAGGTTTAAGATCAGCCTTCCAGCAGATTACAACAGTAGTTATAACTTAAGCTACTGAATTCCATTCAATTAATGTATGTTTGTGAGTGTCCTGTGTTTAATACTTTTTATGTGTGTAACTATGTCATACTTGCGGGCAGGTAGGTAACTCTGGATAGAGTGCCGGGCCTGGAGTCAGCAAGGCTCATCTTCCTGAGTTCAAATGTGAGTAGCTGTGTGACCCTGGACAAGTCACTTAATCTCGTTTGCTTCAGTTTCCTCATCTGTAAAAAGATCTGAGAAGAAAATGGCAAACCTCTCCAGTATCTTTGCCAGGAAAATCCCAAACGGGGTCATAGAGAATGGCACATAACTGAAATGACTGAACCACAATTTCATGCCTGATTTATATTATCTACTGTTGTTGTTTGTCCTTTGCTCTCAAAGAAGACCATGACATCCGGAAGTATCAAGTACCTTTCTTATTCCCCTGCCCTTTTTTTTTTTTTTAGGCAATTGGGGTTAAGTGACTTGCCCAGGGTCACACAGCCAGTAAGTGTCAAGTGTTTGGTCTGAGGCCGGATTTGAACTCAGATCCTCCTGACTTCAGGGCCAATGCTTTATCCACTGGGCCACCTAGCTGCCCCATCCCTGACCTTTTTAAGAAGGTCCTGTTAGCGGTAAGGAGTGGCTAAGGGTGATCCAATGAGTGTAAGGCCAGAGAGACTACCCCTGCCTCATTAGAAGCAGGCTTCCCCAGAACTGAACCCAGCCCAAACCATATGTCTGGATGTAGAACAAGGAGTGGGATCAGTACCCTACGAGGCAGTTAAGTGGTGCCATGGATAGTGTGCTACGCCTATAGTCAGGAAGACCTGAATTTAAAGCCAGCCTCAAGCTCTAACTTAGCTGTGTGACCCTGGGCAAGTTACTTAACCCCTCTGTGCCTTAGTTTTCTCATCTGTAAAATGGGGGTAATAATGGCATCTACCTCATAGGGTTGTTGTGAGGATAAAATGAGATGACATTTTAAAAGTGCTTTTCGAGCCTTTAAGTGCTATATAAAAGCTAGCTATTATTAACCCCCTACCCCCCCTCAGCTCCTGTGATGATAGCAGCAATTCCTCAAGGTTACAATGACAAAAACACAACAATCTCAGCCCCCAAGGAGCTTACTTTCTAACCGAGGGAAACAACATACACATAAATGTAGACAAGTTTCAGGAGGGAGGATCAAGAAAGACCTTGTGTGTAGAAGGTGCATTTGAGCCATATTTAAAGGTTTTTTTTTTAATTTTTAGGCAGTTGGGGTTAAGTGACTTGCCCAGGGTCACACAGCTAGTAAGTGTCAAGTGTTTGGTCTGAGGTCAGATTTGAACTCAGGTCCTCCTGACTCCAGGGCTGGTGGTCTATCACTGAACCACCTAGCTGCCCCATCTGAGCCATATTTAAAAGGAAACTACAGATCCTATAAAGTGGAAGTGAGGACAAAGTAAAATGGGAAACTCAGAGGACCCCTTGTGCAAAGGCACAGAGATTAGAGAGGGTGAGCAGTGGGACAGGCCACACCAGGGATACTGGGCAAATGTCCAGACACTAGATAAACTCACAAGGGCAGAGCAGTTGATCCAGGAAGGCCTGAGGAGCAGGCAATGGGTGACCGTCTGGACAAGTGATCAGAACAGCAGGGAAGTCTGGCCAATTTGGCAATAAGTAAGAGATCCGAGCAGACAGGTGGGTGCCATCAGGAAAATGCATTCTTTGGACCCAGGTGGATGTTTTGGCCATCAGGCAAGCAAGTGGTGCACAGTATAAGAGAAGATTGGCCACAGATACTAAGTACACAGAGGTCCAAGTAGGCAGATGGTCAGGACCACAGAGGTGTGACAGGAGCAAGTCTCTATTATTATTCAGGAAGCTCTGTGGTCTTGTGGCTTGAGTCCAGCTCCCAGGAGTATGTGGTGTACTAAGACGGAGACTTAGCTAAACCTAGGGAGAGCCAGAGGCACAGGGACTCAGTCCAGTTAGAGCACTTGGTCGCTATGGATAAGACAATAACTCAATATAAGCTTGCTGTAGAAGGTCAAGGTGGACTTGATATTGGTGGTCTGGAGGTCTTCAAGCAAAAGCTAGATGACCACTTAGAATGAATTTATAGATGGGATTTCTGTCCAGGTGGGAGTGAATAATAATAGCTAGCATATATGTAGCACTTTTAGGCTTGCAAAGTTTTTTACAAATATTATCTCACTTCATCCTTACAACAACCCGAGAAGGTAGGTGCTTACCCCCATTTTACAGATGAGGAAACTGAGGTAGATAGAGCTTAAGTGATTTGCCCAGGGTCACACAGCTAGTAAGGTCAGATTTGAACTTAGTAGTGTCCTTTGACTTCTTCTACCTAACTGTTGAATAGGCCCCAGGAACTGGATGGGGGGTAAGTCTTGGGGGATGGGGGGTGGGAAGGGTGTTAGGTGGTGCCAGTTGGAGGGGGTGTGTTGGTCACTCTGATAGCTTAAATTAAAAAAGGGGTTCAGAACTTGATCTTATCAAAACAAGAAGCACATGACTGACCCAAAGTTTATCTAGAGTATGTGCCCGAACTGAGTTCATTAGAGAGACTTGAAAAAGGAATCTTATTAAATACTATTTCAGTCAAATACTTCTAAAGCAACACCTTTTGTGAAAGTTAACAGACAAGGCAGATAATGCAACCAGCTGCATGGGGCCAAGATTTTTAATTTCCTGTAGAAAAATCTGATGATAATCTGTCTGGAAAGGCTTCAACTCAGGTGGGGATGTAGAAGGCCTAGACAAAACTCCCAGCATATTTAAACACCATGGACACAGTCTCTTTAGAGAGGAGCTTTGTAACTTACTTTCTTGCTGCCCAAATCCACCAAAATTATAAACTTTTCCTTAAATGCAAGTCTGTATTTCCTTTGGAATACTCAGAGTAGGAAAGGAGAAAGGAAAACCCCAAAGGATTTCTCTAGCTGAGGCAGAGAAAGAGGAAACAGAGGGAAAGAGAAAGAGAGAGGAGGAAGAAGAAAGAGCTAGGCATATATCACAAAGAGGTCAAAGACAGAGGCAAAGGACTCTTGTGTGCAAAAGTATTTATAGCAGCACTTTTTTGTTGTAGTAAAATACGAGAAACAAAATGGGTGCCTGCCAATTGGGGAATAGCTGAACAAATTGTGATATACGAACATAATGGAATATTATCGTACCAGATGAAATGACAAATAGAACAATTTGGTGAAACTCAGGATGATTTGTATGAACTGATGCAGAGTGAAGTCAGCGGAACCAGGAAAAAAATTTACACTGTGACTACAATAATGTTGTTGCTTGTCCTTCATTCTCAAGGAGGACCATAACATCCAGAGGGTGATGAATTGGATTTAAGTGAGGGAGGGCTGTGCAAAGTAACCAGCCTCATTCTCTCCTCCAGAGCCATCTGAATCCAGTGGCAAGATATAGATCAGGATGAGTGGAGATGTCCCTGGATGTAGTGGAAGACCTTGACCTTTTTAAGCCAAGGTCTTTCCAGGTCTCAGTTTGACTGAGACAATGCCCATCTGATGATTAAGGCTAGTTAAGAAATGAGACAAAGAATAGCTTCTTTTACCTAGTCAAAAAACAAAATTAGTCAGGGAGGGGAAGACCCTCAGGATTTCTGGCCAAAACAGAAACAATTGCTATTTACACTCACTCTGAACCATCAGTATCCAAACGATGACCAAGGGAGGCTTGGGCTGGGACCTAATTGTTGGTCAATCAATGACAGACAGCGTGATTTGGATTTAAGGCATGGTCCTTAAAAAGAAATCTAGTCCATAAACCCCAAGATTTCTTGCAAGGTTTCAATGATCAAAATTCATATTCCTTTGGGCAAAGCACCCTCAGGTAAGTGATACCCTACCACAATAATGTAAAGTACTCTGAAAGACTTCAGAACCTGGGTCAGTATAGCAGCCAATCATGACTTCAGAGAGATAGTCCACTTCTTGGCAGAGAGATAGTTACTAAAGGTATAGATGAAACTTATATTTTCAGCAAATGGGCTGATTTACTTTGCTTACTTGTTACAAGGGAGAGCTTTTGGGTGGTCCTGGGAAAGGGGGTTAGTAGCTAGTGCTAATGAGGCAAAAAAATGAGAAAAGATTGTGGGGCAGCAGTGGAAAGTGCCTAGCCTGGAATCAGGGAGAGTCATCTTTCTGAGTTCAAATCTGGCCTCAGACACTTACTAGCTGTGTGACTCTGGGCAAGTCATTTAACCCTATTTGCCTCAGTTTCCTCATCTGTAAAATGAGCTGGAAAAGGAAATGGCAAACCACTTCAGTATCTTTGCCAAGAAAACCCTAAATGGGGTCATGAAGAGTTGGAAATGACTGAACAGCAACAACAATTTCTTCAAATAAGATATTAAAAAATAAGAAAAAATAGATTAATGAAATATTTTTAAAATATACAAAGGATAATAATTAGTAGCTAGCATTCACTATGTATCAGGTGTTTTACAAATATTTTCTCATTTTATCCTCACAACCCTGGGAGGTAGGTACTAGTATTATTATTATTCCCATTTGACAGATGAGGAAACTGAGGCAAACAGAAGTTAAGTGACTTGCCCAGGGTCACACAGCTAGAAAATATCTGAGGGCAGATTTGAACCCAGTTCTTTTTCACTGTGGGCCCAGTGCTCTATCTGCTGTGCCACCTAGCTACCACAGAGAGCAAAACCAAGTTCAGAAAACACAGACAAGGACAATTTTTTACTAGAGTTAATTTTAAATTATACTTTAAAAACAAACTATGTGAAACAAGTTCACAATCTCATATACAATCTGTTTTTCTCTTCTTTGTATATTATAACGTTCATATTTATTAATGTTTGCTCATAATAGGAACTGGAATCAGAACTATTTCATTGTGACTTCATTTATATATGGAACTCCCAGGTGAGGAAACTCCCTGTACCATTGCAGGTCAGCATCTTCTCTGTTATTTATGATCTAAGAGAGCTCACTATAGCACTGAGAAATTAAGGGACCTGCCCAGAGTCATACAGTCAATATCTGTCAGAGGCAAAACTTGAACCCAAGGTTTCCTGGTTTTGAGGCCAGCTCTCTATTATCCAAATCATGCTATCATGAGGACAGAGTAAAAAAAATGAACATCTATGGTTGGGTTGTTTTTTTTTTTTTGAGGCAATTAGGGTTAAATGGGGTTAAGACTTGCCCAAGGTCACGCAGCTAGTAAGTGTCTGAGGCTAGATTTAAACTCCAGTCTTCTGACTTCAAGTTCAGTGCTCTATCCACTGCTCCACCTAACTGCCCTACATTTATGGTTTTTAAAAGAGAAGAAAAAAACAGAAAGAAGAAGAGAGAAAAAGAAAGAGGAAGGGAGAGAGCAGAAGGAGAAAATAAGAGAAACAGAGAGAGAAAGAGGGAAGGGAGAGACTAGAAGGAGAGAGAAAGAAGGTAATGATGGAAAGAGGAAGAAGAGAGGCAGAAAAAGAGAGGGGGTAAGGGGCTTCCAAAAAAATCACATTTTCAAGCTTTCTTTTTCAACATTGATATTTACCAGTTCATTCCCTACTCTCTCTAGCCAACTTATACAATGTTAAATTGTTAATTTAAAATGTTAAATTAAAATGTTAACTTTGTATAGTGGAGGGGGTGGGGGAGATGCTGAATTTGGAGACAAAAGGTCTGGGTTCAAATTCTGAGTTTGCCATTACTTACTCTATCACTTCCCCTCTGGGACTTAACTTTCTCATCTGAGAAATGAAGGAGTTAGATGAGATGATTTCTGAGATCCCCTCCCTCTCTGACATTCTAGGAGGACAGAGGCAGAGAATGAGAGAAACCGAGACAGGGGAAGCAGACACGAGGAAGGGAGACAGACAGACAAGGAAGGAGGGAGGAAGAGGGAGGGGGAGAATCTCTCTGTTCATACATACTAGGCTTAATGATTTTGTGTGCAAAGACAAGATCATTTGCTGTTTGGCCCGTAACCTTACCCAGCCTGGCAGGATCCAGATGTTTCCAGGTCCCAGATCTGGAAGGGTGGATGGATTGAGGGTTATTATTCATAGAGGCCTCCTTAAACACACAGGACACTTAGCAAGATGTGGGAAAAGATGAAACCAGGGCCCCAGAGAGAAACTCTTCCTTCCTGATCTCAGATCTTTGGACTCTGACAGTGTCAAGGGTCATTTTCTAGCTCAGCATCCCTGTGTCTCTCATGAAGCTCTAAGATCCTTTTATAATCACACCATTGAGTCCACAGCCTTCCTCAACCCATCACCCCAAAATAGACATCTGCTCAAATGGCAACTCCAGGACAACAATTAAATGCTAGGACATCAGAGCTGGGGCCATCAGCCCTGCAAGAAAGTTGGTAAAATTCGCTGTCAAAAAGACTTCAGAAATCACCTACTCCAACGGTTGCATATTTCTGAGAAAAAGAAAAAAGAAAAACCAAATGAGGCCTAGAGAGAAGTGGTCTATTAAAAGTCAGTCAAGGGAAAAGCTGGGACTGGAACCAAGTCATCAAAGGATCATAGATGTACTACTAGAAGGAACCTTGGAGGTCATCTAATTTTACAGAAAAGGGAACCAAAATCGAGAAGTGACTTGCCCAAGGTCACACAACTAGAAAGGGACAGAGCCCCAGATCCTCAGACCCCAACTCCAGTACTTTTTCAATAGTCAGTAAATATTTATTAAGCTCCTACTAAGTGCCAGGAACTATGCTAAGCAGACCTGCACAACATGGATTTCAGTCAGCCTGCAAAAAATGTAGGGTTGCCACTGCGCATGCTCCCTTGTTTGTCACATGACCCGAGGCAACCAACCATCCTCAGTCTGTCTCTAGTCTAACCTATCTGCAGGCCAAAGAAGTTCAGCCTATTTTAATGTTGGCCCCTACCTACTACTAAGCTATGCAGGTCTGCCCTAGAGATACCAATAAGGAAAAGAAAGATCACCCCTGCCCTCAGGGAGCTTACAATCCAAGGAGTGAAGACAATATACAAAAGGAAGCTGAAAAATGGTGGCCTGAGCTACCAGAGGGTCTGGCCTATCACTCTTATCCACTATGCCACCAGCGGCCCTAGTAATAAATGAAGAGATGGTAAGTTTCCATTACATCCCACTGTCTTGGAGTCTCCAGACACCAGTCCTGTATTCCCCCCACTGCACCACACTGCTCTGCCTCAGAAGTGAATAGGAGGTAAGCAGAAAACCCTGGAAAGGTGGGTGAGCAAGAGGGCCAGAGAGATCAGCTTATATAGAGCAATGTCCAGGCACCAGGGGCTGCTCCCACAGAGAGGACCCGTTGGCTCTACTGCTGGGTTAGGGAGCCTGTTCCAGTCCCAGCCCTGGCTCCAGGGACAGTCTCCTTGGACACCTCAATCTTCGGCACTCTGTGCCCTCTAGATTTGACTGATCCCTGGGCTCTTGGGGGGATACTGAGAATGCTAATGTATTGGCTTCTGGAAAGGGCTCAAAGTGCTTCAGCTAAAAGCCTCGCACCCAGCCCAGGCATGCACCCAGCTGGGCCATAAATGTTAATGAATGATGATGAAATGCTAAGAATAAGTACCCCCTCCCCTTCCCTTTCCTTCTGCATTGCCTTCTCTGCCCTCTCATCCAAGCCTACATGCACAGGTCCTCATGGCTATACAGAGAGGCCTCCCCCCTCCTCCTTTTCCTTATACCTGGGGCTGTTCTTAAGCCCACTAGACCTAGGACCAACATACTAAAGACTTCCCCTCTACCATCAAAGAAGCAGCCGACATGTGCGGGGCCAGCATTACAAGTCACAGAAGGATAAAGTTAGAGCTGGGAAAGGCATTAGAGACCATCTCATCCAATCTCACCTCCAACTCCCAACCCCCAACTCATTTTGCAAATGAGGATACAACCTCAGAGAGGTGAAATGATTTGCCCCTCCCAGCCTGGAGTCAGGCCCACTTGAAATGAAAACTGGACTCAAATACTTCCTAGTTTTGTGACCCTGGGCAAATCACTCAACCTCTGCTTGTGGTCAGTTTCTTCAACTGTAAAATGGGGGTAATCATAGTATCTATCTCCCAGGATTATTGTGAGGATCAATGCAATAATACTTGTTAAGTGCTTAGCACAATGCCTGGCATGTAGTAGGTGCTTAATAAATGCTTGTTTCCATCTTTCCTTCCAACAGCTAGTTGAGGAAAGATTACCGTTCCCATAACTCCCATGCTCAAAAATTGCTCCCTATTGCCCTGCAAAAACTTCTGAACTCCTTAGTTTGGCATTTAATGTTCTTGATTACCTGGCACCATTCTGTCACATTCTGGACAAGCTGGACTACCCACTGACCCCATACATCCTGCCATTCCTGCACCTTTGCTCCCAGCATTCCCCATGGCAGGAATGTCCTCTTTCCTACTACCCTATCTTTGAAGCTCTGGAGCCATCTTCTCCAGGAAGTCTTTCCTGATCCTCCCAGTTGGAAATGATCTTTCCTGCCTTGAAACTCACAGGACACTTTGTACTCCCCTTCTGTACTTGCCACATTCTATTTCCCATTACTGCTATTTATGTATCTTCTAATAGATTGTATCCTACCTGTGTTTCTAATTTGTGAAGTTCTCAGCCATATGCTCCTTGAGGTTGAGACTTTGTATTAAGCTGTAGAACCTCCTAGCTAAAAGGCATTTTAGAGGTCCTCCAGCTCAACTCCCTCCTTTTATAAGTGAAGAACATGTGATCCACAGGGGAAAGCCAAATGGTGCAAGGGATCAAGAAGACCTGAGTTCAAATCCAGAATTAGACACTTACTAGCTGTGTGACCTTGAGCAAATCATTACTTCAGTTTCCCTAATTATCAAATGAGGATAATAATAGTACCTACCTCCCAGGGTTGCTGCGGGGTCCAAATGAAATACCTAGAAATGCACCTAGCACTAAGTAGGCATTTTATTCACATTTATAAGTCTCCTGACTCTCAGGCCAAGACTCTGCCTTCTGGAAGAGTAAAGGAAAATAAATAAATGCCTAGGTAACCATTGTCAGCCCCATAAACCTCAGGATTGTCTCTATCCCCTCCCTAATTTATAAAGTTGATCCAGCTTGTCTTCTGCTAACCTTCTCCTTCAATGCATCATCATACTGCTGCTGTGACCCAGGGGTCCATAAAAATTATAGCTTTATTTATTTGTTTATTTATTTGCCTGTTTGTTTATGAGGCGGGACTTAGCAACAGTAAGGCAAAGGCTCCGTGCATAGACCTGAACCTGAACCACGCATCTCTCAACCTAAGACTGAGGCTACCTGAGTATGAAGGGACTGGTCAATTGAATTGGGGCATGGTCCCCAGAGGATGAACTTGGCTTGTTGTTGTTGTCGTTATCACAGCAAATCATGAAATGATTTGTTATCACAGCCAGCAAAGGAAGTACCCACCCCCAAGGAAATTACAGATCCTGGAAAAAAAGTTCCAGCCTGTGGCCATTCAGAATTTCAGGGGGCCTTGAATTTTCAGTCTGATGGGAATAGAAAATGTGGGAAACAGGAATCGGAAAATCACACCGAGCTCCATTTTCTCCCTGAGCTTGATCTTCCCATGATCCACAAGCCGCCGTTGCTCAGAGCAACTTCAAAGAGTCAAGCTTCTGGAGCCATTTTTGTGCCTGGCTACTGGTGTTGAGGGGTCCAAAGTCAGGTGCTCCCAGTGCCTGGAAAAAGCACAAATTAGATAACCAAGTCACGGAACACTGAGACATGACTCTAGTTAGGAGTTACATGGATTTCCTAAATTCAGGAAATAAGAGTATTCCTGGTATCAGTCTGAGTCATCATAGCCAAAGTCATGATAAGCTATTCCTACTCCCAGAACCAACAGTCCTGTGCAATTGCCAGGACACACACACTACACAGTATATACTACACACTCATACATGAGCAAACACAATGTACCTTTATAAAAATATGCATATATGTGCATATACGAATATATGTCCATTCTGTGTATGGACTTGCAATGTGGAGGCTGCTAGGTGGCTCAGTGGAAAAAGTGCTGGGCCTGGATTCAGGATGACCTGAGTTCAAATTCAGTCTCAGACACTTACCAGCTGTGTGATCCTGGGCAAGTCACATAACCCTGTTTGCTTTAATCCCCTGGAGAAGGAAATGGCAAACCACTCCAGTATCTTTGTCAAGAAAACCCCACATGGGGTCACAAAGAGTCAGACACAACTAAATGACTGAAAAACAACAGTGGTTGTTCGTGTGTGCTTAAATGAACATATACATGTGAAAACAAAACTGATGAGCTGGAACTAGCAATAAGCAAGGCAGGCAGTCATATAGGGTACAACTTATAATGTGGGAAGGGGGGGCAGGTAATGACAGAGATTTTTTTCCATTGCTTTCCTTTTAAAATGTACATATTTTAATGTTTAAAAAAACTCATCATAATAATAGCTCACATTTCTATGGTGCAGTAAGGTTTACAAAGGGAGATCTTAACTATCACCTGAGAGGTAGTGCTTGTAGCACCATTACCATTTTGGAGATGAGGAAACTGAGGCTCGGAGAAGTGAAATGATGAGAGGTGGCCTAATGTGGCTAGAGAGTCAAGCTCAGGGTCAAGGAGAGCTGTGTTTAAGCCCTACTGCTGACACATACTGGCTATGCAACCTTGGACAAATCATTTAACCTCTTAATGCCCCGGGCAATTCTCTAAAACCATAAGTCACAGAAGAAGTACCAACCTTCATGGGTAGAGGAATTTCCTCAATGGGAGTCCCCTCTACCAATTAAATCACACAGGCCTGGTCTAAAAACAAAACAAAACAAAAATGCCGTAGAGTCAGAGGACAACAGCATTCTAAAGCTCAAGGAGACCTTTAGCAGCATCAAGTCCACGCCCCCCCCCCTCATTTTACAAATGAGGAAACTGAGGTCCTAAGGATGAAGTGACTTGACCCACATCACACAGACAGTATGTGTCAGAAGCTGCATTGAAACCCAGGCTTTTCCTACTCTTTTGTGACAAATCATGTTGCTCTTATTAAAAACAACAGCTTCAGGGCCTCTGGTGAGCACCCAGGAGTGGGGGTGGGGGGTGACCCATGACAAGCTAATGCTCTGTCCCAGATCAACTCCTCTCCATCTTCCCAGCAGCCCCCTGGGGTGGGAGTTTCTGTCCAGGCCAATGTTAAGGTCTCTCCCACCCACAAAGAGCTAGGGTTTTGGCCACTGCTCCAGCAAGCAGGCCTTTGCCCCAGCCCTCTCTCCAGGGCAGCCTCTCCTCTTCTCCATTCTTCCTCCTGTCTCCCTGCCTAAACCTGAGGTCATGGCTACTCCTTTAAAAAAAAAAAAACTTCCTTCAGTGCAAGACTTATATAATATGCCCTCTAATCTCCTTAAAATGATTTTGACAGAGATAGTAATATCAGGCAGTCAAAAGAGATTATAGGCAACAGCTGGGGGTGGGAGCTAATAGAGAGCATTGCCTCTGGCGAGGCCCCTGGCAGCATCTCCCCTCTCCAGAAGTTGCTATGGGGGCAGCAGGATTCAACTCCAATCCAGGAATTAAAGTCTCTTTATGCTGTGTCAGCAACAAGTTCAAAACTTAGAAATGTGTGTCTCAGAGGCATCCCCTTTATGTGCTGAAATGAGGTCTAGGAACTGTATAGTCATTTCTTGGGGGGAAGATGGGCCTCTCAGTCAAAGAAGTCAGGATCAAAGACTCTAAGGGCAGGAAGAGACTTCAAGAATTCAACAAATCTATCCCCTTTGTCTCTAAACTCTTCCACTCCCCCCTCCCAATATCTCTTCGGAGTGAGATTCCAAGTCACCTGCTTAACCTTAGACACTTTGTCAGGGTTATAAAGCACACATCGGGAAATTCTTCCCACTGTCTAACCTTGATCACACCTACTACACTTTCCCGTCCTTCCTCAAAGACAGAAAGTTCTTAGAGCTTAGCAGGAATGAATGAAGAAAGCATTCATTAAGTGCTTACTGTGCACAAAGTGCTGTGCTACATACTGAACATATAAACAGAAAAGTAAGGCAGTCCCTGCTCTCAAGAAGTTCACTTTCTTTTTTAAATTCAGATTTATCTTATTTTCAGTTCCAAATTATCTCCCTCACTCCTCCCCCTCCCTCCCTCATTAAGAAGGCAAGAAAAACAAAACTGTTAAAAAAAATTTTAGTCATGCAAAACAAATAACCACATTATCCAAGGAAGAAGGAGGAAAGGAAGGAAGGAAAGAAGAGAGGGAGGGAGAGAAAGGAAGGGAGGGGGAGAAAGGAAGGGGGAAGGGAAGGACAAAGGGAAGGAGAAAAGAAAGAAAAGAAAATATGCTTCATTCTTCACTCTGACTTCATCAACTCTCTGCCTGGAGTCATATAGAGTTTTTCATCATGAGTCCTTTGGAATTGTAGTCAGATATTATGTTACTCAAAGTTCCTAAGTCTTTCAAAGTTAATTATCTTTATAATATTGCTGATGCTGTGTAAATTATTCACCTAGTTCTGCTCACTTCACTTTGCACCAGTTCATATAAATCTTCCTAGATTTTTTCCGAAACCAGGAGCTTGGGTTCTAATGGAGGAAACAACACATGTTGTAGATTTCAGCTGAAAGTCAGATGGAAAGGTCCCATGGTTTTTAGGTTGTAGCAGGAAAGTAGATGCTAGCATCTCTTCTTTAGTGTCATTTCTACGAATAAAATTTTATCAGTTTCTGATAATGAGAGATTGGACAGTGCCTGAGACATTAGTGGCAAGAACTTTCTTTTATGGGTCATCAGTAGATATGATTGTAGTACCTGCCAGAGCAATTGTTTCCCAGGATAATGGTTGAGGGCACTGGGCTGGAAACATTGCTATTCCCAAGGGTCTGGGTGTCAGTGTCCTGAACTGTCTCCCTCAGTGTCTGAGGGAAGATGGTGGTCAAGGTAGTGGTGTTTTGACTAGCCTGGTACATGCTACCTCCTGTCTCTCCCTCAGGGTGCCTTGCTGTTTCAGCTGGCCTGTGGGTGTCAGCTGATTGGCAGTTGGTGGCAGACCACTGGCCCCTTCTCCACAGGAAATAGTGCCCTGAATGATCATTGTGAGGGCTAGGATGGCAGCAGGACCAGTGGTCTGGGGTTAACCATGAGTTAAGGTCCCAGTTCTAAAACACTTCTCCTTTCCCTGTTATCAAATCTCAAAGTGACTTATACTTATTTTGTATATCTAGTATAGAGACTAGAGGGAACTCTTTCTGGGATTCACAGGTACTGCTCCTCCCTACTGTGTACCCAGCCATGAACTTGTGTACTGAGTTAATTCCTAAGGAAGCCTGACCTCTCTCTTCTCAGGGAATGAAGCAAAAATTGGTTCATCACCCCACCACCACCACCACAGGTAGTCTGGAAACAACTTTATTTTGGGGTATAGCCTAGGGTTTCTCAAAAAGAGATACGGGGGGCATGGATGGTCCCTAACATACAAATGTGAGTTAGATACAGGACAGGTAGTTTATTCCTACAGACAGAACAATACTAAGCATGAAAAGGGTCACAAGAGCACACTAACAAAACAATTTGAACAGAATTTAGAAACTTAATTTATCCTGTTTATTGTAACCCAGGTTATAATCTGTTGGGAAGCTGATATTAAGCCTAATGAAGACATAATACAGTTTGTCTAATTAGCCATTTCACATTTCACCTGTGCCATGGTAAGCAGCAAATCGAAAAGGCAGGATTGAACTTCTCCCTGGTGACTTCTTCTTTTGATGGCAGTCTAAGTGCTTAGGCACCCACCCTCTCCTGGCTGTGGTCAAACTGCCCAGAGCAGGTGTTTCTCCTTGACATCAGCTATTACTATCTAGGGGACACCACTGCTGCCACTTTGCTGGTGGGAGAAGCCCCATTTCAACCATAAACCTCCAGGCCTTTCTAGTTATCACAAGGCCCAATACCTAAGTAATAAAGACACAGAAGGGAAGCAGCCCCATCCTAGGCACTTGTTTACTCATTGCTTATGGTGACCCACTTCCACATCCAACCCTCCAGATGATGCAGGATCATCCTCACTGCCTCAAAGCCAGAAGGAAGAGAGCAAGGAAGGGGCAGAATGCCCCTCTCAACTGTCCTGACTCAGCAGCCAATTAGAAAATTCT
The DNA here is from genome assembly GCF_900497805.2 of Vombatus ursinus. Taxonomy (NCBI): domain Eukaryota; kingdom Metazoa; phylum Chordata; class Mammalia; order Diprotodontia; family Vombatidae; genus Vombatus; species Vombatus ursinus. Next base: position 55,057,934 of record NW_020954576.1, on the reverse strand, counting down.
TTTTCATCATATACTACAAATCCCTGAATCATCATGGCCAGGAACATCTACACATGCCTCAAGGGACTCCCCATGGGCCAGTATAGTTCATCTGTACACTTGTCTGCCTTCAGAATCAGTTAGGTAGTGCAGTGGATAGAGCGCTGGGCCTGGAGTAAAGAAGACTTGAGTTCAAATTTTCCCTCAGATACTTACTAGCTGTGGGAACTCAGTCAAGTCCCTTTACCCCTCTCAGCCTCAGTTTCCTCATCTGTAAAATAAGGATAATAAAATGAAAAACATGAACAAAAGATGAATAGTCTATTAGGATTCTTGGCACATAATGTCCTTAAATAAAAGACTTTGCTTTGAAAAAAAATAAGGATAATAACAGTACCTACCTCCCAGAGTTGTTATGGCATGGGGAATTAGCTTAAATGGTAGAGCTCCCACTTGACATGAGAGAGGTAGCAGGATCTTTGTCCACATTCTCCAGCTTTGCTTTTAAAGTAAGCAGGTGGTGAAATGGGTAGAGCACCAAGCCTAGAGTCAGAAAGACTCATCTTCCTGAATTCAAATCTAGCCTCAGGTACTTACTAGCTGTGTGACCCTGGGCAAGTCACTTAACCCTGTTTGCCTCAGTTTCCTCATCTGTAAAATAAACCAGAGAAGGAAATGGCAAATCACTCTAGGATCTTTGCCAAGAAAACCCCAAATAAGGTCACAAAGAGTTAGACATGACCGAAAGCAACTGAACAACCATCCAGGATTGTTGTAAGTATTAAATGAGGGGCCAGCTAGGTGGCGCAGTGGATAGAACACTGGCCCTGGATCCAGGAGGACCTGAGTTCAAATCTGGCCTCAGACACATAACACTTACTAGCTGTGTGACCCTGGGCAAGTCACTTAACCCCATTGCCTAGCAAAAAAAAAAAAAGGTATTAAATGAGAAAATATTTGTAAAGCACTTAGCACTATGTCTGCCACATAGTAGGCACTTAATAAATACTTGTTTCCTTCCTTCCTGTTTTTCCCCTGTGATGTTTAAAAAGTTCAAGAGACATAATTTCTGGGTAATTAATCATTTTATAAATAATGTTAGCATTTTATTAGTAAAAGAGGTCAGTGGTGCTCTCAGATGCCAAAGACCCCACATGGTGGTGGGCTCACAATTTATATGAACTTGGAAGAGAGGCCTTCCTGAGGGTAGGAATCAACTATGATTGGTTAACAGTTAATGAGAAAATGAATATTATATCAAGATGTGGATTCATTCTAACGAGGGTTTTCAGGGTAAATGACTTGAATCACCCAAGTCTTGATCAAAGAGACGTATATGTGTGTGTGTATGTGTGTGTGTGTATGTGTGTATAATATATATAATATATATGTATATGTGTGTATATATATTATATATATATGTGTATGTATATATATATATATATATATATATCCATTTCTACCCCAGACTTGTCTGACCAAACATCACAATGAACAGGAATTTACCAATTCTCTCAACCTGGTTGAATAAGTTTTCCCAAAAATTTCCTACAGTGATTGATTTCTGGATAAGGAAGTGGAAAACCCTTTAATCCTGATTCAATAATTGGTTATTAATATAAGAAATAAATAAACATTTCTCTCACCCCAGTACAGTGTAAGCTGCTGGAGAAAAGGCACTATTTCAATTTTGTTTCATTGTTAAATCCCCAGTTCCTAACATAGTGCATTACACACAGTAGGCACTTAACATATGCTAGTTGAATTTAATTTTCTATAGACTGTTTAAGTTGAATGAATCAGACTCCCTCCCCTGCCCCCAGGATGCACTTCCATTACCCTCCTTGCTTTGCCAATCTTATTCCTCACCATCTTCAAAACTCAATTCAAAATTTACCTATTCCACAAAGTATTCCTGATTAATCTCACCAGTCTCTGCTTATTTCTCAATTCTATATCCCCCTGGACTCACATAATGATTTTTTTCCCTTTTTTGCACTATATATGTCTGCTTTTGTCCTAATCACTTTGGTAAATGTTCCCAAATCATCTTCAATAGCATCGTAAGGGAAAGAACACTGGATTTGGAATCAGGGGACTTGGGTTCAGATTCTGATTCTGCCACTTCTTGCCTCTGTGACCTTGCTGGAGGCATTTATCTTCCCTGAGATTCAGTTTCCTTATTTATGAGATGAAGTGTGATCCCACTAGCTGGCCTCTAGGATCTCTTCCAATTCTAAATATTATGATAGCCCTACTTTGCAGGCATAATATTCCCAGAACACTCAGCATCAAATATTCTGAAGATCAACTCTGGGAGGTTGTGTGTGTATGCATAGGTGACTGGAATTATTTTATGGAGAGTTTGGGAAAGTGGAAGGCAGCAGACAGGAGAGAAGTATGGAATTCAAGAGGAACAGACGTGTTCTCCATTGAGAGATGGTAAAAAAAAAAATCTGACTTTGGAAGCACGGCCATGGAGGTTGTGCTCAAAGGGTCACCACTGCTGCTGCCTTACTAGAGGAAAACATCTCTATTTCACCATAAGGCTTTTCAAGTTCTCACAAAGCCCTATACCAAAGTAAAGAAAACACAGACAATCAGATAATCAAGGTCATTTCATTAAATTTGTTTTGTGTATAATGGGGGGGTCAACTTGCTAAAATGGCACAGAGTACCATTAGGGGAAAAAAAAAGAAAACCAAAGTGCACTAATAGTACATGCAATAGACATGGTACCATGCAAAACATTACTTGACTACAGGATTCTCCAGTGGCAATGTGCCTAAGTTCCATGTAGGACACAGCACATACATAGTTCAAAAGTACATTCATACTTAAAATATACAGTAATAATCAAAACCATAAAGCAAAGAACAACCAACACAACAAAGCTAGCTAACTATAACTATCATTAAAAACCTAATTATAACCACATATAAATATATATATACATACACAAATAAACAATGAGCAAAACAATAAGCATTGCTATATTATGCACATAACAAAAGTATATAAGTGAATGTACGTAACAGCAAAATACAAAGCAAACATTTCTCAAAGATGCAATAATTAACACATGTGGCACTAAACCCACAATTATAAACAAGACACATTTCAGATGGGCAATATTTGTTACTGTCACCTGGACACACATGTAGCTACTTATTCAAGTTCATGGGTAACATCCTAACTTAGTGTAGTATTCAGTAGAATGCATCTGGTTCCCCTGTTACTGACCTCTCTGGAGAGAAACCTTGGGAGGCTTTGGGTATGGGTGAATTATTGTGCCAGCAAAACAGAGCTATAGTATGAATTCACATATATGTATTCATAGCACTAGAAGTCAGAAGAAATGAGTTCAGATGGGTCTCTATTTCTTCATTTGTAAAATAGAAAGGATGATACTTGCACTGCTTACCTCCCCCAGTTGATGTGGGGATGAACTTTGTTAGCCACAAAGTATTATATATATTTATACACCTGAGAGTTGTTGACTCACATTATATACATTACACTGGCAAATATCATGTAATATAAAATGACAAAATCAACACTGGAGTAACTATGGAAAAATAGGCACACTATTACAATGTTTGTAGAGCTGTGAATTGGTGCAATCTTTTTGGAAAGCAATATGGCATGATACAGTTTGCATTGCAAAACTCTCCCTTGACCCCATGAATCTGCTACTAGAAGACTATATTCTAAGTGTTATAAAAAGAAGGGGAAAGACCTATCTGTACAAAAATATCACTAGCAGCACAAAGCAAAAAGTTGGAAAACCCATGCAATTAATACAAATTGTGGTATATGAACACAATGAAATAATATTGTATCTTAAGAAATGACAAATGTAAAGAATACATACAAATAAGCAAAAGCATATGAATTGGCCACTGAGGTTCCTTTCAACTCTGAAAGTTCACGAATCTCTGAATCTGTCATGTAGAATAAGAAAAATCTCTACAATATGACCACAAAGAAAAAAAAGAAGGGAGGGAAGGAAGGAGGAAGAGAGGAAAGAAAAATTAGCAACAATTTTTTTTAAAAAAAGAAGAAAAATAATGAGAAAGAACATGGAAGCAAACAGAACTTTGTTATTACTCTTTGGTTAAAATGAATACACTTTTTTTTTTGAGGTAATTGGGGTTAAGTGACTTGCCCAGGGTCACACAGCTAGTAAGTGTCTAAGGTTGGATTTAAACTCCTGATTCCAGGGCCAGTGCTCTATCCACTGTATCACCTAGCTGCCTCAAACATACAAACCTTTTTAACACATTGTAGATAACTTAGAAATTGTGGTTTTACCTACCATTGGCACTATTGGTGGTGGTTTTGGTTTGAATGTTTATTTTTGTTAATGATTACTAAATTTAGAAAAGGCAATTTTTAACATAAGTAAACATGAATTCTTGTCATTATTGTTATAAATTATCTCCTTAATTAGATTAAAAACTCTCTGAGGACAGGCTTGTGTTTCTTATTCCTTCTGTATTCCTCCTGTGGGGCTCTGAACACAGTACTCAGCAAACACTGGTGACTGACTATTTGTATGTCCTATGAGACATAGGAAGTAGGTTTCAGTCCAATGTACAAAGAACTCTGGGAATTATTGATGTCCAACAATGCAGTAAGTTACCTCATAAGGTGGTGAGCTCATGACTGCTAAAGATATGGTCCAGAGAGTTCTTGCTTCAGATAAGGGCTGGACTCAATGACCTTTAGGGTCCTTTCCCTTTCTAAAATTCTGTGAGTCTATCTTTCTATGAGACACAGAACTTGGTGACAGATTGGAAATACCTCAGGTCCTTGCCAGGGAACAACATAAAACGATAGGAGTGGCTCCATCCCTCCAGGATCCTCCCACATAAGCCTGGCTACAATGAGCCACAAAGGGTGCAGCCTAACTCCAGGTGCACTGGCTCACTCCCAGGAAGGTTAGCTCATGGGACCTGCCTTTTGCTTGGCCCAGAAACTAGTTCCTAGTGACTCCAACCGAAGAACTTTCTCTTCAATGTAGCAACAGTGCAGGTGGATCAGCTAAAGAAACTGATTTGGTCAGGGGCTACATTAATAGAAGTACCACATCCAGAATGAGGGAGATGAGGGTGTCCTGCTGTACTTAACCCTGGTTTGACTTAATCTATGTCACTATGTCCAGTTCTGGGATATTGGCAAGATGGAGCACATCCAGGGAAGGCAAACAGAGTGGCAAAGAGAATTTGGAGATTGTTCTGTATAAGACTGGCTGAAGAAACTGGAGATGTTTGGCCTGAAGAAAAGATACCCCAGGGGGCAGCTAGGTGGTGTGGTGGATAGAGCACAGCCCCTGGAATCAAGAGGACCTGAGTTCAAATCTAGCCTCAGACACTTAACACTAACTATGTGACCTTGGGCAAGTCACTTAACCCCATTGCCTAGCAAAAAAGAAAGAAAAGATACCCCAAAGAGAAAGGACTCTATGTACAAAAATATTTATAGCAACTCTTTTTGTGGTGGCAAAGAATTGGAAACTGAAAGGATGTCCATCAAGTGGGAAATGACTGAACAAGTTATGGCATATCAGTGTAATGGAACACTATTGTACTATAAGAAATGACAAAGGAGATGGTTTCAGAAAAACTTGGGAAGACTTATATGAACCAATGCAAAGTAAAATGAGCAGAACCAGAAGAACATTGCACAGAGTAACAGCAAATTATAATCACTGTGGAAAACTTAGTAACTCTGATCAGCACAATGACCCACCACACTTCCAAAAGATTCATGATGAAAAATGCTATCCACCTTCAGACAGAGAACTGATAGACTCAGAATAAAGATTGAAGCAGATTTTCTTTCTTTTTTTGGTTGTTGTAACATGACTAATGCAGAATATTTCTTGCCTTCTCGATGGGTCGGGGATAGGCAGGAGGAGGAAGAGAATCTGGAACTGAAAACAAAATAAAATTGAATGAAAAATGTTTAAAGACTTAAAGGAGACATGCTAGCTGACTTCAAATATTCAACAAATTCAAATTCAATGAGTGCTTATTAAGTACCTCCTATGAACAAAGTGGCGAGCTGGATGCTGAAGATACAGGTCCTCAACAGATCATCTAGTCCACTCCTGAGCCTTCAAGCAGGATTGCTAAGAATATTTTTGCAAGGGACATTAAATGCAGTGCTGAACTTGGGAGTCACGAAAACCTGAGTTCTTTCTGTTACTGACTGATTGACTTATCTGAATTGTTGCAGAGTAAAGCAAGCAGAACCAAAACAATGTATACAATAACAATAACATTGGAAAGACAAAAAGCTTTGAAAGACTTCAGAATACAATGATCAGCAATGATTCCAGAGGACCAAAGATGAAGCATGTTACCCACCTCCTGGCCAAGAGGGAATGGACTCAATATGCAGAATGAGACGTTTTATACTGCCAGGCACTGGGCTTTGGCTCCTCAGAGCAACCCTCAAGGTACTTTGAATGGGGAAGACAACATATATATATATCAGAACAGAGAAGCTACATCCAGTAGCTTATCTTATATTTATTGTGTATATATATGTATAATGTGTATATACACACATATACACATATGCATATATACATACACGTGTGTGTGTGTGTGTGTGTGTGTGTGTATACGCTACCAGGTACAGACAGCTAGGTGGTATAGTGGATGGAGATTTGGACTTGGAGTAAAGAAGGCCTGAGTTCAAATATAACCTCAGGCACTTACTACCCAGGAGGTGCTACCCACCTCCTGACCAAGAACAGATGGACTCAAGATGTGAAATGAGATTGTAGCATGAGGACCCCCATTTGGTTAAGTGACTTGCCCAGGGTCACACAGCTAGTAAGAGTCAAGTGTTTGGTCTGAGGCCGGATTTGAACTCAAGTCCTCCTGACTTCAGGGCTGGTGCTCTATCCACTGCACCTCCTAGCTGCCCCAGAGGCCCCCATTTGGGCATGGCCAGTGTGGGGATTTGTTTTGCTTAACTAAACCTATTTGCTACCAGGTCTGCTTTCCTTTTTTTTTTTAACCAGTGGATGGAGGGAAGAAGATAAATGCTTGTTAATTTTTTAAAAGTAAAGTTAAATAAAAGTTGCTTTAAAAAATGAAGGTGTGTCTTAGGAATGAGGGGTTGAATTTTACCTCCTTGACTTCAGAGGGCAAAACTAGAACCAATGGGGGGAAGTAACTAAGTGACTGATTTTAACTCAATATGAGAAGGATCTTATCAGATTTATGGAAAACAGAAGAATTCATGGCCAAACGGGAGATAGAAAACATTACAAAAAGCAAAATGGATAACTTTGATTACATTAAATTGAAAAGTTTTTGCACAGACAAAGCCAACACAACTAAGATTAGAAGGAGGGTAGAAAATTGTGAAAGAATTTTTACAACCAGTCTCTCTAATAAGGGCCTCATTTCTAAA
>NW_020954576.1:55046043-55050511 GCF_900497805.2 Vombatus ursinus | reverse complement strand
CAAAAGCATATGGAAGTGATTGTTGATAAATCAAAATAAATTAATTTAAAAATAAATAAATAAATATTATGTCAACCAAAAAAAAAAACATGAGAAGGATCTTTCTAACAAATTCCAAACATAGAATAGACTGCCTGGTCCTTGAAGGTAATACAGCAGAGGCCATATGATCCTTTCAAAAGAAATAAAGAGTGAGACTAGAAAACTTCAAAGGCCTCTTCCAACTGTAGAATATTCTGATTCTAGATTGAGAGGGAGGGAGAGCAAACAGTTGAAAGATAGTAAGATCAGTCATCATCTCAACCATGCCCTATCCAGGTGCCTGAGGTGGATAGTCTTCCCAAAGTTAGCTGTGCAAAGCTCCAAGATGCTGCTGGACCACTAGGTGATTGTAGCATGAGGGCCCCCATCGTGTAATGGTGTGATTGAGATCAGAAGACCTGAGTTTGAATCCTGACTCTCTAGCTGTGGGACCCAGAGCAAGTGACTCCATCTCCTTGGGCTTCAGAGATGACATCTGCACTACTTTCCTCCCACACAGGTTATTAGTGGGGAAATCCCTAAGTAATTAGAAGTCAGTTTAGGATTGGGGGTGTTTCCTGGGAAAGAAGCTATTGCTACTTTCCACTCTACAGAACAGTTCAGATCTTCCTCGTTACTTCACAGACCTCCTGGCAAATGCCTAACTATCCTCTAGGGTCCCTACCTCGACCAGACAGGTTAAGCAACCTGCGTGAGAATGATTTGCATTGGCATGTGGTCCTGTTGCCACCTTGCCCCAACTAATAATAGCAAGAACCACACCCTCTCTCCCCCTCAACCCTGCAATCAGCTGCCTCCCATTTCTCCACACCACTCCTAATAATAATAATAATATAATAGCTTACTTTTACAGTGACCAAGAACGTTACATACATTTTCTTATTCAAGTAGTAGCAAGAGCACTGCCCTTGAAGTCAGAAGTAAGGAGGATCCAGGTTCAAATCCTGACTCTGACACTAGCTCCCTGTGTAACTGATGGCAAATTATTTTGCTTCTCTGAGCCCTCAGTTTTCTCATCTGTAGTACAATAATCAATCAATCAACAAGCATTTATTACATGCCAAGTGCTATGCTAGGCTCTGAGGATACAAAAACTAAAATGGAACTTTTCCTGACCTTAAGAAATTACATCCTATAAGAAAAGACAGCATATACTAATAATAATAGCTAGCATTTATGTAAGTAAAGCAGTTTCCAAAAATTATCTCACTTGATGCTCACTGCAACTCTTGGAAGAAGGTACTGTTATTATCCCCACTTTACAAATGATAAAACTGAGGCTGAGAAAGGTTAAGTAACTTGCCCAGTGTCACAAAGCTAGTAAGTGTCTGAAGTTATGTCTGAACTCAGGGCTTCCCTACTCCAAGTCCAAATCTCCACCCATTTTACCACCCAGCTGCCTGTACTTGGTTGCATATAATTAAATATGTATAGAATAATACAAAATAAATACAAGAGAAGCTACTCGATATATAGCTTCTGTGTTCTGATGTATATATGTTGTCTCTCCCATTCAAAAGCAAATTCCTTGAAGGATGCTCTGAGGATCAAATGAAATAATATTTGTAAAGAGTTAAGCCAGTGCTTAAGCACATACTGGTGCTTAATAAATGCTTTTCCCTTCTCTCCCTTCCCCTTCTTCATATCCCTGGTGTTTAATTCGTGGCCTATAGTTACTGAGTGCTTAACAAATGCTTTTTGATCGATTGATGCCTGAACAACTTGTACATTTCATCACCTCCAGCCCAGATTTTTTCTGGGTGCTGGCTGTTTTATATTGTTACGCTTATCTATAAAAGGGTGGTGATCAGCGTCCATCTCTTTACTTTGATTCATTCCCCATCGCCTTTTAACCATTTCTCATATTTCAGAGTGAAGAGCTTGATTGACCAGGTTAGGGTGGAGTTATGTTATTACACTCATCTTTATCCTTTCTTCTATTTGGGGATTGATTTTTTACTTTTGCTCTGACCAGTATATGATTTAACTGCACACAGAGAGTGGATTCTAAAAAGGATTCCCATGTCAATAGCCAGTCTGTTAAGAGGGAGTCAACTTTTCCTCTCTGAAAATGCTCAGTGTTCATTGCATCCCACTCTATTTTTTAAGAATATACCAATGAGAAACAGCTGGGTTGTACAGTAAATAGAGCACTGGCCCTGGAGTCAGGAGGACCTGAGTTCAGAGCCAACCTCAACTAACTTAACTGTGTGACCCTGGGCAGGTTTCTTAACCCTGATTGCCTCTTTAAAAAAAAAAAAAAGAAGAAGAAGAAGAAAAAGAATATACCAATGACATAGGGCCTAAGATGCTTGAGTAATCTCCAGAGTTTTGTCCTCTTTCATGCCTTAATCCCAATCTGTATTTTGTTACATATTTCTGCCATTAGACTGCGGATATTCTTTCTCTATACTCTTGCTCAATGACCTGCTCAACTCCCATGGATTTAATTATCACCCCTATGCAGACAATTCACAGGTCCACGTGTATGGCCCCAATTTCTCCCCTGAGCTTTAGCACTGAATCACCAGGTACCTATCAGACATTTTAAACCATACCTCCCAAAGGCATCTCAAACTCAATGAGTCCAAAAGTGAATTCATTATTTTTTTCTCCAAACTCACCCTCTCCCTAACTCCCCTATTTCTGCCAAAGTCCCCACCATTCCTCCAGTCTCTTGGGCACGTAACTTTGGTGTCATCCTTGACTCCTCACTCCATCTGTCAAATCAATCAGTTGCTCAATCTCGCTGTTTCTACCTCTGCACCTCTCCCATATGACCCCTTCTCTCTACTTACACAGACACTGGGTTCTGACCCACATCACCTCTCACCTAGACTATTGCAGTGGTCTCCTGATTGGTCTCCCTCCATTTCAATCCATCCTCCACACAACTGTCACAGCTATTTACCTTTCACACAGATCTAACCATGTCACCCCTTTACACAATAAACTGCAGGGGCTCAAGTCAAGTCAAGGCAACAAGCTTTTATTAAGTACTTACTACGTACCAGGCACCGTATTAACCATTGGGAATTCAAAGAAAGGCAGAAACAGTCCCCTCCCTCTATGAGCTCATGTTCAAATTGGGGAGACAAAATATAAATAACTAGGTACATGCAAGAACTAAACAGAAGAGATGGAAGGTAGCATCAAACAGGAAGGCACTAGCAACTGAGGAGATGAGGAAAGGCCTCTCCCCATACAGAAGGTGGGATTTCAACTGAGTTTTGAAAGAAGCCAGGGAAGCTAAGCCAGGAGCAGCTAAGCAGTACAGTGGATAGTGACAGGTTTGGAGTCAGGAAGACTCATCTTTGTGAGTTCAAATCCAGCCTCAGACATTTACTATCCGGGTGACCCTGGGCAAGTCATTTAACCCTATTTGCCTTGGTTTTCTCATCTGTAAAATGAGCTGGAGAAGGAGATAACAAAACACTCAAGAATCTGCCAGGAAAACCCCAAATGGGGCCACAAAGAGTCAGACACAATTGAAACTACTGAACAAGAACAACAACAACAAGGAAGCTAACAGTCTGAGGGTGGGGAGGAGGCCATTCCAGACATAAGAAATTGCCAGTGAAAAAGTACAGAGATGGGAGTGCCCCATGCTAGGAACAGCAAGTAGTCCATTATTCCTAGATCATAGAATGCATGGAGGGGAACAAAATACAAGATTGGAAAGGAAGGAAGGTGTCAGGTTATAAAGAGTTTTAAGTGCCAAATAGAGGACTTTATATTTTATCCTGGAGGCAATAGAGAACCACTAAAGTTTATTGAGTAGATGGATGAAGTGGCCAGACCTATACTTTAGAAAAATCACTGTGATAGCTAATTGGAAGCTAGACTGGAATAGGGAGAGACTCAAGGGAAAGAGAGCAATCAGAACCCATGCCCATTTCAGACATGAGGTGATGAAGGTCTGAACTAGGGCATTGGCCACACAAGTGGAGAAAAGGGGACCTATAGAGAGATGTTGTGAAGATAGACAAAATGAGATTTAGCAACCGACTGAATATGTGGGCTAAGTAAGAGGGGCAGCCAAAGATGACACCAAGGTTAGAAGCCTGGGTGACTGAAAGATGATAGTATTCTCAACACTTATAGGAAAGTTCAAAAGAGGGGAAGGTTTGCAAGGACCAAGGCAACGAATTCTGTTTTGGATGTATTCAGTTTCAGAGGCCTCCAGGTCATCCAGGTTGAGATGTCCAAAAGATAGTCGGTGACACAGGAATAGAGCTTAGGAAAGAGACCAGGGTTGAACATCTAGATGCAGGAATCATCTCCATAAAGACGATAATTGAATTCATTGAAGTGAATGAGACTACCAAGTGAGATAGTATGGAGCTTGTTGTCCAGTCATTTCAATTGTGTACAACTCTTCATGACCCCATTTGGGGTTTTCTTGGCAAAGATACTGGAGGGGTTT
>NW_020954576.1:55025039-55045994 GCF_900497805.2 Vombatus ursinus | reverse complement strand
TGAACTCAGGTCTTCCTGACTCCAGGCCCAGTACTCTATACACTGTGACACCTAGCAGCACCATGGTATAGAGAAGGAGTTCTTAAACTTTTTTGTGTTTTGGACCCCTTTGGCAGTCTGGTAACATCTATAGACCCCTTCTCCAAATAATATTTTTAAATAATTGAAAGAAATGCTAAATTTCAGTTAGAGGCTAGTCAAAATAAAAATAATACATTTTTCTCATCTAAAAAGTTTACAGAACCCCGAAATCTATCCAGGGACACTTTTAGGTCCATGAATCCCAGGTTAAGAGTCCATGGTATAGAAGGAAAAGAGAATAGGGCCTATGACAGTCTTGGGAAACACCCACAGTTAATGAGTATTACATGGCCAAAGAACCAAGGGCAGAGGGCATTGAGGAGTGGGCAGACAGGGAGGGAAGAACCAAGAGAGAGTAGTGTCAGGAGAACTCAGAAGAGAAAGAATTGAGGAGAGGGTGGGCCCCAGTGGCAGATGCTGCAGAGAGGTCAAGAAGGATGAGGACTAAGGAGAGATCAATAGACTTGGCAATGTGCCTCCCAATTTCCTCGAAGGTAAACTGTAAACCCCCTTTGTTGCTCTTTTAATCCATTAGCAAGCTGACCCTAGCCTTATTATACTTTGCTTCCATTTCCCAAACTTTACAATCCAGTCAAACTGGTCTTCTCTCTGTTCCTCATACAGATGTGCTCAATCTCTGTTCTCCAAACCTTTGCACTGGCCATCCTCCATGCCTAGAATGCCCTCTTTCCCTACCACTGCCTCAAAGAATCTCTCTTTAACTTCAAGATGCAACTCAAGCATCCCCTACATGAAACCTGCTCTGATCACCCCCCACCAGGTGCTAGTGCCCTGCCTCCCTAACTACCTTGTCTTTAACTCCCACCCTGCCTTTAACTATATTTTACTTCTTTTGTACTTACCCTGTACATTCTTACACATGTACACATTGTCTCCCTTGTAGAATGTAAGCTCCCCAAGCATAGGAATAGCTTCATTCTTTGTATTTGTGTCCCAGTGCCTGAAAGATTGTAGGCACCTAATAAATGCTTGGTGACTGGTTGATCCTTCGTGTATCAGTGGGGTGTATGGATGTCCAGAGAAGACTGGTTTGGTATGAGGGCTTTGCTGAGCCCTTTTCATGGTGGCTTATCCATCTTCAGTGGCTACCTTTCACCCAACTCTCACCTGTAGCTCCAAGAAGCTGTAGCATGCACAGTGGCCACACCCTACTAAAACCATCTCAGCAGACAGGCTAAACCAGATTGAGGGCAACCAACAGGCCACAAACCCATTGGCGAGTTTGGTGGGGAGGGTGCAGGCAGTGTCTACCCCAGGCATGTAAAGACTTCCCCCAGTGGAATAGGTGAAGGAGAACAATTTGTTCCAATAGCCATGAAGGCATCTAAACAGGAGCTACGGAACACTTAGAGCTTAGTCAAACATCAAAGACACCAAGGGCATCCACCGAATCCCAGGCAATCATCAGTCTTCCTGACTTTTGTCTTGCCACTGGACCTCAATGACTGGAAGAAAAAGTGAGACTGATGACTCTATGCAACTCTGCCTCATTTAAATCTAATCAAGACATTACCCTGTGATGTCACTGGTCTTCTTCCAAATTGAAGGACAAACAACAAGCACAGCAGTATGAAGAAACTCCTTCTACTAAAACATGTTATAACTGGTCTATGATGTCTTAGGTAAGTCCTCAGGAGGAAACTGAGGCATACTGAAGCCAAATGATTTGCCCAAGATTCTGCAGTTAGAAAATGGCAGCAGCAGGATTCCAATCCAGGTGTTCTTAATGCCAAGCCAAGCATTCTATGCACTGTATTACATTGACATTGTAGTACTTTGGCAACGCCCCTATAAAGCTTGTTTTTCCCTTGTATTTCCCATTAGGAGCCAAATAAACAGAAGTGGGATGGTTAGGATTGTAATCAGTCATGTTGTCTGGCAGAACTTTTAAAAGGGTCATGCCAAGTTTTCCCCTTGCTGGAGGGTTGGAGCTGGCAGCTTTGCTGGGGTGGGGGCCAGTTCTCTCTGAGGGTCACTCTGTGGTCTAACTGGGAACCTCCCCAACCACACACCCAGAAGCCCACTGGGAGAAGACAGCCAGAAGACATGTACTAGCTGTGTGATCCTGGTAAGTCATTTCACCCTGTTTGCTTCAGTTTCCTCATCTGTAAAATAAGCTGGAGAAGGAAAAGGCAAACCACTCCAGTATCTTTGCCAAGAAAACCCCAAAATGGGGTCATGGAGAATCAGACACAACTGAACAACAACAAAAATTATTAGGGGGAAGGGCAAGGCAGGTAATACAGGTGTGGTGGCAACAGCTATCTTTCCTCTAAGACCCAACCCCTACCTGAAGCATGAATACCCTAGATGATATCCCCCAATTCATGGTTTTCCAGGTCTCTCTGAAAAGAAACAATGATAGATAATTCACTGTCTATCAGGGTGGCCATTCCATTTTTTAATAGTTCCAATTGTTAGAAAGTTCTTGATCTTGAGCTAAAAATGTGTCTCTCTCTCCCTTCTATCCATTAGTCTCAATTCTTTCCTCTGGAGAGAAGCAGAAATTGAAAACTTTTTCCATGGTATAGCCATTCAAATATTTGAAGACTTCTATCGGGCCTGGAGTCAGAAAGACCTGAGTTCAAATCCAACCTTAGACATTAGCTGTATGACCCTGGGCAAGTCATTTAGCTCTGTTTGCCTCAGTTTCCTCATCTGTAAAATAAGCTGGAGAGGGAAATGTCAAACCACTCCAGCATCTTTGCCAAGAAAATCCCAAATGGGGTCACAAAAAGTCAGACATAACTCAAACAACTAAACACACACATCATGTCAACTAAAATGGAGCTAAATTTGAGAATCATATTTAAGCGCAGTACAATAGTTCATCATTTAAAACTAAAGGAAAGTGATATGCAATTAAATTAAAATGTAGAGCCACTTTTTGGAATATATTAGAGTGTGCCTGGACACACCTGGGATACCCTGTATGCACATCTGTGTGTGTATGTATGTATGTGAGATGGGTCTATGGGTCTATGCACAGGCACTATAAGCCTATGCAAAAAATTTCCTTTTTCAACAGAGAAGGGATTCATCAGCTCACTTCTCCAAAATTATATTATTGTCAATATGCCCATGTTATTGATTGTTCCATCTATTATATCTGTATCCAAAGCTAGGGCACATTGATTGGTGTGTGTGTCTGTGTGTGCGTGTGTGTGTGTGTGTGCTTGATAAATATTTTTTGATTGATTGACTACAAAAACAACATCTATTCCCCCAACCAGCTCTTCTCTTCTCCAGGCTAAACATCCACAGTTACTACAGGAATCTTTCTACAGTCTAGTCTGGATCCCTCTCACCACCTGGTTTGTCATCTTCCAGGCATTTCAGATTCTCTTTCCTTGGGATCCAGGAGCCCTGGGCTAGAATCTGGCCAGAGTCCTGACTTTCAGTGTGACCCTGTTCTCATGCTGAGAAGCCAAAAGGGCTGGTGCCTGGCTTGAGGCCCAATGATTGACAGCCAGCTGTCTTCCTCCCCACCTGACAAAACACGGTACCCAACTCCTTTCTCAGTAATCTTGAGGACTTGCTGATACTATACTATAGCATGAGTTGCTATATCGAAAAAAATTAATAATAATTATTCCTTGGTGGCCAGCCTGCTAGTGATAAGGCTCTCCAAATTTAACTAGACTGGTCGTCACACTTGTCTATCTGAGGTCAGTCTTTTCAACTAGGCAAGACCTGCCTTTGAGAATCTACCCATCACATCCATAACATAGAAAGAAAGAAAATTGTAAGGGAGAGTAGCAAAACTCTGCAACTCAAGAGTATATAATTACTTATAAAGATTTTCTCTTATTTGTGTTGTCATCTTCTGTTTTTCTGTCTCATTAGTTTCTGAATATATCTTTCCCCATTCCACTCCATATATACACATATATACATATATACACATATATGCATATATACACATATATATGTATTTATGTACGCATATGTGTATATATATATATATTCATACAAATACATACACACACATTCCACTTCTGGCACATAGTTACTTAATAAATATTTGTTGACTCAACCCAGCAAACTATACTTTGTAACAAGAATTGGAAAAGAAAAAGGAAAAACAAAACAAAACAAAAGCATTTCCACAAAACTAGCATGCTACGTGTGACTTTTTGCAATGTTACACACACACACACACACACACACACACACACTCGCCCAAAGTCCCCACTTCTTCAATGAAAGGAGAAAAGTGCAAGAAAATTTTTTTTAAAAAGTATTTACAAAAACAAAAAGCCATAAATGAGTATACTGAGAGTATTTGATTTATTTATCATCTCTGTATCCACCTAGCACTCAGCACAATTCTGGATACATAGCAAATTCCTGGTAATTGTTTTGAACTAAATCTACCTGAATTTGATTGAAAAAGCTCATGGCGCATTTGCTTGTTTCTGGCACCAATCCAACCAGCCTCCGAGTGGTCAGTTCCCCTCCCTGTGTTCCCTCCTCCTTTGTTCCCCATAATCACAAAATCTATCAATGCCCCCTTCTCAAGCATCCTTCAGAACAATGAGCAAAGCCCATATAGTCTGATTACCTTTTCAGCAGCAAACTCCATAGAGGCCAGAGAGGACAATGGGGCCCCAGAGAGCCAGGGTGAGAGGCGAGGGAGGGCTTTAAGGGGTGAGGGGATCAGAAAAAGGCGACCAAACACTGTTCAGCATACAGGAAAAGGGGATGAAGAGGGAAGGGGGCACTGATAGAACCAAAGGCAGGAAGGGGGTGTCCCATACCTAGAATAAGACAGCTGGGAAAATAAGTACCTTTGAGGCCAGGCAATGACTGGGGGCAGCAATTTGCAAAGAAAGGACCTATCACTACCAATTGCCTGGGAATTGAGATTTCTATTAGGCAAGAAAATCAAAGAAAAAGGGTTGGGGAGCAAGAGATGCTGAGACTGAGGGCTAGGCTATGAGGAGCTACCCCTCCTCCTATAGCCTCAGGCTGGTTCTTTACAAAGCCCCAGAGCCCTATCCCTTCCACTAAAACATGTTTCATGGAGGAAGCAGACCAGCTCATTTCTTAGACTCAGAAACTCCCCAGGGCTTTGGGGGAGAAGATTAAAATGCCATCCCTCACATCAGTCTGCAGGAATTCAGCACTCATGGTGTCCCAGAGATAATTATGCTTGGTACATACAAAAGTAAATAGGTAGGCAAAGTTAGGGGTCTGGCCAGATTTCCTCCAGGGCCTCATGGGGTTATAGCTCTGACCCAACACAGTCTTGGGAGTATGACAGGGTCCTTCCTGTTTAGAGAGTATTGGGAAGAATCTGTGCTGATTTGTCTCTCTCTCTCTGTCTCTCTGTCTCTCCCCCACCCCCCTTATTGCCTGTCACCAGGTGGCTGACCTGGCTAAGGAACCAAGCCTCAGTCTGAACAAAAGAACAGTGTGGGTTCTGACAGCCCCAGATGGAGGTCACCACCAGGCATTTGGGTTTTGAATAGGAATGAATCTTGGAGATCAGTCAGTCTACTCTCCTCATTTTACACTTGAGGAAACTGAGGCCCAGAGAAAAGAATCATCTTGCCTAGGGTCACACAGTAATTGAGCAAGTAGCAGACCCAGGTCCTCTGATTCAAAATCCAATGCTCCCTCTATCACACTAGGGAATCAGAGAATCACAGAATTTCAGAGGTGAAAGGGAAGCCATCTCTAATAACAATAATAGTAATAATTAGTGAGCTTTAAGGTTTGCTTTCCAATATTAAGCTTTCCAAATATTATCTCATTTGCCCCTTACAACAAGCCTGAGAGGTATCATTATATCCATTTTTCATTGTTCTCTTGTTTTTCATTCGTGTCTGACTCTTGATGACCCCATTTGGGGTTTTCTTGACAGAAATATGGGAATGGTTTGCCATTTCCTTCTCCAGCTCATTTTATAGATGAGGAAACTGAGGCAAACAAGATTGAGTGACTTGCCCAGAATCACACAACTAGTGGTATGAGGCCAGATTTGAACTCAGGTCTTCCTGACTTCACATCTAGCAGCTTCCATCCACTGTGCCACCTTTAGACTAATTCCTACCTAGAAAAAAGAAAAGGTCCCCCTTTATAAGTGCCTTTGAACATCACCTGCCTTCCTGACCTTGGATGACCCCCTTAGGCCAGGAGCCTGACTGTCTGAGCTAACCAGCCACAGTCACAGGGACTGGACCAGACTTCCTATAATTACAGAGCAACCAGAAGCCAATGGCTGTTCCCTCCCTTTCTTAAAAACAATAGCCTTTCAAATTTATGCATGTATGTATGCATGTATGTATTTATGTATGCATGTATGTATGTGTGCATGTATGTATGGTTACAAAGTCCTTCCCATCCATGAACCTCACAATAACCCTGAGAGGTCCCATAAGTCATGTAAGTAGCAGGTTCCCATTTTACAGATGGGAAACTGAAGGTGCAGTAGCTCACAAGGTTACATAATCAGGTACAAAACCAGGTCTTTTGACTCCCCGTTCATGTTTTTTCCACTGAAAATCTTCCACCAGACTCACTCCCTGCAGGAAGCTTCTCTCTGTTAATCTAGCCTCAGTCTGATTATTCCTTTGCCCTGTGTACGCAGGAGACGTAGAGTACAAGGCACTGGTATTTTGCTGTTTGTAGGTCACTTGATACAGCAGAAATCGCTTTCAAATGCATGGCCTTTCTCCCTGGTTTGATGATAAGCTCTCCCTTGGGACTGTATGTTCTATTTCTTTTATAACTCCCACCACCCACCCAGCCCCTCCACAGGGCCCAGGACACAAAGAGTCCTCAAAAACAGAGATTATGATTTCAAAGTCCCAGGATTCCCTGGAGCATTGGTGGCAATGGAAAGTTACCTGCTAGGAGGAACCAGCTTGCTCTGAGGGTCAGAGAGGCTGGAATGTCCTTGGACTAAATCCTTACCACCAACTTCAGTGCTTACCAGTCCTATGCCAAAAGCTCCCTTTGCAAGCAAGAGCCAGACCACTCATGCCCAAGAAGGAAGCGAAAGCCTCTGAGGCCGACATCTGTTTGTTGGAATAGAAAGAACACTGGATATGGAGTTGGAAGACCTGAGTTCTAGTCCCAGTTCTGCTTTTAACTCACTATATATCTTGGGCAAGCCCGCTCCGACACTTTGTTTCCTCGTCTGTAAATTGAGATGATTAGACTGGGTGATTTCTAAGGTCCCTTTAAGTTCTACATCTTGTAATCCTACAAATAGATGACTCCGTGACATAGGTTCAAATTTGATCCCTAATGTTTACTAGCTTTTTTACATTAAGTAAGTCACTTTATTTTTCTAACCTTCATTTTCTTTGTCTTTTAAAGAAATAGAATAATATTTGTGTTCCCTGCCCCACAGGGTCACTGGGAGAAACACATAAAAGAGTACTTATGAAAGCAATTTGTAACTATAAAAACACTGCATAAAGATAACCTTTGTGTCAAAGGCATCCTCCTAACATGAAGGGCCCAGGTATACTTTAGATACCTCTCAAAATTTCTCTAGTTCACCTGTTCCTCCTAGGTGAAATCTGGGGATGTCAGTATCTGACACTCCCCCACCCAAAAGATGACTCTCAGCAACACTTACAAGCACTCAGTTCACAAGGCATCATACATAAAATGAGTTTTATATAATCCTATGCCACCAAGGCCTTAGAAGATACAATGAATACATGGTTTTGGAGGACTGTCTGGAAACTAAGCCCATAAAATAAATAGAATATGCAATCTGTAGGGACAACTTATCATCAAAGTGTGGGGGAAAGACACAATAAGGAACACAGAGAAGACTCATACCCAAGCCCAAAGAGAGTCTCCCCCAGCCCAGTGGAGATCTGTACAATTCCAGGAACTCACAGTATTTCTCTGAGTGGGACTCCATCAGTCAATTGGCTCCTCCTTCTTGCGTACCACCACAGCTCTACTTTCCACAGGAACTGCCCTCTGTTTCCTCCTTCTCACTGATGTGGTTAACCTCCCATTTCTCTATTTACTGTACCAAATCTCTAATTTCTGCACTCCTGCCTGAACTAGAATGAGCCTTCACATATGTCTCCTATCTTCCAAATGAGTTGCCTCCCTCCCCCTCCTCAGGATCTCCCATTGAGTCTTAGGGTTCTGAGGGATCCTTTCACCCTCTTTTTCCACTTTGCCTTTCCACTTTGACTGGACCATGCAAATTAGTTCAAAGGCTACCCAGAGAAAACCCTGAAAACAAAGCAGAAAAGAGGTTGAGCTAAAGGCCACTCCCTACACAGGTGCCTGTGTATGAATTGGAGATGGGGATGGGGGGCTGGGAACATTGGTAAAATGTTCTAAAACATCTTATTGGGTTGGCAGGACTACACCCACAGTTCTGTAACCATTCTCCCTGCTTGTCTTAGAATATATTCTATTCATCTGCAGACATGTTTTAACACTTCTAGTGGAAGGTGACCCCTTTGAGGGCAGGGATGATAATTCGGTTCATCTCTCTACCTCTGAGAGTTCCTAATACAGTGAACAGAATCCAATAGAATGTCAGTTCCTTGAGAATGAGAATTGTTTCCATTTTTTTTATTGTTTTTTTTTCCTAGTACTCAGCACGATATCCCATTTGATTCTCACAACAACCCTGGGAGGTAGGTAGTATTATTGTCTTCATTTTACAGATGAGGACCTGAGGCTAAAAGAGATTAATTGACTTGCCCAGGGTCATACAGCTAGTTAAGTGTCTGAGGCAGGATTTGAACTCAGGTCTTCCTGACTCCAAATTCAGCACTCTTTACACTACACCACCTAACTGCCTCTTTGGAAAAAAAAAATAATAATAATAGGGCAGCTAGGTGGTGCAGTGAATAGCGAATAGTCCTGGAGTCTAGAGGACCTGAGTTCAAATCCTGCCTCAAACACTTACTAGCTGTCTGCCTCCACACAAGTCACTTAACCCCAATTGCCTCCCAAAAAAAATAACTATTTTGGATTACTCATTTCCATATTTGTACTTATCATGGTGTCTGGCATATAGTAAGTACTTAATAAATGCTCAAAGAATTGGAGTTAATTGCACATAGTAGGCCCCTAATAAGCATTTGTTGAAAGACTAAGCATATCATCTGCCTAGTGTAGCTAACTAGTTAAAACTCTTCTTAGATTTCCCCTTCTTCAGTGTAACCAGCCCCACTTCTCCTCATATCCATCCACACATTCTCATCTCTATTCACCAGGCATCAGCTTATTAGTTGCCAAGGAGGGGGCCAAAGGATTGCTGTATTTAGGTATTACTTTTGATTCTTTCTGCTTAAGAAAAATCTTATAAAACCCTAGGGAATTAGCTGGAGAAAATCTATTAAGTACAGAGAACATAGCCAGCTGTCTAGTCAGATGGGGGATTTTAAATCGCACACGTTGTTGATGGGTA
The DNA here is from genome assembly GCF_900497805.2 of Vombatus ursinus. Classification (NCBI taxonomy): domain Eukaryota; kingdom Metazoa; phylum Chordata; class Mammalia; order Diprotodontia; family Vombatidae; genus Vombatus; species Vombatus ursinus. Next base: position 55,036,486 of record NW_020954576.1, on the reverse strand, counting down.
GTCCTTTCTCCAGCTTCAGAAGAACACTGCACAAAGATGGGGCTTGCAGACCATTGTGACTTGGAATTTTATTGGGCTAGACAAGAACTAATCAGAATTTCACTTACATTCCCTCCACTCCCAGACATAAGAATTCTGCAGTTCAATAAATGTTTGTAGAATGAATGAACAGTATAACTATGTCATTAGCCAATCCCCAAATAAGTAAAATAATATTTTTCTTTTTAAAAAATCCTTTTTCCTTTTGAGCTTGGTTACAATTTAGCCTTTGATATGAGTCTACTGTCTTCACGTTATTTGTTGTTGTTGAGTTGTTTCCATGACCCTATTTGGGGTTTTCTTGGCAGAGATACTGGAGTGTTTTGTCATTTCCTTCTCCAGCTCATTTTACAGATGAGGAAACTAAGGCAAACAGAGTTAAGTGACTTGCCCAAGGTCACACAGTTGGGAAGTGTCTGAGGCCACATTTGAACTCAGGTCTTCCTGACTCCACATCCAGCAGTTTCCATCCACTTTGCCACCTAGCTGTTTCATCTTCACATTAAATGAAGCACAATTAATCACAGGGAATGTGTTGTTAAAATGTCTGGGAAAACTATCTTAAGGTCTTAAGAACTGCAAACTTCCTTGCCTAGCCTGTTCTTTCACTAGTATTTCATAACCTTTTCTGATCTGCAGGCCTCTCATTCAGAGGTCCAAAACCATATGGTCCACCTAATCAGCTGGGTGATAAATGGACTTCAGGAGGAAAAGGAAACCAGCCATATTCCAGTGCTCCTTAAGAATACCCAGCCTTGGGGCAGTTAGGTGGCACAGTGGATAGAGCACCGGCCCTGGATTCAGGAGGACCTGAGTTCAAATACAGGCTCAGACACAGAACACTTACTAGCCGTGTGACCCTGGGCAAGTCACTTAACCCCATTGCCTAGCCAAAAAAAAAAAAAAAAGAATACCCAGCCTCCTTAACTCTCCTCCTTACTAATGTAAACTATGGTCCATGGCTCCCCAAGACTTTGTGTTCATACTGACTAGGTCTGATCCTCAGGGGTTCAGACCCTAAGGGGGTTGTTTTTTTCTTTTGATTCATTTGCCCCCATGTGGAATTTTTCCAGGAAACTCTCTTAATATACTCATAGTACATCTCATTTCTAGATTTCCCTTAATGTGGGTAAGAGAGATCCTTACCACTGTGCAAGCACTCCAGGTACCAAATGGCTATTGGGCAAAGGACAGCCTTTATTTCACCCCACAGAAAAAGGCAAATGTGTAAGTATAATGGAGGACTGCCTCATGAAGCTTTAGCACTTAGAACTTGCACAATATTCCCTGCATTATTTCAGCCTTCTTCTAACCATCAGTAACTAAGGAGCTGGTGCTTTGTAGTGATGAGTTTTCCAGTTAGCTCAAAAGCCAGAAATTAGCTTAAATACTGATAATCATTTAAGATCAATTGAGCCCCAATAAGGGCCAAAAACCTGAATTAATCTTTTCTTCCTGAGAGAACTGAGAATGCTCCTTCCTGTGTCAAGAGCTAAAGCTGACCATGAGCATTCTTATGTTTACGACCACTAAGGTGCCTTTAACCCAGACACTACCTTGATGGTGGTAAAGGAAACACAGATATCCTGCATCTGATATTTGCCTATCTTATTTAAATTTCCTTTCTCATGCTCTGGTTAAACGTATGGAGACCATAAAACTGAGTAACACAGACATCCTGAGTCAGGGTTTAAATGTCCTGCTAAAATTGCTTGATTCAGTCAGAGTTAAAGCTCTGCCTCCATGTAACATGTTGCATGCTGCTAACTTAAGGGAATAAAACAATATGAATTTACTTATCACCTAGCTTGTTGTTTCTTTAATCAACTTTCAGGTCGACAATACAAAAGAATTAATATTCTCTTTTCTTGGCCCTTTTTGCATTTTTCTCTTCTCTGGCAGCTTTTCAGTGATAAAGAACTGCTATGAGCCTCTACTTGGGGAGAGGGGCAGTAGGGGCAGTTGCCTTCTCTCCCCATTTGGCTACATGTTCCAGAATTCATGTTCCCTGTTTCTGTTGTATTTGTTCCTTCCTAATCTTAAATGAAGGGCTATCCAAGTTTGGACCAAGTTATTACCTTGGGAGCTTCAAAAGATCAGAATAACCATCAAAGACTCCTCAGAAACCAGAGCCAGGAGCAGAGACCGTAGGAGACAGCAGCAGCAACAGCTAAATTCTGTGTGGATTCAACCCTGAGGAAAGACCTGCTTGACTAAGCCCAGCAGTGGATTGATCCAGCAACTAAGACATCAGGTCCTACAAGGAGCAAAGACTAGCTGAGAAATGGAGGGACTTACACATCATCTTTGTCCCACCCAGAGGTAACTCGGTGGGAGAGCCAGAAGATAATCTTCCCTTGGCCTTATGTGGTCCCTATAAGGATGCCTCCCTCCCTTTATGTTTTCAGTCTGAGCACACTCTCTCCAGGGACCAAGTATGTGTAGAAGGGAGAATGTACCCCTGATTGGAGTGGAGGGTAGTTATTAATCCTGTCCTTGATGGAACTTCTCAGCCAATGTCTTTTTGTAAAAATTAATTTATATCAACTAGTCAACTGATATTGGTCGGGGAACATAGGATAGGGGCTCATGAGTGATTAGAAATCCCAACCCATCTAAGGAGATGTCCGTCAATTGGGTAATGGATGAACAAATTGTAGTATATGAATATAACGGAATATTACTGCTCTGTAAGAAATAGTGAAAGATACATTTTCAAAGAATCCTAGAAAGTAGGAACTGATTCAGAGTGAAGCAAACAGAACCAAGGGAACAATTTACATGACAAAAACATTAAGGGGGAAAAATCTCTGAGAGACTTAAGAACTCTAATCAAAGCAATGTATCCACTACATCTCCCTGGAAACTAACTATGTTATCCCCCTTCTAACAGTGAGGTCCAGGGCAGAAAGAGACACACGTTTTTGGATATGGTCACTGTATGGATTCACTTTGCTTGATGATGCTTATTTGTTCTTTTTTTTTCCTCTGTTTTTCATTTTGGGGGAAGATTAAGAGGAAGAGAGGAGGATCAATAATGACGAAAACCAGGGCTGTCGAAACATTTTTCTAAACGTACTGAAAAGAGCAAAAGGAAATTCAGAAGGAAGAATAGGTAAGCAGGACAATTTTTAAGACAACATGTGGAATTTATAATATCCTTTCGTTAAAAGTAAGCAGTAAAAAATGGAGACAGTTTCATATGAAATCCTCTTTTTTGTGTCCAGCTCTATATACGGAAATGCTTTTTTTTTCTTTTTTAAATCTTATCTTTTTTTTAGTTCAGAATAAAAAAGAAATTAAAAAAAGAAAAAGAAAATAGACTTATCCCTCAAGTTTACCCCTAGAATCCAAGTTCTGGTGGGAGGAGACTGAGGAGGAAGCAGGAGTATAGGCATCATGTCTCGGAGATAGTGGAACTCATAATTTTCACAGTCTTGAAAATTTTGTGCTATTAATGTCTATAACTGTGGTGTCTATATTTTGGTTTTATGAATTTATTTTATTTTTATTTATATTTTCATAATCATAAATCATCAATCATAAAATGACCTCAAAAGTACAGATAAAGGACCCTTTGACCCCATGGACAATTAGTCAATTGTCCTCTAGGGAACCAACTTCAATGGGAGTGGGGGTGGGGAACAAACCCATAGGGGAGACCATAAAGTGCCCAAATAACCATCAGCTTGCCTCAAGAAGAAACTGAACATGAAATTGCTACCAGAGCAAACCTCCAATGAGTCCAATGAGGCAGCTAAATGGCACAATGGATAGAGTGCTGGGGACTGGAGTGTGGAAGACCTATGTTCAAATCTAGCCTCATACAAGCTGTGAAACCTTGGGCAAGTCACTTATGTCTGCCTCAGTTTCCTCAATTGCAAAATGGGGATAATACTGGCACCTACTTCACAGGGTTGTTGTGAAGATCAAATGATATATTTGTAAAGCACGTGGCACATAGTAGGCATTTAATAAATGCTTATTCTCTTTCTCTTTTTTTTCATAGAGTCCTATGCATTCTTCTCACACACACATCTCAAAATTCAGAGTATGCATTCTTCACACACACACACACACACACACACACACACACACACCCTTAAAATTCAGAATAGCTTAGACTGTTCTGTTTTCTACTCCCCCTGGAAAGTAAAAACACTTTGGGGGGCTGCTGAATAAGCAATTCCTTTGCCATCAGACCTTCAGTGTCCTATTAACTCACTGAAACACTGCATCTCTCTCTAAATCCAATCCCCAAATTCAAAATTGGGAGCTGCCAAATTTAGAGTTACCCACAAAGCAGACCTCCAAAGCTAGTGCTGTCCAGCAAATGACCCTTCCTGGGCTGGATTTAGAGCACTCTGCCAGGGGAATTAAAATCCCCCTCCCTCTGCAACAGAGTTGGGGGTTGGAATACATTATCTATGAGCTTCTCCAGCCAAGTGGGCATGTACCTGTCTGTCTCTATAATTGACTTCGGCAGTGCTCCAGTTGCAACCATCTATTAATGGAGGAAAGTCTACTATCAGGACTCCCAGTTGTTATGAGAATTGAATAGGAGATATTTGTAAAGCTTAACACATAGTGAGTACTTAATAAATGCTTGCTTCCTTTCTTTGTGTACATATTGAATCCCTACTTATCATCTCAATAGACTATAAGCTCCTCATGGGCAGGGGCTGCTTTCATTTTGTGTCCATGTCCTTTGTGCCTAGAACAGTGTTTTTCCCAGAAATGGCACTCAATAAATGCTTGTTAAATTCATAAAATCAGGGGCAGCTAGGTAGTGCAGTGGATAGAGCACCAACCCTGAAGTCAGGAGGACCTGAGTTCATATCTGGCCTCAGACCAAATACTTGACACTCACTAGCTGTGTGACCCTGGGCAAGTCACTTAACTCTAATTGCCTAAATAAATAAATAAAAATAAAATAAATTTATAAAATCAAAATATAGACACCACAGTTATAGACATTAATAGCACAAAATTTTCAAGACTGTGAAAATTATGAGTTCCACTATCTCTGAGATATGATGCCTACACTTCTGCTTCCTCCTCAGTCTCCTCCCACCAGAACTTGGATTCCTGCCCCTGCAGTCCTGGACTCTGATTGGTGACCTCTCACCTTATCTTACCTGGTCCCAGGCCCACCACACCACCCCCTAGCCATCTCCAAGCCATGCCAATGGATCCTCTCTGCCTACCCTTTCCAAATCTCACTCCCATATGTAGGCCATCTTCACCTATTAGAATGAAAGTGTCTTGAGGGGAACAATTGTCTTGCTTGTATTTGTATGCCCAGAGCTTAGCCCAGTGCTGGCACATAGTAAGTGCTTGATAAGTGCTTTTTTCATTTCGTTTCATATTGTTCCCCAGCTTCAGATCTATAGACCAGCACCAGTCTTTGCCCAATTTGTAGTAGTTCATGGAGCTTTTACTACCAAAAATCCTTATTTTTTAAACCCTAAAAACTTTAAAAATTAAGTCCTCCTCTGTCTCTCTGTTGTTATTCAGTCGTTTTTCAGTTGTGTCTGACTCTTTGTGGCACCATTTGGGGTTTTCTTGGCAAAGATACTGGAGTGATTTGCCATTTCCTTCTCCAGCTCATTTGACAGATGAGGAAACTGAGGCAAACAGGGTCAAGTGACTTCCTCTGGGTCACACAGCTAGGAAGTGTCTGCAGCTGGATTACTCCTCCCATTTCAAGGCTTCCCTCTTCTCCCCTCACTATTCTAGTACCCAGCCACATCTCTGTCCCCTGAGTAGGGAAAGATCTTAAGGCCTCAGAGAAGTAAAGAATCTTCAAGAGAGAATGTAGATAATTCAATGGCACATAGGCTGTGAATCATAAAATGACCTCAAAAGTACAGATAAAGGACCCTTTGACCCCATGGACAGAGTAAGCAGGCTATCAACGCTGCCCACCAGTGATGGCTCACTTGCAAGAAGTGAAATGTAAGCCATCATGGAGCACATTCATACCAAAGAAGCAAGAAGGAGGGACTACAGACAATCAGACAGCCCAAGGGCTGCATGGGTACTCCTATTGTTAGGACAGAGTCAAAGGAAGGTGTTCAGGGCATTAGATCTGCTTTGGAGAATGTAGGAAAGGACATGGACCAGGGTAAAATGGTGTGGAAGAATTGTTGTCTATACTAATGGAAGCTCTGGCCACAGGAATGAAATTACACATCTGTCCAATTGAAATTCAATTCAATTCAATTCTACAAACATTTATTAAGCACCTACCATGTGCCTGGCACTATGCTTGCCACTAGGGCTACAGAGATAATAACAAAATAGTCACTACCCTTGAGGAGTTTTCATTCTATTGGGAAGAGACAATAGGTACACAGATAAGTAAATACAAAATGTATACAGAAAGATAGGAAGAGGCAAGGGTATAAAGACCTAAATGGGGAGAAGGGGAAACAACAAGCACTTATTTAGTGCCTACTATGGACCAGGCACTGTGCTAAGCCCTTTGCAAATGTTAGCTTATTTGATCTTCACAAGTCTGAGAGGTAGGTGCTATTATTATTCCCATCTTACAGCTGAGGAAACTGAGGCAATCAAGTTTAAGTGACTTACCGAGGGTCACACAACTAGTAAGTGTCTGAGGCTGGATTTGAACTCAGATGTTTTTAACTCCAGGCCCAGTGACATATAGCTGAGAGAGGGTCAACAACTGAAAAAATCAGGAAAAGAAAGTCCACAGTAGAGTAAAACCAGTCAGAACTTAACATTTAATCCCCTTGTTTGGCAGATGAGTAAGCCGTGGCCCAGAAAAGTTAAGCCATTTGCCCGAGGTCACACAGCTAGTTAGGGCCATGAGGAATTCCTCACAAGTGGAAAACATTTATAGAATCATAAGCAATTGGACGTGGAAGAGATCGTAGAAGTCTTGAAATCTAGACTACCACCATCCCCCATGTTACAGATAAGGAAACTGAGTCACAGAGAGGGATATCGACTTGCCCAGGGTCACACGGTAAGTCAGTGGCAGAGCCAGAACTCACTCAGATCTTGCTTTTGGATGCCTCCAGCTCCTTCCATTCCCACACCTCGTGTGGCTCTGGTGAGGCAGCTGAGAACAAAGCAAGGTCTGGGTGTTCTCACATTCATCCTGAGTAATGGAAAGGTCCTACCCAGCAGAAAGAAGGGCCGAGGGGAAGGGCAGCTTCCGACCAGCTTCGTGGGAACTCTTGAAGGCCGAAAACCTCCACACAAATGCTCCGTTTCCATCCTCCCATGACAACGCATCGGCCCAGCTTCCTTTCCCACACACAGATCAGGCAGTAGGCAGCCCCTCGGTGGGGCCCCTGAACAATAGAGGCAGGAGGGCTCCTAAAAATAGCTCTTACCCTCCTCTCTTGCCCTATGCAGGTCCACCAGCATCCCTTGATGTTGTTCTGGGCTTCAGTAGAGAACATCCGGAGCTTGGGAAGCAGCCCTGGCTACATTTCCCTCCCCCTGGGCACTCCCTCTTCCCTCCATCCCTTTGCTTCAGGAGCCTAAGACTCCCCAAGAAAATGCAGCCTATGAGTGTGAGACACCAAGAAAATGTAGCTAGCAATGGGAGGTTTGGAACCACCATTTTTTCTACCCATTCCAGTAACGGAACAAGACTCAATGCCTTGGCCCTCCCTCAGCCACCTCGTTGTCCTGCAGCAGTCTTGGAATACAACTCAGAGGCGGCACTGGAGGAGTAGGAAGATGACCAGATACTGGATCCCAAGAAGACTTGGGTTTGCGTCATGGCTCTGTCATTAACTAGCTGTGGGACCTTGGGCAACAGTTTACTCTGGGTCTTGGTTTGTTGTTATTATTCAGTTGTATCAGCCCTGTTCAACTCTTCATGATCCCATTTTAGTGGTTTTCTTGGCAAAGACACTGGAGTGGCTTGCCATTTCCTTCACCAGCTCATTTTACAGATGGGGAAACTGAGGCAAGCAGGGTTAAGTGACTTGCCCAGGGTCATACAGCTCAGAAGTGTCTGAGGCTGGATTTGAACTCAATTCTTCCTGATTCTAGGCCTGGCACTCCATCCACTGTGACACTTAGCTGCTCTGGGCCTTAGTTTATTCCACTGCAAAATGAGATTTCGTGAGTTCTGACTGACAGTCGTGGACATAATGAGCTATCAGTTTATGCTGGGTTGAAGCTCTTATTTGGCTGTGTGGAAGTCATCTTGTAGGATGTGGTATCTTTAAGCATTAGTGAAGAGAATATTTAGTAAAAGGAGCACTGAATTTGGAGTCAAAAGATCTGGGTTCAAATCCATGCTCTAATATTTCCTACGTGTTATCTTAAAAGAAACATACCACTCTCTTTGAGCCTCAACTTCCTCATCTGCAAAATGTAGATAATAATACCTAGACTACACACCTCATAGGGTTATTGTGAGGGAAAGTTTAGAGAGCCCAGTAGTCTATCCATTGCGCCACCTGGTGGCCCAACAGCACTATTGTTCCCCCAGAGCACTGGTTCCCAACCTGACTGTAGACCTCTGGAGAATCATGGAGTTATTGTAACAAGTCCATAAATCTATAAGCATGTAAAATCTCATCCCATCTTAAGATCATAGAGTTAGAGCTCGAAGGGACCCCAGAGGCCACCTAGCCTAACCTCCCCATTTTACAGATAAGGAAACTGAGGCTCAGAGAGGTTGTTACTCACTCAAGGTCACAAGGTAGTAGTAAGTGGGATAGATCAGAGGATCAGAGGATGGGATGGGAGAGTTGCAACAAAATATTCAGTTCAACTCAGTAGACTCGATAAATAATAGATCACACATATATGTATGTGTGGAAAGAGAGCTAAATCTGGAGTTAGGAGTGACTTGGTTTTATATCTAGCCAAAGTAGCAAGGCATCCTGAGTGAGAGACAGACAGACAGACAGACAGACAGGCAGTCAGATAGACAGAGACAGAGAGCGAGGGAGGAGGAGGAGGAAGAATCACTTGCCAGGAAAGTCAAACCACCTTCACCAACACTCCCTTCATATCCTGTTGGAAACAGCCCAGGACCCTGATCCCAGGAGCCTTGGGAATAGCATTGCTTCCAGTCCACTGTCCTCAGCCAACATGCTGAAAAGTGACCAAGCCCTGTGATAACAGTCTGGCAACTGTTCTGGCAGGTGCTTCAGCCACAGCTGCCAAAGACCCAGAAAAGAACATTCTGGCTACCAAAGTCCTTGACACCATCAGATGGTCCAACATCAGAAACTGATAGATTTTTATCAGTGGGAATGCCATTTAAGAAAAGGCATTACTATATACTTTGCAGCTTTACCCTAGGGACCCTGGGGCCTTTTCCTATGACTTGCAGCTGAAACCTTCCCTCATTAGAAAGAGGGCTCCATGGTTGAAGAAGCTGTCTCTTTTTCTTTTTTTTATTTATTTATAACTCCAGTGCTTAGCACAATGCTTTAAGCACTTAATTAATGCTTTATTCTTTCATTCAAACCCTGCCTCTGAAGTTTACTAGCTGTGTGACCCTGAGCAAGTCACTTATCTTATCTTCACTTTCCCCATCTGTAAAACAGGGATAATTACATCTGCCTCACAAGGTGGTTGTGAAGCTTAAATGAGATCATGTATGTAAAGTACTTTTGTTGTTGTTTGTGTCTGACTCTTTGTGACCCCATTTGGGGTGTCATTGGTAAAGATACAAGAGTGGTTTGCCATTTCCTTCTCCAGCTCATTTGACAGATGAGGAAACTGAGGCAAACAGGGTTAAGTGACTTGCCTAGGGTCACACAGCTAGAAGTGTCTGAGGCCAGATTTGAACTCAGGTCTTCCTGACTCCAGGCCTGAAGCTCTATCCACTATGCTACCTAGCTGCCCTGTGTAAAGTGCTTTGCAAACCTTGAAGTGCTATGTAAGTTAGCTATTATTGTTATTGCTATATTCAAAATGTATATAGATTTGATTAATAGAATGCAAATTCTTTTTAAAGTGCTACTGAATTCATATTGGCTTTCTCCCTTCATGAGCATCCTCAATTAATGTGTGCTAATAGTACATGTATCATGCGGGGTTCCATGAAATTTTGTTACTTTAAAAAGCACTCCAGAAGGCAGAGACCCAGTACTCAGGCACTTGCATTACAATGAGTCGGCCAGCAGAGAGAGCAGTTGAGCACACAGAAGCCTAGACTGAACGAAGCTCTCACAGCTCAGATCAGATTGGTTAAGGCCACAGGGACCCACCTCAGGAGGCTAGCCCACTAGAGAGAGGCCACTGGGGTTCAAGCTGCTCCCCCCAGTCCCCTGGAAAAGTGGCTCTTTCCCTAGTAGGCCCCAAGAGCAAATGACTAATCACCTTCTCACAGAGTTATCTGCTAGAACCTAAGTTGTTTGAGAGCAGGAACCGTATCTCTGTATCACCTACAGTAGTAATTCTTGAACCTTTTGGTCTCAGGACCCCTTTCTCACTCTCAAAAATTATTGAAGTTCCCAAAGAGTTTTGGGTTATTTTAAATATTTACCAGATTAGACATTAAAATTGATAAAATTTTAAAATATTGATTAATTCATTTAAAAATAACAATAAACATATTACATGTTAACATAACATATTTTTATGAAAAATAACTATTTTACAAAACAAAAAAAAATTAGCGCAATGTTTTACATATTTTGGCAAATCTCTTTAATGTCTGGATTAATGGGAAACAGATGGATTCTCATTCTGCATTCAATCTGTTCTGATATGCTGTTTTGGTTAAAGTATGTAAAAAAAAAAATCCAGCCTCTCACAGGTAGGTAGTTGGATAAAGGAAGAGTGTATTAATAGGAAAATTGACCTCATGGACTCCCTTGAGGATCTCCAAGTGTCCACAGACCGCATATTGAGAACCACTGTCCTACAATGATAGGCAGGGTGCCCCGCACATAGTAGGCTCTCAGGAAATGTTTGTGGGAAGAATGAGTCACATCCCATCCAGAGTGCCTTTAATCAGTATGCCTTCTGTCTGCAAAACTGATTCATATGCAGCAACAGCCTCAGTCTGAGAGCTGGGTCCTGGCCCGTGTCATACATTTTCTTCATCATCCCTTCTCCTCCTCCCACACACGCACTTCCAACACTGCTCCAAGGCCAGTTCTGAGCACAGAGTTGATGCTCAGTAAACAACTGTGATTTGATTGACTGACATGCAGACACAAGAGCAATATCAAGGAATGAGGGCCCCTGATGAAGGACAGCCAGGGATAAATAAACAGCAACAATTCAGATTTTGGGAGCTTTCTAAAGCTTCCAGGATGCTCTCCCCCTGCCAGTGCCATGGGGAAGGGACTACCAGGTGTGGATGATGGCCATTTTACAAATGAAGAAACTGAAGGTCGGAGCGGTTAGAGGTAGTGTTGCAAACTAGTCTTGGGGTGAGGAACACCTGGGTT
>NW_020954576.1:55024936-55025008 GCF_900497805.2 Vombatus ursinus | reverse complement strand
CCCATCCTGCCTTTGACACACTAGTGCTGGAACTACAGGTCAGCCACTTAACTACCCTCATCTCAAGTCTAC
>NW_020954576.1:55024567-55024901 GCF_900497805.2 Vombatus ursinus | reverse complement strand
TCATCTGTAAAATGAGGACAGGCTTGTGGTGAGGCTTACATAAAACATGTACGCAAAGTGAATTGCAATTTCAAGCACTATTAAAAGACTCACCTAGAATCACACAGCAAAGAGGGAACTTAGGACAGCCAGGTGGTACAGTGGATAGAGTGCTAGCCCTGGAGCCAGGAAGACTCATCTCTCAGTGTAGTTTGGTTTTCTGACAGCTCTCAATTCAACAAACATTAAGTATAGCATCGAGGGGCAGCTAAGTGGCACAGCGCATAGAATGAGGGGCCTGGAGTCAAGAAGACTCATCTTCCTAAGTTCAAATCTGGCCTCAGACACTTACTAG
>NW_020954576.1:55012283-55024533 GCF_900497805.2 Vombatus ursinus | reverse complement strand
GGTGACCCTGGGTGAGTGACTTAAGCCTGTTTGCCTCAGTTTCCTCATCTGTAAAATGAGCTGGAGAAAGAAATGGCAAACCACTCCTGTATCTCTGCCAAGAAAACCCCAAAAGGAGTCACAAGAGTCGTCAACAACTATAAACGACTGGACAAAAGGCCTCCTGATTCCAAGTTCAGCATATCCTCCACTTCTGATAATGCCTCTTTAAAAAAAAAAAAAGTGGGGGCAGCTAGGTGGTGCAGTGGATAGAGCACTGTCCCTGAAGTCAGGAGAACCTGAGTTCAAATCCAGCCTCAGACCAAATACTTCACACTTACTAGCTGTATGACCCTGGGCAAGTCACTTAACCCCAATTGCCTAAAATAATAATAATAATAATTTGAAGCATGAAATATGGAAACCCCTATCTGTGGAGTAGTTCCACCTCTGATCCTCTTTCCTACTTGTCTTTTTCCCTGAGGTTGGATTCTCCTGTAAGGGGATGTCCCTCCACTTCCACACATGGAAATGATATCTCTTAATTTTATGGTGTCCTTAAAGTAATTGGGAAGGGTAAAGGATCAATGATGAAGAAATAAAGTGTAGTTGAGGAGATAACCCGGAAATTAGGAAGAATTGGGTTTATGTCCCAGCTCTAACACAAATGACTGTGTTATCCTGTTAACTTCTCAAGCGTCCCAGGAAACTATTTAAAACTATTTAAAAAGTACAGAAGGAGGGGGCAGCTTGGACTTGACACTTACTAGCTGTCTGACCTTGGGCAAGTCACTTAGCCCCATTGCTTAACACCCCTCCCCCCCCAAAAAAATACAGAAGATACTGACATGCATTGATAGAGGGAATTTCCTCTCCTGTGAGTTCCCTAAACTGATGAAATCAGTCACTGCCCCAACGTGGCAATAATAGGATTTTGAAAGAGATGGAGAGATGGTCCTTCTGGTAAATCTACATGAGACAAATAACCTCCAGGGTAAGGTGGTGACTACCATGGATGTCAGTCGCTGCTACATAGGCCACTAGGTGGCGCAGTCGAGATAGTGATGGGTTTGGAGTCAAGACCTGAATTAAAATCCTCTCTCAGATATAGCTGTGTGGACCTGGGCAAGTCCCAATCTCTCTGAGCCTTGCTTTGCTCATCTGTAAAATGGAGATAATAATAGCACCCACCTCCCAAGGTTGTTGCAAGGATTAAATAATATTTGTAAATTGCTTTGCAAACCTTAAAGCATTATATAAACACTACTGTTAGTATTATTGTTATCATTATTATAATTACGAAGACTAAGTCCAAAAGGAAACCCAGAATAATAGGTGAGGAAGCCAAGCCTCACCCAAGAGTAGAACTAGCTTGAACTACTACCTGGTGAATATGCCTCAGGCAAGGCAAGTCAAAGGAGAATGGACTAGAGGCAAGAAGACTGAGACCCTCTGAAGCCATAGTCCTGGAGATCTCTGGGAGCAGTGAACAAGCCAGCTTTGAGGACAGTGCAAGGCAGCGAGAAGCCCAGGAAAGAGATCTTTGGGGCCAGAGAGGGAAATGTTCTTCTCACCCAGGAGGCCAGGGACCAGGGAGCTGTGAAAAGGATAGAAGAACCAGAGGGAGGAGGAATAAGACAGGGATGTGTATCCTGAGATACACCAGGGAAGAAGACTTGGGGGGGGGGGTGTTTACTAAAGATCCCATGCCAGCAGCCCTGGCAGCCTAATACATAGATGAGAGAGAAAGAGAAGGAGGGACAGAGAAAGAGAGAGAAGACAGAGAGACAGAGAAACAAAGACAGAGACAGACATGGAGAAAGGGGGAAGAGAAGAGGAGAGTACAGAGAGAATGGAGAGAGGCAGAGAAAGAGTCATTAAGTTCAAATCCAGCATTAAACATTTACTAGCTGTGTGACCCCAGGCAAGTCACTTAACTTCTGTCTGCCTCAGTTTCCTCAACTATAAAATGGAGTTAGTAATAACACCTCCCAGAGTTGTAACATGTCAGATCTTCCTGACCCTAGGCACAGTGCTCTAACCACTGCAGTACCTGGCTGCCTCTAGGCACTGGAACAGCCAGTGAAAATGCCCGGAGTCTGAAGATGGAGCATCTTGTGTGAGGAACAGATAGGAAGCCAGTGTCACTGGATCAAATAGTATGTGATAGGGAATAAGATATGAGAAGACTGGAAAGGTAGGAGGTGGCCAGGTTGTGAAAAATAAGATGTCATACTTCATCCTGGAGGTGATGGGAAGCCACTGGAGCTTATTGAGAAGGAGAGGGATTTGGTCAGACCTGAGCTTTAGGAAGGATAATATGACAGCTGAGTGGAAGGTGGACTGAAGTGAGAAGACACATGTGGCAAGGAGTCTATTTCAATAGTCCAGGACCAAGATGATGGGAGTGTCAGAGGAGAGAAGTTGGAGAGATGTTACAAGTGTAGAAATGATAGGACCTGGCAACAGATTGGGTAGAGGGGGTGAGATGGAGTAAGGGGTTCCGGATTACACTGAAATGCAAGCCTGGGTGACTGTGAGGGTGGTAGGAACCTAGACAATAATAGGGAAGTTTGGAAGGGGGGAGGGTTTGAGGGGAAAGATAATGAGTTTAGTTTTGAACACACTGAGTTTAAGATGTCTATGGGAGATCCAGTTGGAGATGCCTAATAAGCATTTGGAGATGTGAAGCTGGAGATTAAAAGAGATGTCAGGGGTGGATAAGCAGACCTGAGACTCATTAGCATAGAAATAATCACTGAAACCGAGGGGGGCTGATGAGATTACTAAACAAGAAGGAAAACAGAAGAGGTCCCGGGACAGAGCCTTGGAAGGGCCCCCCATCGTCGGTGAGCATGACCTGGACAAAGACCCAGCAAAGGAGACTGAGGAGGAAAACTCCTAATAGGTATATGATATAACAGGATAGCAAAGCATCGAGTTAACCGAGAGAGAGGAGAGTATGGAGGAGAACAGGGTGATTGACAATATGGAAGGCTGCAGAGAGGTCAAGAAGGATGAAGATTGAGGAGAGCCCATTCATTAGATTTGGCAATTAAGATATCACTAGTAATTTTGGAGAAGGAAATTTCAGTTGGATGATGAGGTCAGGAGCCAGATTGTAGGAAATTAAAAAGAGTAAGAGAAAAAAGAAATGGATGTATTGATTCTAGACAGCCTTCTCAAGGGGGTTAGCCACAAAAGAGAGAAGAGATTTGGGTAGGTAGATGGAGATACACTAAGACTAAAGTCTTAGCGCAGTTTACAGCTTTAATAGCTGGAAAATATACATATGTAAATATACATTTATTTAGTTTTATGTTTATATACACATATATGCATTATGTATATTTGTTTACATGTATATATTCGTATGTGTACATATTGTGTATATTTACTCATACATGCATACACATGCAACATTCCATGTGATCTCCAGCTAAATTCCATAACTAGAGCTAGCCACCAGGGACTTAAACATTCCAGAACTTGAAAGTCCTGAGCTGTGATGCAGGAGCTGCTGTCTGGCCATTTGTAGGTTGAGTGCCCTCTGATGGCCAGACTCAGTACTACAGCTTCTTCAGAGGTCATCTCATGAATGTGTTTGTTTTCCATTCGTTTCAGTCACATCCGATTCTTTATGACCCCATTTGGGGTTTTCTTAGCAAAGATACTGGAGTAGTTTGCCATTTCCTACTCCAGCTCATTTTACAGATGCAGAAACTAAAGTAAACAGGGTTAAGTGACTTGTCCAGGGTCACACAGCCAGGAAGTGTCTGAGGTTGGATTTGAATTCTGGAAGACTAGTCTTCCTATGTCCAGGCCTGGCGCTCTATCCACTACTCTACCTAGCTGCCCTCCTCATGAATGTGCCCAAGAGGAAACAAAGGCAGCCACTGGACTGGAGGTTAGAAGGAAGTGTGTTCTTACCACTAAATCCCAATCTGCTTCAGCAACACAGGCACTGAGCTCTGAGCTCTTCCTACCTTGATCTTTCTCTCATACCTCCCTGCCCCCAACCTCTACACCATTACCTGAAATAGTCTGGACATCTCCCTTCACTGATTCCTTACTCTGAGCAAGACACTAGAGAAACAGACAAAAACTTTTTTTAAAAAAGCCCCTGACTTTGAGCAGCTTACATTCTACTGGGGGTCAGGGGCACATGGGGATGCACCACATACAACGATGAGTAAATACAACATCATTTCAAGAGAGAGAGAACCAGGAGCCTCAAAAAAGACTTCTGGAGGAGGTGGCGACTGAGTGGAAATTTGCAAGAAGCAAGAGATTCTGACAAGTGGGAGGAGGAGACAGTGCAGTCCAGGGATGGGGAACAGGCTGTGCAAAGACAGGGTGTCAGATTAGGGAAACAGCTCATAGTCCGATGAGGCTGATACATAGAGTACATGAAGGGAAATGGGAAGAAATAAGACCAGAAAGGGAGCCACATTGAGATGGGCTTTAAAAAAAAAACAACAAAAAAAAAATAAAACAAGAAATCCATTACTGGCTGTGTGACCCTGGGCAAGTCACTTAACCCCAATTGCCTAAAAACAACAACCAAAAAAAAAAAAAAAAAACCATGGGTTTTAAATTCCAAGGTGAGATTTTGTAGTTTATCCTGGAGGCGATGAGATTTGTGAGCAGGGGAGTGACCATGGCATCTGTTTGGAGGTTGGATTAGAGAGAAAAAAGACTGGAATCAGGGAACCCAATTAAGAGGCATAATAGATAGATTGCTAGACAGTGTAGGAGGAAATTGGGTTCAAACTCTGCCTCTGGCACTTACTGGTTGGGTAACCCTTCATAAGTCACTCAACTTCTCCAAATTGTAGTTTGCGCTTATGTAAAAATGGAGTTAATACCTACAGTATTGGTAATAGTATCTACATCTCAGGTTTGTTGTGAGGTCTGTAAAGTGCTTTGCAACTTTAAAAGTGCTCTACAAATATCAGGTATTGTCATTATCGTTACTATTATTATTACTACTAGTAGTAGTATTGCTACTTATTAGTAATAATTACTACAGTATATTATATCATACTATACTATAATAATTCTAATATAGTATATATATCACATATAATATTTATATATTGTAATATATAATATTCAAATATAATACTTATATTAACAATATAATTATGACATAGTATATTAATAATTATAATATATCACAATATGCTATAATTATATTATATATAATATTTCTATCTTATAGTTTTAATATTTTAATTTATAGTATTAATAATATAATGTATTATTATTTTTTATTATTACTACTACTATTACTACAGAGAAGACGAGTACAACTCTGGGAAAGCAATGAGTACAGCAAACAGCCGAGTCAAGTCAGTCCAAAGCAGCTTTGGCTCCCTTCCCTTGGGAGCTAATTCAGCCAACAGATCTGGACACGATTTATAGCCTTATTCCTGGAATATCACTGATCTGCTAGAACTATAGTCATTCTATTGGAGACAGTTGTCCTGAAGCCCCCAGCTCACCTTGTAGGCCATTCCAGAAAAATTCCTGAGCACCAGCCCAAATGCTTAGGGGGCAAAGGGGTGATTGCCTGCCATTGGACCAATCCTAGACATGCTTGGAAATTAAGTAGGGCTGACACACAAGTGACAGAAATTTATGGGAACATCTCCACTTAGCAGAGATTGTCAATTTCCAAATGAAAACCCTACGGGATGAACATGAGTCCTTCCAAGAGAGGGCAAGACCCTCCACCCCTGGGGTACCATCCCTTCTCCTCTGCACTTATTCTCCTGTATACAAGAGACAGACCTTAAAGGAACAGAAAATCTAAGCACCAGGTACAGTCTTGCAGATGGTAACAGGGTGTCTATAGAATTAACAATAATTGTCCTTCACAACCCCACCTTCTAGGAGGTGGGAGGTCTGCAGATGTTACAAATTGAACATGGTTTTTTGGACTTTTTCAATGTTTTGATTAGTTGTGCTGATTTTTTCCTCTGCCTTTAAAAAATACTATTCGTTATACGGGATGGCCCTCCGGGAACGGGAGATACTGGGGAAAATTATGATGATGTTAAAAAAATATCAAGAAATGTAAAAATAAAACAATAATAGTCTCTTAAATTGATACATTTTTTCTAGTTTACAAAGTTTCATCTACTTTGCCTCATTTTATCCTCATAAATCTATGGCAGGGTTGTTTTCCTTTTTTTTACAAATAAGGAAACTGAGGCTCACAGATGTTAAGTGACTTACCCAAGGTCACACAGCTAGTGAGTGGCAGAGCTGAGACTCACACCCCAAGTCTTCCACCTCCAAATGCCGTGTGAATTAGTGATCATCCTACTCCAGGAATAGGCATACATAGCTTTAGGACTATTTAAAGGCAGACGCCAAACTCCCCTATCAATCAACCAACAAACATTTCTTAAGCATCTGTTATGTGCTGGGTACTCTGCCAGGTGCTAGGGATACAAATACAAAAGTGAAATAGTCCCTTGCCCTCAAGGAGCTTACACTCTACTAGGGGGATACAGCGTATTCACAGATAAGACTATACGGCATATATACATAATAAATACACAGTTATATATGGAAATAAGGGAAATCAGCCAATGCTTGTTGAAGTAACCCTTGAAATAAGTCTTGAAGGGAACTGGGAGTTCCCAGAGGGAGAGGGTAGTTGGAAGAGCCTTCTAGGCATAGAAGAGAAGATAACAGCCATTACAGGAACAAAGTGCAGGAACACACAGTAAGCAGATCATTTTGTCTAGAGTAAAGTGCATGAGAGGGGAGCAATGTGCAATCAGCCTGGAAAAACAGACTGAAACTCAATTGTGAAAGCTTTTAAATGCTGACAAAGGAGTTTGTATTTTAACCCAAAGGCACTAGGGAGCCACAGGAACTTCTTGAGCAGAGGAGTAACATGATTAGACCTGTGCTTCAGGAATATAAATTAGACAGTATTGTGGAAGATGAATTGGAGAGGAAAGAGACTGGATGCAAAGAGACCAATTAGGAGGATACTGCGATGAGAACCTGGACTAGGTGATTGTGATGTGAATAGAAAGAAGAGGGTTTATGTGAGGGTTGTCAAAGAGGTGGAATGGACAAAATTTGGCAACTAATTGTATATATAAGATGAGGAAGAGTGAGAGTTAAGGATGCCTCAGGGGTTGTGAGCCTGGGTCCAGGGAAGAAGCCTCAGCAAAGCTTTTCCGATAACCCAAGTAGGCAGAGAAGTATCCCATACAGCCAAGCCATCAGACAGAGATCCCAGGGCTAAGACTAAGGTTGCTGCATCACCTACAGGGAAAGAACCTCAGGCAAGTGGCTAATTGTCCTTTGGTGGAGTCTCCCCTCAGCCCCAGGACCATACTTTCATAAGCTCTAAGGAGCACTAAGAAACAAGTGACCCAGGGAGACTGTACAATATTTAATACTAGATTTCCCATTACTTTCTGCTAACTCAGGTATCCCATCAATCAGGCAGCTAGGTAGCACGGTGGATAGAGCTCTGGGCTTGGAGTCAGGAAGACCTGAGTTCAAATCCAGCCTCAGACACTTAACTAGCTGTGTGACCCTGGGCAAGTCACTTAACCCTGTTTGCCTCAGTTTCTTCATCTGCAAAATGAGCTGGAAAAGGAAATGGTAAACCACTCCAGTATCTTTGCCAGGAAAACCCCAAATAGGATCACGAAGAGTAGGACACAACTGAACAACAACATCCCATGAATCAGGAGACCTGGGTCCCAGCTTTACTTCTAATTAGCCATGTGATCTTAGCCAGATCATTTCCCTTCTTTGGGCCTCAGTTTCCTCATTTGTAAAATGAGGAGAGTTGAACTAGATGATATCTAAAGTTGAATGAATGAATGAAAATGACTGAAAATGAACAAAGGAATTTAAAACCATTTCAGATTTAGTGTTTACTCTGTGCTAAGACATATAAAAGTAAGACATTCCCTGTCCTCAGGCAGCTTACCTTATAACATAAGGAGCCAATTCTCTAAAATTCTGTGATATTAACAAATCTTTATTAAGCCCCTACTTTGTGCTAGGCCTTGAGAAATTAAAGGACAAATAAAATAATAATCCTGTAACTGCTGAGTTTTTGGCCTAGTGGAGGGATAAGTCACATACAAAAAATCATGCAGTCCAAGGACAATAAAAGTCATTCCAGGAGTTTCTGAGATATTAAACATGTTCTTAATCCCCAGAAGCATCCCGAAGCCATCCTTCTTGGGTTTAACAGCACATCCCATGAAGTCAAGGCTTGGCCTGAGCCTGAGAATGAAAAGTCTAGAAGGGCCACCAAGGGAGATCTTGACTGTGTGATGGGAACACCCTGATCTCTGAGCCCATGAGAATTCTGCTACTGCTCACCTTATATGACATTGAGCCCAATCAGAATAAATTATAGCAGGCACGTCCCACTTGATATTAGCTGCAAATGCCCTTCTGTCTCTTCTTGGCTCATGAGTCAGAATGTTACAAAAGCCCACAACTAACCCAAGCAGAGGCTTGGAAACTCCCAGGCCATGTGGCAGGGCAGGCAGAAGGCATGAAGCTCCCTGGGGGATAAGGGGAGTGGGCAGTGAGAAGGTAGTGCTAAGGACTGAAGACAAAGAAATGACCTGGACAGACCGGGAGTCCTTTTCTCATTCTCTCACTGTGACTCTAAAATAATGATACAGATTCCTCAGCAGAGGACCAGAACTTAGATGATGCAGTAGAAAGAGTTCTAGGTTCAGAGGCCGAGGACTTGGGTTACAATCACTCAACCCCTGTGGGTCTCAGTTCCTTATCTGTAAAAGCAGGAATCTTAGATTTAGAGCTAGAAGATGTCCTTGAAGCCAAACTTCTCTTTTTATGAAATGAGGGAACTGAAGACCAGGGAGGTCTTCAGAAATGATTTGTCCAAGATCAGCCACACAGGCCATAGTGACAGTGGCAGGCCTAGCTCAGTGCTCTTTCCATTAGGTCAAACCACCTGCTGCTGAAAGTCTACAGTGCGATATTATGGGCACCGCATGTCCAAATGAGGTTCCTAGGATGATGGGATTTATAAACTGGGAAGGATCTAGTCCAGCCTCATCATCTTAGAGGTGAGTAAACTAAAGGCCAGAGAAGTTAAATCACTTGCCCAAGGCCACACAGCTTCTCGCCTTCCAGACAGTCACTTTGGGAGTTTGTTGTTGGTGTTCAATCATTTTTCAGTTGTATTCAACTCTTCACGACCCCATTTGGGCATTTTCTTGGCAAAGATACTGGAGTGGTTTGCCATTCTGCAGCTCATTTTGCAGATAAGGAAACTGAGGCAAACAGGGTGAAGTGACTTGCCTATGGTCATTCAATAATAAATGTCTGAGGCCAGATTTGAACTCAGAAAGATGAGTCTTCCTGATTCTGGGCCTGGAGCCTTATCCACTGAGACACCTAGCTGTCCCCTCACTTTGGGAGACCATACATTTATTCTTCCATTTTTCACAGATGTCTTTGGCAGAGGATTGAGAACTGCCTTCAGAGACAGGTTATGTAGGAGATGGATGGATGGATGGATGGATGGATGGATGGATGGATGGATGGTTCACCCTCTGATGATGGTTGACATCTCTTCTTTGAATTTCAGTTTCCTTCTCTGCAAAATGGGGGTAGTGCCTGTCACAAAAACCTCATATAGGATTGTGGTGAGACTCATGAGAGAGGGCTTTGCAAAAGTTAAAACAATAGGGGGTGGGTAGGTGGCACAGTGGATAGACCACCGGCCCTGAAGTCAGGAGGACCTGAGTTCAAATCCAACCTCAGATCAAACACTTGACACTTACTAGCTGTGTGACCTTGGGCAAGTCACTTAACCCCAATTGCCTAAAAAGAAGAAAAGTTAAAATAATATATAGTGAAATTAATTTCAGTACACAAGGAATTTTTCCATCACTCTCTCAAGTCTCCACAAAGAGTCCTGTCTGTTCCTTCTCATTATTTGGTCATGGAGCTCCTCTATTCCTCCACTTCTGCTATCTTTGCTGCAATCTTTTGCATCATTTCACAGAGGTCTTTTCCTTATTGGCATTTATTTCATTTCTAAAAATCAAAACTGCCCTCAAAAGACAAAGATTTGCCTCTGTTGACACATAGTATGTCCTCCCTAAATATTTATGGAATGAATGAATAACACCCAAACCATATTCTATCATCTTTGAAGTCAAATCCCAACCAGAACTTCCAAAAAGATAATGAGTAGCAGCAACTGTTTTGGTCTCCATTTATGGCCTCCCAAAAGCACTCCTTTGAAGACAGTATTCTCAAAGGCTATGACAGTGGAACACACTCTCCAGCCAGTCCTACCACAGAACCATATATTTAGAGCCAGAATGGACCTTGGAGGCCCCCTGTTCAACTGCTTCAGAGCCTAAAAAGGTTAGATGATATGCCCAAGGTTATACAGGTAATACAGAAGGAAAGTACTAATTAAGTGTCTACTATATGGCAGACACCATGTTAAACTCTTTACAAACATTATTTCATTTGATCCTCACATCAGTCCTGGGAGTCAGGTGCTATTATTATCCCCATTTTACAGCTAAGAAAACCGTGGCAAACAGAAGTTAAGTGACTTGCCTAGGGTCTCACAGCTACTAAGTGTCTGAGGTCGGATTTGAACTCAGGTCTTCCTGACTCCAATCCACTGTGCCACCCGAATCATTTGACTTTGGTGTCGATGCCCTTTCCACTACACCCTACTCCCTCTTAAGTGGCACCAAATAGGAAAGGCAGTCGAGGATGGTTATTCTTCACTTAAATACAGTCATTCTCCATTCAAGTCCAGGCCAGTGAGAGGCTCTGTGTGTGTGTGTGTGTGTGTGTGTGTGTGTGTCCTCCAAGGGCCAGCTGAGCACAGCTGGGAGCACATCACCAAAGGGCTAGGCACTAGGTGATGGGTTTTTTTCAGCCACAGAAACTCATTAAACTGTCTCCTCCAGCTCAGAAGCCCTGAGACTGAGAATTGTAGAGAGAGAACCGACAGGGATGAAATCATGGGTCCTTAAAGGATAGAAACTTGTTTGTTGAAAAATTTAGTCACGTTCCTTTTGAGTTGTGGCTTGTAGATGACATCTCCCATGAGAATGAGGCATGCACCTCTTCTCTTTCCTTCAAGGATTTCTTTGATCCTTCACAGATCTGTGATCTTATCTATGTGGGCACTCCTCCCAAACCTGCAGAATGCAATCCCCTCCCCGACCCTGCCCCACTGCAGGGCCTTCCTGACCTATGCAAACCCTCACCCTGGCCTCTTCCCCACACCCTCTCCACCTCTTAACTGCATGGACACAGAGCAATGAAACAAACAGACTGGTGGGGGGCTTCTGCTCCGTCACCCACCCACCCCCTCTTTTTTACCCAGTTGTACCCCTTGCCTTTCCACAGCTTCTCCTGAAAGGATAGTAGAAGGGAAAAGAGTTTCCAAATTCAGTTGGAAGAATTTAATCTAACTATTGAGAAAGAACTGGGCTGGCTGTATAGTAACAGGCACCTGAGGAGATTATGAAATATGGTATAGGATGATAGTAATTGCTAACATTTCTATAACTGCTTTAAGGTTTGTGAAGCACTTTACAAATGTTGTTTCATTTGATTGTCACAGCAACTCTGCAAGGTAGGTGCTATTATGATCACCATTTTACAGGTGGGAGAACTGAGGAAAACAGGGTTAAATGACTTGCCCAGGGTCACACAGCTAGTAAGTGTGTGAGGTCAGATTTGAACTCAGGTCTTCCTGACTCCAGGCCCAGTGTTTTATCTACTGCGCCACCTTATGTAAAGCCATGGAGATAAGAAATGGAATATTTATTTGTTCATGGGAAAGATTAGACCCAAATGGCTGCAAAAGAATACACAAAAGAGAGTAATGTGAAATTAACCTAGAAAAACAAGATGGCACCAGATTATGCAGGGCTTGAAAATTCAAGCAGAAGAGCATATACTTTATCCTGAAGGAAACAGGGAGCCACTGAAGCTTTTTGAGCTGAGGAGTGACAAGCCTGCACTTTAGGAGCATCTCTTGGGCAGCTGTATGGAGGAGCAATTGGAGAGGGGAGAGACTTGAAGCAGCCAGGATGAAACAGGAAGCCATTAGGCGGCTCAGTGAACAGAGTGCTGGGCCTGGGGTCAGGAAGAGCTGAGTTCAAATCTGACCTCAGATACTTCCTAGCTGCCTGACCTTGGGCAAGTCACTTCACCCTGTTTGCCTCAGTTTCCTCATCTGTCAAACAAGTTGGAGAAG
>NW_020954576.1:55012180-55012247 GCF_900497805.2 Vombatus ursinus | reverse complement strand
GAAACAGCAAACCACTCCAGTATCTTTGCCAAGAAAACCCCATGGACAGTATTGGCATGCCCTGGTC
>NW_020954576.1:54993781-55012135 GCF_900497805.2 Vombatus ursinus | reverse complement strand
CACAGGGTCATGAAGAGTCAGGCACGACTGAACAACAGAACAATTACTGTAACAGTACAGGTAAGAGGCAGTAAGAGTTTGAATGAGGTGGGGCAGCTAGGTGGTGCAGTGGATAGAGCACTGGCCCTGGAGTCAGAAGGACCTGAGTTCAAATCTAGCCTCAAACACATAACACTCATTAGCTGTGTGACCCTGGGCAAGTCACTTAACCTCAATTGCCTCACCAAAAAAAAAAAAAAGAGTTTGAATGAAGGTGGTGATTGTGTGAATAATGAGGAGATGGGCTGTGAGAAAAAAAAAAAAAAAAACACATGGAAGCCAAATCAGTGAGACTTGGCTGTGGAGAGATGTCTCATCAACTCAGTGTCACCCTCCTTCTTTCTTCATTGAGAGGGAGGCCCAATCTCAACCCCACCCGACAGGCCTCTCTAAGAGCCATGCAAAAATCTGGTATGTGGATAAACACAGCTGGGGGTAAGCATTGCAAACTATTAGTCAGTCCTCCTGTGGTGAGACTTTCTGTTCCTTAAATGAAAATCTTGGTTGAAATACCCAGGGAGACCACGGGGAGTCAGGAACAACCCTCTCCCCTCCCTGCCACTGAGAAAGAAGGTTGGACAACATTCTTTCTTTCCACCAACAATTCTATCAGGGCTCTGGTGTCGGGCTGCTGGAGGCTCCAAACTTAATTGCATTTGCAAACACACTATTCATCATGTCCAAGGCCTTGTAAATTTGCGGAGGCAAGCCAGGGCTCAGATGGTTCCTCCGGGGGTTTTTCCCTTGGGAGGGGAGTAGGCGTCTAAGTTGCTGCCCTTCCCTCTGCTGGAAGGAGAGACATTAGCCAAACCCTCCCAGGGCTTAGGGAACCTGTGTTTAGAACAGGCCAGAAAAGAAACTACTTCATAAGACCATGGGATCATTGAAAGCTGGAAAGGACCAGAATGACCATTAATTAGTCTCAGCCCTCATTTTACAGATGAGAAAACTGAGGACCAGGATGGTTATGTGTTCTCCCCAAGGTCACACAGGTTGTAAGTCACAGAAGAGGGGTCTAGGGAGAGGTTTCAAATCAAGACACTTTAAGGGGGGAAACCATTTTCCCTGTAACCTGGAAAACATAATAACTCATTTCTATAAGCCTGACTCAGTACAAAGTGTCATTGTGAGGCAGTGTAAATGTCATTAATCCCTCTTGTGGGGGGAGGAGATCTGACCTGCGATTTCATTTATTTGGGGAACTCCCAATGTGGAATCTCCCTTTACTAATGATGATGGGTAACTTGTAATCTCGGAGAATTACCTGGGACCCTGAGAGGTTAAAGTGTCAGGAGCACAGATTTTTAGTTGGAAAGATCCATTCTAGCTCATTTTTGTTCAGTCATTTCAGTCCTGTCTGACTCTTCATGACCCCATTTGGAGTTTTCTTGGCAAAGATATTGTAATGGTTTACCATTTCCTTCTCTGGCTCATTTTACAGATGAGGAAACTGAGGCAAACAGGGTTAAGTGACTTACTAGGCTCACACAGCTAGTAAATGTCTGAGGCTGGATTTGAACTCAGGTCTTCCTGACTCCAAGTCCAGTACTATATCCACTGCACCACCTAGCTGCCTCTCCCACTCTAGCTTAGAGGCTGTCTAATACAACCCTCCTTATTTTACAAATGAGACATAAATGAAATGCCCAAGGTCACATAGGAAGTAAAGAGCAGAACAGGGATTCAAACCCAGGACCCCTGACTCCAAATTCAGCACCCTTCCAACAACCTTGCCATGTTCCCACAGCTAGGATGCATCAGAGGCAGAATGTGAACCCAGGTCTTCCCGACTCCTAAGATGGCCCTTTATCAACTGGCATTGCATTGCACCTATGAGGAAGGGAAAGGTCAAAGAGGTTGTGACTTGTCCAAGGTCACAGAGCTAGTAAGTGTCAGAATTGGTCTTCCTGACTCCAGATGAGGCCTTTATCCACACGCCACCTAGCTGCCTACTACAGGGTCAGAGCTAGGATTTCCACTGAGGTCCCGTACTCATTCTGTTAGACTGGCCTCCCTGACCATTCCTACACTGCCTTGTTTGATGCAAGGTACAACTAGAGAGGAAATTGGAAGGGGGCCAGGTAGGCAGCCCCCTCAGGGGCCACACGTATGGGAGGGTACAAGGAGGGATATTTTTAAAAAATATTTCTCTTTACAAATACGTTTAATCTCAGAAAAGCCCACTCAAAGTGGTTGGCTTGGAGGCTAGACCAATATCAGGAAAGCAGCCATTTCTGAGAATTCCTCCCTGGGCTAGCCTTTGAGCCCCAGAGCATTCTTCTCAATATCAGCCACTCATTTCTTCTCCTTTCAGCCACATCTAATATATCTTTATCCTTTGAGGGTAGATTTGGTTTCTTAATAAGAAATCATGTTCAAATAACACTTTAAGGTTTGCAAAAGGCTTTCTGGAAAAGGCCTGTGGTGGTAAGAGGTATAAATATTATTAGCCCCATTTTATAGAGGAGAAAACTGAGGCCCAGAGAGGCTTTACATAATTTGTCCATAATCACACAATAAGTAAATATCCAAGTCAGCATTTGAACCCAAGTCTCTTGGCTGCAAGTTCACTCTTATGGTCTGGTACACCATACTCCTCTCACCTCAGTTTCCTCATCTGTAAAATGAGCTGGAGAAGGAAATGGAAAACCACTGCACTATCTTTGCCAAGAAAACCCCAAATGGGGTCACAAAGAGCCAGACACGACTGAAACCACTTAAACAAATAATGAATTCAGCACATTAGTTTCAGTGCTATCCTATCATTTTTCATCTCTCCCACTGGCTCCTTTCCATCTGCCTACAAACATACTTAGGTCTCCTCCGTCCTAAAAGAAAAAAAAAATGCCTTCCCTTGACCCTCCTACTCTGAGCCAGCACGGGTAGCTTCTCTATCAATTCAGCAGACATCTATAAAGCCCCTGCAAAGGTACTGTTGATAACAATAACAAAAGGATGACATAGTCTTTACCCTCCAGGAGTTTACATTCTCTTGAAGGTGGGATTGGAATGGGGGAAAACAAAGACAGATAATTATCATCTAAGGTAGTAAGCATGGGGGCAAAGGAGGAATCAACACTAAGTGCTCTGGAAACAATTGGAGGGAGGAAATAAACTTTTAACTGGGGAGATGAAAGGATTCATGAAGGAGAATACAATGTGAGGGAGAAGAAGAGAATGGAATCTTCTAGTGGGAGAGATTTCAGCAGGAGATAGGAAGAGGGTCCGTATTCCAGTGGAGGCCAGCATGGATGCCCAAGGGCTAGGGCACAAAGACAGAAAACCATAATCAGGCAACAACTAGTTGACCAATTTGGCTTGAAAGGTAGGGAATATCATGAAATAAAGCTGGAAGAGCAGCTAGGTGGCGAAGTGGATAAAGCACCAGCCCTGGAGTCAGGAGGACCTGAGTTCAAATGTGACCTCAGACACTTGACACTCCTTAGCTATGTGACCCTGGGCAAGTTGCTTAACCCTGTTGCCTAGCCAAAAAAGAAAATAAAGCTGGAAAGGAAAGTTGAAGCCAAATTGTGTAGGGCTTTAAATGTCAAGCTTAGGAATTTTCATTTTATCCTGGAGTCGAAGGAAACATTGGAGGTTTTTAGCAGATTGGTCAGAATTGTGCCTCCAGAATATTATTTTGG
The DNA here is from genome assembly GCF_900497805.2 of Vombatus ursinus. NCBI lineage: Eukaryota > Metazoa > Chordata > Mammalia > Diprotodontia > Vombatidae > Vombatus > Vombatus ursinus. The sequence continues at coordinate 55,008,452 of NW_020954576.1, read as the reverse complement.
CAGTGATGTGAAGAACAGACTGGAGAGGGGAGCAGCTAGAGATGGAGAGACGATTTAGGAGGCCGTTACAACAGTCCGTGCAAAAGGAGGTTGACCTAAAGTGTCACCCATCGGGGTGGAGGTGAGAGGACCTTGTAAGACATGCCTCAAGATACGCTGCAGAGGTCGGATTGACAGGATAGGGAAACTGATTTGGTGCAGGCTTAAAGGAAAAGGAAGCATCAAGGAGGACCCTGGGATTTTGAATCTGTGCCTCAGTTTCCTCATCTGTAACATGAGCTAAAGAAGGAAATGGCAAACCAAGGATCTTTACCAAGAAAACCCCAAATGGGGTCATGAAAACAAGTGAACAGCAACAACAACAATTTTAAGGATGGTGGTACCTTCAACAGAAAAACGTCATATATTCTAAGAAAGTTAAAAGTTCCCATAAAAACTAAAATGTTCATAACAGCATTTCTTTGTAGTAGTATAGGCCTGAAAATAAAGTAGATGTCTACTGAATGAGGAAGGGCTAAACAATTCTGGTACTTGAATGTAATGGAATACTGTTCAGTCATTTTTCAGTCATGTTTGACTCTCGGTGACCCCATTTGGAGTTTTCTTGGCAAAGTGGTTTGCCGTTTCCTTCTCCGGCTCATGTTACAGATGAGGAAACTGAGGCAAACAAGGTTAAGTGACTCGCCCAGGGTCACACAGCTAGTAAGTGTCTGAGGCCAGATTTGAACCCAGAAAGTTGAGTCTTCCTTTCTCCAGACCTGGCACTCTATCTACTGCATAACCAGCTGTTTAATGGAACATTACTGCATTGTAAAAAATAACTAATAGAGGTATGGGAAGACTTATATATGAACCAATGCTAAGTGAATTAAGTAGAAACAGAAAAGGAAAGTACAAAGCAATAATAATGATGATGATGATAATGATTTAAGGTATGTCAAGTGCTTTACAAATAATAATAGCTACCATTTACATAGTGCTTACTATGTGCCAGTCACTGTGCTAAAAGCACTTTACAAATATTATTTCATTTGATATTCACATCAACCCTGGGAGGAAGATGATGTTATTATCACCATTTTACAGTTGAGGAAACTGAGGCATATAGAGGTGCATATCACTTGTCTGGGGTCACACAGCTAAGTGTCTGAGGCGGAATTTGAATTCAGGGCTTCCTGACTACAAGTCCAGCACTCTACCCACTGCTCCACAATGTAAATAGAAATAAGGGGAAAAAAAGCATGAAATTTCAGGCTGTGTAATTATAACAACCAAGGTTAACCTCAAAGGGGAAGTGGAGAAAACACAAGTCCCTCCATTCTTTGAAGAGGTAAGGGATTATGGATATGCAACATCACCTATACCATCAGACTCACTTGGGGCTTCTGTTAGTTCGTCCAATGCTTTCCCCCTCTTTTTTATTCTTTGTTACAACAGAAAACTCTCTCCCTGAGAGAGGGGCCAGGAATATGGTTGGAAATTAAGTGATGCATGATTTCTATCTATTTGTTCAGCTTTTATAAACTGAAAAACATAATCCAGGAATGCAGATGTGATCATTATGGATTTACACTAACTATTATTTTAAACTAGTATCTATATAAGAAGCCACTAAACTTTTGGTTTAAGAAACTGCTAACTTTTAGTACCTTAAATTATGTATAGTTAATGGAAAGACATAGAGGAATGAATGAATACTTATCTTCATATATCTTCAGGGCCATTAAGCTTCTTAGCTGGGGCAGCAGGATGGTGCAGTGGATAGAGCACCGGCCCTGGATTCAGGAGGACCTGAGTTCAAATCCAACGTCACACACATAATACTTACTAGCTGTGTGACCCCGAGCAAGTCACTTAACACCATTGCCTAGCCAAAAAAAAAAAACCTTAGTTAATACAGTTTTGAAAACTGCAAAAGGACAAAAAAGTGAAATGAAGGTGATGCAAAAACAAAAATGTCAATAAAAAATTTTAAAGAAAGTTTCATTGGAAAAGAAGTTGTCCACTGGGAGACTTAATGGGGAAGCACATGAGGAGGATTATTGTTGTTCAGCCTTCATTTTCAAAGACATGAGGAGGAAGTTGGAAAATAAAAGGTGTCCATCACCAGCCCCTTGGCCTGGAAGAGCCACACAGGTCTCTAGCCTTGGTGTATCTCATCATTCTTCAGGGAGATGCCATAGGAACCAAAGAACATGAAGAATGCAGAGAGAGGCATTAGAAGATTTATAAGAACTGATGCAGAGGAAAGTAAGCAGAACTAGGAAAACAGTACAAAACTGGAACAAGGTAAAATGGATAGAACAATAACAACTGAAAAAAAAATCCAGCATCTTGTATTTCAGGATCCATAAATAAATGCAAAAGGGCCACCATGAAAATCATGTCATCTTATGCACCAACACCTGAAGAGCAATTCCCTTAGACTGTCTCCCTCTGGCATATGTGGTACCTTTCCTGGCACACCAGGTTGCTATAGTTCTCCAGTATCATAGCCCTGTAAAAGTCATTCTGAAAAGGCTGCAGGTACCCCTACTCCTCCTGGCTGAAATCCACAGCATGTCCCTGAATGTCACTAATTCCTGGTGGGTGCTAGAGCTCAGGAGTCCTGAAGCTGCTTCTTCCTCCTCAACTGGAGAAGGGCAAAGTCCTCAGAAGACAGAGCTCATTGTCTGGCAGGGTCTTCAGAGTGGAGCCAAATAGCCAAGAGCTCAGGAGGATGCACAAGATCCACATGTGACTGATTTCCAGTGCCAGGAGGAGCAAAGAGGAGGGGGGACAGGGAACTTGGGAAATAATGGTGACTTAAAAACAAAAGATATCAATAGAATTTTTTTTAAAAGTATTTCCATATATCAGTGATTGCCTAGTTGAGGCCAAATAACATTCATTTGTAGCGGACACAGTTAGCACAGTTTAGTGGTTTCTTCTGACAGTTTAGGAATAAGAGTGAAGACAGAAAGTGGGGGTGACCCAGAATGAAGGAATTAACTATAATCCTCTTCCCCTTCGGGCAGTTAGGGGGTGAGGGGGAGAGAGTGAAGGATAGAGTGTGACCCTGGGCAAGTCACTTAATTCTGTTTTCTTCAGTTTCTTTATCTGTCAAATGAGCTGCAGAAGGAAATTACAAACCACCCTAGTATCTTTGCCAGGAAAACACCAAATGGGGTCACAAAGAGTCAGACACAACTGAAATGACTGAACAACTCCTCCCTTTCACTGCTATACTCCTTGAAATACCACATATACCCAATACCTCCATTTTCTCAATACCCACTCTCTTCAACCCATTCTGTTACCATTCAGCATGAACACTGTGGCTTGGACATAGTAGGTCTTTTAATAATAGTTGTTGCAGTAACGTTCCAATGACCTCTCTACAGCTTCTGACACCGTGAGCCATTCTCCAATATTAAATGTTCTATCCTTTGGTTTTAAAGATACCAAGTCCCCACAAGTCTCCTCTTACCCTTCCAAGCCCTCCTTCACTTATTTCTTAATGTAGCTGTCCCTCAAATGCCTGTCTGCCTTTTCTCTTCCTATACTCTCTTCCAAATCTTCTCTCCTCCAGGGTTCCAACTACACCCTTTATGCAGATAACTCCCGAATCTTATCCCCAGTCTCCCAGAATTCCCTTCTGAGGTCCAGATTGGCACCTCCAATTGCCCATAGGACATCTCCACCTGAATACCCCATCAACAAATCAAACTATACACATCCAAAACTAATTATTATCTGTCTCCCTAAATCTGTTCTCCTCCTGATCTTGACTTCTGTCTGTGACAACACCATTCCTTCTCTCCTGGGTTCATGATTTTGGTGCCTTGTACCTAAAGATGCTTAATGAATTGAAACTTTGGTTCTTCCTTCTCCCTCACCTCTTACACCCAATCAATTACATAATCCTATTGATCCCGCCTCCACATCTCTAACAAATGTCTCCTCTTCTCTATTCCCACTTGTAGCACCCTAGCACCAGCCTTCATTACCATCTTCCTGGGCTATTGCAATGGCCTCATAATAGGTCTTCCCAATACCTCTGATCTCTGAACCCTCCAAATGTACTTCATTACAGCTATACGCATGAACACAGTAGCTTGCACATAGTAGGTATTTCCTTGTTTGCTGAATTGATTCTTCACATAATTTGCTCATTTGCTCAAAAATCTGGGTCCCTGGGGCAGCTAGGTGGAGCAGTGAATAGAGTTCCAGCCTTGGAGTCAGGAGGACCTGAGTTTAAATCGAGCCTCAGACACTTGATGGGCAAGTCACTTAACCCCGATTGCCTCACACACACAAAAAAAGAAAGAAACAAACAAAAAAAGAAAAGAAAAAAGAAAAGAAAAATCTGGGTCCCTTCTCCCTATTGAGAAAAATTCAAATTTTTTAAATTTTTTATTTGCCTGGCATTCAAGGCCTTCCACAAGCTCACAATGACCCACTTTTTCAGTCTTATATTACTCCCCTCTACCAACTCTATACTCTAGCCAAATTGATCTATTCTCTGTGCCCACCCATCCACCAAACAAAACAATTTCTAGATTCTCTCTTCCATGCCTTTGCCCACACTGTTTTTTATGCCTAGTTTATTCTTTCCCTCCCTTCTCCACTTGTTCAGTTCCTAAACCTTTAGAATTCAACTCAAAAGCCTCATCATCTGAGCTTTCTCTGATGCCTCCTCACCCACAATAGTAATGACCTCCCCTCCAGTCTCACATCACATTTTGTTTTGCACCTCTCTAATACATTCATCACAAAATATTGTTTACTATAGTTATCTGTTTGTGTCTCATATCCCAACTAGACTATGTAATGGGCAAAATCTGAAATAACTGAGGAAACAAAGGATTGAGCTTCTGAGCATATTGATTTATTAAGCAATGTATGACAATTGCATAACAAATTGGGACCAGGCCTCTTCAGCTTGGCACTAGACCCTGAATCAGGGGGAAACAGATTTTTATGCATTAAAAGAAGACAATTAACAGGATATAGATCAGGACACAAGACTAGGTAATTTGATTTCTAATTGGAGGAAAGATTAGAGCCTTTCTGAGTTAGGAGGGTAAGACCTATTCTCTGAAATCAGAAAAAGGAGGCCTCCCACTGCCCCCAAGTGTCTGAATTCAATCAAAGGAACATGCAAACAATAAATTGATTGATCAGTTTGGGGTCAGTTTTCAGATAAGACATATGAGTTGCTTGAGATGTATAATTGTGAGATAACTCCTTGCATCAGTCTTGGGATCTGACTGGGTTTCTGGTCAGCATAACCTAGGTCCTTAGTTAAGGGTCTCTAAACAACAGGAAGAGGTGGTCCAGCTTCCCTGCCATGCAAGGCTAGGCTCATACAATGCAATAAAGTTGTCTCACAATTCCCATAATTGAGCAACATTTTCTCACAAGGCTGGAATTGGATTAGACCATAATGGAATAGGAAGGAAATTGTGCTAGCTCCAGAATTGAGTCCCAAAATGGAGACAGTGCACTCAATTGCCACAATTCTCTCAACTGTGAGTTTCACAGGACCCTGACCCGCACATTATCTAAGCTTTGCATCTCCTCCAGTGCTTAGGAACATTGTTCTGCACATAGTAGATATACTTAACTAATTTTTATTCAATGAGTAACAGCTCACACTTCTGAAGTACTCCAAGGTTTCAAAGCCCTCTTGTCCTCCCAATAGCCCTGTGAGATCCGTAGTAGAAGGATCATTATTTCCATTTTATAGAGTAGATTAAGAGAGAACAGCAGTGGCTACATATAGGAGGGTTAGGAGGCTCAGAGAGTGAACTGACCCACACAGCTCCTTTCTGTAAGGGATGGGACTTAAACCTACTTATTCAGAACCTAGTCTATTGACTAAGAGGAGTGACCAAGCTAAGAAATCCTGGTTTGTTTGTTTTTTTTCAATGAGGTGTGACTGACAAAAGAGTCAGACTGGTTGTTTTCTCCTGTGGCTCCTTCCTTGACCTTGAAATGTTCTCAGCACAGGCAGCATCATGGGAAGTCTTCCAAGGGGACCATTTTTAAGGAGATAATCCCGGTTCTATCCATCGTTGGATCTCCAAACACTAGTCTCCTGACTTCATAGTCACTGTCCATACTTGTTTACAGATAAGGAGCTTGACCAATAGGAGCAGATTGAGCAGTGAGTATGAGCCTAGCCGGGCCTGGGGGAGGGAAAGGACCTCTGAGGTCTAGTGCCATCCCCAAAGAGGTAGATGGTATCAAATGAATCCATCCAACCCAGACTCCCAGGGTTGATTCAAGTTAAATACACTGGGAGTGGTGGGTAGAGGGGTTTAAGGGAGAAAACCACTTAGGAAGAAGTCTATAGGAAGTGACAGGGGAATTAAGGAACAACCTCAAGGTCCCAACTCACAAACCATAAACTAACGTACACTCAGTACAAACTGAAATGAGTTTAATTCAAACTCATTTCAGTAAGTTAGTCAAAAAGCATTTATTAAGTGCCTATTTTGTATCAGGCACTGTGCTAAACAGTGGGAATACAAAGAAAGGTGAAAAAAAAAAAGGTCCCTGCCCCCCAGGATCCTACATTCTAACGAAAGAGGCAAAACATAAATAACCAAGTACATAGGAGACATAGGCAGAGTAGAGGAAAGGTAATCTCTAGCAGCTGGAGGAAGGAGGGCAGAAGGCCTTCTATGAAGAATGGGATGTGTCCTAAGGCAGAGCATTTCACCATGGGTCTGTGCAATACAATTAGAAAGGTGAAGCTGTTGGATAATGTTTGTTTGACATTCAAAAACAAAGCAGCCATGACTTCTAGATTATCTTGACCTGAATTACCCAGAACATAGCTCCTCTCCTTTGGTGTGGAAAGATGACTGATTGTCTTCAGTGACAATGGCTTCCCACCTACTTCCCACTCAGACCTCAGTGACCATTCTTGTTGCTATTTATTTTTTTTATCCAGAACTGTGATTTCAGCAGTATGAGGAGGTTCCCATACAGAAAGGCCCTCCCCCAATGCTGCTTAACAGCTCATCTGTAATTTATAGTCCTGAAGAGCTGCCAGAGCCCTGAGAGGTTAAGTAACTTGCCTACCCATGGGTCACATGACTGGTATGCATCAGGGGCAGGCCTTGTACCTACTTCTTCTTGATTCCAAGGCTAGTCCACCCACTATAGTCTCACTATTATAAATAATAATAATAATAAATTATCTGGTGCATCACAATGAATCTAGTTACTATGATGATTAAGGAGCAGCTAAGTGGAGAAGTGGACACAGCACTGGGCCTGGAATCAGGAAGACTCATCTTCCTGAGTTCAAATCCAGCTTCAGACACTTATTAGCTGTGTGACCCAAGGCAAGTCACTTAATCTCAGTTTGCCTCAATTTTCTCATCTATAAAATAAGCTGGAGAAAGAAATGGCAAACCGCTTCAGTATCTCTGCCAAGAAATCTCCAAATGGGGCCATGAAGAGTCTGGCATGACTGAAACAAACAAATAAGAAAAATGGCACCCGCCTCCTAGGGTTGTTGTGAGGATCAAGTGAAATAATACACGTAAAACAACCTTGCAAACTTTAAAGCACTATATACATGCTAGCTATTACTATTAAACAAGAACCCCGACAAGGATTATACTTGAAACCATAAACTTCCAGTTATTTCTTGGGGGGTTTTTAATGTATATTGACTCTAACAAGGAAGTATCAAAACAGTTCTGTTTGTTTCCCTGTCTCCCCTTCTAAGCATCTTCTTTTCCCTCTTTCTTTTCTCTGTATTTTTCTACATTTTGCTGTTTGCATAATTCACATAAGGCAGCTAGGTATTGCAGTGGGTAAAATGCTGGGCCTAGAGTCTGGAAGACATGAGTTCAACTCAGGCCTCAGCCACTTATTAGCTGTATGACCTGGGCAAGTCACTTAACCCTGTTTGCCTCAGTTTCCTCATCCATAAAATAAGCTGGAGAAAAAAACAGCAAACCACTCCAGTATCTTTGCCAAGAAAACCCCAAATGAGGTCACAAAGTCTCAGACACAACTGAAATGACTCAACAACAACAACAAAATCATTCACATGATTGTAGTCAATCATAGCTGTAATCACAGAATAAAACAATCATGGAAGAATCAAGATTGTGGGTGGTCTAAAGCACAAGGGAGCACATAAGTGGGCTATGGTCCCTTAGTGACAATGACTTGCATGCAAAAAAGAGAGGCAAAGGAAAAAACACGCAGAAATTCTGTGATCAGAAAAGAAGGTGGGCCAGTTCCATATTTAGAGTGAGATTTGGGGGCATGGCCAAGGCCGGGATCTGTTTTACTTCAATATACATATTTGTAATGGGTTTTCTTTTTTCTTGCTTTCTCAATGAGTAGAGGAGGTAAAGATGGAAGAGAAAAGATTTGGAACTGAAAATAAAATGATTAATTTTTTATAAAGAAAAAGAAAACAGAGAGAAAGAGATAATGAGAGGAACCACCCAAATGTTGCACTGGTGCCCACAAACTGTTGTAAGACCTACAGAAAGGTCTTCAGCAGTTGACCCTTTTAATAATTGAAGAGTTAACAGTGAGGTTGGAAGGTCCTCAACAGGGAGTAATGGGAGGTCACAGACAAGAGTTGCACAGAATGAGAAGGCCCCAATGGGCTATGATCTGCCACACAGAAGGAAAATGAATTGAAGTAGATGAGAAATCTGTATATATCATGTTCTTTTGTCTCTGCACTCTTCACTTTATATTTTTTTTTGTAGCTTTTTTTTTTTGATGAGGCAATTGGGGTTAAGTGACTTGCCCAGAGTCACACAGCTAGTAACTGTTAAGTGTTTGAGGCCGGATTTGAACTTAGGTACTCTTGACTCCAGGGCCAGTGCTCTACCCACTGCACCACCTAGCTGTCCCTAAATTATTTTTTATAAATTTCCCAAAATTCTTTGCATTATTCACTTTTGTTATTTTTCATACTGAAATAATCATGACATTCATATAAATCTGTTTAGCTTTCCCCATCCACTGGACATCTGGGTTGCTTCTAGGTTCTTCCTCTATGAATGCTGTCATCGCTCAGAATATTTTTGTTCAGATAGGTCTTTTTTCCCATCGATAACATTGGGAGGTCATTGTCCTAGTAGTGGGATCACTGACTTAAAGGATATGAGATTTTGTAGTTCTTATCATGATTTCATGTTGCTTTCCAAAAAGACTGCACCAACTCATAGCTCCACCAGACTAGCAGTAGAATAATATTCCTGTTTTTTCCAGTCCGGTCAACATTGAATTGTATCATTTTTAATTTTGTCAGTTTAATGGGCATAAGGTGGTATCTTGGAAGTGCTGAAGTTTGTATTTCTCTGTTAGGGAGTTTGGACACCTTTCCAAGGAGTGATTGGCATTTTTTCCCTATTTTTGAGAACTGTTGGTCACATCTCTATTTGGGAAAGGTGCTTCCCCTTGTAAATTTGTGTCTTTCCTTTATAGACTTTGCTTGTCAACTTGACTTTCCACAAATTCTGAAGAGCTTATCTGACCTGAACTCTGGAGGTTAAGAGGTAAACCAGGCTCAGAACTAAAGAAGATGAGGAAACAGGGCAGTTACATTCAGGAAACAGGACAGTATTTTTAATGCCACCAAACTGCTCCGTCACAAAAGCCCATCCTTTTAACACTAAGATTCTCTCACTGATGCTGTCACTGGAAGCATGGAACACCATGATCTCAGAAGTCACAACTGCAGATGAGATAAAGCGGAAAGAAAAGATACAAGGTGGGTTTGAGCAGGCTTGAAGCACGTACAATGACTACTGAGATGCTGCAAAAGCACCATCAATGATGGGCAGCTAGGTGGTACAGTAGATAGAGCCCTGGGCCTGGAGTCAGGAAGACCTAAGGCCAAAATCCCACCTCAAACACTTACTAGCTAGCTGTGTGAGCTTGGGTAAGTTACTAAATCTCTGTTTGCCTAGGAGATCTCAGATATTTACTAGCTGTGTGACCTTAGGCAAGTCACTTAACCCTGTTTGCCCCAGTTTCCTCATCTGTAAAATGAGCTGCAGAAGGAAATGGTAAATACCACTCCAGTATCTTTGCCAAGAAAACCCCAAATGTGGTCACAGAGAGTCGGACGTGACTGAAACAACTCAAGTGTCTGAGGCCAGATTTGAATTCAGGAAGACATCTTTCTGACTCCAGGCCCAACACTCTATCCACTGTGCCACCTAGCTGCCCTGACTGGGCAGTAAGGCTTTTATAATAATAGCTAAAATTTATGTAATGTTTTATGATTCGCAAAGCACTTTACTGATATTATCTCATCTGATTTTCACAAGACTGGGAGGTGGATGCTACTATCATTCCTACTTTAGAGATGAGGAAACTGAGGCTATGATACACTAACTTGCCCAGGCACACAGCTAGTATCTGAGTCAAGATTCAAACTCAGATCTTCCTGACTTAAAGTTCAATACTCTATCCCTACAACACCTGGCTGCCACATGCTTCTGTGAGGGGCAAGGTTGTCAGGGAAAATTATGATTATTAGCTCCTTATTATCTTCCTAAAACCAAGCAAGTCTCCAGGCTCCAGTGCTCAGCTGGGGCTGACTCCCTACAGAACACACACCATTCAGGGCAGGGATTATAGAATGGGAGAGATGAGCTTGACCTTCAATCCAATTCAACAACCATTACACTTTGTAGGAGCAAGCCTTGGTGATTGTAGCTGATATCGACGGGCATTGCTGATGGTGACAGCTCTGCCTGTCATGGGCAGAGCCTAAGGAATAGCCCCTGACCACTCACCTCCAAGTAAGGACTGTATGATCCAGAAAACGAGTCCCACCCACTGTGGTCACACCCAGTTACACAGCACACCTGTATATTATCTGGCAGGACTATAGGGCACATGGAAGCCAGCTCTTGCAACTAGAGGAAACTTCTCCCTTGGCATGTGAGTTCTGCACATCCTGCAGAGGCAGCTAAGTGGCACAGTGGATAGACTGGTAGATCTGGAGTCAGTTCAAATCCAGCCTCAAATACTTACTAGCTATGTGACTCTGGGCAAGTCACATAACCTCTGTCTGCCTCAGACTCCTCAGCTGTAAAATGAAGACAATAACAGCACCAACCTCTTAGGGTTGTTGTGAGGATCAAACAAAATAATATTTGTAAAGCACTTAACACAGTGCTCTGGTACCTAATTTGTTGGGGGGGGGTTTCAGTCGTGTCCAATTCTTCATTTTCTTGGCAAAGATACTGGAGTGGTTTGCCATTTCTTTCTCCAGCTCATTTGACAGATGAGGAAACTGAGGCAGAGTTAAGTGACTTGCCCAGAGTCACACAGCTAGTAAGAGTCTGAGGCCAGATTTGAATTCAGGAAAATGAGTCTTCTTGACTCCAGACCTGGCAATCTATCCATTGTGCCACCTAGCAGCCCTGGAGGGATATGACATGTAGACAAAAAACACGCTAGAAAGAAGAGTGTGACCGCAACAAAAGGGAGATCCAAATAAAGTCCTCAAGGGAAGTGTGAAGATGGGGGCAGCTAGGTGGCACAGTGGATAGAGCACCAGCCCTGGAGTTAGGAGGACCTGAGTTCAAATCTGGCCTCAGACACTTGACACTTACTAACTGCGTGACCCTGGGCAAGTTACCCAGCCCCATTGCCTAGCCAAAAGGAAAAAAAAAAAGGTGGAAGTATGAAAATGAGAGCACTTTCAAAGAAGGCTTCCTAACAGACATGGCCCCTGAGCTAAAGAAATGCATCATGAGGACAGCTTGTACAAACACAGGGCAGAAGGGGTCCAGCTTGGCTAAAACAAAGAGCACATGATAAGAAATAGAGAAAAGGCTGGAAATCAAGTTGGAAGGCCTCAAATATGAGACCCCAAATATAAAGTACAGATTTTATCCTACAGCTCAGATGTTCCCAACATAGGGTATACCTGCCTCCCCCCAAAGCTTGTCAAAGCATATGGGAAATAGTTCACAAATAACGATATTATCCTACTCAAAATGATCTGTTATGTGCATATGCATGGGAAATGCTAGAATTTATATCCTTTCATATTGAAAAGGGGGTATAAAAAGGTTCAATGAAAGTGGATGGCGGGGGTATCTGACATGGAAATGTGTTTTCCATGGCTACACATATATAACCTATATCAAATTGCTTGCCTTCTCAATGAGGGAGAAAGGGGAGGGAGACAATTTGGAACTCAAAAATTTTAAAACAAATGTTAAAAATTGTTTTTACATGTAATTACAGAAAAATAAAATACTGAACACTAAAAAGAAAAGTGGGAGGGGATGGGACTGAAAAAGTGTGGGAACCCGTACTATAGGCAATGAGGAGAGCTGAAGGTTTCTGAGCAGAAAAGGTACCGAATCAAAGCTGTGCATTGGAAAATTATCTGGGGACCTGATGAAGAATGAATTACAGAAAAGAGAAAGAAAACAAAGGAGGTCAATTAGGAGGCTATTGGAAAGAAGTCCAAGAAAGGTCCAAGAAGAAGTGAAAATAGCTTTGATAATAATGATAGTAACAATAATAACAGCTAACATTTATATAGTGCTTTAAAGTTTGCAAAACATTTATTTCACTTGATCCTCACTATCACCATGGGAGGTAGGTATTATTGTTATCCCCATTTAACAGATGAAGAAACTGAGTGTTCCCTAATGGGTAGGGTTCTATGATGGGGCTCCAAGAGTCTATTTGCTGAAAACAATTCCAGAGGAATCAAGATAAAACATGCTCCCCACTTCTTCAGAGGACTCAGAGTGCAAATTGAGACATAGTTTTCTGGGCATGGCCAATGCATTAAGAATGTTTTACTTGACTATACATGTTTGTAACAGGGGTTTTGTTTTTTATTCTTCAATGGGGGGGGCAAAAGGGGGAGGAAGAAGTGAAAGGGAGAAAATTCAGATCTGAAAACGAAATAAAATTTAATTTTTTTTAAAGAGTCTCATGTCTTCAAGGATCAGTGGTCCTCAAGTTTTGGGTTACAAAAGCTGACAACAAGTCTGCAGCATGTGATAAATCTGACTCTCAGACACTTGTCTGAAACAGATACTTGACTCTCAGACACTTGTCCAAAACAGATCGATCCACAAATCCAACTTTATTTTGAGAAGCACAGACCTGGAGAACCAGACACTGGGCAACTCTAAGATCTTCCAAGGGCTCTCTCTCCACCACCTCACCCCACTCCCAGCCCTACTCTGACCCTAGAGAGCAAGCTGCATGTGAGAGATCAGATGCCAGCCCAGCAGTGAGTGTGCCCTCGGCTCTCCAAGGTTTATGAATACCAGTCATCATTACCGCAACTGACATCCCTATCTAAACCACAGGGTGTCTGGAGCTGCAGATGATGGGGCCCAAAGTCCATGGCACCAAAGGCACTATTGCCCCTTTGAACCCCAAGGAGACATCTGTAGACCACTGATAATATTTTCGTGTTCTTCATGGCCACGTTCACTTCATCCTGACTTTCTACCCCTTCAGTCTTAGCCCAGCCCCAAGAAGCAGGGATTAATTACTGTCTACATCAGGGAAGCAGATCCAGAAGTCAGGCTGCACACCCAAATGTCCACAGCACTGGAATTCAACCTCAGCCCTGTGGCCTCTCCCAGAGGACAGCAGCCTCAGTGCACCACTCCTCCTCTTCCTGCCACTGCACACACCTGCCCTCACTGCCCTAGGGGCAGTCAGCTCCTCTCAGCCTGATCCTCACACACAGAGGGCTGCAGTTTACTGTGGATAAAGTCCACCAGCTTCCCCAACTGCTGCCCCAGCTTCTGATCTTCACCGTGGTTCTCAATGACCCAATCAAATGCTCCATAGTGGTCCAGGCCGCATTCTGATTCAGCATCATCCACTCCTGTGGAAAGAGGAACATGGAGGTCAGGTCACTCACTGCCTCTCCAAAGGTCAACCCATAAAAACCCCATCCCAGAGTTAGAAAGGACCACAGACGCCATCTGGTGCAGCTCATCCCTAGATAGGAATACACTCCACAACATTCTCAATAAGTGCTCATAACTCAGGGCAGCTAGGTGGTGCAATGGATAGAGCACCGGCCCTGGAGTCAGGAGGACTTGAGTTCAAATCGGGCCTTAGACACATAACATTCACTAGCTGTGTGACTCTGGGCAAGTCATTTAACCCCAATTGCCTCACTGAAGGAAAAAAAAGTGCTTATGACTAAATAATAATCATGTAATGATAATTTACTTAAACATTATTTAGTTAATTTAATCATTAAATTATTGACAGTAATTCTCAACAAGTTACCATGATAAAAATAATTGTTGAGATTTCTACTTAAAGACCTACAAGGATAGGTAAACCATGGCCACATGAGATACTTAGTTCCATTTCTGGCCTCCTCTCTAAATCATGACTGATGAGAGAATTGCAAATTAAAACAACTCTAGAATACCACTTCACACCTGTCAGATTGGTTAACATGACAGAAAAGGAAAATGACAAATGCTGGAGGAGATGTGGAAAAACAGGGACATTACTGAATTGTTGGTAGAGTTGTGAACAATTTGGAACTATACCCAAAGGGCTATAAAACTATGCATCAGACCCTTTGACCCAACAATACCACTACTAGGTCTGGAAAAGGACTTAATTGTATAAAAATATTTATAGCAGTTTTTTGTTGTTTTTTTTTTTTTTTTTG
>NW_020954576.1:54988762-54993705 GCF_900497805.2 Vombatus ursinus | reverse complement strand
TCTTTATAGTAGTTTTGTTGTTGTTGTTGTTGTTTGTGGGGGGGGGTTTGTGGTGGCAAAGAGTTAGAAATTAAGGGGATGCCCATCAACTAGGGAATGGCTGAACAAGTTGTGGCATATGATAGTGATGGAATACTATTGTGCTATAAGAAATGAAGGAGCAGGACAGCTTCAGAAAGATTGATACAGAAGTGAGCAGAATTAAAAGAATAGTGTACATAGTAACAGCAATGTTGTAGGGATGATCAACCATAAAAGACTCGAGTGCTCTGATCAATACAATGATCTGACAATTCCAAAGGATCCATAATGAAAAATGCTGTCCACCTCCAGAGAGAGAAATGATGAACTTGGAATGCAGAGGTATACTTTATAAACTTTGTTTGTTTTTATTGTTTTATTGTGTTTGTTTTCTTTTGCAATATAGCTAGTACAGAAACATGTTTTGCATGACTTTACACGTATAATTGATATCAAATTGCTTGCTTTCTCAAGGAGGGGAGAGGACAGGAATGGAGGGAGAGAATTTGAAACTCAAAATTTTTTTTAAATGATTGTTAAAAAAAAATTTACATGTTAATTGGGAAATACCTAATGAAAAAAATAACTGTAAAAGAACTGAATGGAATCCGGTGTCTTGGCCTACTTTGGCCTGTAAACAGAGCCTATTCCCTTCTCTTTGTCCTGCCCTGCCTTGCCCTCTCTGCCAAGGAGGAATCCCATCACCCAAACTACCACAGTGCCTCTACACACCCTAAGCAGAACCGCTGGCAAATCTGGTAAACTGACTAGTCAGTTTCCCACTCCCTTCTAACTCTGAGTGATCTGTTTTGTTATTGGCTCAAACCGTAGGACCCTTGCCTCTGCTTTCCATTCCCCACTGATAAGGGCAGGTCGTAGTGGCTAGGACAGTTAAAACACACCAGTCCCCACTCCGGTCCATCCTCCTCACAGCTGTCAAAGTTATCTTCTTGTTGACCATGTCTGTCTATCTGTCTGTCTGTCTGTCTCTCCCTTTCTCTGTATATATATATATATATATATATACACATATATATAATATATATAATATATATATGTATATATTATATATATGTGTGTGTGTGTGTGTGTACATATATATATATATATATCACACCCACACACCCACACCCCCCCATCCATCACCTCTAGGATCAAATATAAAATTCCTCTGGTGTTCAAATCTCCTCCCCACATACAGATGCCTTTCCAGTCTGCTACACCTTACACCTCACACCCCATTCTCTGTGATCCAATGACCAATGGTCTCTGCTGCTCCTCCATTTCCCAACTCCAGGTATTTTCCCTGGCCATCCCCTCATCTCCACCTCCTGGCTTCCCAGGCTTCCTTCAAGTACCAGCTGATTAAAATCTACCTTCTTTTTTTTTTTGGTTGGGCAATGGGGTTAAGTGATTTGCCCAGAGTCACACAGCTAGTGAGTGTTACGTGTCTGAGGCTGTATTTGAACTCAGGTCCTCCTGAATCCAGGGCCGGTGCTGTATCCACTGTGCCAACCAGCTGCCCCATAAAATCTGCCTTCTACAGAAAGCCTTTCCAGCCCTCCTTAATCTTAGAGCTATCCCCAAGTTATCTTTCTATACCTCGTTTGGACATTAGTTGTTTGCATGTTGTCCCCCCTATTGGACTGTGAGCTCCTTGACAGTAGGGACTGTCTTTTGCCTTTCTTTGTAAGCCCAGAGCTTACCATTTGGCCTGGCACATAGTAGGTGCTTAATAAATGTTTATCAACTGTTTCTCAACTCACTGACTGACTGACTGACTAATCCAAAATATCACCTTTTGGTATGAAGTTTTCGTATGAGATTCTCTGTGCCAGATTTCCCTGCCTCACTCTTTGAGGTCTGGGATGATATTAAAAAGCATTGGCCTTGCCTAGACAAAGAGCAGCTGCTAAGGAGAGAAAGAGATCTGGGTGACGGGGATGCCAGCCTTAGATTAAACATGCTATACATAATCCATGAGATGAAAACATAAGACTTAATTCTGTGTAGTCTTAGAATGCTAAGGGAATGCTAAGGGGCAGCTAGGTGGTGCAGCAGATAGAGCACCAGCCCTGAAGTCAGGAGGACCTGAGTTCAAATCCGGCCTCAGACCAAACACTTACTACACTTACACTTACTAGCTGTGTGACTCTGGGCAAGTCACTTAACCCCAGTTGCCTAAAAAAAAAAATAGAATGCTAAGGGAAATAGAGCTCTCTTTCTGTCAATCATAGGATTTAGAGCTAGAAGGTACTCAACCTCCTCGGTTCACCCTCAGGTAAACTGAGGCCCACGGATATTAAAAAACTAAAGGTACACCAGAATTGCTTCCCTGTATCCAAACCTTGTCACAAATGGAAACACATTTAAAAACAAACACACATGAAAAAGCTCATGGTATGAAATGTATGAAAAGGTTACATGGTATCGCTTAGTGGTGTTACAAGTCGGGAGAAGAGGCACTGCAGTAAGCAAACATTCACCATCAGAGAACAATGGATTTACAAACAATAACATATGGAGATGATTCTTTGTGTCAGTGGCAGAGTGATGCCTATATCTACCTCTTACGCTGTAATCTTCATTTAATAAAGATACTTTTAATAAAAATTTGCATGTTTTCGAAATCCACTGACAACTCAAGTATTTTATCAATTGGGGTCTTAGATTCTAGAGAGCAATTTGGAACTATGCCCACAGAGCTATAAAGCCATGAATACTCTTCGACCCAACAATACAACTACTAGGTATGTATCCCAAAGAGACAAAAACAAAAAGGAAAAGGACCTATATACACAAAAATATTTACAGCAACTCTTTTAGTGGTGGCAAAGAATTGAAAATTGAGGGGATGTCCATCAGTTGGGAAATGGCTGAACAAGTAGTATATAAATGTAATGGAATACTATTGTGCTATAAGAAATGATGAGCAGGATGCTCTCAGAAAAACCTGGAAAGACCTACATGAACTTATGTAAAGTGAAATGAGCAGAACTAGTAGAACATTATACACAGTAACAGCAATATGGTATGATGATCAACTGAATGACAACTATTCTCAGCAATACAATGATCCAAGAAAATTCCAAAGGACTTATGGTGAAAAATGCTATCCACCTCCTGAGAAAGATCTGACAGGATCTGAATGTAGATCAAAGCATACTTTGTTTAACTTCATTTATTTTTCTTGGATTTTTTTCGGGGGGGGAGATGGTGTTTTCTTTCACAACATGACTAATATGGAAATATGTTTTGCATGACTACACACACATTACCTATGTCAAATTGTATGCCTTCTCAATGTGAGGTAAGGTGGGGAGGGAGGGAGAGAATTTGGAACTCAAAATTTTTAAAAACAAATGTTAAAAATTGCCTTTACATATAATTGGGGGAAAATAAAACATTAAATATTAAAGAAAAGAAAAAACAGTAAATAAAAAATAAAATTAAAAATTAGGGGTCTTAGAACAACTCACATTTAAATAGCTTATAGAGATAGCCCTTTCAGGACTACAAAGCAATTTCCTAGGTTAATCAAAGAAATTTAACTTTAACCAAAAACTCCCTTTGATGTGGCTAAGTCAACCAATCAAAATACCTCTAGAGGATAACTCTTTGATGCAGAGCACTGTGTTAGGTGCTGGGGGAGATATAAAGTTAAATATACATTCTTTGTCCTCGTGGAACTTACAGTGTAATGTGGGCTAAAAGGTACTTGCATTTTGTTTGAGTGATCTGCAACACTACACTACCATAATACAAAATATTTTTTGAAATTTAAGAGGAAAGAGTATTACTGATGACAGACACATCAGGACATCTTCATGGAAGAGAGGAAATCTGAGTAAGACCTGAAAGCAGAAGTTCTTAACTTTTTTGTGAGTCATAGATTCCTTCTTAGAAAAAAATGTCTTTAAATGCATAAAATAAAATACTGAGAAATACAAAGAAAACCAATTATGTCGAAATGAAAGATCTAATTTTTTTCCTCATCCAAGTTCAGAGACCCCTGGAAATCTATCCTATAAATATCAAATCTGTTTTATAAATTGGGATTTTAAGACAACAAATCAAATTTATGTTGCTCTTTCAAGCATACAAAGCAATTTCCTCAGTTAATCAAAGAAATTTAACTTTGACCAAGAACCCCCTCTGGCATGGATAAGTCAACCAATCAAAACACATTTATTAAACAACCACTGTGGGCAGAACATTTAACTCCTGGTTAAGAATTCCTGCTTTAAAGGCTAGGTGGAAATTTAACAGGCAAAATGGGAAAGGGAGGACATTCCAGCCCCAGAGACTCCCATGAGCAGAGACACTGAGGGAGGCTGGAGGGCTCAGAATATGCTCAGAAGGCAGAGAGATATGGACTTGACTGGAGAGTCTGTCTTTTGATTCTGAGCATTTTCTCTTGCTCTCCCCCATTCCCAAAACTCTCCTTTTTCAGCTCTGACTACTGACCTCCCTGGCTACCTTCAAGTTCCAACTAAAATCTCACCTTCTACAGGAAGCCTTCCTCAACCCCTCTTAATTCCAGTTTTAATTATTTCTTATTTATCCTGGATATAGTTTGCTTTGTATAGATTTGTTTGCATAGTGTCTCCCCAATTAGACTGTAATCTCCTTAAGGGCAGGGACCGTTTTTTGCCTCTTCTTATATCCCCAGCTTAGCAAAGTACCTGGCACATAGTAGGTGCTTAATAAATGTTCACCAAATTGTACTGAATTAAAGAGTAGTTTGTAAAAAGAATTAACACAAGGCAAGGTTGGAAAGCTACAGAGACACAGGGCAAGAAGGCAGAACTTCACCTGGGTAGCAAGGACTCATGGAAGACTTCTGAGCAAAGGAGTAGTATGTAACACTCACTAGCTGTGTGACTCTGGGCAAGTAACTTAACTCCAATTGCCTCACCAAA
>NW_020954576.1:54983503-54988725 GCF_900497805.2 Vombatus ursinus | reverse complement strand
ATCTGTACATGGGAAAGATGATGTTAACAGTGATGTGAAGAATGGACTGAAGGAAGGAAAGAGTGAAATTGAGAAAACCTGATAGGAAGCTCCAGCTCCTGAGAGGATAAGAACTAGCAGCAGCTCAGAAAAAGGTTAAGTACAAACAAGCAGGAGTGTGCAGAGTAACCTGAATCTAAGGCAAAATCTAAGCACTGTGGGGCTGGGGCCTTCCCAAAAGCACACAGTCTTCACAGGGTGGCTGGTGCACCTTCCTACCCAGAGGCAGGGAAAGAGGAGCCAGGAGTAGGTGCAGAATGTGAATAAACTCCTATTCCACCCCAAACATCCATCACCATCATGGTAGTTTCTTTTCAAGAGACACACTAGAAC
Organism: Vombatus ursinus; assembly: GCF_900497805.2. NCBI lineage: Eukaryota > Metazoa > Chordata > Mammalia > Diprotodontia > Vombatidae > Vombatus > Vombatus ursinus. The sequence continues at coordinate 54,988,353 of NW_020954576.1, read as the reverse complement.
AAAATCCTTTCCAATCAATCAATAAATATTTATTAAGCACCTACCACATGTCAGGCATTGTGCTAAGTGCTGGAGATACAAAAAGAGGAGAAAGATAGTCCCTGCCCTGGAGGAGCTTATAAGCAAACAAACATACACAAAGTAAAGTATACACAGGATAGATAAGAAATAATTTACAGAGGGAAGGCACAAGAGGCAAGAGGGTTGGGGAAGGCTTCCTGTAGAAGGTGATTTTTTTTTTTTTTAGGCAATTGGGGTTAAGTGACTTGCCCAGGGTCACACAGCTAGTAAATATCAAATGTTTGGTCTGAGGCCAGATTTGAACTCAGGTCCTCCTGACTTCAGGGCTGGTGCTCTATCCATTGCACCACCTAGCTGGCCTGGAAGGTGAGATTTTAGTTAGAACTTAAGGCAGGGGGAGAAGAAAAAAAGAAGTCTCCAGGGAGGTCAGTAGGCATAGAGGGAGAGGGAGAGCATTCTAGGCATGGAGGGCAGCCAGAGAGAATGTCTGGAAGCGAGAGATAGCATGTCTTGCTTGAGGAACAGCCAGGAGGCCATTGTCACTTGCATTCAGCCTTCAAGGCAGCCATGCATGATGTGGCAGAAAAAGAACTGAATTTGGAACCTGAAAATCTGAGTTCAAGCCTTGGTTCTCCCATTTACCAGCTGTGTGATCATGAGTGAAGAAGGTCTCCAGAGGCAGACCCTCTGAGCACAGGATGGGCAAGGATGGGCAGGCATGGACAGGCTGCCATCTGCACCATTGGAAGGACCTCCCAAACTGATGAAAACACAGAATGACTTAAGTATCTGAGTGACAAAAGGGGAGCTGTCTCACCTCTGTGGGCTTGTTTGCTCGTCTGCAAAATGAGGATACTAATACCATCATTACCTAACTCACCAGGCTGTTGTGAGGCAAGTGTTTTGCAAAATTCAAAGTGCTGTGTAAATGCAGACTGAAATTATTGTTGGAAGACACAGTACCCACGCCATACTAGGAGGCCACGCTGTGAAGGAGATAATGCCCTGTACCTCTTTAGGTCTGCTGGCTAGGACTTCAAAAAAAAACCGGGGCAAAGCTCACCTGCTGTGAACACCCAGCCCCGCTGCTGCCGGCTTTCCTCTGATGCCACTACTCGGACCAGCTGGGTCACATCACCAAAGGAGGACTGGAACCACTGAATATCTGACATGCGCCGAGCATCACTCACCAACTACAGGAAAGAACACAGAGTCAGACAAACCCCAGGCCTGGCATGCATGTCATATTAGGTTTGGAGGAGAAAGAAAGAGAAGGGAAGGAAAAAAGAATTGAAAGCCATAGTTCCTTCCCTCCCCAACACTAGTCGGGGAGTCAGAGCCTCCAATACATCTGCAGACATCCCTTAAAGCAATATGCCTACTAACCAAATTCTAATCTTAGATGCTCAAGTTCAAATGCCACCTTAAAATCTAACAGGAGTAACAAAAAAAAACAAACTATATACAGAATAAATAGGGGGAAAGGCACAAGAATTAATAGGGGCTAGGAAAGGCTTCTTGCAGAAGGTGGGATTTTAGTTGGAACTTAAAAGAAGCCAGGGAAGTCAGTAGGTGTAACAGAGGAGGAAGAGCATTCTAGACATGGGGGACAGCCAGAAAAAATGCCTGGAGCCAGGAGGTAGAATGTCTTGTTCATGGAACAGCCAGGAGGTCAGTGCCACTCGAACTCTTAGCCTTTGAGGCAGCTGGGCATGCTACAGCAGAAAAAGCATTAGATGGTTTCTCCCATTTATCAGCTGTGGATCATGAGTGAGGAAGGCCTTCCTTTGACCGTCCCCATCCAGAAGCCATCTCTCCTTCCAGGGGGTCACAGGAATTGATCTACAAGGAACCTCAGAATCATCTAACTTCAGCTATTTTATTTTACAGATGGGAAAACTGAGGTATGGGGAGGTCAGGTGAATTGCCCAAAGTCATCTGAGTAGCCAGACCCAGATTCAAGCCCTGGCTTCAAACTACACCAGGAATAAAAGATTAAAATTGATGAGAATTTAAATGCATCAAGTCATCAGTCACTATATAACGCCAAGTTCGCTCTCCCTACAAGGCTGAAAGCTTTGTTGACAAGCTCTTCTACTCTACATACTAATGTTCTTCACTAATTAACACCAGTAGCCAGCAGGAGTGAACTTCAGTCCCAGAGATGATGGTCATGAGCATTAACTAACCACCCGGGGGCGATAGCAAGTTTCTTACCAGCAAAAGATTCTGGTACCCTTGAAGACCTGTATATTCGACAACAACAAAAAATCTACTCTGGTTTTCTCCTAGGGTCTTGACATTTATCCACTCAGCAATAACTAATATAAAAAGCAAATCTAGAACCTCCAGCCTAGAACATTCACGTGGCAGTCATACCTAGGGATTCTGGCTCCCAGGATCCTAGAACTAGGGGCTGGGAGGAGCCCCAACCCCTTCATTTTATAAATGAAGACCCTGATGGCCAGAGAGGTCAAGGGAACTCAATTAAGGATCAGGAATAGGATTTGAATTCATGTCCTCTGACTTTGGAGCCAGGGCCCTTTCTACACTCCCATATTGCCAGTCTCTGAACCCAGCCCCTGCAGGACTCCTGGCCCTGCACACTGTAGCTGGCCTACCAGTCGGCAAGACCATGCTAGTCTCACCTTGTGCCACTGGCTCCAACTCTACGATTCTGGATGAGGGTGTGGTCCTTGCCTTTCCTTGGGAGAGTCTAATCTCTTGTATTAAAAAGAGAGCTCTCACTATGGAGGCAGTACAGCCCTGAAGGAAGCCAGGAGGCAGAGGTAAGGAGGGACAGCATTCCAGGGGTGAGGAACAGCCAGAGGAAAGGAACAAAGTCGGAAGATCATAGCATAAGTGAGAACAGCAAGAAGACCAGTCCAGCTGGATCACAGAATTCATACATGGGGGTAAAGTGTTCAACTGGAAAGGTAGGAAGGGACCAGGTGGTGAATGTAGTAAGTGCCAAACTGATCTGAAGGTAAAAGGGGGCTGATGAAGTTTACGGCATCCTGGGATCAGGAGGTGGGGAAGGATGACACAGTCACACCTTCACTTTAGGGAAGTCCCCTTGTTAGCTGAGTAAAAGATGGACTGAAGTGGGAGCCTGAAGAGACCAGACAGAAGGCTGTCGTCCACGTGTGAGGAGGCCCTGTAAGAAGGCGGAAGCTGCAGGAGTGGAGAGAAGAGTATGAATAAGATGGTGTGAAAAGGGAAACAAGATCTGACAGAGATGGTACATGGGTTGAGTGTGAGTGATGAAATGAGGATAACATCCAGGTAGTGAGCCCAGGTGACTGAGAGAACGGCGGTGCCTTCACCAGGAAAGCTGGGAAGAAAGGGGAGTTTTTGGGGGAAAAATAATGGGCTCTGTTTTGAACTTGTTGAGCACAAAATGCCTATGGGACATCCAATTCAAGATGTCTAAAATGCAAATGGTGATGACAGACTGCAGCTTGAGAGATTAAGAACCAACAAACAGATCTAGCAATCATCTACACAGAAATAAAGGAACCCAGGGAGCTGAGGAGATCACCAAGTAAGAGACTGTAGGGTGAAAAGAAGACCCTGGACAGAGCCTTGAGGGACACCTAGAGTTAGCTAGATGAAGATTCAGCAAAGGAGACTAAGGAGAGGTCAGAGGGCTAGGAGGAGAACCAAGAGAGAGTAGTGCCACGAAAACCCAGACAGAAGAGATTACCCAGGAAGAGAATGATCAATAGCGTCAATTGGACCGGAACTGACCTCTAACCTGTGGGTGGCCAGAGCCGAACAAAGCAGGCTACAGACTGGAGAGTCAGGAATCAAACAGAAGGTTAATTTCAAAGTGAGAGAAACAACTTGCAAGCAAGGACACGTGCCGGAGCCCCATCCCTAGTGGAGGGGCCAAGGCCTTTTGGGGAGATCTCAGTACTTATAGCAATGACTGCATGGTGAACTGTAGCCCTGACAATGAGGGGTAACAGCAACAACGTGACAAGTTTGATTCACAGCATGGCTTCATGACCAGAACATGGGCACTATAGGTGCTTGTCCAAGCACAGAGATGCTGGTGTGAAGCTATTCTGGGACTTTGCTGAGGCAGAGATCATTCAGAGAGTGAGCGGAAAGGGTTGTTATAATCGTGACAACAGTGTCAAAAGCTATAGAGAATTTAAGAAGAATGACGATTAAGAAAAGATCATTAGATGTAGCACTTAAGAGATCACTGGTAGCTTCAGACAGGACAGTTTTGGTCGAATAAAGTCAGAAGCCAGACTGCAGAGGGTTTGGAAGTGAGAGACAAGACAGGAAGTGAAGGTCCACAGGGGCCACGCAGAACAAGCTTGTCTTCTTCCACACTAACATCCTTTCTTTCCCCTCCAAAAGAAGCATCCCCAGTTGAGCTGATTTTCCTAAGATATGGTCTTTAGTTCCTCCCCCATCCCAATCCTTCTCCTTGGGACATTTCTCAGTATAATTCCTGAAACATGCCCAGAACTAAGCATAATACTCCAGACGTGATCTGAACAGGGAGGGGGTACAGGGTCTATGTGCCTTATCCCACATTAGACTGGAAGCTCCATGACGGCAGGGAATGTCTTATTTAACTGTGTATCTCCCCTAGCACCTAATACAATACTCTGCACCAGAGAGTTGTCTAATAAAAAGTTTTTGATTGGTTGACTTGTCCATGTCAGAGGGAGTTTTGATCAAAATTAAATATCCTTGAAAAATTGAGGAAATTTCTTTGTAGGCCTTAAAGAGCCAGGTAAATATGAGTCTTCTTATACTTTACTCCCCCTCTCAATTGGACAGGGCATCTTTCTCCTTTGCCAAGGCAA
>NW_020954576.1:54982115-54983493 GCF_900497805.2 Vombatus ursinus | reverse complement strand
TTGCCTTGGCAAAGGAGAAAGATGCCCTGTCCAATTGAGAGGGGGAGTAAAGTATAAGAAGTATAATTGTGAGAATCAAATGAGATAACACATGTAAAGCAATTTGCAAACCTTAAAGCCCCATATAAATGCTAATTGTTATCAGACTGTGAGCTCCTCACCAACAGGAACCATGTCTCATATCCCTCAGCACAGTGCTGGACAGTGATACAGCAGGTGTTCAATGAATCTCTCTGGAGAGTTAACTATGTGTGGCCCTCCTGGGTCCTGGCACCATAGAAGGTACATGAGCAGGAAGGGAGGAGGGGTCCAGAGGAAGGAAGACATGCAGTTTCTGCCTTGGGATGGATCTGCTACTTTCAACCACATTCTGCACTCCAGGGATGGGGGGTGGGGGGGAATGAGGAAAGGTCCAAGGCTGGATCATCAAGCCCCAAAGAACCTTCTGAAATAGGGCTTTCGCAACTGCCCTTACCCAGACAGGCTGGGGGACCCCCTCCACAACCTTCCTGCAGAAGAAGCCTGGGTCCACCTTCCTCTTCTCCTCTCCCCAGCGGATCATGTCCTGCCGAAAGGCCTCTTTGTAGCTGCTGGCATCAAGGAGTCGCTGGAAGTCCAGTCCATGTTCCTGCTCAAAACAGGTCAAAAAGCATTCACTGTGTGACCCTTCCCCCCCTCCCCCAGAGGCCACTCTACCTCCTGGGGCTCAGCTATAATGAGGGGTGATCATTCCTGTCCCTCCCCACCCCTGGGAGGACACGCCCCTCCATTTCTGTCTGTCTGGAGAATACATTCTGAGAACTAAACATATACCTGGTGTGATCAATCTTCCCCAATTATTTTGGAAATAAGCTTCCCTCTCCTGAACACAGAACCAGGCCTCAGCAAAACATCAGAAAGGGAAAAGTTCACGTTTGGTGCCTTCCCTAATGTTGAAACACAACGTCCCCTACCCCAGCTCCTTCTTAAAATGCTGCTATTCTCCTAGGATTTTTTGGTTTTAACATGGGATGTCTGAAGACAGAAAGCCTTCCAAAGTAGTCTAATGACCTTATTTTATAAGTCAGGGCACTGAGGCTCAAAAAGGCTAAATGCTTTAGGATCAGAATTAAACAGGAGGGGCAGCTAGGTGTCACAGTGGATAGAGCTCTAGCCTTAGAGTCAGGAGGACCTGAGTTCAAATCCAGCCTCAGACACTTGACACATATTAGCTGCATCACCCTGGTCAAATCCCGACTGCCTCACCAAAAAGCAAAAACAAAACAAAAAAATTTTTGAACTCATGTCCTCGGCCTCCAGAATCAGGGCCCATTCTATCATATTACACTTGTGCATGGATGCACAGAAAGTAATCACCAAGATTCATATCAAGACTCTG
>NW_020954576.1:54877784-54982002 GCF_900497805.2 Vombatus ursinus | reverse complement strand
TTGAGCCTGGCTCTGGTCCAAAGTCACTGGGGGATGGGGGGAGGGGGCAAGTCCATTCTTCAGCTCAGAGCCGCAGACACCTCCTCTGTAACCTGAGGGGGGTCAGAGCAGCCCTCTGACTCCAAGACCCAGCATGCTCAGCCTGGAGAAGGGGAAACGGGAACACAAGAACCGGCTCGAGACACCGAGAAAAAAACTAGAGCAGCTGACTTGTTCCTTGTTGCTCTAGAAGACCATCGTGGAGCCAACGGGAAGCTCTGAAGGGGCAAGTTCCTCAGCAGGAGATAAGAGCATTCTAGCAAACAGGGCTGCCCTCTGTGGGGTGGGCTGGAGGGAAAGCTAACCAGCATCCTCCTTACCCCCGGTTGCTGTTCAGTCATTTCAGTTGTATCTGATTCTTCATGACCCCATTTGGGGTTTTCTTGGCAAAGATACTGGAGTGGTTTTTACCATTTCCTTCTCCAGCTCATTTTACAGATGAGGAAACTGAGGCAAACAGGGTTAAGTGACTTGCAAAAAGTAACACAGCTAGTGAATGTCTAAGACCAGATTTGAACTCAGGGCTTCCTGACTCCAAGCCCAGCACTCTATCCACTGAGTCATCCAGCCGCCTACCCAAGCACTGCATGTACTTAATTGTTGTTTGTCTTTTGTTCTCAAAGAGGACCATGACATTAGAAAAGTTCAGAGGCTGGGGGGTCACCAGTGACCAGAAAGTTGGCCCAGATCACTCAATCCATGCATTAACAAGTATTTATATACACATACCCACTCATAGATTTTTTACATGAGCACACACATAGTTTACATGTGTGCATACACATGTGTGGGATATGTATATAAATGTGTACAGGATATACATATAAATGTATGCATTGTATGTGTGCTTATATACTGTGTGTACATGTACATTTGTATATACATGCATAGGCCCAAGCAAGTGTCCTTACACACATATGTGTGTATGCTTACACACACATATATCCAGGGTGCTCCTAAAATTCTTAGTGCATTTTTTTTTTCTTAGTGCATTTTTAAACTATTAAAGCCTTCCACCAATGAGGCTTGGTAGAAGAATACTGGACCAGCCCCTTTTTTCCCCTTTTTCTTTGAGCCAGTTGGGTAGCATGGTGGATAGAGTGCTAGACCTAGAAGACCTGTATTTGAATCCTGCCTCAGACACTTCCTAGCTGTGTGATCCTGGGCAAGTTACTTAACCTTTCTCAGCCTCAGTTTCCCCACCTGTAAAATAGGAGCAGCCAGGTGGAACACTGGATAAAATACTGGGCCTGGACTTAAGAGGACCTGAGTTGAAATCCAGCCTCAGATACTTACTACCTGTATGACCCTGGGCAAGTCACTTAACTGTTTGCCTCAGTTTCCTCATCTGTCAAATGAGCTGGAGAAGGAAATGGCAAACCACTCCAGAATCTTTGCCAAGAAAATCCCAAAAGGGATCATGAAGAGTCAGACATGACTAAACAACAACAATATAGGGATAATATTAGTCTTCTAAGGTTGTTGTCAGAATCAAATTAGATAATAATTGTAAAGCACATTGCAAACCTTAAAGCTGTATATAAATGCTCTCTATCAGGATATAGCTATATACAAAATAAATACAAGGTAATTTGGTCAGGGAGGCCCCAAGAATCCAAGGGCCTTATGTAGAAGGTGGCACCTGGAGCTGAGCTTTGATGGAAACTAGAGATCCTAAGAGGCAGAGCTGAAAAAAGAGTAAGTACATTTGAGGCATGGGCAATGGGCAAGGCAAAAATGCAGAGGTGGGACTTGAGACTTTTGGAGGCAAGGAAGGAAGACCTGGACTGTGGAATGCATTAAGGGGAGCAACATATAATAAGGCCGGAGAGATGGTCTAGAGCAAGATGATAAAGGGTATCAAGTACCAGAGTTTCTATTGATCCCAGAGGAAAGGGAGCCCTGGAGTTCTGTGAGCCAGGGGGTGACATGGTCAGACCTGTGCTTTATGAACGTCGCTGTGGGTGTTGAGCTGAGGAGGGGCTGGAGAAGTGAGACTTGAAGAGGTGACACGCACCCCTAAGGTGTCTTCCAGCTAGGAATTCTATTAACAGCTCTCCAAAGATGGCATTTCAAGCACTGTGACTGAGCTTGGGCAGAGGGTCAGGCGCTGACCACTGCCCCATAAATGACACTGAGGCAACAAACCTTTATTGGGCCCTAAAGGAAGCTTGTGGGGCTGCCATCAAGGAGCTGACAATCCAACACAGGAGATAAGAGCTACCATTTGGCTTTTCCAGAAATAAGTTAGTTGGTGATAACTGCCACCAGAAAGGGACAAACAAGATGCTCTTTTGAAAACGGAGAGTTGTTCACTTCTGGCTGAGTAGAGGAAGACCAAGGAAGGCTTCATGAAAGAGGTGACATTTGAAACAAGCCCTGGAGGAGGAATACGACTCTGACAGGTAGAGACCTGGTGGAGGGCAAAAGTAAAAGCATGGGGGCAGGAAAGTACCAGGTATGTTTGGGGAACTGTGAATAATCCAGCAGAGCAACGGGAGAGAATTCAATACAGAGAGCATTTATTAGGTGCCTATTGTATGCTAGGTATTATGCAAGGTACAAAAACAAAAATGAAGTAGTCTCTGCCCCCCGGAAGCTTATGTCCACTTGGGAGTGGGGAGCAAATAGGAAGTTACTGGAGTTTTGTGAGTAGGAGTGTAAGGCATCATTCCCCTCCGGCCTTCACTCCTAACTCTCCAGGCTTTCTCCACCACGTGCCCATGAGGATACTACCCCTTCCCAGCTTTTACACATTGTCTTCTCTCCTCTCCATTAGAATGGAAGCTCCTTGAGGGCAGAGACGCAGAGACTGTCTTTCTGCTGGAATCTGTATCTCCAGGTCTTACTTAGCACAGTGCCTGGCACACAGAAAGCACTTACTAAATGCTTGCTGACTTGACTTAAAAGCCTGTCCTGTCTGAAGGCATACCACCTAACAAAAGTGGAGCCCAGAAGTGGGCTAGGGCAGGCAGATGCCAGCCTGAGATGAAAGACATGTTACAGCTTACCTGCAGATGAGCATTAATTACCAAGCTGAGCTGGAAAATTCAGGGGCGAAGCAGATACATGACATACCTGGGCGTACTGCTCCTTGAGGGGTCCAGAGAGCCGAAGCACAGCACACATATCCGTCCCCAGCCTGTGGGATGGGAAGATAACCCCCAAGGCCAGAACTGGGTTAGCTCACTTCAACCTGCATCTCCCCACCCAGTGTTCTGCTCCACCTTCAAGCCAACACTTGTACCATTAGGACAGCCCAGCACCTACCACTCCCCTCTGGCAGGACTGAGTTACCCTTGAAAGATCCATTCAGTAGACTTTTCCCACAACCTGGGGAGCCCGTGACTCCACCAGCTACCTCACCAGCATGAGAGATTCAGGCTAGAGAAGAGGAAAAACATCCTGCTGTTGAGAACTGTTCAAAATGATAAGTCACCATGGGAAGCTAACTATGAAATGTGTTTTTCTAAGAACTCTCTCATCAAAATGGGGGACTCCCTGCCTTAAAGAGATGAACTGTATGTACCTAGTGCCTAGACAGGGAGAGAGGGGGCCAGACCCTGATTTAAGTCCCAGCTCTGCTGCCATCCTGGGGCAGGGCCTCATTGCCTCATGCCTGGACTATGCAATAACCTGCAGGCAGGGCTGCCTGACTCCAATCTTTCCCCACTCCAATCCATCCTCCAATCAACCAACAAAGTTATATTACTAAAGTGCAGGTCTGACCACATCATGCCCTGCTCCTCAAGAAACTCCAGTGACTCCCTTTCACCTCTAAGATCAAACACAACATCCTCTTCTTGGTGTTTAAAGCCCTTCATAACCTATTTCCCCCACCAGCTCCCACCTTTCTAGTCTTCTGACACCATACACCACCTCCTCCAAGTACTCTATGTTCAGTGACACTGGCCTCCTGGCTGCTCCATGAACAAGCCATTCTGTCTCTCTGTTCCAGGTGTCTTCTCATTCCTACCTGGAATGTTCTCCCTGCTCATCTCAGCCCCTTGGCTTCCTTCAAGTCCCAACTAAAATCCCACCTTCTACAGGAATCCTGTCCCAAGTCCTTTTAATTCTTGTGGTTTCTCTCCCTTAACTAATTCCAATTTATCCTACAATTTGTTGTCTCCCCTATTAGACTGTGTGCACCTCCAGGGCACTGTCTTTTGTCTTTCTTTGTATCCTCAGTATTTAGCACAATGCCTGGCACACAGAAGGCACTTAATAATTGCTTACTGCTAAATGACTGAACAACCTACTTTCCTTTCCATTTCCTCCTCTAAAAAATAAAGAGGGCTGGTTTAGATGGTTTAGATCCCTTTCAACTGGGACATTCTCTGAAACTTTCAAGATCCCTTTCAGCCTGAAAAGTCTGTGACTTTTAAGACTGATGCTAAAATCAAAACAGGACCTCAGATCTGCAAAACAGGATCTCAGATCTGCTTAAATCAAAGACATCAGAAGAGAAAGCTAGAAGAGGAGGGTAGAATCCTGGAATCCCAGAGATGGAAAAGACCACCCAATCCACCTAGTCTGACTCCTTTGTTGTTGTTATTGAATCATTTCAGTCATTTCTAACTCTCCATGACCCCATTTGGGATTTTCTTGACAAAGATACTGGACTGGTTTGCCATTTCCTTCCCCAGCTCATTTTGCAGATGAAGAAACTGAGGTAAACAAGGTCAAGTGATTTGTCCAGGGTCATACAGCTAATGTCTGAGGCTGGCTTTGAACTCCGGTCCTTCTGAGGCACCTGGGCCAGAGCCTTCAACCACTCCAAAGACAATCCAAACACCCTAGTCTACTCCTACCCAAAGTATGAATCCTTCCTTCAGCAACTCTAACAGGAATCAAAAAACATTTTATCCAACACATGCAGGACAACTGACCCGTGGCATTGTGGATCTAGAGGGCTTCCAAAGGAGTAAGGAAGATCTAGCAAGTCCTACCAATGAAACATATTCCCTGTGTGACCAAGGGTAAATTCCTTAATGACTCAGTGCCCCAGGCAACTTCACTAATAAGATTTTAAGTTACAGAGAGTTACAGATATGTGTGGGTGGAAGAAGTTTCCATACCAGGAGTTTCCCCAGGTAGATGATAATCACATATTCAGCTCTATCTACCTATCTATCATTCTATTTATATGGTTATATACAAAAATATGTGTTGTCAATATATAAATACATATATATGTATATATATGTGTGTGTGTATATATATATAGAGAGAGAGAGAGAGACACACACACACACACCTGTGCATAGGGATGACAAGTCATTTCAATTCCTGAAGCATTTATTATTGCTCTATGGGCACAAGACTGAAAAGGAAATAGGCCCCTGCCCAACAGGAAGCACTCTTGTGGAGCTCAGTGATTTTTTGGCTAAGAATGCTCTGGTCCGAGGATAGTTGAGAGCTATGGGATGGACTGAACACTGAGCTACAGAGCCCTACCCATGCTCTCCCCCAAACCCAAATCCCTTCAGTATTAAGCAGCCAGCCCAGGACATTTCCACCAACCCTGCGTTTCAACAAGGCACCCTCTCTCCCTCAACTGTAGCCTGGAACCTACTCCCCATGTTCCTATTCCTCAGCCTTTATAGGAGTACCTTTCTTAAAAGTTAATCAAGATGTTTAAAATAATAACTCTAATGGCATTTATTTTCCATTTTAAGTTTGCAAAGTACCTTACATAAATTATGGCATTTGATGCTCACAACAACTATGAAGTAAGTACTGTTATCCCCATTTTGCAGATGAGGAAACTGGGGCTAGCAGCTATTAAATGACTTATCCAACATCATCATATAGCTACTAAGTTTCTGAGGCAGGATTTGAACACAGGTCTTCCAGGTCAAACACTCTATTCACTTTCACTCAGCAGGCTCCAAGAAAAAGGGGGGAGAGGGGGGAAGGTGCCAGTGTTGTGTGAAGACACAAAGATATCCAACTTGAGGACCAACATTCCTAAGTGCTGCCTCAACCAAATTAAAATGTAATTGGAAAATATTCAACAAAATAAATAAAATACAATAAAACACAGATAACATTACATTTTAAAACTAAGTCAATACGCAGTCCACAGAGATCTTTATGTACAGATTAGTGTCCTCCTTTCTTTCGAATCTGACATGGCTGATGTAGAGCAAAGAGCCTGGCTGAATTTGGAATCAGAAGCCCTAGGTTCTAATCCCAGCTCTGCCGCTCAATTCCTGTGTGATACTAGGCAAGTCGCTCCATTTATATGGGCCTAAGTTTCTTCATCAGTTACAATGAGAAGAGTAGATGAGGCATTGATCTCTACTGTTCCTTCCAGCTCTAAATCCTATGATCCAAAAAGCCTAAACCCCTTGTTTGTTCATGTAGCGCCACTTCAAACTCATTTTTTGAGTTTGAAAAGGGTCAAACACTCTATTCACTTTCATCACCCAGCAGGCTCCAAGAAAAAGGGGGGAGAGGGGGGAAGGTGCCAGTGTTGTGTAATATCAAACTTGAGGCCCAACATTACCAAGTGCTGCCTCAATCAAATTAAAATGTAATTGGAAAATATTCAACAAAACAAATAAAATACAATAAAACACAGATAAATACACATATATATGTGTGTATATATATATATATATGTATTTATATATATATATATATGGTCTACAGCCTGGTTTCTTTCAATGCAATAAGCATTGATTAACAAAGATTTGAAAGACTGGTTCCAGGTGTCAATAATAATGACCACTACTTTCTGATCTGTACAGAGGTGGTGGACTACATGTGCAAAAAGCTGCATGCACTGTCTGACACAACGGCAGTAGCGGTTTGTTTCATTTCATGTCTTTATTTCGGGGGAGGTTTCTCTGGTGGGCAGGTGGAGGGGCTGAGGACTTTAGGAACTGACAGTGACAGTAGTATGAAAAACAACAAAGGCTCAACCAACAAAGGAATAATTTTTTAAAGCAAGCATTGATTAAAAGAGCCTACTATGTACAAGTTACAAAGTGCTGAGGATCCGGAGACCAAAAAACCAAAACAAAAAACATTCCTGCCCTCAAGGAACTTATGTCCTAAGAGAGAAGGTCTGTGCCAAACAATGCATTACTTACATGGCATCGACCCCTCAACCCCCTTCCACCGACCCAGCAAGTGACGCCAAACACCCGTCCTCCTCCCTAAGTGAACCCTGCACCTGTCCTAAATTTGACACCTCTTTCACCCATCCCTGCTGACTACCTGCTCCGCAACTCATCCGTCACGAAGTCCTTCCCGGACTTCCTCTTGCCGCTAAACAGGAGCACCAGCCGCGGAGACTTGGCCCTTGGAGCCATGGGACCCCCAACGCCTCGACGGCCCCCAACCTGGAAAACTGTTCTGACCCGCCTACCCCAGATACACATGGGGAGAAAAGGACTCAACCAAACGGTGGGGGGGGAAGGGAAAAAGGAGAGATTCCCTCCTCTTCTTGTCTGAAACTGCATAGGATCCTCCCAAACGTAAATATTTATTAAACAGAGGAAAGAGAATTAGTTCACGGGAAAGCGAAAGATATTATCACCGCCCGAAAGCCTTCTCCTCGAAATACTCCCCCCAGCTTTTCTCCCTTGGGCCAACCCAACCCCGCCCTGGAATGTTCCACTTCCCCGACTCCGCCTCCTTTGTCGGAAGAGGGGGCAGGATGAGCATACTCATTTGATCCGAAGGGGAAGTATATAAAAACTTCCGGAAGTAAATTTTAATTTGCCCCTCTTTAGAGTTCTATATACCTTTAAAATATTGAACTATAATGATATCTTAAGGATTTTTTAGAGACGTTGTCATTATTGGCATCGTAACACCAATATACCTAGACAAAGTTAAATTCCTCCCTCATCATATAAATGGTTCATTCCAGAGATGATACTGATTTACCAAAGAGGCGGGTAGAGGGAGGAGCTTACATACTTGACATCAGGTTTGGGGAGGGATTTTGTCTCTGCAATGCAATTGGATAGTAAATTCCAAAATTATAGGATCCTAGGAACAACTAAGGTTTGGAAAGCGCTGTCCTTGACTCTGGTAACATTAAGTAATAATTCAAGCATTATTATGTGTGTTGGATAGAGGAGGAAACTGAAGCTAAGTGACTTGTCCGCGATCACACTGCTAGCAAATAGATTTGCCAAAGAGCCGTTTTTTAACCTCACAAACCTGACCCATTTCATGGACATAAAAAGTCAGCCAAAACTCCACGAAGAAGGAAATAAGTGTTCTAGGGAACTCAATTCAATAGAGGCCATTTATTCCCAAAGCATTTGAAATGGGATAGAAATAAAATGCTAGGGAGATGAGGTGACCCAAACCAAAAACGATGCCCCGTTAGGAGTCATTTTAGCCTTCATACACACAGAGCATCTCCAGGAGGCAGGAAAGCTCTAACCCTCCCAGGGAACTGGTCTTCCAGAATGAGTTTGAGAGTTCTTTCCTTGGCTTCCAGCCAGGCCACCGTCTCCCATCTTCATTTACTTTGGAGTAAGTACAAGAACTCTCTTTAACTCTCCAGCAGAGAGTGAGAGATTCATCAGCCTGGTGTTTAGGAGGTGATGACAAGCAAGGGAGTAAACTTATCCAGCTTCCCTTCCCCCTCTGCCCTGACCATTACCTTTCAGCCTCCCCAGCTATATCTGAAAGAAAGCACTGGAATGGTTCACTAGGGCACAGAAAATGCCCCCTCCCGGGGGGGGGAAACAGCTAGGTGGCACAGTGGTTAGAGCACCGACTCCGAAGTCAGGAGGACTTGAGTTCAAATCCGGTCTCAGACCAGACACTTGACACAAACTGTGACCCTGGGCCAAAAAAAGAAAAGAAAGAACGTGCCCCCTGATTCCAGCTTTTCACTCACCTGTACTGATTTCAACAAGTATCCTCTCCTGCCTCCCGGTCTCTTCCCCGAGAGTTGTCCAGATACCAATCTGTGGCTGCTGGGAGCTAGTGTCCAAGAAACCAAGGTTCCTGTATCAGCTGAGGAGGAGAATTTTCCTAACCCGACATTCTGTGCTGTCTGCCTTTTCTCCCCAATACACCACTACCCATCTCCTGCCCATCCAAGGACGACTCCTTCAGCAGCCCCTGGCCACCTCTGGACCCTATGCCTCCCATTAGAAGCCCAGATGCCCAGGGGAAACCTGTGCTAAGGGAATGAATGTGATTAGAAGAAAAAATAATTTACAAGTATTAAGTACAATGAGGTACTAAGGACAAGAAATAAGATGAAAAAACAAAAATAGTCCCTAGACTCAAGGAGTGTACATTCTACTGGAACAAATGCTCAAGATTTTCCTTCTGTCTTCCTACTCATACTGCCCTTTTAAGGGGAACGAAGTGGGGAGTTGTGTAAATTCTCCTTTTAGTAACTTCCAACCGTCACTCCTACTTCTTCCTTTGGGGGCCAAGTCAAATCCCCCTTGTGAGGGTGGTGCAATGGAAAGAACTCCCTAGGTTCCATTTCTATTTTCACTGTTTACTAGTTGTGTGATCATGGACCAGTCACCTACCTAAGCCTCACTTTCCTCATTAGTAAAATAGGTATGACACTGGCTTTAGGATGGATATGCACGTGGTAGTTATCCCAGGTAGCAAGAAATGCTGAAGCAGCAGCCCGAACAAGCCCACAAGAAAAAAGCGTCACTTTACAATGAATTTGCCAACAAAGAATTATATAATAAAACAGCTAAATGGTGTAGTGAATAGAATGCCAGGCCTGGAGTCAAAAAGACCTGAGTTCAAACTGACCCTTACTAGCTGTGTGACACTGGGCAAGTCACTTAACCTCTGTTTGCTTCAACTTCCTCAACTGTAAAATGGAGATAATAACAGCAACTACCTCACAGGGACTTTGTGAGGATCCCAATGAGACAATATTTGTAAATGGCTTAGCATAATGCCTAGCACATAGTAGATAAGAACAAATGCTTATTCCCTTCCTCTAATTAATACATATTATGTCTATGAATGTGTATGTGTGTATGTATATAGTATGAATATGTATCTATATGTGTGTGTATATATAGTTCCCTCCACCAGGTAGACACTATACACAAGTAAACAGGCCAGTGGTCTTGTCTCATTGAGATTCCAGCTTTACCTGTCATGAAAAAAATCCTTACTGTTTTTTTAAATTCTAGCCTATTGCTCAGAATCATAAAAATAGCAATATCTATAGATCCAGAGCCCCCACTCTGCCTCTGGGAAATGTCCTAGCTCACCCTTGACCTTCTATATTTATATCATACAGGCAATTGACATTCTATAGCCACACAGTATATTGAAGCTATATTAAAAATGTTTCCAAATTTCTATATTAAATTTATTTCTATATTAAAATTTTTATTTTTTTCTATATTTCTATATTTAAAAATTTTATTTCTGTATTAAAAAATTCTCCAAATTTCTCTAATACTACACCCAATGTTTCCAAACCTCTCAACATTCCCTCTTAAAGTGTCAAGGAGATGATCTTGAAGCATTGATCAATCTTTACCCCCACCCTAAAGGTCATGGGAAAGATCAAGGGAAGGGATTGTGTGTTTGCTACCAGCAGCAGGGGTCAGCTCTGCTAGCAAGTGAAGAAATACGAAAAGGAATCCCAGGGTCAGCTCTTTTCTTGAAGCCATAGCTAACATTCTTCACCATTACAAGGGGTCACATTCCCTGAAGCTTCTTCTTCCTCTCAATAACTGTATCGACTGTATCTTTTTAACTGTGTCAATGTATCTCTGCTCCTTGCATGGCTGCATTGTCTCCTATTGCTCTGATGACATGAGGGGCGGAGAGTGGGAGGGAGGGACACAAAGTCCCCTTCTGCTGCTTCTCCTTTGTAGAAGCCAAGGAGTCCACTATATTAAAAGCTCCCAAGCCTGGAATGCTGAACTCCCATATTGCTGAATTAATTGCTATTTGTGGGTTTTGTTATAAAATATAGACCCAGGAGATTTGACTGATTCACTCAATCACACTGTTTCCTTCTTGACACAACCAGAGAAGAATTTTTACCTGATACAGGAGTGAGGCCTAGATTAATTTTATTTACACATTAAAATCTAATTGTTGTGGCCTTGCAGGAAAATTCCTTAGCACATATTTGATACTTTGGGACAATATTCTGGGCCTCCTATATTAATTGGGGTGGGAGTGGAATCTCTTCCCTTACACATGCAGTCAGTGCAATGCCAATGAGAGAAAACTAGAGCAGAATTTGTGAGATGGTCACCATCAAAAACAAAACTTCCCCTAATATTTTATGGGACATAATGAGAGGAGAGGGAAGCTCAGTGGTCACAGGCAACAAGCCTCACAAAAAAGACAGGGAAGTGGAAAGATATGCAATAGGTGAGGGGACCCTTGTCCAGCTGTTTGCCCTGGAGATTTGGGATATCCCAGGCACAGCACCATGACTTGCACTGAGACGATGAGATTGGAAATGGGAGGCTTTGACAGCATGAAAGTCTAGAGGAGAAAGAGAGCCAAGACTGTGATCATCAATCCCCTAGGTCAGAAAAACGTAAAGCCCCATCTGGGAGCAGAAACCAGGTGAAGATTGGGCAGCCATTGAAAATCCCATGACCTGGTGAAATGGAGGGGCTGATTGCCCTTTCCCACAGTACTTCTCTTTCTTATAGTACCTAACCCAGAGATGGAGTCCCAGACATGAAAACCCTTGACTTGATCCTTCCCACGACCGGTGGGTGAAGATGGTTTGAGACTGTCTCCTGGAACCCCAAAGATCTTGGAGTGTTAGCAGAAGGTTTGAAGAAATGAATGGAGGCAAATAACTCCATTTAGGAAAGTTTTTAAACTTAGTTTCTTTCCATTTTGACTATGTTCAGGAAATTCTGTGGCCACAGTATGCTGAGTAACCAAGTCCTATGATTATGGGTTTCAGTGACAGAGGAAATTCCAGATGCAGGGTAGGGGCTCTAGAATCATGTAGGAACTGTAGATTTCACATTGTTTTTATTTTAAGCAAAATCCATAGTGTCCCCTTCCAAATCTCTCGTTACTTGAAGACAGGAGAGGTGAGTCAGGGATGAGAAGATGAGGAGGGTGTTCTAAGCATCTGTAAGCTCAGCCCCTACTGCTGAGCACCAGTGAGCACCAATGGGGATACTGAAACCTTTTAAGGGGACTATACTATACATGCTGGGGGAGATGGAGAAGAATTGGGATGGCTAATGGACTGATAGCTCCTGGAGAGTATTACCTGGTGGACAACGTAAAGCTCCTTTGCTGGATAATTAATACAGGGACATGATACCTTTCTATTGACAACATACAAGTAAATATGGATTATTGCCACTCTTCTAGTGGGGCACATTTGTCTTACCTGCCTCACTGAGTTATTATGCGGAAAATATTTTGCAAAACTTAAAATGCTATGTGAATAAGAGCCATTATTCTAAAATAGTAGAGAAGTGGCCAGGCAGTTCTCTAGTTGATAATTGAGAGCTGGAGCTGAGTAGGCAACTTTGCCCTCACTTTAGCTGCCTGACTGAGGCAAAGAGAAGGGAAGTGGGCAAAAGGTCAGAGGTGAGGGACCTAGGATTAGGGTCAGGGGAAACCCTCAGAGAGGATTTTGAAGAGCTGTCAGAGCTCTCCATCCTACTGATCATCTTTCTCCCAACGTCCAATCTTTACCCTCACACAGCTGCCATCCTAGCTCAGGCCTTCAACATCTCTCACCTGGATTATTGTAATAGCCTCTTAAATGGTCTCCCTGGCTCCAATTATTCCCCCCCCACCCCCGCTCCAATCTAACAAGCATTTATAAAGAGCTTAATACGTGCAAGTCACTAGTTCTAGGGCCTAGGGATGCAAAGACCAAACAAAGAAGTCCCTGACCTAACATAAGTGACATTCATTTACAACATCCATCCTTGACACAGTTGACCCAAAATAATCTTCCTAAAATCTGACCATATCACTCAAAAGCCTGTTCAAAAAATTCCCATTGCTAATAGCCTGACATTCAACGCCTTCCACAGTCTGGATCCAAACTGCATTTCCAGCCTGTTTCCTTTCCTGTTGGGGTCTGTTGCTGGGACTAAATGGGACTTCACAGAAGAATTAGATAATGAAAGCAATGGGCCCTTTTATTGGGAACATTTAAAGGAAGGCCACATGACTTAAATACAGACAACCAAAGAAAGGTGGGAGGAGGCAGGGACAAGAGAAGGGTCCAAAGGCAGCCCATTGAAATAGAAACTAAGCCTAGAACTAACACTTCAAAACTAGGGGCAAATCCCCTACGTTTGGCCAAAGCTGACACCTCCAAAGCAGGCCTGGCAAGGCCTGGAATACAGTCAGGAAAGTTGTCAGGGAGCCTTGGGCATGATGGTCTTTGGGCCATGGCAGAGCAAAGGAGTCTGGTAGGGCATTGAAGTGGCTGCCTCTAGGATTTAGTACATCACAACCCCAAGCTCTTCAAAGGACTCCTGAGTCCATCTTCACTCCATGCATCTGGGCATCTCTAAGTCCTACTTGGGTAGGTCTGATTGGTTTTCTGATTCTGGGATAATATCAGAGAGATTGCCAATCAACCAGGATATTGTCAGTTTCTACCCTGGAAGCTGCCAGGCATAGATAATATAGATAGATACAGAGGCAGGGAGATCTTTCCAGAAAAAGGGCTCAGGGGTACCACACAGGAAGAGGTAGCTTAACTGAGAAGTCCTAGGGCACAGTGACTGGGGTTATTGTTGTTGTTTGTTTTTGCCTTCCTTTAGATCCCCAATGCTTAGCATAATGCCTGGCATAAGTGCTTAATAAATGCTTGTTGACCTGTTAAAAGGAAAGAGACTAGGTCTAAAAAAAAAAAAAAGGCATTTCTACACTATGCTTCAATTTATATAGTATATATTCTAGCCAAACTTGCCCAGTAGGCAGCTAGAAGGCACAGGGGATAGAATGCTGGGCCTATAGTCAGGAAGACTTGGGTTCATATCCAGCCTCAGACAATTGCTAGCTGTGTGACTCTGGGCAAGTCACTTAAATCTGTTTGCCTCAATTTCCTCAACTGCAAAATGGGAATAATAATAGCACTTATCTCCCAGAGTTGTTAGTTTCAAATGAGATAATTGTAAAGTGCTTACTTAGCACAGTGCCTGGCATAAAGTAGGCACTATGTAAATGCTATCATTATCATTATTATTATAATTTGAATTTGCTATCTCCCTCCTCTGGGTATTCATATAGGCCATTTCCAATTCTTATGATAAGATGGCTGGCCATCCCACAGAGCATATTCAGAGTTGCCATTCCTGGTTCCTAACAACCACATGAAAGCTAGACATCTGCTTCCAGCCATGTGTGACTCATCACTGAAGGGCTTGAACTTAGAGATCATGAAGAGCGGCTGAAGGGCCTGAGAACCCAATGACACAGTGGATATGCAAAAGTAAGCAGCTTTGGGCCCCACTCCCACCCCCAACCCTGACTTCTCTCTTCCTTTCCAGCAGTAAGTGCTTCTCAGAACTGCCTTAAGCTGCTTCCTGGGATTCTGGCTGGGGAGAGAGGTTGGAACTAGAGCCTCATTCTTCACCCCAGTCTCCATGCGGCCTCGAACACATGGCAACTAAAAGCTAACATCTTGCTTAGGCAAGTCTGAGCCTAGGTTTAGGCTGTCTCTTTTGTGTCTGTTATGTCTTTATCTTGGGTGATCACAAGATTCTGGCTCTCATCTGCTCAGAGATAAATGGTAACGGGGGAAGATTCCCCAGAAACTATTTCAGCATTCTTGGAGGGAGTTGCCACAAGAGAATTAGGCCAAACCTGACTACTTTATCAGTAGAAAGGAACTCAGCAATGAGTTGTGTGGATATGGCAGAGCTATAGTGAAATGCAAAATGTCTAATTAGAAGTCCTGCAAACTGGTTTATGTTCAATGAGGTATCAGTCTCTCAGTAGATTGTACCAGTAGTTACAACATAGATTACTACTGGGTTGTTTTTTTTTAAGTTTGTTTTTGTAAAATGCCCCCTTGTGAGTGTCCTGTGCTTAGCATTCCTTTTGTGTATAGGAATAAATTATCTGTCTCACACCAGAGTGATATTGTATATTGAATACTTTTTTTACTCTCCTCTTTTAGGGAAGCTCTAGATATGAGCCATAAATAAAACCATCTTCTATTTCCAGGTAGAAGCAGCTAAATGGTGCAGTGGATAGAATGCTGGGCCTGGAGTCAGAAGACCTGAGTTCAAATCGAGCTTCTGACACTTACTAGCTATGTGACCCTGGTGAGTTAACTTAACCTCAGCTTCCTCAATTGTACAAAGATAAAAATATCACCTCTCTCAAAGGATTGTTGTGAAGATCAAATGAGATAATATTTTAAAGTGCTTAGCACAGTGCGCAGTACATAGAAGGCTATAAAAAGGCTTATTCCTCCCCTACCCCATCTCTACCTGATAGATTTCTTGGCCCAGCACAGGTGCCATGCTGTCTATGAAGCCTTGAAAGGGCTGAACATATGTGTCAGTTTATATTTAATAATCCATATGATATGTGCAATGAGTATACTAATAAATTAGATTTTTCAGAATTACCTCTCTTGTGAGTCAGACTCACAATGCAGCTTGAACTGATCAATCAAACTTTGACAAGGCTCACAATCACTGGCATCCTTCTGCCTGCATACCTGAAATGAAGTGAATCAAAGACTGTAGAACCTGTTCCCTTCGCAAAACTCTGGTCCTGTGACCCACCAAATAACTACCCCCAAGGACTCAAGCAATATTGTTGTATTGTCTTCCATTTGTGGGTTTGTCGTGGGAAACTACTCAAGCCCGGAAAAACATGGTTTGTACTCTACCTTCCCCCATCGCTTCCCAGGGTGATTTATGTATATAATCTCTGTCTTCACTTCAGCAAGGTGGAATTCTGATCAGGAGAATTCCTGATTTGCAAATCTGTTCCTCATAATGAAACTAATTAATTAAACGGCTACTTGATTACTGGCACTTTGTCTCTGACCTGCTATTTCATCATTCTCAGGTTAGAGACTGGCTCAGTAAAATCCTGTTAACGCTTTGTGGGCCTCAACAAAGGAGAAGCTACTTTGATGAGTTTATCCTCCTGACAACAACCAGTCAGTCATCCTGGGATCAGTTCCAATCACTGAAAACTAAGCAGGAATTGTCTATGACTCTTCAACAGGGTGTCCATGATGGTATGCCTACTCTCTCTATAGAATAGGGCCCATCAGATATCCCAAAGGTTTTCCATGAAAGTTGATCAGGAAATTTCCTTAATCAATGTCAACATCTCTACTGGGAGATTAATAATACTTGAAAGGGTAGTGTGTGAAAAAGTATACTGTAAACATTCAAGCTCAATAGAAATGGGGGTTCTTGTCTTGTGGAAGGGTCTGGAATGGCCATTCTGCTGAAAACTGGGACAAGGAGGCTAATTCTTCTTGTACAGGGGTTAAAAAGAATGAAGTCCTCAAAAGAAAAAGCCCCCAAAGGGACTATTGTCAACAGCCAGATATGAGAGGATCTGGCAGATCCTGGGATTGCAAGAATTCCCAGTCCAGCTCAGAGGGTGTCTGGTGTCTCTGTGTTTATAGCTATCTGAGTCTGTTTCTCCAGAGACAATCACCACCCCAGGGCAGAGAACCAGGGTTCTTCTTCCAGCAAAAACGTGGTAGCTGACCTTTGAGAAGAAGAAAGAAAGTGATTTTTTCTTCTCCCTAGCAGCTTCCAACTTGGGAGTAGAGATAGGAATTCAGGTTACCTGGAGGTATAGTTTAGGCCAGGCTGAGGTTCTCTGAACCCACAGAAGGTAGAGTCCTTGCGTCAGGAAGTTTAGATCTTTTAATTCTAAAGCCTTCAGTTTCTCCTATTGGTAGTGGTTGTTGTCCATTCTCCAAGAGGACCAAATTGACATCACCATGTTAGGGTCAAGGTGCATTGTGTCCAACTGTGGCTGATCAGATCAATACAAGCTTGGAAGGCTCTACCACAGTCAGGCACAAATAGTCCATATGAACATTTGGAGTGGAGCTGTCTCCAAATTTGTACATCTCACATTTCCCTTGAGCTACTGAAATTCTGCTTTATTTACAAAGCACAGTGCCTTCTTTGGTGCTGGCACACTATATTGGATGGTCCTGTACCAGTGTTTCCCATGTCTCACAATCGACTCCAAAGTTCCTCAGGGAGACCTTGAGAATATTCTTGTATCACTTCTTGTATCACCTCCACGTGAGCATTTGCCTTGTGTGAGTTCTCCATAAAATAATCTTCTAGGCAAACATATGTTTGGCATTCAAACAATCAGAATTACACTCTCTGCAGTAGAGTTTGAATACTTGGCAGTTCAGCTCAAGAAAGGACGTCAGTATCAGGTACTTTATCTTGCCAGGGGATCTTCAGAATCTTCCTAAGACAATTGAAATGGAACCAATTCATTTTCCTGACATGGTGCTGGTAGACTTGACTGGCCAGGTATCACAGGCATAAAGAGGTCAGCACAACAGCTCAGTAGACCTTCAGTTTGGTAGGCAGACAGTCTAATACCTCTTCTCTCCTACACTTTCCTTTGGAGCCTCCCAAACCCTCATCTAGCTCTGGTAACAACATTTCTCCTAGGGATACTTCCCCATTCCTATTCACTGGCTCCCCAGCCTTCCCCTCTCAAGGTTCTAGAAGTAACCCAAGGGGCTAGGGGGCAGTTTTCTAGTATTCTAGCTCATGAGCCCCCATATAGTATGCTTCTCATTAATTATCAACTAGCCAGACAATTATAGTAGGAACAATTGGTGCAAAAACATCGCACCACCCCCCAAAAAAAGTCAAACACTTTCTCCCATAAGTACATACAGAATCCAGAGGAAAATGGGCTTGATCTTAGAGAACATATGTAGCAAAGGAGGTGCCTCATAGCTCATACTTGGATGGAAGTCCTTTTCTCTCTTCATAAAGTTCTCCTTTGGTAGATGTAACTCTCTGCTAGGGTTTGAGCGTAGGGACCCTGAACCTTGTTCCAGTTGGATGAATTGTTTGTTACTGGCCCCGTCTCTCTGATGACATGGTTAAGGGGTTAGTAGGTGGAGAAACATTCCTTCTAAACCTATCCTCCCCCTTCCCATCTTGCTGCTCTAGGGTTCCAGCTCCTCAAAGAGCTCCCGAAGTTGAACTCTCAGTATAGTTGCTGAAATGCTCCCACTGGAATCTCCTTCTCTGCTATACATAGGCCTAGATCGGTGTCTAAGTCTTTCAGATAATTCCAATACATTTTGTCATCTGATTTTTATCGAATGACTTTTTTAATCCATTTCACTCTTTGTACCTAGTTTACACCTCTGATTGACTGATTCAATAGAGTGTCTAGGGATTCTTCCCAGCACAGTGCCTGGCACATAGTAGGTGCTTAATGAATGTTTATTGAATTGAATTTCTAGATTGATTCTATAACTTAGTCAGGAAGGATTCTTACCTGCACTGCTACTGGTTGGGGTTAGGTTATAACTACCCTGAAAATTTGGAAGCCTTCATAGCTAAGGGAGGAGGCAGAATAAAGAACGCATTGCTTGAACCATTGTAATGGCCTCCTAACTGGTCCTTCTGGCTTATCTCTCCCCCCCGCCATTCCATCCTCCACATTGCTGCCAAAGTGATTTTCCTAAAGCGAAGGTCTGACTGTGTGACGCCTTTACTCAATAAACTCCCATGGTTCCCTCTTGCCTCCAAGATCAAATATTATTTCATCTTTATCTCAAGCATGTTTCTTATGTAAGTTTTTAATGTATGTAAGTTTTAGTGATGTTAAATGTGTATATAACTTGTAAATAAGCAAATATTTACATGTATGGATTTTTCTTTTTCTTTCTTTTTTTTTTTTTACTGATGGGATATGTGATCAAAAAAGTTTGGGAATCACAAACTCCCATATGGCAGCAAGGGGCTAAATCTGAGACCATAAATCCCATCCACTTTTCCCCCTGCCTGCCAATTAGTGTAAATTCTGAGTACCCAAGAAAGCATTTTTTAAAGGGTCCTCTTACCAACTGCTAATTGCCAAGTAAATTAAAGGAAGCTAGATGGTACAGTGGATAGAGTGCTGGGCCTGGAGTCAGGAAAGCGTGAGCTCTAATCCAGCCATAGACATTTACTAGTTGTGCGACCCAGCGCAAGCCAACCCCCCATCTGTAAAATGGGGATAATAATAGCACTTAGCTCTCAAGGTTATTGTGAGGATTAAGATAATATTTGTAAAGTGCTTAGCACAGTACTATACAAATGTTTTTTACCTTCCCCCTAAATAAGTCTTCAGCTCAGAGGATCCTCAGTTTTCATGCATCTATGTTCTTGGTGATAATCATAAGAGCTGACATTAATATACTGCATTTAAGGTTTGCAAGTACTGTGCAGATCCTATTTCAATGTGATGCTCACGACAATCTTGTCATTCTCATTCTCATTGTCATTATCGTCCCTATTTTAGATATGTGGCTCCTCAAAGAAGTTAAATGACTTACCTATGGTCACACAGCTAATACTCTCTCCACAGCAGTTCATTGCCTCTCTGTATAGCTAATGTTTGTATTGTTGTTCAGTCGTGTCCAACTCTTGGTGCCCCTATTTTGGGGTTTTCCTGGCAAAGATACTGGAGTGGTTTGCCATTTCCTTCTCCAGCTTGTTTTATAGGTGAGGAAACTGAGGCAAACAGGGTTAAGTGACTTGCCCAGGGTCACACAGCTATTAACTATCTGAGATCGGATTTGAATTTAGGTCCTCTTGACTCCAGGCCCATTGCTCTATCCAAGGTGCAACTTAGCTGAGAATAATATTTGCAAAGCACTTTAGGTACATTATTTCATTCAGTCCTCACAATAACCTTCACACCCTCTAGGTAGGATCTGAATTAAGTCACAGGGAATTTTCCCTGGGATTCAACATGGAGGGAGAAAAGTGACCTCAAAACTTGATTCCTCTATTCAAGGTACTACCAACCCCAATGTCCCATTAGCTGTACTGCAAAAGAGAGCTGATAAGCGGGGTACGGGGACAGAGGAGAGGTCCCCAGGAGAAAGTAAGAAAGTTGCACTGATTCTCACCTGAGTTGGTGACTGTCAGCTTGTTAATATATCTCTCTCCATGTTGGCTTCACCCCTAGCCCTTAGTACCTAGCACCCTTAGTACCTAGCCCTTCACCCCTAGTACCATTGGCATCTCTTCTGGGGCTGAGTACATCTCTAGGGAAAAAGGATGGAGAAGAGGTTGCAGATGGGGAAAAGTAAGGAGAGAGAAAGGTCTTTGTGGGAGAAACTAAATCCGATTTTGTAGAAAGGCCTTCTCCAAAGATAGGGAGGGGAGTTGGGATTCAACCCTCCTTCTTATCCTGACCCTCAAGCCCAAGGAGTAGCTAAAGAAAATCAATTAATCAACAAGAATTTCTTTTTTCTTTTTTTATCAATTTATTTATTTTTAGTTTTCAACATTCACTTCCACAAGATTTTGAGTTCCAAATTTTCTCTCCATCTTGTCCTTCCCCCACCCCAAGATGGCATGCATTCTGAATACCCCTTCCTCTAATCTGCCCTCTCTTCTATCACTCCCCCATTCTCTTATAGCCTTCACCTTCTATTTTCCTATAGGGCAGGATAGATTTCTATACCCCATTGCCTGTATATCTTATTTCCCAGTTGCACGTGAAAACAATTTTTTTTTAACATTTGTTTTTAAGACTTTGGGTTCCAAATTTTCTCCCTTCCCACCTACTCTCATTGAGAAGGCAAGCAACTCGATATAGGTTATACATGTGTAATCATGCAAAACACTTTCATAGTAGTCATGTTGTGGAAAACTAAATATATTTCCCTTCATCCTATCCCGCCCCCCATTTATTCTATTCTCTCTTTTGACCCTGTCCCTCCTCAGAAGCGTTTGCTTCTGATTACCCCCTCCCCTAATCTGCCCTCCCCTCTATCATCACCCTACTCTCTTGTCCCCTTCCCCTCCTATTTTCCTGTAGAGTAAGATAGATTTCCATACCCAATTGAGTGTGTATGTTATTCCCTCCTTAAGCCAAATCAATGAGAATAAGATTCATTCATTTCCTCTCACCTTCCCCCACTTCCCCTATCACAGGCAGGCAGTTGGCTCTCAGAGTAAACTGACCGTCTCATACTCTACCCAGTCTCTCCTCTATTCTCTCATACCTCTTTCCTCCAGGGTCTACTACAACCAATAACTCCATACACTGGCACCCCACCCTAACCCAGTCTTTCCTAGAAGGAAGGATGGGGAAAGAGAGAGGCAAACATCCCCAGGACAGTACTGAAAGGAACAACCCAGGGATCTCTAAGCATCCTCCTATCTCCTGAAGTAGCAGGAGACAAGATGGAACACTTATCTGCTCAAATGAGGAAGGTAAACTGGATGATTGAAGCCTAGTGACCCCCTTCTCAGAAACATGTTTTTAAATGCATAAAATAAAATACATAGGACTGCAAAGGAAACCAATTCTATTGAAATATAGTTATCTATGGTATTAGAAGACACTCCCAGCCCAGCCCTTTGCAGAGGTAGAAGGTCTATAAGTGTTGCACGTTGAAGATATTCACAGACTTTTTTTGATACGTTGATCCAATAGGCTGATTTTTTTCCTCTTTTCCTTTTTTTTTCCTTAAAAAATACTGTTTGTCATACAGGAAGGTTTTCTGGGGGGGGTTGGAGAGGCATACTGGGGGAAACTACGGTGATCATAAAAAACAAAAGACATCAATAAAACTTATTCCAAAAAAGAAACATAATTATCTTTTTTTAAAAATTAACAGACTCTAGGCTAAGAACTCCTAGCTAGAGGAAAGAACACTGGATTCAGACTGGTGGTACATGCCTGTAATTTTGATTAAGTGGTCCAAGTGGATAGAATATTAGGCCCAATGTCAGGAAAATGTGAGTTCAAATCCAGCCTCAGAAACTTACTAGCTGTGTGACGCTGGACAAGTCACTTAACTTCTGTCTGCTTCCATTTTCTCACTTGTAAAATGGGGATAATAATAACATCTCAAAGAGTTGTGAAGATCAAATGAGCTGATATATGTAAAGCTTATAGTGTGGTCCCTGGCACATAGTAGACTCTTAATAAAATGTGTCGTCCCTTTCCCTGGGGGAGGCTAAGGCTGCTGGATTACTTGAGCTCAGGAGTTTGCGATGTAGTAGGACTAAGTCTGTCACTAAGAGAGTGGTAGTGGGGATGCCACCAGAAGGGGTGAACTAGCCCAGGTGGAAACAGTGCAGGTCAAAGCTTCTACACTCATCCACAGTGGGACTAGACAGTGAGTGGCCACTGAACTTCCATCCTGGAAGAGAGAGGGAGACCCAGTCTCAAAAAGGGTGGCAGGACAGCTAGGTGGCACAGTGGATATAGCCTTAGCCCTGGAGGCAGAAGGACCTGAATTCAAATCCAGCCTCAGACACTTACTGTGTGACCTTGGGCAAGTCACTTAACCCCAATAAAACAAACAAAATAAATTTTAAAAGTTAACCTTTTTAAATTAATGTACTTCAGGCTAAAAACTCCTGGGCAAGATAGATGATCTCTAAGATCCCCTTCATCTCTAAAAACTATGATTCCCCAGGACAGAGAGAGGAAACTAAAGCCTAGAGAGGAGCTTTGATTAGGGGACAGGGCACCGAAGTGTGCCTCTTTTTTTTTTTCCTCTGACTCAGCTGCTTCAAAAACCTCTAGCTCATCATGTCTGTTTCCTGAGGGGTAGAGGAACCGGGGGAACCTCCTAGCCACCCCTAAAGCTCGTTATGCAAATGAAAGAAAAGAAACCTGAGAATTGAAACTGTTTGAAAGGCTTAAAAATCAGATCCAAACATACAGAGTCAGCACCCTGAGAGACCCTGGAAGGGCAGGCCAGCCTTCTCCTGTCCCCAGGCCTATCCCAGGCTGCTGAGCATGGCAGCTCTGAGGACCCTCCAAGATGACCTGGAACCCCTTGTCCACAGCAGGGTCCTGAATTCTGGGATTTAAATTCTGCCCCTATCACTTTTTGTAGTAGCCTCTTCCCCTTTCTAGGTCTGTTTCCTTCATTTAGCAAACATTTCTTAACCACGTGCTTTCTGCGAGGGACTGCCCCTGGTGCTAGGAAAATAGAAATGAAATCATCCCTGCCCTCAGGGAGAATAATGATATTCACCAGTAAAATGAAGGTGATTCAGGAGATGACAGGTTCTTGTCAGCTGTAAAAATCCTGGATTCCTACTGGCTAAAGTTTAAATACAGTCAGTTAATTTATCTGCCAACCTGCTGTGTGCTGAGCTGAGAAACAGTATGGGAGATGTATAAGTTAGAGTCACTGCCTAGATAAGCCAAAGCTAAAGTCCATTCTGTTTGACCTACCCTTCTTTTCTCTATCTCTTCCTTGGCAGCTAGTTGGTTGGGTGGATAGAGGGCTGGAACTGGAGTCAGGATAGACCCAAGTTCAAATTCAGTCTCAGACACTAGCTATGTGACCCTGGCCAAGTCACTTAACCTTTTTGCCTCAGTTTTTCAATTATAAAATGAAGATAACAGCTACTTTGCAGGGGTGTACAGTGCCTGGCACATAACAGACCCTTAATAAATACTTCCTCTCTATGCCCAGTCAGTGATTTTTACTTCCCTCTGAATTTCCCCTCCCTGGGCATTCCAGTCCACACTTAGTTAAGATAACAAACTCATCCACTGAGGCCTTGGGTGTCCCTTTACTGGGCCTCAGTTTCCTCAGCTGTAAAAATAAGGGAGTTAGACTAGTTGACTTCAAAGTCCCTTCTAGTTCTAAATCGTTTGATTCTATGAAGCCAAATAAAGTTCCCAGCTCTGCCTTTTTCCTCCCTCTCACTGGCATGGGGGTTCTGGAAAAAACATTAAATGAGGAGCTAGAAGACCAAGCTGGCTTCTAGACCTACATTTGAAGAGATTCAGTAATCTCGAGCAAGTCCCCTTTCTGAGCCTCAGGTGTCTAATCTGTAAAATGAGAAGTTGGACCAGATGAGCTCTAAGGTTTTAATCCTTCCAGCTCTGAAGTCCTAATTCATTCCAGTGACTAAACCAGTAAATTGAGGGCACAGGGAGGGGGCATGGAGAGATTGGAAGCTCCTGCTTCTAGCACACTGAAATCTCCAAGAACAGGTGCCCTACCCACACCATTCTACGACGTCCAGGATACAAAGGAATCACCTTTTAAGGTGAGCCCAGGGACAAAATGGCTAAGCACAAGTAGGGGGCTTTATGCAGCTCCTGCTTCCGGGGGATCCTGCCACCTTCAACTCCTTCCTAAAGTCCCTCCTCTCCTGAAAAGGTTCCCCTCCCCCTGCCCTCCATCATCTGTCCCGTTTTTCTAACATCCTTCATAGCTGCGCTCTTCCTGAAGTCTAATTCTGGTGTCTTTTTGTACTGACCCGTGCTGCCAACTGCCTTTCTTGACTCCCAGCAGCATAGCCTCCCTAGCTGTCTCTGACTCCTTTATTTCTTGGGCTCCACATGTCTCACTCATCTCTCAAGGCTGAGAGTCTTTCCCCTCAAACCCTGCCTTCTCCAATTCCTCCTAGGCTTTGGGTTCCCTTGTACCCAGGTAATGGCATCGACCACTATGGATCTTTCAGCTCTTCCCTCCCCACCCCCATCCCAAGGAGCCAGATTCAGCCACCCAGAAATACCATTCTGCCCTTAAGTCTAAGTTGGGAGCTTTTCTAAGAGGAAAGGGTCCAGAGCCCCAACAGTGACAAGCAGAATGTGAAGGATTTCATATGAGGTGACCAAGAAAAAGTAGAGGGACTCTTCTTCCCTAAAGAGATCCAGAAATAGGATTGCCAGCTAGACTTGGCTAAGAGACAGAGGACCACAGGGACCTTTGGGTTCTCTGCCCATTACAAAATGTGACAAAATTGGCAAAAATGTGAAGCCAGTGCGCCACCTAGTGCCCCCTCCACCCCACCCCCACCCCGATATCCAGAGATGCCAGGGACCTGGGGAAGAAGCTCTGGGGCTGTGCCAAGGCAGGTGATGTGTTGGGAGTCAGGGATGATGGCTGAATACGGGGAATGGTATTGAATGCTTCCTTCAAGGCTGAATGTTGGAGATGAAGGCTGGGATCAGGGATGGGGGCTGGGACAGGGGATCTCCGTAGCTTCTCCAAGCCTCTGTTGTCTGTGGGTACAGGTGGGGCAGTTCTGGGGTCTGTGATCCCCAGTGAGAGCTCCCTCCCCAGCAGGGAACACTGCCCCCATCCCGTCCCTCTACCCATCTAAACACTGAGCTCCACAGCCACATGGCTAACAAAGGCACTTTATTGTGTTCGGTGTTGACTGCGTGTCCAAATCAAAAGCCTGGAAGCAAGGGAGTCAGCCTCCCAACTTTATACCTACAGACAAATCTAAGTGGACACCAAGGCCTCAGGTTCAGGCGCCACAAATGACATCCCACACTGACCAAACAAACCATGGCTGGAGTGGGGTGGGGGGTATTCCCAGGAGTCATCTAGGTACCCCAGCTGCCATCCCCTTCACATAAACACAAAAAAGGGGTGAAGGGAGGGTTTATCCTGCCTCTCAATCAAAGAAGCTCCACCTCAGGACTGGTTCCTCCTTTCAACTCCCACACTCTGCCCTCAGGGCTACACCCCACCCCCTACACACACACAGACCCCACTTTGCCACAACCTACTTGGCCCCAGACCCAGCAAGGTCTCCAGCCAGGAACCTGAGAGGGTGAAGAGGGCCCAACTGTATTTACACACATAAATAAGCATAAGCAGTGTCAGAGCATTTTCAAGCTAGAGTGGTGTCTCCTGAGCAAGCTGGGGTTTGAGCTCTTTTCTGCTCCTGCTCAGTACCCCTACACTGAACCTACCTAATCCTGGGAGTGGAGGCAATGCCAGTGTCAGAGAGAGGTCCTACTTTAATGCCCTCACACCCCCCAACTTGTGTCACAGACCTCGCCAAATACACCACACACATGCAGTGATAAATAAAAGACAAAGGAAGCCAGGGCCCCCCAGTGTCTCTGATGGCTGGGCAGAGCAGTAGGCCATGGACAATGCCTGGGCACTGAGCCCCTCCAGCTCCCTTCCTCATCCCTCCCGGTAGGATCTGGGCCCCTCCTTGGGCCCTGAGCTTCTGGGGCCCTTCTGATACTTGTCCTTTTTCCCAGACCTGCAAGACATGGAAGGTAGAAAAAGAGGTGGGTTAATGTTAGTGCTAATCTAAGAACTACACTGACAAGGGCATAAACTGAATTCCCCTCTCTGGGGTTTCCCTACACCAATAAAATAACAGGTCTGGATCAAAAACTCAAGGCCAAATGTAAGCTGACAGAAAGACACTGCTGGAGGAGACGGCCCAGAAGACCCTCATACATACA
Organism: Vombatus ursinus; assembly: GCF_900497805.2. Lineage (NCBI taxonomy): Eukaryota > Metazoa > Chordata > Mammalia > Diprotodontia > Vombatidae > Vombatus > Vombatus ursinus. The sequence goes on along the minus strand of NW_020954576.1, from coordinate 54,955,581 downwards.
AACATAAATACCCATAGCCTACGGGAGCTACTTCTGCTGGTGAATGACCACTGCTAGTCCCTCAGCCAATCTACAGCTTTGGTCTCCTGGTTTGAAAGGCATCAGCCCAAACTGTTGATGGTGCTGTGCCAGGAGAGGGATGGGAAAGGCAGGTCCCACCACAGGCCAGGGAGAAGAGCCAATGCAGCCAAACTTTCCCAACCTCAATTCTGATTTTCAGGGGAAGTTCGTTGGAGTCAAAGCCCAATCTAGTCCTTCAACCCTCCTCTAACTCCTCCAGTGGACCAAGAATTTCCTAGACCAGCTCCAATGCACTCAGCCTTTCTGTTCTACCATACCTCGCCCTTCCCGCAGGCTCCACATTTCTTCCTCCCAGGGCTCCCATACCTTTTCCTCTGTGCCTTGTCCCCAAAGAAATGGCCAAAGATGAAATCCTCAAAGTCATCGACTTCATCGTCATCGCCCGTCTCTCTGACTGCGGCCTCCTCCAGGCTGTCCTCCACGGCCTCCACAAAGTCCCAGAAGCGAAGACGGTCATGGCGGAAGATACCATCATCACCAAAGTAGGTGGACAGGAAGGACAGTGGTTCAGGAAGTCGTTGGCCCCAGGGCAGCCGAGCCAAGTACTTCTGCAGCAGTGATGCCAGCTCCTGCTTCTGAACTGGGGGCAACTCCACACCAAACATGGAAAGCCCTTCCTGGCGTGCACACTCAGTTACACCTGAGCAGCCCTGAGGCACCCGGTACTTGCGGCCCAGCACCTTCTGCCAGGCCAGCTGGGGATCATAATGGCTCCCCTTGGCCCCTCCCCTCTGTGTTGGGTGCCTCTGCCCCTCCCCGGATGGATGGGGCCCCTCACCCCCTCCTGCAGCTCCCCAGCTCTTCTTGGGATGCTCCTTCATACCTCTCCACTCCTTGCTGCTCTTGCCCCCCAATTCTGTTGTGCCTAGCTTCTTGGCCTTCCACTTCTCTACTGACTTCCCATCTCCTTTGCCCCTGATGCTCTTCTCCCCCTCCCCAACAGATTCTTCCTTCTTGCGCTTCCATTTCTCTGCCTTGCGGTCCCCTTGCCTGTCCTTCCATTTCTCCTTCTGACTGGGCTCCCTGGGACTCACGAAGTAGGCTTCTCCTTGCCCCCAGGCCTCAGATGTGTTGGCCGGAGCCCTGGCAGCCTGGCCTTCCCTGGGGTCCCCACTCTCTGCTCCCTGAAGCTCCTCAGCCAGCTTCCGACCCAACTCAGCCAGACCTGCTCGGTCCCTGTCGCCCAGCCCTGACCGGTGAAGGCTCCTCTCCAGATCCCTCTGCACTGAGCTCAGCAGCACCCTCTGCTTCTCTAGCTCCCTGCGCAGCACCTGGGCCTCAGCCTCCAACTGCTCCTTCTGCTCCAGGAAGCCCTGGGGCTCTACCAGCCCAGGAGCTGCCTCCAGTGGGGTCTTGCCTACACTCTGGCTGCTGCAGGTCCCATCCACCCCCCTTGAGTAACTCTCCTCTAGCTCCCCCAGGCGGCTGCGGAGTTCCTGCATCTCAGACTCCAGCAGCCGCTGGGAGGCTTCTTGCTGCTGCAGGGCCCCCCGGAGCCTCTCATTCTCCTCCTCGAGCCCCGGGTGTCTGTGTAGCAAGTTCTGGAGTTCTTCCTTCTGAGCCTGGCAGGGAGAGAGAAGATGGGGGAGGGAGCTGAACTAGCAGTCACGACCTAAAGGGGGAAGGAGCTCACGGAGAGACAAGAATCTAATCACAAGATCCAGGCTGTCCCTGTCAGAGGAAGGACCCTGCCCCATCACCCAGACAAGGGAGCTCTCCTCTTGACTCAGAATCACAGAATCTCAGAACTAGAAGGGACCTCAGAGACGAACTCATTCAATCCCCACATTCCACAGATGAAGATACCGAGGGCCACAGCAGGGAAGTGACTTACCTAAGCTTTCAGGAATAGTAAGTATTAGAAACAGGCTTCCCCACCAAAAGGCCAAGGCTTTTCCCACTATCTCTACTTATCCTCACCATCATCATTAACAGTAGTACCCTAATAAGCTCACTCCCCTCAGTCATTCATTGAACAACCAGTCCACTCTCTACCTGCAACTGGGCCTGAAGGAGCCGAATGTCTTGGTTCTCCTTGGCTAGCTTGTCCAGCAGGAGGCTCATGGACTGGAGGCTCGGGAGACTTCCAGGGAAGGAATGGGACTGTTGCTGCTGCCTCAGTCCATCCTTGGGGACAAGAAAGCTGGGGGTCACACACACATCACCAGAACCAGCCCTTTGCAAGCCTCTACACAAGTATATACACATGGAAATGAGCACTCAGACACACAGAGACACACAAACACAACCTGGATATCCTCAATGTCCTGAGACTCAGACTCTGGGGTCACTTGTGGCTCCAAGTTCTCCGCTGGCCCTAGCAAAGAAAGAGAGACAGTCTGGGAAGCTGGCCACTCACTAGTCTACCCAAATCCTACAAAACAATGAACGATCCGAAACCAACTCAGTAGAGTTTTACACTGTGGTTAGAGGTACACACACACACTTCTCCCTCTCCTTCTTCCTCTCCCTTTCTCTCACCCTCTCCCTCCCTCCTTCCTCCCAACTCTGCAAGGCCCAAGAACTCCAGCTTGGGGTTATCCTTAAACATATTTTACATATTGGAAAAGAAAGAGCTAATCATTCATTCTCCCTTCAATCCCCAGCCCCCAGACATTCAGTCAGGGGAAGTGATTACAACGCTTTCTCTTCCCCCTGAGAACTAAGATATTACACATACACCTGAGCCAGGCCCCCTTCCCACTCACCAGAGTCTACCTGGAGACAGATACAGAGGAGTCTGGGTGAGTCTCCTCTGGCATCAAAGTGGGGGTGAGGGCACAGGGAGAGGAAAAGCAGAATCAGAATAGTGGCAGGAGAAAAGGAGGACAAGAGAGGAGCAAGATTTGGAGAGGAGAAGGGGAGCAGGGGAGGGCAGGAAGGGCCCCAGTCGCTCACCAGAGAAGAAGAGGAAGCCAAGCCCTACAAGGACCAGAGCTCCAAGTAGACAAGTGTTCAGGGTGAGCCCGAGCTCCCCACTTCCTCCTTCACTACTGGCCTGATCGTGCACACCCAAGGAGGCTGGAGAACAGAGCGGGCTGGACTCCCGGCCCCGACGTCTCCTCAGGCCCTCCATATCGAGGTCATCTTCACTGCTCGAGCTGAATTCCTCACCAACCTGATCTGGAAGTGAGGAAAGGGAGAAGAGGAGAGTTAGCTATGAGTTCAGGGGCCTATGGTCAGACAGAGAAAAATATGAAGCTGCAAAAACATGCAGAAAAAAAACTGGAGAGAGAGAGTAAGGGCTGGAGCCCCCCACTGACCAGAAGTCAGCTCCAGCACTCACTAGTTATGTAATAGTGAGGCTCAGTTTCCACATCTGCAACAAGAAGACAATAAGGACTGCCCTGCCCATCTAAGAGGGTTGTTTCAAAGCTCAAACAGGAAAGCACTTTGAAAACGAGAAGCATTAAAGGTTAAGTGACTGGCCCAAGGTCACATGTGTCATAAGGGGCAATGCTGGGTTCAGGGCTCAGGTCCCCTGTCCTTTGTCCTCCATGGAAGCCATCGGGCAAGTAAGCGGCAATGGCAGACTGGACCTCTGGGGAGGGCCTGAGTGGGAGATGGAAGGCACTATGATTGCCATTGGGTAGAAGAGGACAGACAAAGGGGAGACGGAGGCGGGATTCTCACCTGCTCTAGAGGACCAGGGACCACTCTTTGGAGGGTCTGGCTCCCTGTGATCCAGGATGTCTGACTCCACCTCCGCCCCTTCTGTGGCGTCTGGCTGCTCGACCTTGGTGTGCTCTTCATCTGGACTTGGGGGGTCCAAGCTCTTGCCGCTGCTTTCCAGGGAAACCTGACACAGGGTAAGAGCCCTGAGCGTGGCTTTGGCTCCTCATCGCCATTTTACAGAAGAGGAGACAAGAGTCTCAGAGTCACAATAAGTCACTTCAATGAGTTAAGAGTTGAGACTTGAAACCAGGTCTTCCAATTCCCAATCCTTTTTTTTTTTAATTAATTAAGTTTTCATCTTTAACATTCACTTTTGTAAGACTCTGAGTTCTAAATTTTCTCCCCCTTCTTCCCCTCTCTCCTCCCCAAGATGGCACACAATCTGATATGAGCTATAGATGTATACCAATTCCCAATCCTTTTAGCCACCTTGCCTTCCCCTGTGAGGGGCCTACCTTGATGTCTGTCTCCTCTGGTGGGCAGGCCCCAGGTTGGCCAGGACAGTTCTTGTGAACAGTAGGTGCTGTGGGTGGGAGTCAGGAGGAAGGCTCAGGGAACACTCTCCCAATTCCTCCTCCATAAGTCCTGGCCCCCATATGTCCAACAAGTCTCTCCTGCCCCAGGGTGGAATGAATAAAGGGCAAGGACAGGGAAATCAATGGACATATAAGGGAGGGAGTGTGTGAGGCTGAGATGACAGGCAGTAAAAGGGGGCAAGGGAACCCAGATGACAGAAGCACACCCACTCCCCCCCCCAAAAAAAACTTCCTAGCTCTCTCACAGGGCCTAATTACCCTCTCCATCCAAAGTTCCTGGAAGGTCATCCGCTGAGGTCTGTGGGGTTGTCTCAGATTCTGGACCCAGCGTCTCTACTGGCAAACAGCCCTGAAGGAAGAAGGGAGTGTGTATGTGTGAAGAGAAGACATTTTCCACTGGTGGAAGCTGCTACCCATCCTCTCCAGTGGTTTGTCTGTGCACTCTGGCCTGGGGCTGAGCTTAGCAAACGCCCAACACCCAGACCTCAGCCTCTGCCAGGCCCATGACACAGTCCTTGACCCTCCTCTTTTCTCTCTCTCTGCATTCTTTCCTTCGACAAGCTTGTCCACTCGGAGCTTCCACTATCACCTCCGTGCAAAGGCCTCCCCTGTCTACATCTTCCTCTCTGGCTCCCCAGCACCCCAGTCCTCCAGCTTGGTAGTGATGTGGCAGGGACACGTGCGGCTCTCACCTCAGCTCTGTCATGCTCACTGGTGGGACATAAGGGAAGTCACAAGCTCTTTGGGATTCAGTTTCTTTAGCTGTAAAATGAGATGTCTAGACCAGATGATCTCCAAGGCCATTTTTGCACTTAGCACATTCAAATTCACATTCGTTATTTCTGTAAAGAGAGCTGGCCTCAGAGCCAGGAAGGCCTAGATTCAAGGCCGGCTGCTGACTAGGACTTCAGCTGTCACCCCAGGCAAGTCATTTAGCCTCTCACTCATCCCAATACCTCTTAGCCTGGAAAGTTACAGAGAACATGCAGACCTAGAGAGGCCAAGGGAATTTCCTTATCGGGGAGTTCCCTATACCAATGAAATCAGGGCGTGGTCCCCCTCCCTCTCCCTCTATTCGTGCACATATCTTGTTTCCCATTCAAGCTGTAAGTTCAGCTGTAAGATTCTTAAAAGCTAGGACTGAGTTTTAGTTCATCTCGGGGTCTCCACTGCCTTGTGAATAATAAATGTTTATTGAACTAAATGAAAACTAAGGCCCTCCATAGTCTGTCCTCAACTACCATTCCAGCCTTATCTCCTCCTCCCCTCTCCAGGTGAACCCTCCACTCCAGTCCAATAAATGGATCTGGTCACTATCCCCTGAAAATGCCGTGTATGTTCCTAGTTCTGTCCATCTGCTCCCGCTGTCCTTACAATCTAGAAAGAGCTTCCACTGGCCTAACTCATCTAAGTCCTTCATTTCTTTTTTTTTTTCCTGAGACCCTTTAAGGCCCAGCCCAACACCACCTCCTCAGCAGAACAAGTCACTAGAACAGCCAGCCCAGCCCGCTGTGATCTCCAGAGCCGAGAGGCAGTGTGTTAGAGCAGAGATGTTGCTGGATTTGGAATTCATGACTGGTTAAAAATACCACTTTACTGTGTGACCATGAACAAAGTCATTTACCTCTCTGAGCCTTAATTTCTACATATGTAAAACAGTGATGATAATAATAACAACAACACTCTAGGGCCTACTCCATGGGCTGTCATCAGGCTCAAATGAGATCACAGATAAAGTGCTTTGCAAACTTTAAAGTATCATATGGATGTTAATTACCAGTCTTTCCCCAAAATCTTGCAGCATTGTTTATACCAGTCATTTGGCCCTTATCATATACAGAGGGGCAGTACAGACCACCTGACCTGGGGATACAGGCTTTTCCACCTGAGATGTTTAGCCAAAAGGCATTTTACCCAATTAGTTATACCAGCAATGTGGTAAGAAGCAGAGCCTAACCATCACCTGGCCACTACTGTTGGGTGACCAAGTCTCCCAGCGGGCACACCAAAGAATCACAGAATCTCAAAGCTGACTCAGGGGTCCTCTAGTGAGGGGAATGATAGGAATCCCTTCTGTAACATCCCTGACATTTGGCCATCCAGTCCTTCCCTAAAGAGCTCTGGCAATTGTTACAGAAGCCAAAGATGGAAAGAGCATTTGACTCAGAGCTGGGATAGCCATGGACTCAAATCCCCGTCTCCTCACTTCAAATACAACACTCTTTCCACGGCACTATACTTCCCAGGGATGCTCTGAGGATAGTGCCTGGTGAATCTGAAAGCCTGAGACACACAAACTACTATTAGCACCACCAGAACACGGCACTGGTACTATCAACTACATAATTAATCTGGACACTGCACACATAGATTTCTGATCCTGTGGTGTAGTACTATGAAACTCTGCTCCCCTCTTCTATTCTGTGCTATTTTCATGACAGCATTTTCCTCTCTCTCTTTAAATTCTGTCTGTCCACCTCAGGCTGTGAGACCCGGAAGCTCCCAGGGGGCAGGCAGGGTCTGTGCTGTGTTCACCTCGGTGTACCCTGCAGTCTCTGGTTCACTGCTTAGGTAGAGAGGTGTTCAGGATATAGTACAGTTGCTGACCTTGCAACGTCATCTATCTATATATCCGTTGTCTTTATTTTTGCATTGCTGGTGCAGTGACTTGAACATAGTAATACATGTTTGTAGTGCTGATTTGAATTGCCTCTCTCCTCAATGAGCCTGCTCCTTCCTCTGGTTCCCCTTACTTAATGGTTCAGAAGTATACAGTGAACCCAGCTCTCCTCCTTCGCTACCTCCAACAGTGAACAATCTGGTTGCTTTCCAGCCATTGACCATGGCATCCAAATCTACACCAAAGTGGCAAGGGAAAGAGCGGGTTCTGAGCTCCTGTCTGGACGTTAGCTGCCTCCCCAGGACCTGGCATTCCTTCCTGCCTCTCCCCCGAGGTTTTCATGGTTCATAAGCCTCCTCTCCCTTCCTCCTTCTACTACCATCCTGACTTCACTCCTCCATCCAGGCAAACCTGTGCCATTATTTCCACCTATGCCTCACCCCCTCCCCATAGAAGGGGTCATTCCAACCCTTCAGAGATGCCTTCTAACATGCTCTCATCATATTTTGCACTAGACCTCTCAAGGAAGCTTTTCCAGATTAATGCACCTGGCTCCATTCATCCTACCTGCTTCCCAATCTCAAGCACTGATAACTAGGCCTTCTGTCTGGCTACCTTTATCTTTTTGTCCCTGGGTCTGGGTCAGCATCCTTGGGAGTGGGGGTGGGGTACAATACTGTCTCCATCTTCTAGGCTTTTTCTTCTTCTCTACCCCCCACCACTGCAGCACCCAAGGATGCAAGTGGAAGGACACTCAGAATTGAAGAGGGATAGACTGACTGAAATTAAAGTCTCTGGGAATCCCTTCCCCATCACAGACATATTCTGGCTCTCCCATGAAGTTCCCAGCCTCTCCCCATCTTACCTCGGAGCCAGCAATCACCCAGCTATTATCCGACTCTGGGCTGGAGGACTCCATAGCTGGTCGTGTCCCTGGGGACCTCAACAGACACCACCTGCTGAGAAAAATGCTTAGAAATGGGATCTTCTCTTAGAGATCACCTCAGGAGAAAGGGGTGAAGAACTGGGGGGCAAAGGAAGAGATGGGCAGCAGAGTCCAGTGTCCAACATCAAGGACCCTGCTCTAGTTTGGATCCTTCTAAGGCCAAAGCTACCAACTTGTGGGCAACATTTGACTTGCAAATGAGTATCTGCAAATGTTCACAAAAGAATATGCCTCTCCTAGGGATTGGCTGGCCTGCAAGAATGGGGAATGACCTTGAAAGGACACGGAATTTCAGAGCTAGGATCATTTAGTTCAACTCCCACATTTTTACAGTTGAAACTGTAGCCTAGGGAGACTGGGGGAGTGACCGGGCGAGGGTCAACTCAGTGACAGGGTTGGGATAAGAACGCAGATTTCCTGATTCCTAGACAGTACTTTCTCACTAACCCAAATGTTTTCTCCTTATCTCTCCTCCCCAGAGAGTAAGATAATTAGGAGAAGGCAACACGGTGCAGCAGAGAGGGCCCTGGCTTCACAGGCATGTGGCACACGGACTTGGGTTTGAATTCTGACTCCGCTACTTACTACTCCAGGCCTTGGCCTACTCATCTGTAAAGGAAGGGTGTTAGTCTAGGAGACCTCTACAGTCCCTCCCAGCTCCAAATCTCTCCAACTGGTACCCCATGCTTTCATGCTATCTCTCAGTCACTACAGTTGTTCTCCCTTTTAACTGAGATCCTGAGATCTCATGTAACCCACCCCAGACAGAGACCCCTCCTGAAGGGAAAACTCAATTACTCTTACAGTGCTGCTTCCTCCTCCAATTCCGCCCCCAACTCTCCTCCTCCCCCTCAAAGCTGTGGGAATGGAGTAAACCACACTGACTCCATCTTGTGACCCAATTCTGGAGCTCAGTTCCCTTCTTCTTCAATTATGATCTAGTCCAACTTCTGTCCTGTGAGAAAGCTTTATTCGACTGCGGGGATTGTGAGAAAACCTTATTGCATGATTCAAACCTAGTCCTTCGTGGCCCTCTCTATCTGCCCATTAGAGATCCTTAACTGAGGACCAAGGTTATGCTGACCAAAAACTGGTCAGATCCAAAGACTGATGCAAGGAGTTTTCTCACAATCATACATCTCGAGCAACTCATATGTCTCAGCCTAAAACCAGCTCGAGCATGGTTAATCGCTTACTGTTTCCATGTTCTGTTGACTGAACACAGACACTTGGGAGGGGAGGGGAGTGGGACACCTCTTTTTTCTGATTTCAGGGAACCGCACCTGTTCACTCTCCCCTTCCCAACTCAGAAAAAGTTCATGTGTCATGATTACAAGATTCTTGATCTAGAACAGGAAGGAACCATAGAGTTCACAGAGCTAAACCCTCTCACTTTACAGATCAGGAACCTGGGTCCCAGAAAGATGAAGAGACTTACCCAAGGCCTCAGGCCGGACTGGGGAACCTGCAGCCTCGAGGCCACAAGTGGCCCTCTAGATCTTCAAGTACAGCCTTTTGACTGAATCCAAACTTCACTGAACAAATTCCCTTAATAAAAAGATTTCTTTGGTAAAACTTGGACTCAGTCAAAAGGCTCAAGGACCTAGAAGGCTACATGTGGCCTCAGGGCAGAAGGATCCCCACCCAACCTAACCTTTCCTCCAGTTAGAAATCAGACTATCTAATTATATATCCTATTTTGTATCCTGCTTATTGTTATCTTTGAATGCATAAAAATCTCTTTCACTTTGAGGGGGGGGCAAGTTGAGGAGGCCTGGGCCTGATTTGTTATGAGGTTACCATGCACTACTTAATAAACTGATAGGCCTGGAAGCCTGAACCTGTTTCCTCAGTTATTTTGTCTTTCACCTTCCACACTGCCACAGACAGAAGTTTCACCTGATTCCCTCTGGCTATGCCAGGAATCACTTCCTCAATCCTCAATCTTGCAGCCTCAGGGGAAATGTCTTTCCTATCTCCCTCTCCTCCTAACTCCAGCTTTCTAACTTCACAATGCATTCCCTTACTATCACCAAGCTCCCCCTCCCCCAAAGGTAGAGCAGTGTGAAAAGGGCTGGGTTTGGAGCCAACACCAAAGAGTTCACATCCTAGCTCTGCACAATCTGAGTGGCCGCGGGGCAAATGAATGTACCTCCATGAACTTCAGTTTCCTTAATGGTAAAGTGGGAATCATGAGAAAAGTGTTCTATAAACCATAAGATGCTATATAAATGGCAGCTAAGGTTGTTGTTGTTCAGTCATGTCCAATTCTTTGTGACCCCATTTGGTGTTTTCTTGGCAAAGACACTGGGGTGGTTTGCTATGTCCTTCTCCAGCTCATTTTCCAGACGAGGAACTGAGGCAAACAGGGTTAAGTGACTTGCTCAGGTTTATATAGCTTAGTAAGCGTCTGAGGCCGGATCTGAGTTCAGGTCTTCCTGACTCCAGGCCCAGTGCTGTATACACTGAGCCACCTAGGTGCCTATTGAGGTAATATGGGGGGGGGGGGCGTGTGCAGCAAATTCTGGACAAAGTAGTTTTTCCGCCCTAAGCAAGGTTTGAAAATTGTACTCCCTTTAGGCTACTATCTACCAGAGGATTTGAACTTTTACTGTAATACATGTGGCTTAGGGTCATTTATCACTTAATTGTAAAATATCTTGGAGACCACCTAAGCCATGCCCCTTGTTTTTACAGAAGAGGAAACTGAGGACCTCAGGCAATTTGCCTAACATCTTAGAGGAAGCAAGCATAAGACTGGGACCTAGGTCTTCTAACTCCAAATCCAGTGCTTATCACAAAGTGCAGGGCATGAAGCCAAGTAAACAGCCTGGGGAATGGATGATATGACCTAGGCCCTAGGTCCTATGGCAATCTAGTGGAAGAGAAATGTCAGCACTATTAAGGATTCCAGAAACTATAACAGGAGAGATTAAAACTAGAGTCCCCCTACCCCACAAATGACTTCACTACAAAGAAACTTTAGACTAGAGGGAACAAAGGAACAACAATTTCACCTCTGAAAGCAATAAATGCTTTCAACTCCACTGCCCCCAGTGGATTTACATGGGGAGGCAGATGGACGGTTGCTAGAATTTCTCAGAATTCTGTTCAGATTCTCTAAACACCTACAGATCTGCCTTCAGCTACATGTGCCTACACTCTCCTCCCTTCCCACTCCTCCTCTAGCTTAGTCAATTATACCCTTTTTCATGCATTTTCAATCTCTTCCTTTCTATTGGCTCTTTCCCACATGCCTACAAACATAACTAGATTCTCCCTAACCCTAAAAAAAGGCTTTGTTCAGTCTTTCAAACCCATCTAGCTACTATGTCATTTCTTTTCGAGAGACCCACCCTTTCACTGCCAGAATTCTTGAAAAAGCCATTTACAGCTGAGGCTTCTACTGCCTTACCACATACTCTCTCTTCACTCCCATCACTTCGTTTAAATTCCTTTCTCAGGTCACCAGTGACCTCCTTATCACTAAATCCAATAGTTTTCAGTCCACATCCTTCTTGACCTCTGGGCAGTTTTTGAAACTGACCACTCCCTTGCTATTAAATACTCCTGCTTCTCTGTTTCAGACATTCCGCACTTCTGTTTCTCTTCCTAAGCTGATAACTACTCTAATTCCACAGCACTTTCATACCTACCCTTCCAGATGGGTGATCACTAACATTCGATCCCCAGCCCTCTTCTCTTTTTTCTCTATAGTGACCACCAATCTCACTAGTAAACATGGCTTTGGCTATCACTCTGTATAAACCCATGTTTCTCCCCTGCTATCCCTGAGCTTCACTCTTCTGAGCTCCAGACCTGCATTTCCAACTGCTTAAAAGACCTAGCTGACCAACTAACCCAGCAATCCACAAGTATTTCTTAAGTGTTCCTCTGCTCAAGGTACAATCCTCCTATGGCACAGGTCCAGTACTATCATCCTGGTCACTCTCTCTTGGATGTCCACACTCTAGTGTATCATGGTCCTTCTTCAACACAGTACCAGAAATGAACATGGCCCAATCAGGCAGAGTACAACAGAACTATCACCTACCTTATCTGAACATTACTGTTTCCATTAAGCCTACATTCAGGTTGGGCAGCTAGGTAGCACAATGGATAGAGCACTGGGCCTAGAGTCAGGAAGACCTGAGTTCAAATCCATCCTCAGACACTTACTAGTAGCGTGACCCTGGGCAAGTCACTTAACCCTGTTTGCCTCAATTTCCTCATCTATAAAATTAGCTGGAGAAGGAAATGGCAAACCATTTCAGTATCTATACCAAGAAAACCCCAAATGGGGTCATTAAGATTCAGATACGACTGAATAAGACCAACAAATTCAGGTTAGTTTTTTTTTTTTTTGCCTGCCACACCACATTGTTGACTCATATTGAGTTAATAGCCCTCTAAAATAATATTTGTAAAGCACTTAGCATAGTGCCTGGCACATGGTAGGGGCTATATAATTATTCCTTTTCTTTTCCCTTCCCCTAAAATCCCCAGTTCATATTCATACTAATCGTTGGTTAGGCAACACTCTGCCATGGTATACATGTGTAGTTGATGTTTTTTAAACCAGATAAGACTTAACATTTAATGTGGATTAACATTTATCCACATTAAATTCCACCATCATAGATTCAGCCTATCCTTCTAGTCTGTCCCAAACCTTCTGGATACTGATTCTGCCATCTGCATGCTTACTCCCACTTCCCAGCTATTCACCTGGAAGCTTGATGAGTATGCCATTTATGTCATTGTCCAAGTCACTGATAAAAATGTTAAACAACATACCGCCAAGCATGGATTGCTGGGGCACTCTACTGGAGACCATCTTCCAAATCTCAATCTTCCATGTTCAAAACTCAGGTTGTAACTCTGCTTCTCTAGCCCTCACCACCTCCCCTCCCATAGACCCTATTGACTCTTCCTTCACAAAGTCTGTCCAATCTGTACTATCCTTTTCATTCCCAATACCATCTCATCAGCTACCACATCCTCCAAATCGGTCTTGCTGCTTCTACTCTCTCTTCCATTCTTCACACAGCTACCAGATTAATTTCCCTTATGCAAAAATTTTATGTCACTCCCTAGCTCAAAATCCTCTATAAATTTCTAAATTTCTAAAAATCCAAATAAATTTCAAACTCTTTAATGTGGTCTTCAAAGGTATCTCATTAGTAAAATACCAATTACTTGAGGGCAGGAGCTATCTAATTTTTGTCTTTTCCATAAATTGTAGTGCACTGTATTCAAGAGGTATTTAATAAATGTTAGCCAAACCGAATTGAAGGCTTCAAAATATAGTATCTCATGCCCCTCCTCCCCTTCACATACTCGAAATTCTAAATGGAACTCTTCAGATCCTTTTTTTCCTTCCTCCATGAAGATGCTCATGTGATGCTCTTCATGCCCCCAGTGCCATCACCCTTTCCCATTTCTTTTTTTTTTTTCTTTTTGGTGAGGCGATCCAGGGTTAAGTGACTTGCCCAGAGTCACACAGCTACTAAGTGCTAAGTGTCTGAGGTTAGATTTGAACTCTGGTCCTCTTGACTCCAAGGCCAGAGCTCTATTCACTGTGCCACCTAGCTGCCCCCATCCCTTTCCCATTTCTGCCTACCTACTGAAACCCTTCTTATTCCTTTAGGTCCAGCTCAAATGCCAGCTCTTCCAAAAAGTTCTGTCTAATGCCTCTCTTTCCTCCTACCTCCCTAGACTTCACATGGCAACTTATACAAGTACCATATTACAAAATAATACATGTTATATGTCCTGCTCCCCCCTACTGATTAAAGGCAGGGGCTTCATCTGACCTTTGTATCTCTCCAGGACCACACAGTGTTTTGCATACAGTGGTGTATCATAAACATTTTCTGAATCGAATCCCTATCTCTTTCTTCCACCTCAAGGCTCTCTCTTTTATATCTGCCAGCCAGCTGCTACAGGCCTCTTAGTTACTAGGTAAGATTGTTGACAGGCAGTAACAAGAAGGAAGTAGAAGTCACCACTAGTAAAGTATCTGTTTACCCCTCATTCTGGCACAACATGCTCAAGTCCCCCAGCACTGGACACCATGGCAACCAAGGTGATGTCAGGCCCACTGTCACCATGGGGATGAGGACTAATATTTAGGTCATCAAGACATTCTCTCCCACCCTGGGGAGACCGAGACAAGAAAAGGGCTCATACCCCAGCATCCTGGGTTCCTAGTACCCTGACATATCTTGGAGTAGCCTTCTGGAGTCCCTAGGGTTCCCTTCTGTGCAGCATCCTGAAGAAAGTCCCTTTCTCTCTTTGGGTATGTTTCTTCATCTGTAAAATCTCTAAGGTCCCTGAGAGCTTCAAATCCTATGATCTAAGTTTCTTCTACTGTCTAACCTTTGAAGCAGCATGATAAAAATACAAAGAGCCCTGGATTTGAAGTTGGAAAGGCCTGTATTCAAATGCCACACTTAACAGCTATGGGGGAAAAGAAATCACATCCGAGCCTCAGTTCCTTCATCTGTAAAATGGAGATAAAAATACTTTGTTGCACCTAACTCACTGGGTTATAGTGAGGAGAAAATGAAATAAAGCATGTAGAGAGCTCTGCAAACCTTAAAGAGCTATGTGTCAACCATGAGTATAATCAAACCTCCATTTCTCCCTTGTTCTAACTTTGAACAGGATTTCTTAGTTATAAAGAACCCAAGAACCTGGATGTTATCTAGGTCAACATGTACCTGACAAAAATCCCCATTTTCTTTCTTCCCTCTGAGTCATATAATAGCGTACTCACTCACACACACACTGCTTTAAGGTTTGCAAAGTGCTTTCCAAAATATTGTCTAGTTCTGACTCCTAACAACCCCAAGGAGATAGGTGCTAGAATTATACCCACTTTATAAATGAGGAAACTGGGGCAGAGATCGCTGAAGTGTCTGAGGCAACACTTTAACTCACGTCTTCCCGAATGCAGCTCGTCCAGCATTCCAGCCACCCCGCCAGTGGTCATCTCTTCAGGGAGGGGTGGTGGAAGCCATGAGACCTCCTGGGTCGAAACACCTGAAAGACCGTTTCCATGAGAAGGCAGGGACGGCGCTACCCGTCTTTACAGGCGGGGTCGGGCGGCTTCACCTGTCGTCCCTGTCAATCTCTCCATCCCCGCGTCCTCTGGCCAGGGCCGCTTCACTCTCTCCACTCCGCCCACGGGGAAGACTGGGGGGAGGGCAGTTGGGGGTGGCGGGGTGGACCTCGAGTAGAACCCGCCCCTCCCTGCGAGCCAGCAGATGCCCCCGGGCACCCCATTCTTCCCGCCCCTCGCTCCCCAGCTACAGGACATTACCTGACCCAGCTCCAAAACGACCTCGGTCTTCGATCAACCTGCTCTTGCTACCGGATCCCCGGGTTTCCGGCCTCCAGTGGAGGGAGGGGCACGTGACACCCCAAGGACCAATGGAGAGGCTGCTCTCCGGCCGAGGGAAAAAACTTTGGACCAATGGGAGAGGGAGGTGAGGCGGTGGGGCCGAGAGGCCTTGGCTCCCGCGGTCAGATCCGCGCAGGGAGGAAGGCCGAGAGCCGGCCTCGAGCGCCATTCCCGGCCCCCAGCCCAGGTCCGAACAGGGGCCTCGGGGCTCACAGAAGATGGCCGCTTCCGGGGCCAAGCCCCAAGCCAGGGCCATGAGGCTGTGACCTGCCCGGGATGGACGGGGGCAGCTGAGGTAGGATGGGCAGAGGGAGCGTGTGCTGCTGCCGCCCCCCTTCCCTCCTCCTCCCAGCGCAGGGCAACCGAGCCTCTCCCCTCGCCTCCGGGGCCTCGGCGTCAAAACTTTGGCTCGAGGCCCAGCCCCGGGAATGAACCCAGAAAGGAAACTCGCAGTCCATTTCTCACGACCTGGACAAACGGGGAGCGGGCAGGCCTCCTGTGGCTCCACCGCCCCGTGGGAGCTGCGCAGCAACCCCGCATTCCAGCCTCTAGTTCATGCGCCCTCCAACCAGGCTCTTACTCTCCATGGCTGGTACAGATACAGTTCCCAGCTCCTGGGACAGAAACCCAAGCAGTGTGAAAAAAAATCAGTCGATTACCCCGTGTTCTCCAGCAAGGTGAGGGAGTGGGTAAATGCACATAGGAGACAGTAAAGGGGTCTCAACAATACTTGAGGCTTGCAAGCGGTTAGTGGAATTAGAGACACCTCACCCACTATTCTCCCAAACACAAGTCGGAGATCTAAAGTCGTTTTTCAAGTCACTTTATAAATCCAACCATACAAAACGACCAAAGGCTCCACCAATGCCATTCCACCCTACTCTTAGTGGATGGAGGGGGTGGCACTTTGTAAAACAGGGGAAAGAAAATGGAAGGGAAATGCACAAAAATAGCAATAGATAATGGGAAGGGACACCAGAGGCAAACCAAAACATAACACAAAATTTAAGTGTGGCTGTCCATCCATCTGCCCTCAGTTACTTCTCATGTTTTGTTTTCATTGTTCTTTTTTTCCAGGGGAAGAGGAATGGGAACACAGGTCCACTCTCTTCAGGAATTAAGAGCTTTGAGTATTGGCAGAACAGACAAGAAACTTAGATGCCCAGTCCCCTTGCCTTGGAGTTATCTTATCCAAGTGCTCTGGAACTGAGGAAAGCTGCTAGGGTACCTTGCTGAAGGAAGGACCAAGGCATCTGGTTAAGGAACAGAGGGGAAAAAAGTATCTTGGTCCCTTTACATTATTCCCTCCTCAACGAAAGGACTGAATACCCAAAGCTGGAGGCTGCTAATTCCTTCAAGATGACTAAACCTCATCCCCAGTCACTAACGGGGAGCTGATATGCAAGCTGAGGGTATCACTTGGGTGGGGAGAGGGCAAGCAAGGTACCCACATACCTCAGAACCAGTGTGGGTTAACCAGAAATGCTTTATGCTAGGCAGTCATCTATCTCCATCAGCCAAGTGGCTTTATCAACAGAGAAAACACATTGTAAAGGGCTGATGAGAATCAGATTTTAAATTGCTGGATCATTATTAAGCCTTGGGAGATGCTGAGGGGCTGGGGAATGAAAAAGTATGAAAATACACAATGTTTCCCTTCCCCCTCCCCCACAAAGATTCCAAGATTGGGGGTAACCCTGCCCCATTCAAATGGGTAAACCTTCACTTTTATCCTATAAGAACACCTGAAATAAATGACTGAGAAAATTGTTTGGGTGTCTGTTCTTTTCTTGGGCTCTCAGCACAGTGATGACACAGGAGCTATAGGTAAAAGGGCAGATTTGAAAAAGGTGGCTTAGGATAATGTATAGGAGATGTACAAAGTCTTGGGGGTGAGGAAGCATGACATGGACCAGGAGATGAATAGAGTGAAGCTGGGGAGGGAGGGACTTATGACTTTGGTATGAGGAGGGGACTGTCTCAAGAATATCATCTCTCAACCATTCTGATCCTGCTGCCACCAGAATCTGCAGGAATGTTATGGTTCAGACCTTCATCTAGCTTTCTCAAAGCCTTTTGGTTCCAAAGGACAGAGGCCAGTGGAAAGGGGATAGTTCGAAATAAGGGATGACCCTGACCAACTGGTTCCACTCATTGTCTAATACTGTCTTCTGCATTGGGCTAAAACCCTATGGTAGGCCACTGAAGGAATGGGGGGAAAACCCTGACAATTATGTCTGGACAGAGGGGGAAAATCATTCAGGAATTTATCCTTCAGAGTGAGGCTGGGTAGGAGTGTTAGGCACAGATACTAGAAGGCATCTGGCACCAGCAAAGAAATGCAGCCCCTAACCAATAATATCCACTCATATCCTACTCCTCTATCCTTTCCTCTTTAAGATACCCTGGACAATCAGAGAATGGCACTGCTCACTGGGGCTTTGGCCTCCCAGGGGATTCTTTCTTAGCCCTTCATGGGCAAGTTCCAAGGAGAGAGGTCTTGGCATTCTCCTAGCCTCCTCCCAGCATGAGTAGGGAGCTGGGACCAAGAGCCACAAGAGGAGAAAGGTCCATGGTCCTCAAGGAGATTGCCTGGCCCCACACCGAATGTGCCCAATTCACCCATCATTGGCAGCCACTAGTTGCCCCATGCCCTCTCGAATGTAGACTGACTGGATCTCCTTGGTCTTGAGGCAGAAATCACAGGCCCAGACAGCTGAAGCTTCGGTGGTCAGCAGCCCATAGGCATTCTCTGTCATGCCAGTACACTCTCGATGGAACCACTTCTGACATGATGCCTCACACAAAATGGCGTCCTGGTCATCATTTACTTCACTCCGGCATGCCCCACATGGGTACACCAAGCCTGGAGGGGGCTGGTGCCCCGATGCCCCACCAGTCTTATTTGGAGGTGCCAAGCTATTGGCATCTGGGGTGCCCCCACCCCGACCACCACTGTTCTGGGGGAAACTGGGCTGGTTGCCATTGACAGCAGCAGCAGGTGAGCCCGAATGAGGCTCCTGGGGGAAGGCAGTTGCTGCAGGAGGGTTTAGGGGCTTCCCTCCATCCTCTCCCCCGGGACCAGGGAAGCCAGGGTCAGGACCAGGGAAGGGGCTCGTGTTGGGGGGCAGACTTGGGAGCCCTTGACCAGGCCGCTGAAGGGGTGAGGGCCCAAAAGGAGCACCTGGCTGGGCAAATCGTTGAGGAAGGGAAGGAGGGCCCAGCTCCCCTCTGGGTGGCTGCCCCATAGTAGGTGAAATCATGGGTCCGAACCCTCCCACAGGGCCTGGCATCATTTGTCCCCCGGGAGGGCTAAAGTTCTGGCCCAAGGGCTGGTTAAAGGGCTGGCTGGGGAAGTTCATGTTACCTGGGGGTGGGTACCCAGGGCCCTGAGGGGGCATATTGAAGGCAGGACCCATTGGATTGGGGGGGAAGGGAGGTGGTTGTCGTCGAAGTGGTTGAGGCCCGCCTCCGCCTCCACCACCATAGCCTGGGGGCACCTGGCCTGCCATGCCCCCTTGAACACGAAATCCACCAAAGGGCACAGGGCTGCCAAGGAATGGAGGAGCTGCCCCCCCAACCTTGGGGGCCCCAAAGTCATCCTCAAATGGGTTGGATGCCACCAGGTGATCCACCATGGGGGTCGGGGGTGGTGCAAACTCCGTCAGGTGCGAGTAAGCAGGGCCCTAGGAAGGGGAAGGACAAAGAAGGGGAGGGGGTGTTACAGGTGAAAGAATAGAGGAAACCAAAGGCCTGGAGAACAGGAAGAGAGATCCAGAAATACAATTCATTTACAATAGAAGGGAACAAGGGACTATGGGAACAATAGAGAAAATATGGTAGATAGGGAATGATCCTGAGTGTTGACAAAGCCTGACCAAAAGAGGAACCTTTGGTCAAACCATGTCTCTTAGCTCACTCATACTATAGGATTTAGAGTGGGAAGGGGCTTTTAAATAATTAAACCCAACCCACTTCAGGGTAAGATTGAAGGGGTAGTGAATGGACCAAGAAGAGATCTATAAAATAGTACCAATAGGAACTCCTCCACCTCTTCTCTTCCTATACCTGGTCTAGGGAACAGATGGGAACACTAAAGCTTTAAAGTAGAATAGTCATATGAAAACCAAAATCTTGGTATCCCTAAGGCTAATGGAAAAAGACGATCACCCCATCTAATATACAACATTCACCTGAGTATTTGACTTGCGCCGTTTCTTTTCTGGGCTCTTCATTTGCAGACCTGGGAGAAGGAAAGAATGGTTGAGGAGGACAAGTCTCCAAGACACTGGTAATCTAGGCCTCCTAAACCCCCTTCCCCAATGCCATGCCCTGAGTCACCAAATCTCCTTTGTCACTAAGCCTCTTCCCTCAATGGTGTAGGGTCTATGTATTGCTCCCAATCCAGGCATAGCTCTTCTCCCAACTCCCATTGGAGTTGGGATCCCAGGCTGAAGACTATAAGAGAGGAAAGGATGAAGAGGAAGAAAATTCCAGGCTTAGTCTGGGATTTAAAGGAGTGTTTCAGAGCTTCAGTTTAGGACTCACTTGATTCCTGACCCCCGGATGCTCACTAAATAGTTCAGGCCTAAGTCTCTAAGACTAAGGATCTGGCTAGAGTTCTGTAGGAGCTGGCATGCATTTCAGATTGGTCCCAATCAAGGGCCCCCCTCAATTTTAGAAGTAGGTCGACTCCAACGACCTTAGGAACCCTGCTAGATCCATGGCCAGCCCATTCTCTCAGCAACCTGGATGCAGAGGGTAGCATCTCCTATAAATCCAGATGCCTCTGTACCCACTGTCCTGACCCCCTGCAATGTTCTGTCCTCTTCACCTCTTCCTTTTAGTTTCCCTGACTTTCTTTGAGATTCAGTTCAACCATTCCCAATTAATACATGGTCAAAGGATATGAACAGGTAGTTCTCAGAAGAAATCAAAGCTATCTATAGTCATATGAAAAAATGCTCTAAATCACTACTGATCAGAGAAATGCAAATTTGAAGAACCTGGAGGCACCACTTCACACCTATTATATTGATTAACATGATGGAAAAGGAAAATGACAAATGCTGGAGGGGACAGGGAAAAACAGGGACACTGATGCACTGCGGGTGGACTTGAGAAATGGTCCAACCATTCTGGAGGACAATTTGGACCTATGCCCAAAAGTCTATAAAACTATGCATACCTTTTGACTTGGCAATACCACTACTAGGTCTATACCCCAAAGAAATCAAAGAAAAATAAAAAGGACCTATTTGTACAAAAATATTTATAGCAGTTCTTTTTGTGGTGGCAATGTATTGGAAATCGAGGGGGATACCCATCAACTGCTGAATGGCTAAACAAGTTGTGGTATGCTATTATGATGGTATGCTATTTTGCTGTAAGAAATGAAAGGAATGGTTTCAGAAAATCCTGGGAAGACTTATATGAACTGACACAAAGAGAAGAGAGCAGAACCAGGAGAACATTGGAAACAATAACAAGAATATTGTAAGGATGATCAACTGTGAAAAACTTAGCTACTTGTATCAAGACAATGATCCACAACAATTCCAAAGGACCCATTTTGAAAAATGCTATCCACCTCCAGAGAGAGAACTTATGAACTCTGAGTGCAGATTGAAATATCTTTTTTTCACTTTATTTTTCTTCTGGGGGTTCCCCTCCTCCCGCCATGACTAATGTGGAAATATGTTTTGCATGACTTCATATGGGTATCATATTTCTTGCCTTCTCAAAGGCAAGGAAGACTGAAACTGAAAATTAAAAAAACAAAAAAGACTCAGCTCACCCACCATCTTTGGGAGACCTTTCCTGGGTCCCTCAGCTGCTAATACTACCTTTCAGATCACCTCCCATCTTCTTTGTATATGCCTGGTTGTTTATATACTGTCTCCTCCATTAGAATATTTACTTCTTGAAGCAAAGTATTGTTTTTTGCCCTTTTTTGTATCGCCAGTGGTTAGCAGAGTGCCTAGCATATATATAGCAAACCTTTAATAAATGCTCCTCGATGGCCACACCTCAAACCCTACAAATCCTTTCCTGTGACTTCTACCCCCCACCCCCAAACTTCACAGGAGCAAAGAATGAGAATTCCAAAGGATCAGTCATTACAAAACTGTAAAAACAACCCCTTCTCAGTCTACGAATCCCCTAATCCTTCATATACCTCAATTTATAATGCCTTCTGGACTCCTCAAACCGTGAGTCCCCCAAGCCCAGGAGCCACCTACACCCACCCTAATCCCTAGATCCACATCACAACTCTCATGCCGCTGCCCTGGAAGACTCTTCCAAACCTCCGATCTCTGAGTCTGCTATCATACACGCTTCCACCTGGAGCCTCAGATCCCTCAGCACTAGACCCCGAAACTCAGGCTGCAATACCCACCTAACATTAAACCCCTTAGCCTAAGACCCCCCCCAACCACCCTCCCATCTCAGGTTACTCTACCTGGGATCCTTCCTATGCCTTTAAGCCTCCGCGTAAGGCCCCCCACCCCGGGCTCCTCTTCCTGGACCCCCTCCTCATCCCTAGCCCCCTGCCCCCCGCTCTCACCGGCTTTGCCCTGCTTTCTCCCGGTGCTGGGCGGCGCTGGTGGCGCGGCGGGGCCGCCTCCTCCCTCCAGCTTGTCAGGGGGGGGCGGCGCCGCGGCGGCCATGGGGCGGGGGCGCGGGTCAGCAGCGGCAGCGGCGGCGGCGGCCGCCGGGACGGCGGCGGGGGGGCAAGGAGCCCCCGGCCTGCACCATCTCCCAAAGGGGGGGATCAGGGCCAGCGCAGGCCCCTGGGCGGTACCATCCTGGGCAGCACGAAGGAGGGAGCGGGCCCCAAAGTGGATAGGAAGCTCTCTCCCGACTCAACGCCCGCTCACCCGCCGCTAGGACCGGAACCGGAACTTGGCCCGGGCTCCACCACTCCAACTCCGTGTAGAGGGGAGAAATAGACAAGCAGGCGGAAACCAGGACTCTACCATCAGCACAGAGCCCCGGGAGATGGGAAGGTCCAGCCAGGCCTGAGCGTACCACAGCGCTCGCATTCTCTAGCAGACTATCATCCTGGAGGAGTCAGACCCGGCCGACTTGGTGTCCAGGGCCTGCGAGCGCGGAAAGCCACCCATCCACCCCTCCTAGTGATGCTACCCCCAGAGATGAGTACAGGCGTCACACTCACATCCACCCACCCCTCCCGGGGGTGCTACCCCCAGACACACGTACAAGCGTCACTGTCACACTCACATCCACTCACCCCTCCCGAAGGTGCTACCCCCAGACACACATACAGGCGTCACTGTCACATCCACCCGCCTTTCCCGGGGGTGCTACCCCCAGACACACATACAGGCGTCACTGTCACATCCACCCGCCTTTCCCGGGGGTGCTACCCCCAGACACGAGTACAGGTGTCACTGTCACGCATCCATTCACCCCTCCCGGAGGTGCTACCCCCAGACACGAGTACAGGCGTCACTGTCACACTCACATGCCTCTCCTGGGGGTGCTACCCCCAAACACGAGTACAGGCGTCACTGTCACACTCACATCCATTCACCCTCCCGGAGGTGTCACCCCCAGACACGAGTACAGGCGTCACTGTCACACTCACATCCACTCACCCCTCCCGGGGGTGCTACCCCCAGACATGAATACAGGCAGCACTGTCACACATCCACTCACCCCTCCCGGGAGTGCTACCCCCAGATAGTACAGCTCTATCACACTCACAATCATCTACCCCTCCTACAGTGATACTATACCCAGACACATATACAGCTGTCACTCACACTCAACCGTGTCACAAACCCATCCACCCCACCTACAGTGGAAACTACATCCAGATATACAGCTGTGTCAGCATCACACACCCATCCACCCCTCCTAGCAATACTACCCCCAGACATAGACAAAGCCACCTATCACACACACAATCTTGTCACACACATATCCACCCCTCCTACAGTGATACTACACCCAGACACAGTCACATCACTATCACACCTGCATTAATACCACAATCATATATACAACCATAAATATCACTGCCACATATGGTTCCTATCCCACACCCAGACACACAACCATATCACTTATACCCATCTGCCCTTTCTATAGTGATATTACAGGCAGACACAGTTTCAACAATGATACTACACCTCTAAATCCCTTCTACATGCCAATATCCTTCTGCATATAACCATATCAGTATCACAACATATCCAGACATAGTCATAATACACACAGCCATGTCGCTATCACAAATGTATTAATTCCACACCCATTATTACTTTAACAGTATATCCCACCTTGACATCACTCCTACAATAATAAACCTAGACACACACATCATATCAATATGACATAAGACGCAGACATCCCTCCTACATAGCCATACCACATGCAGACATGTTCACAGCATATTGTTTGCACCCGAACAAGTATCAACATCTCATCCACACATCCTCTGGAGTAATACAACACACACTAACACCCATATATCCCTCCTATCACACTAACACAACTACCTACCACAAGTTTATCAAACAGATACATACAAGCCCAAACATAACACATACACATTCCCTTCACTTGTACTTGAGGTCAGAGCTTGCTTTCCTTTCCCCCAACCCCAAGCAGGCCCCAAAGAAACTGAAGAAAGGCTGTTGGATCAAAAGGGAGACATTTGATAAAAGAAATAATGATCTTTAATGACATTTCCCTTTGGTATAAGTGAGACCCGTGAATAGATTCAAACAAAATAAGGGTAGGAGAGAGAAATAGAAGAGGAGGAGATAAAGATACAGTCAACTCTCCATTATCCACAACTCCTCAGGAGGAGTGTCTTCCGTATTCCTCACAATTTCTAGCAACAGCTACTCAATAAATACATTGATTTGAATGATCCCCTCTGAGGCTTCTCTGCAGCAAAGTTAAAAATTCCAGCCTTTTCCCTAGGCTAGGATGAGGTCTAGCTTTTAGTCCTGGCGATTTACTGGTTGTGGCCTTCCATGATCACCTAACCTTCTCTATGCATCAGTTTTCTCACCTGTAAAATGGAGATAATAATGCCTGTGCTACTTATTTCACAGGCTTGTCATGATGGTAAAATGATATAATAGATGAAGTCTCTGAAAAAATGAAAAAAGTGCTGTATGTATAAAGATGAGATAACTTTTGTGCTCAAGCAAGACAAAATCAGGAAATAATTCGGTTGCCAAAACTATAACATTCCCAAACTAAATAAAAATTACTTGGGGATTATCCACTGCTATAGATAACCATTACCCCTCAAATTAATGCAGAAAATTGAGAGTTGACTGTATAGAAGAACCAAACACTGGATTCACTGTCCAACCCAAAGGAGTTGGAGAGGCTACAAGGGGCTACACTTTGGCTGTAAAGTAGGACAATGTGCATGCAACGCTGGGGGTGGGGGAAATGGATGTTTACGAAATGTATATACAGACCCCTAGAGTAGGGGGCCCCGGCCAGGAGGCACTCTGTGTATGTGGCAGAGGGGAGAAATAGGGATGGGACATTCACCTCCCCCTGGCCAGGAAATGGGGTTCTGGGATAGGCTCTCAGGATTGAACATCCTCTTTGAAGAAGGGCAAACAACCATATCTGCCCCTAGTCTCCCAAGCCCAGTCTGGGAGTACCAGGCTAAGGAAGGGCTGGGGGACAGGATCCTGAGGGCAGATGCAGTATCATCATTTCTAGCCCACGGGAAAACTTTGCATAAAAACTTATTTAGACCTGGCGCATGGTCAAAGGCACAAGGTTTAAACACTGGAGGAGGGACAGAATTTCATCCCTTTGAAGAAAAATCCCATTCCACTGGAACTGTCCCTAAGATTCCTTTCTCCTGTTAGGGGGTCTTGCCCAGGCCCATCTGAGGGCCGTAAGACTGACATGGGCACTAATACTCTGGTGGAGGAGAAGAAAAATTAATCCCTCCTCCAGGTCCTGAACCCTAGGATTCAGGCCACTCACAGATACAACAGAGTGCTGTAACCAGAGCATTTTCCCCCAGAAAACTGTTGGAACTGGGACCAGAAAAGTGAAAGGGAGTGTCCTGGAGGCTGGAACCGGGTTGGGGACAGGATCAGGTCAGTTACAACTTCCGTTCCACCGGCTGCTGAAGACATAGCTCACTGCCTGCAGAGATGATGGGTAGGTGATTGTCCATGTGGTAGCTGATGAGGTGACTGACACTCTCGAATCGGTGATCCTTTGTCCTAACCTGGAGATAGATGATATAGAAGTTCAGACATGAAAGGCTTTTTTTGTCTGGGTAGGTGGATGGTGGTGGGAGAAGGCAGTTAGAAGGATGGTTGAATTAGATGGAAAAGCGTTCACCTCTCTATAACTGAAGAAGCTAAGGCACCCAAGAGAAGATGGAGAATGTTAGGAAGAGAGGACTGAGGCAACTGGGATGATGAGTAGGAAAGGATGAAAAGAATGAAGAAAATGCTTAAGACTGGGGAAGACCTGGGTATCAAGCCAACAGCTATTACTGAGGGATCCTGGTTCTTCTTAGAAGAAAAAGGATAGTGATGATTTTAAAACTGAGGAAGGATAAAGGAAGGGCATGCCTATATTGCAAACAAAGGCCTGAAATCATTATCTATGAAATAAATTAATAGGAGTGGCCTAACTTGGGTAAAGATAAAGATACATATTAGCAGAGTGGAAGGATTTACCTACTTACTCTCCAGAGGGAGGCACAGTAGAGGAGGAAGAAACAGATAAATATTATGGGAGAAAAATGATTAACAGTTCTAGAGAAGAGCTAAAGGCATATGTGTACCTCTGTGTGGTCTAAGGATCTTATGGAACCGTGCAAGGTGGATTCTTGATAAAGAGAGTGTATGTGGGGAGAGATAATGGAATAGTAGAGGAATTATGGGAAAGAAAACATTGGATCTTAGAGTTAGGAGACTCTGGCCCTGCCACTAACTAGCTGTGACCTTTACTTAGCCTCTTACCCCAAGTCCTGTACTCTTCCCACTGTACCACCTACACCCCACTGGCCAAAATAATAAAGAATCAAAGAAATTGAGACAAAACAATCTCTAAAAGTCTGTTCCAGAATCTGACCAACATAATGACCAGCCACAATTCCAGAAGACCCATGATAAAACATGCTACCCAGCACCTGATAGAGAAGTAATGGACTCAAAGTGCGGTGGCTTGTTTTTTTTTTGTTTTTTGTTTTTTTACATAGCCAATGTGAGAATTTGTTTTGCTTGACTATACATATATATAACAGATATGTTGTTTTTGTTTTCCCAATTTTGGGAAGAGGGGGATGTGGAAGGAGAGTGAATAAGGACCTAAAAACAAAATAAAATTGAATGTAAGAAATAAAGTCTTTTCCAGCTCTAACATTCTAATATCCTTTTGTTTTTAAGTGGATACAAGCTAGAGGGAACAGACTTATATGTTAGGCCTCAGAACCGTGTTGAGGTTGGGCAAAGAAACAGCCCCAAGCAGATGGAACTGGTTTGTCTCAGAAATTAGTAGTGGAAGAAATGGGAGTTAGGCCACCTCGAGGGGGAAAGGTGGTAGTAGAAACAATGGCAAAGAAGAGCAAGGTCTCAGGATGGTGACAGAATGCCAGACCCCACCCACACCCATCCACACATCCATAAACTTACCACGCCTTCAGGATCAACGAGCAGCAAATGTTTGGGCTGGCCACTTTGCAGGCCAGTAAGGACATACTGGCCTGGGGTAGTCGTACTCTCCCGAACCAGGAAGTCCCCATTGAGCTTCAACTGCCCTTCAGCATCCCGCCTACTCAACTTCCCATGGAACCAGGGCTCCCCTCGGAGCTGCTCAGCCATTGGTGTGGTAGGGGCAGGTGGGGGGACCCGAAGTGCATCTTCAAACGGCTCTGGGGGAGTAAAGGCAAGTCCGGGTAAAAACAGGAGGCAATATGTGGTTCTTTTCACTAGTGGGACCCTCTTGGAGGAGGCAAAAAACAGACCCATTCCCACAGCCCAGTACTATGAGTTGATAACAGAGATCACTCTGAAGCAAAAGGAAGCCAAGAAAGAAGGAAAAAATCAGGGGAAATGTAAAAAGAAAATAAAAGCTAGGCGGAAAGAGTAATACTCACTCATATCAAAAAGGTCACGTGGGGCACTGCCATTGGTAGTAGGGTTAGAAGGACCACCAGCTCCTTGCCGGACTTTCTCCAGGTTCTGGACATTGACATAGGAGGGATCATCAAATATTTCTCTACCTACCAAGGGAATAAGAGTGTGTCAGCCAGACCCCAGAGTCTATAATTCCTTTAACCCTTCCCCCCAACCCCAATTCTCCAGCTGTCCTAACCTTCCTATCCTTCATACCTGGTCCAGGAGTTGGGAGCTGTTTTCGAATATCAGGGTCACCACCAGCTAGCTGTCCGATGGGCTATGGTGGCAAACACAAAATGAGAACTGCAGATACTGGTAGCCTACCTATTTCCCTAATTCCAAGTTGACTTTCTTGCTCAGCTTAGGCAACATACCAAAGTGGCTCCTAGGTGGTTGGTGGTCTGAGTACTGGGTGGGGGTGGACGAGGAGCCCCTGGGGCAGCTCCATCCCGAAGCCTCATATCTACTACCCCACCAAGGGGGGGCTCCTTCCCTGGGAAGTCATTGTAGTACTGATGGTCAGGTGGCTCCTCTTCCTCCTCATCCCAAGCTGAGCCATCAAAACCAGCCATCCTGGGAGAAGAGAAAGAAAAGGAAAGCTCATTCATTCCCTGGCCCTAGCCCAGACTGACCTGTAGAAAGTGGATCTCATAAAGTGGAGACTGGATATCTCTCACCCCAAAGATCACAGTGGGGCGGCAGCTAGAATAAGGATCATAGCTTTAGCGCTCTAAGGGACCTGAGAGACCACCAAGTGCTATCTCCTCACTTCACAGATGGAGCACAGAGGTTTCTTGTCCTCATTCACTAATCTAGTCAGTTTCAGAGGCAGGAGATGAACTCAGGTCTTCCTGAATCCAAGTCCAGCACTCTCTCCACTACCTCCTGCTGATTCTTATCTAGAGAAAGCTAGGTGACACTGTAGACAGAGCCCTGGACCTAGGATCAAGAAGATCTCAGTGGAAATCATTACTAGCTATGGGACCCTGGACAAGTCACTTAACTTCTGTCCAGATAGCACTCACCTCACAGGGTGGTTTTGTGAGGATCAAAGAAGATATTTGTGTAAAGGGCTTTGCAAACCTTAAGAGTTAAATACTAGCAGAGTAACATGTTAGCTATTAACTGACCAGGGGTAAGGGACTCAGTATCTGTGGAAGAGATGTCCTGTCTGGAAAGGGGGATGCCCAAATTCCAAAGTAGTCCATATTTCCAAAGAAAGGATAGGGGGAAAGAAGCTACCACCACAGTAGCAGGGCTAGAGATCAGACCCCAGGAAAGAATTCTCAGAAGGCCAGTTGAAAACATAGGAAAGAAAGAGATAGGACAGGCAGTGAGGACATGGGGCCACCTCCTCCATTCTCTAAGATTCTTTTAACTTAAGAATCTGTCAAGTGAGCTGAGGCCATGGAGGGACAAGCACATCCCTCACCTCCACTGCTCAGAAAACCTGGCTTTCTTCAATGCTCAGCATCTGTGCCACTTCTTACTGCTAGGCTTCACTGGCTCCTCTTTGTCCCCCACCCAGTTGTTAGTGCTTTCTCTTTTGTCTAATTGAATTGTTTAATTGTATTGATTTGTTGAAATGTTGCAGTCTCCCAAGCAGAATGGAAGCTCTGTCAGAGTCAGGGAAGGAACTGTTGATTTTTTTTGGTCTTTTTATCTCCATTCACTAGCATTATGCTCTGCACAGAGTAGGAGCTTCAGAAAGGCTTGCTTGACCAGATGGGGTAATTTGGGTTTCTTCTATATTTCTGAAGTGTTCTTTCCTCTAGGGAATATTCCCACCCCAATGCCCACATCCCTAGCCTTCATCCTACCTGTCATGGGGAGTGACAAGCTTGGGTGGGTTCCTGAGGTATTGTTTGAAGCGAAGCTCAAAGGCCTGGCCAATGGTGCTGATGACATCCTGTGCTAGTCCTTCTGGACACTCCAGGATGTGGCAGGCTATGGGTACAGCAGGCATTGTCCTTATAAGCAACAAGTGTGGGGCTGGGGATGTTCAGGCACTAGCCCAGGCATCCCAGGCTCCTTGGAAATAGCCACCCACTGGGCAAGGGAAGATCCAAATCCCCAGAACTAGTAATTGGGGAGGGGACCTTGACCCACACCTCATTCTTAATGATGGATTGGTGTCTCCCTGGCCCACCCCATCAGACGCCCTCTTACCTCTCTGATTGACAGGATCTTTGGCAACATAGGCAACATACTCTGCAGTGTCCTAGGGAATCAGGTTCCGAGTCGGGGTAAGATCAGCCAGCTTCTCTTAGCATCTCCCCCACCAGCCCATGAAAACCTCTTTGCTCCCTCACCTATCTCTACCCAACCATTCTGGGCTACCCCAATCCAGGATCACTCAACTTTTCCCCAG
Organism: Vombatus ursinus; assembly: GCF_900497805.2. Taxonomy (NCBI): domain Eukaryota; kingdom Metazoa; phylum Chordata; class Mammalia; order Diprotodontia; family Vombatidae; genus Vombatus; species Vombatus ursinus. The sequence continues at coordinate 54,925,795 of NW_020954576.1, read as the reverse complement.
CCACAATCCATTTTCATCACAACTCACCGGATCCCCACCGGATGCAAAGGAGATTGACTGCATGTGGTGATTGGCGATGATCTAAAGATTCAGGGTGGTGGGCCACAGTGTTAGCAGTTCCACTTGGACACGTTCACTCCTTAGTATTCCCTTCCCTACAAGTTCCCTTATTTCTTCCTGTCCTATCCCCAGTGGCCCCCTAACTACCTCCACCCAGACACCCAGTTCTTCTTTCACCTCCTCCCCCTGGGTTTTTCTGATTTCTCTTCATTGGCTAGACTACTTCCCTCTCTCCAAATCTCCCCAGGCCCAACCAACCTGTTTACAGTCTGCAGCCATGAGGTTGAGGCTGCTGGTAGAAACAGTTAGGGTGATGGGCATGCCAGCAAACTTCAGATTACTCCTCCCCAGTATGGAACTGAGTGGGCGGCTACAGGGCTAAGAAAGGATCCACAGAGAATTTGGGGGTTAAGGGCCACAGGTCTAGCACTGAAGAAGCCCCAGTTTCTATATCTAGAAACCCATCTCCCCTCCTTCCCCCTCGACCCCTCCATACCTTGTGGCTTGCCCTCCCTCTCTCCTCCCATCTACCACTCTCTATGATAATGCTCCCCAGGTACCTTTCTCCTCCGTGCAGCCCCTTTTGCCCCCGGCACAGCCTCACACACCAGACTGATGGCTTCTCTGAGAAGACAAAGACTTGCTTAGAAGCAAAGATTTCCCGGGCCCCAACATAGGTCTAAGGGAGGGGAAGCCAGGGCACTCTGAGCTCTTTGGAGTGGCTGATTGAATTAAGGGCCTTTAATATTTGATGATACTAAGGAACTGCCTGCTGGTTGATTGGATTAGGGCCTCTGGGCCCAGTGATGGACCCAGTCACTTCCCCTTAACCTCAACCCTTCTAAGTCACCAAATACTAATTTTCCCTGAAACCATGCCCCCACCCTTCAGTGTCTTTGTATTCTCATGGCCCGGCACACAGTAAGTAAGCCCTAACCAATGCTTATTGATTCAGGTGCTACCCCTGTTCCAAAAGGGAAGGGGAAGAGGGACCCAGATCTTTGCATGGGCTCCCCTAAGTGCCCCATCCCTTAGTAATGCTCTTCCTGTGCTATCATGACTATATGTCCCCAGTACCTCAATAATTGCTAGGAGCCCCAGCAACACTGACCCCCCACCCCTTACCCCCAGACAGACCCCACTCACCTAGTGACCTGGGTTCGAGTACTGAAATCCAAGGCCCGCATCGACTGGAGGACCTCCACACAACCCATGTACTGAGGGAGGGGTAGGGAGGGAAAAGTGGAGCATTTGACCTCTGCCAACTACTATCAGCAACACACATACACACAAAAGGCCCCCCAGGATTTTCTCCTATATTAATTCCAGAATGTCAACGCCTACCCTGCTTGGTATCTGAATGTGGAACACCCCTGGGTCCCAGTATAGAGAAAGAGAAAAAGAGGTTAGAAAAACAGTCTATGTCAAGTAATGGGGAAAGACAAATCTTTGGGTGCTGGAAGAAAAGACCAAAATGAGAGGAAGGAAATAGGAAATCAGAATGTCTGAAGAACTAGGGGACAAAAAAAGGGTGGAGGGGGACCAGAAAAGAATGGGAAACAGGGGCAGGGAACAGGGTAGATATAATGTAAAATATGGAGTGCCAAAGTACCTGAAGAAGGAATTTGGTAGAGGAAGAAAACAAAAAATTTAGCAAAACAAGGAATTTAAAAGGGTCTCAGGCAAAAGAGGACTGGATGGGAAGGTGAGGGGAGAAATATTTGAGAGTGCGGATATACTCACTCACCCGAACAAGGTAGGAAACCCCAGGTCCCATGACCTTGTCGTTGGGATGTAACCAACCCCGAGTTGGCTTGTTGACAAAGCTCCCGTGACGAGTCCACTCTTCACCCCCCAGCTGGCCCCCTTCCACCCGAGTCCTCCGCCCGCCGCTCAGTTTGTTCATGTCCTGGAGAAGAGGTGAAGGGCCTGAGTCTGGCCCAGCCCCCCCTGCATTTCCTTCCCTATCCTCAAGTCCCCATCCTGACTCTACAGAGGGCCCCAGCCGCCCCCCAGTTGGGTTGGCTAGCTTCAAATTGCTCATCCGAGGGAAAAAAGAGCAAAGGGTTGTAGGACTATCATCCCCCAGCACTGGGGGCAAGATGGGTCCCAGGGAAGAGGCAGATGGAGAGGATAGCTCCCCAGGGGATAAGGATCCCAGAGTCCCTTCTTCCAATGATGACAGAGATTCATTCCGAAGAGGGTTATACTTGGGCTTGGGGGGCAGGAGATCCATGGCTAGGGGAAAAGGGGAGCTGCTGTCCAGCCCGGCCCTCCCCCCAGCCAGGGAAAGGGGGCCGGGCTGGGGGCATTCCCAGGCCCTTAGTCTGATCTGCTATATATAGGCAGGTAGTCACAGAGCCCTTGCAGGGAAGACCACCACTCCCCCAGTTCAGACTCAGACAAGCTCTAGCTCCAACCCCGCCTAGCATGAAGCCTCCTCTCTAGCTGGAGAAGAGGGAGCTGGACCAGGAACAGTTTGGCTCCTCCCCAAGGGAGGAGAGTTGGTAAGTGGAGGCCAATCAGGAGGACAGTGCTGACTCACAGGCACAGAAGGGGCAGAGCCCCCCACCTCTACCCCACCCAAGGCCTCAAATCCTAAGGGAGGGAATCTCGGTGACCCTCCCATTTCCACATACTCACCCACCCCCCTCCTCCCAACTAAGCATAACCGGGAATGGGGAAAAGGGAAGGGATAATGAGAAGAGAGAATAGATCTGAAAGTCTAATGCCTGACACTGGGAAGGGGGAGGGGAAGACAGGAAGCAAGGGCACAGTGGGGAAGGAAACAAGAAAGATAGGGAAAGGGGGCAATCTTTGACTTATTTCCCTTTCCCACCCCAGTTAAAAATTCTGGCAGTCTTGTCTTCAAGCCCCTTACCACTGCTTGCCCTGGGGAGAAGATCCCCAGGGAACCTCAAAGCCATTAGCTAAAACTGCCATAACAGTTGGTGATACAGTAGAAAGGAAATCTTTCTCCCCTGCCTGGGGAACAGGGCAGGGAAGAAAGATAACAAAGGGTTGCTAAGCAAAGGGGCAAGATGAACAGAGCCAACAGAAACTGTGAGAGTGAAAGGAGTAAGGCCAAACCAGTGCATTGGCAGAGCCAGCCCAACAAGGCCTCCAAGAGAGGCATTAGAGACCTTGGGGAGCCTGGGGCTGTAAAGGAAGAAGGCAGGTGAGATGAGTCTCACTCACCTTTTTAGCAGCTCAACTTGACATAAGGGAACTGAGCCAGCCCTAAGGACAGTTTTGCCCCCACTTGTACTACACAGTGCATGACTGGGGGAGTTCAGCTGCCAGTTTCCTCCCAAGGTGATGTTTAAACCAAAGGAACATCACTTGGAAAGTGGGCAAGACTCTGCTACTCACTCTTCCTGGCCATTAGACAAATAAGCCAAAGCCCCAGGTCAGAAGACTAGGACACATCACTACCCAAAAAATTTCCTGGGGAAATTTCATCTATCCTAGGGTTTCTCTAACTTTGTATATGGGCACTTACCCATTCCATGAGGATAACAGGAAAGGAAAATCCATTACTGGCCACAGGATCCTAATTATCCTAATCCCAGAGGTCTACCCTCTGATCCCAAAGCTAGAAGGCTTCCAGACTCCTCCCCATAGCCACCAGGCACTTGCAGTAAAGACAGACTTAAAAGCAAAAAGGGCCACAGGCAGTCCCTGACATCCACGGGGGATGCCTTAAACATATATATAGGAATCCAGTTGCTGCTTTTCTTCCAATTATCCCTAAATCTCCCTTCTGAGGTCTAGCCCCATTTTGAAAAGGGGCTCCTGTCTAACCCCCAACCCCCCCCCCCCAACACTCTAACCATACAGAAAAGGGGAGTTAGGGGAATCAGTTTTGAGTCTGGACACAGGAAACAGTCCAAAACCCATTTCCTCCACCCACAAGTTCCTGACTTCCTGCCAAACCAAATGGAAGAGAGGGAAGAAATTCCTACAAAGGAAGACAGCAAAAAAGACTAGAAGGACTAAATTCAAAATCGAGCCTCAGGTATATTCCTAGCCTAGGGAGAAAGAAAAGCTTCCTTTCATCTCCTAGCCAAATTTGTGCTCATAGAAGCAGTGGAAAGTCAGAGTACTTCTGCTTGACTTTAGGCAGCCTTTCCATGTTTCAGATCCCTCATCTATAAAATGAGTGGAAGGAAGGAGGGTTGACCTAGATGGCTTCTAAGATCTCCTCCAGCTTGGAATCTACGATCCTATAAATGGAGGAGGGGAGGGTAGAGAGAAGAGTTTGTTTCAATCTATCACTCCTAAAACACTGGGAGAAGAAATTTATCATCCCCATCTCCTCACTCCCCAGGGCTCAATTCACAGATCACAGATCAAATAAAAAGGAAGACCCAAAAGATAATTATCCTCATATCCTACTCTGTGCCAAGACTCCTGTACTGCCTAGAGATATTCACTTTCTTATAGCTTTCTCAGTAAGAAAATAGTGAGCCATATGTAAAGGAGTATTTGGAAAAGAAGTGGAAGAAACTCAGTTCCAGAACTAAAAACTAGATGACTTTCAGAGGTTTGAGATGGGGGTGGAGAATATTTGCTTTCTCTGCCCAAGGGGAGGAGGGAAGGGAGGAAAGTACAGTGGCAGGGAGCAGCCGGAAATGGCAAAAGCCTCAGGAATGTTTCCTGGACTGAAGGTTAGGCAGGCAGAGAAAAGATGGGGAATACCCAGATAAGAAAATGGGAGTGGGGGTTGGGGTAAAGTCTCTAAGGCCAGAGAGCAAAAAAGCACCTTGCCCCCTCCCCCAATTGCAAAATACCCTACTCTGTAGGGTAGGTGGGGAGAAGTTACCCATTTCACAACCCCATTCCACACACCAGGGAATCCATGGCCCAGCCCAGCTCCTGAGGTACAGGTACGACATGCAGCTGTTTCTGGGGTGGAGCCGGTCCTGGGAAGGGAAACTTAGGGAGTAGATCTGGGAACTTGTGAGGGATTTCCCATCCCTTCTCCCCTACCTCCAGCCCAACCCACTTCAAGTCACCCAACACCCAAGAATAAAATTAAGGCCCAAGGGGGAGGGAAAGTACAGCCAGCCTTCAATCCCCTAGATTTGAGCCAGGATTGGGAATCATGAGGCAATGGAAAGAGCCCTTGGTTTGGAGTTGGGAAATTTAAGATGATTCCTGCCTCTAATACTTAATACTAATGTGATCACATCACTTAACCTCTCAGAGTTTCAGTTTCCTCAGCTGTAAAATGGAAATGAGAAAACTTGCACTATCTCTCTCATAGGAGTTTACGGGGGTACTGCTATCTATATACCTTAGTTATTTAAATTATTACCATCATATGGAGTGGGGGAGGAGGGACGGGGACACAGGCACCAGGAACTGGGGAGAAAAGCTAGGCTGGATGAAAGCACTAAGTGTGTGATTGAGAAAGGAAGCCAGGTTTCTAGCATTGGAGAAGGGACCTTTCAAGTTACAGGGATCCCTCCAGATTTCGAAGGAAAACCTTAAATGTATCTCTTGGAAGGTATGGTTTCAGAGAATTATAAGGGGAAGGGTCATCCAAAATATTTTCCAGCCTACCTTTCCAGGCTTAGTTTATGTTTCCCTTCCTTATAGCCAAATTAACCTGCTTGCTGTTCTGATCCACAGCATATCATCTTCCATTTCTGTACCTTTATACAAGCCATCTCTCATCCTCGTAATGCACATCCCACCTCTGATTCATAAAATGTCTAGCTTCCTTTAAAGTTCCACTCAAATGCCACTATCTCCACTAAGTTTATCCTGATTTCCCCCAGTTGCTAACGGGAAATTACTCTCATAGAAATTTACTTTGTGCATAATTTATATTTAATTTTCTCTCCGCATGTTGTCTCCCTTCCGTTAGGAGGCAAACTCCTTGAAGGCAGGAACTGTTAGGTTTTTGTCTATGCATACATAGACAAGCACTCTGTCATACACATAGATGCTTAATAAATGCATACTGAATTAAATGGAAAGGAGGCCAGTGAGGAGAAAGAGATGAGGTGTACAGAGGGGTTGTGATCTGATGAAGGGCAGAGTTCCCCAGAATTCTAGTGGAAGGAACGTGGGGGTGGGGTGGGGTCCCCAGGGGGCCAGAGTCACCTGAAGGACTGGCCATATAGAATTCTTAGAGGCGCCCCCCCCAGTGTCTAGTGAATGTTAAGATTATAGAGAGCGTGGTTTCTGGAGGGGGGGATAGGATGCGGAAGGCAGAGCTTTCCAAAAAAGGGGGCGGGAAGAAAATCCAGGGAGGGGTAAAGATTTAGGTAGGTTACAACTTTGGGGGGTTTCGGGGAGCCCCTGAACTGGGGGCTGGACTTCCGGGGATGGGGTCCCAGAAGGCGGGACTTGTGTATGGTTGGCCGGAAGTGGAATTCCAGGGTATTGGGGGGGGATATTAAATAAAGATGATAAAAATTCCGTACTCACCAGGGCCGCATGGGGTCTCCGCTCCGCGCCGCGGGCCGGTCTCACTCCGGGTCTGGCGGTCGCAGGTCCTTCGAGTAGACGCTCCAACTTTCTCGCCCCCCCCCCCCGCCCAGCCTCCCCGGAGAAACTTTATTGCGCTCACTTCCGGCCTGACTAACCTTTGGCCCCTACGCATTACGTATCTCCTCCTTCTTCCATTTCATTGCCCCTCCCCTCCTGTAGTAGTGAGGGGTGGAGCCCTTAAGTAATGATACCCAGTAAGAGTTTGTGTATGGTCCCATGGGCGTATACGAGACATACCGCCTGTCCCTATGGACCAATAAGAACTCGAGGTAGGATAGAGTGAAAAACACAAAAGCCAATAAAAGTCTCGAAGGTGAGCTTTTTTTCCCGCCTCCAGTCGAAGGAGCCAATCGGTTGAAGGAGCGGCAGGTTTGAAAGCGAGGGCCCGTAGAGTTGTGTTGCGCGCGCGTAGCTGTTGTTAGGCGGTTGGTGGCGCGGGGCTGGGGTCCCCCGGGAGGTGCGGACATGTCGCATAAACAGATTTACTATTCGGACAAATACGACGATGAAGAGTTCGAGTACCGGTCAGTGCGGGCGCGAAGGGGTGGCCATGCTAGTACAATAGGCATCGGCGGGTGAAGGCGCGAGGACCATCTTAGCCATAGCTATAGAGGGGAGAAAGAGCCTGAGGCGCATGCGCGAGAGCCAACTAGGGGAGTGGGCTTGTAGTAAAAGAGAAGTTAGACGCATGCGCGGGAGAGATTTGTAGTGAGGCGGGGCGGGGGGTGGTCATAGTTAGAACGCATGCGTGGCATCCTCGCGGCTTGGTAAAACGGGCTAGGAAGGGGACGTGGTGAAGGCTTATTACCTTTACCTCTTCGGGGCTTCTGCCATTATCCACCCCACCTCCTTTCAAACTGGAGGCTCCCTTTCATGTCGGCACTAATGCTGAAGGAATGCCAGGTGGCTGTAGAGCTGAGAGTGCGACAGGCCCGCCTGTGGTATCTGTTAGCCCCAAGAAAAAAGAGGGTAACTGAGGGCCCCTTTGCTCCTAGAACTGAGGTTTCATTGAGTGAGAAGGATGTCGAAAACGCTAGATATGCTAGTAAATAATGGAAATAATAGATTGAGGGGAGGAAAGGTATGACAGATGTCCACATACATTTGATGGGCCATTTAGGAAAAGGATAAGATTTTCTGAGTGGCTCCAGAAAACAGAACGAAGACCTATAGGTGGCTCTGATTAAGGAAGCCCTTCTTAATTATTAGTAATGTTGTCAAATGTAATGCATTGATTCTATGATAGTAAGTAGTACCCTGCCACTGGAACTGTTGGGGTAGAGCCTGAATTACCATGTTAACTAGATGTTGAAGAGATAATTCTTTTAATGAGATTTAATGGCAGTCTCGACTGGAAAACCTTTAAGATACTTTCGAATTCTAAGATCTTTGTGTTTTGGAAAACAAAAATAATTTACCAACCACCTATTGGCACATTTTAATTTGTCCTTATTATAATATAAGCGTTCTTAAGATATCTCCAACTCTCATTCCAACTAGATTTCAAGTTCCTTAAGTACAAGGAAAAGACATGGATTTCATTTGTATATCCCACAAGACCTAGTATAGGGTTCTATACATCCTAAGTGACTGACACCAGCCAATATATATTGAGTGCCTACCTTTATACAAAATGTTGCAGAGAACTAGAAAAAGACTAGCTCTATCCTTAGCTGTTTGTTTAAATGAACTCATCAGTCCCCCAATTATGGAAACAAAATAGGGAAAAGCCACTTGTTTGGTCCAGTGGAAGACGCCAGTTTGGTGACACAGCTGAAATTGCTTTGTAGTGAGTGTTGGTTTAAAATATGCTGTGTTACTGTTTTAAGCCAAAATTATTTAGTCTGGGGGTTGGTGTTTTTTAACTCTAGTCCTGTTAGCGTATAAATTCCTAGTCAAGAACTCTGACAAGAAACATTTCTTTGGATACAGAGACACCTTTGTATACAAGGGACATTCAGCAAATATTCATTGACATTAATGAAGCTCAAATTGGGTCCCTAGGACTCAGATACCAAATAATCAAACACCTCATCTGCCTTTCCGAGTGACTTAGGCCTCAGGTCAGAACCTTGGCTAAGAAGTAATTCAAGTTTTCCAAAAAGAGATCAGAAAAATAAAAGTCGTTTAGTTTTTTATTCTGTGCATTGACTTTTCAGGACCACTATCCACACCCCCTCCCCCAAAGTCATCTTCTTTCCCAGATACTGGTTAAGATCTATTATCAATCAACAGTTATAAGTGTTCTAATCATACCATTATTCTCATTTGCATTGATAATCAAATATTAGTTTTAAAGTGCTCAACAATCTGCTAGAGATCTTTGTAAGTGTTTCTATAATAGTCTTAGCTGAAGATTCCCCCATTAGATTGTAAGCTCCCTGAGAGCAGGAATTGTTATCGTTCCTTTGTATCTCCCCCTTGGTCCATGACATACCTTTCTGTCCAAAATGAGAGGCATAATATATAGTGTTGATTGCCTAACTGCACCATGCTTAGATGCAAACCATCCCCACATTTCTGTTACAGGCACGTCATGTTGCCCAAGGACATAGCCAAACTGGTCCCTAAGACCCACTTGATGTCTGAGTCTGAGTGGAGGAACCTTGGTGTCCAGCAGAGTCAGGGATGGGTCCATTACATGATCCATGAACCAGGTCAGTGGAAAATCTGAAAGCAGCCCTGTAGGATAGCACTGGAAAAGTAATAAGATCAATCAATGTAATAAAGCTAAGGAGATGGGAAGGGGGAGGAGGGATGTAATACTTAATAATTTATTGTCTTAAGCATCTGTGCCCACATAATGCCTGATTATTTTGTCTATTTAGGTGGGATAGATGAGTGCTCCCTTGCCCTACATGGAGAATTGTTGAACCGACCACAAATAGTGAGCAAAATATCTAGAGTTCAATGATGGCCTGTCATTTGGTCAATAAGCACTTATTAAGCACTTACTATGTGTCAGTCACTGTGCTAAGTTCTGGGGATACAAAAAGAAGTACAAGACAGTCCCTGTCCTCAACCAGCTCACAATCTAATGGGGGACACAATAAACAAATAAATTGTACAAACAAGCTATGTATAGGATAAATAGGAAGTAATTAACAAGGGAGGGCACTAGAATTAAGAAGGATTGGGAAAGACTTCCTGTAGAATATGGGATTTTAGTTGGGACTTAAAGGAAACCAGAAGGCAGAGATGAGGAAGGAAAGCATTCCAGGCATGGGGGACAGCTAGAGAAAATAACTAGAGCCAAGAGAGGAGTGTCTAGTTCATGGAATAGCAAGGAACCCAGTGTCACTGGATCACAGAGTATGTAGAGGGGGTGTAAGTCCTAAAAAACCATGAAATGTGGGAGGACAGTTTCTAATGCCAGAGGACTTTGTAGTTAGTCCTGGAGGCAATAGAGAGCCACTGAAGTTTATTGACTAGAGGGGTGACATAGTCAGGCCTATGCTTTAGGAAAATCACTTTGGCAGCTGAATGGAAGATGAAATGAAGTAAGGAAAGGCTGATGGCAGGCTGATCTACCAGCAGGCTATTAGGCAGTGTCAGAGGAGAAAAGGTTCAAGAAATGTTGCAAAGGTGAAATTAACAGACTTTGGAAATAGATTGGCTTTGGGGAATGAGAGATAGTGAGGAGTCATGGATGACTTCTAAGTTTCCGGCCTGAGGGTCTGGGATGATGGTGTTGCCCTCTACTGTAATAAGGCAGAAGGGTCTTTCAGGAAAGATGAGTTCAGTTTTGGGCATAATAAGTTTGTTTAATATGTCTACTGGACATCCAATTAAAGATCTGAAAAGCAGTTGCAGCCTGTTGATATGCACACTCCTGTTAAATTATGTACCCTCTGATTACAGACTAGTTATAAACTAAGGTCAAATATGCCCTATTACTGCCTCTACCTCCCATGCTTCTTTGTCCCCTAGAAACCCAATTTCTGTGCTTGCACATATTTGAACTATAGCCAAAAAAATTATTTTTATAAATCACCACATAAAATAACAGAAATTCAGCTTTAGGACAACACTAATAAAAGACACTCCTATGTCTAGGCAAACTTAGTAGAGGGAGAATTGATGTTACCATTACTGTATTTGCTGGCAGACCAGTCTGCTGGGTCTTTTTCTAGGGCTGAATGGTAAAATAAAAATTAAATTCTAAATATTAGAGTGTGCTTATTAACACATAGGTGATGATTTGAGGGGAAACTAGCTCATGAGAATGGGGCAGGCTTGTCTCATCTTATCCAAATATCTATCTCCCTCTCTTCCAGAGCCTCACATCTTGCTGTTCCGGCGGCCACTGCCCAAGAAGCCTAAGAAATGAAAGAGCATGCCACTTCTGTTCAAAGCTGTACATAGCTGTCCTTACCTGCTAACATCTTTCTGCTAATAGTGTTGCCTTCTTGTTTCTCACTTGGGATATTTAAGGGATGTTTAATACACTGTTTGAAAGTGTTGGTGACTCTCTTGTTTCTTGAGCAAAGCTGACGCCACCACCACCACTACCCCATTGGGTGCTCTGATGAATGTAACGTAACTTCAGCTGAGCTTTGCCTCAAAAAATCATGGCAAGCTCTGTATCAAGCTGAACACATTTGGGTAGATGGACAAAGCACCAAGAGTGACTGAAGACTCATCACTGCTTAGTTGTGGGGCATGTATAATTGTTGCTGTTTGTGTCTTTTCCCACCAGGTTGTGTACAAGGTGACTTAATGGATTTATATTTTCATTTGTTGGAAACTTTCCATTTTATTCAAGAAATGTCTGTTCTGTTTAAATCCCTTGAATAAAGAGGAAGTTTTTGTAATTCATTGTTAGATTCCTTCTGCCTGTGATCAGGATGAGTATCATTCATGTGATACCAGGGTCCAATTATCTGTCTTCAGTGAATTTTTGGATAATAAGGCTCATTTCAGGGAGTTGATTTTAAAAATAGATTAAGCTGGTTATTCTCAAACATCTGCTGAAAATGTTCATTTCAAACCTTTCACTGGTCCAGGGCAGCTCTCTTAATAAAATGCATTAGTCTGTCACTTTTTATATTTGTATGTCTCTGGCCAAAGCATTGCTTTACTAATTTAGGCACGAATAAAGGGGATAATTCCATTCATAACAGTTCCCTATATAATCTATGACAAGAACTTTTTTCATCAAACTCAAGTCCTTGTAGTATAGTGTTGGCAGTCTTCTGGTCCAGGGACCCCTCCAGATGCTGCTTTTCTACCTATTTCTTTGGACATTAATAAAACTCCCTATTAAGTGTTTGGCCTGAATGGGATAGTCCACAGATTGGAAGCAGCCAGTTTTGGATCTTGTTCAGTCTTCCACTGACAGTTCAGACATGATACAATAAGCAGTTATGGGAAACACTTAAGGAACTGGTAGAAATTCTTCAAAGATAAAAATCTAGACACACTAAATAATTATCTTGGTTTCCAAGGACCCCCTTCTGGCTTCCTCTTCTGAGGTGGAGATTCATGAAATTGTCCTGCTAAGAAAAGGTTACTGGATTTGAGTTCTGTGTGACCTTTGACCAAGTGACTGACCTTTGGTTTGAGTGGATAAGGAGTCAGTCATTCTGTCATGCTATTATTAGTTTTTAAAAATGAGAACACTTCCTCATGAGAGTCTTAGCATAGAGTTGGGGATTTTTAGTAGCAGGTGAAGTAGCTCACATTTCTATAGTATCAGACTTATGCCAGTTTGGAAAATGAAGCTTGTAGGTTAAGTGATTTGACCAAAGTCAGACAGCTACAAAGTGTCAGCTGAAATTTAAGCCCAGCCAGTTGACCTGATTCCAAATCTAGTACTCTACATTACTGTGACCAGATGCCTAGCCTTCTTAACTTGGGGTCCAACTCCAACAATTTCCCTCAAGTTTTAGAACTCTAATGATCATGCTGTTTGTCCTTCCTTCTTGGAGAGGACCATGACAACAAGGAGGTGATGCCATGACATGCAAGTGAATTGGATCTAAGTGAGGGGGGGTTGTGCAGAGTCACCAGCCTCACTTTGTCCTCCGGAGCCACGTGGGTCCAGTGCCCAGATGTAAGACTGGAAATGGCCCTGGATGCTGTGGGAGACCTTGGCCTCTTTAAGCTAAGGTTTTTAACAGGTCTCAGTTTGACTGAGGGAACAACCAATGGACCATGTGGTTGTTACTTTAAGGCTGTAAGCTCCACTTACTAGTGTTGCTTAAGCATAAGGCCTCTTATAGCAAGCACTGGAACACCGGTTGAATAGGAAGGCTGGGGGGGAGGCCCACGTCCTCACCTGTAAGTGGCCCTAAAAATAAGAGGCAAGAAAAATGAACTATATATTTGACACTTCGGGGAAAGTCCCTGGGCTGCTAAGCATAGCTGGATTTGGTAGGGGAGTTTTCTTACAGCAGCTTTCTTTAAAAGATAATTCCAACTCGTGTTTTGACAAGGTGCCCAAGGCAGAATTTCCTCCCTCTCCCCAAGAAAAGATTGTCTGTTAGAGGCGATGGACTAGTAGGCCCTCTGTTAAGCATCCACAGAAAGGTGGTTGGGAAGCGGTTGGTCTCTAACCAAAATCCCGCCTCCCCCACTAACCCACCACTTGCCCACTGCGCCTTCACCCAAGGACTACTGTGGGTGAAACTGAGGCCTCTGTCGCCGGACTGTGTCTTTTAGCCACACTGGTTTTCGCCTACAAGAGGTCAAAGGTCTTAGAGGTCCACGGTCTTAGAAACGCGCCCAGAGCGGGAGGAATGAGCGCCCCACCCCGCGTCACTGCACTTCCAGGCGTGACGGCCACGTGCTCGCCACCAACAACAACCCGGTGCCTCTCCAGCCCTCCACTAGCGGCCCTGCTAGGGACGGCCGACTGCACCAATGAAACCTGCGGGAGGGGCGGGGCGGTGAAAGCCCGGACCAATAGGCGCGGGGTGGTTGTGTCGCTCAGGAGGAACGCTGGGTACGGAAGCCGAGTCGGGACAGCCGGGAGGGAGTTGTAGGAAACCACTGGGGAAGGGGCAAAGGAGCAGGTGAGAGTGGAGAAAGCCGGGCTGGCGGCCTGGAAACCTGCAACGCGGCTGGAGCGGGCTTGGGGGCCCAGTGTGGAAAAGCGCGCTGTCGGGCCGAGAGAAGGAGAGGATGGTCTCCGCCTGCAGGGCCCGAGGGGCGGGCGATTGAGGACAAAGGTACCCGATCCGCAGAGGCAGTGTTTAAAGGGTTGTCAGGGAGCGTGCCGGGGCTCTGAAAAAGGGCCTTGTGGTGTGGAGAAAGGAAGGCCGCGATCCCGCCCACGGCCCCAGCTCGCCCGAAGCAAGTTTAGACCTTAGAGTGGGTCTGATCCAGACCCCCTTGATTTTGTAGATGGGGAAACGGAGACCCGAGGTGCAGACTGTCACTCAGTTTGTAAGAAGCAGAGCTGGGACTCGAACCCCAGTTATTAGACTTCGATCCAGTGCTGTGTTTTACTACTCCAAGCTCCCTCTTCACTTTTGCTTCCAAGAGAGTCTGCCGCAGCACAACGTGCAGTGTACCACTGAGCAGTCACTTCCCCCTCAGAGCCTCAGTTTCCTCCTCTGCAAAATAATGTAGTTGTATTAGATCACCCCCTAAAGTCCTCTCCAGGGCAAATATTCTATGATATGACCCCCAGCTTAAGGGTCCTTCACCTCTCCACAACTTTCCTTTTAGTTCCCTACAGGTTCCCTCCATTCTAGTTTTGTCTCCCATCAGGCTGATAACCGCAGTTGAACCATAGCTCCTGATTTTCTGTAGAGCTGGCGGGACTCTCATGTTTCCGAGCGTTGTCCCGGGGCCTGGGTGGCTACTGCAGGGTACTTCGAGATCAAAGAAGTTTGACCATGGCCACCCCTAGGAAAAATGTGACTGCTGGCATCATCATCATCGGAGATGAAATCCTCAAGGTGTGTGTGGGCAAAGGGGCCCCCACTGGTTCTGAGCGTGCCCCAACAGGCAGGCATGCAAGTGTGGACCTGGACCCTAGGCAGCCCTTCCTTTCTCCCTCTCCTTTCCCAGGAAGGTGGCTTATTGATTTGAATTGAGGGAGAGAATTGCTTGGCTTGGTCCATCTGGGAAAGAGGAAGTGAACTTCCCCTAGTGCCACCTAGTCTAAACTTGCAGGTTCCATAGACCTCCCACTGCCACACACCTCCTTACAACGTGACTGAGCCCTTTGCCAAAATGGTTACCTAACTTTGCCCCACCTTGTTCATTTTGCTCAGCTGTGTTTTTCCCTGGCTTTTGTAAAATTCCCAAAGGAACCCGGTGGAGGTGGGAATATGTTATGTATTCATTCATTCAACAGACATTTATTGAGCACCTACCATATTATCTGGGACTGCATACTAAGTAGCATGAGGGATGCAAAGCTGTATACAGTATTGTTTATACACTTAAGGAAGGAAGGAGCATTTTTTAAGGCTTTGCTATTTGCCAGGCACTATGCTAAGTGCTGGGAATACTAATAAAAAGCAAAAACAAAGATAGTACCTGCCTTCACAGAGCTTATATTCTAATGGCAGCCAGGTGGCATGCTGGAAAACCCAAAGTCAAATGTGGTCTCACACGCTCACTCAGTGTGTGACTCTGGACAAGTCTGAATCTCTTTACCTCAGTTTCCTCAACTGTAAAATAAGGATAATATAGCAACTACCTCCCAGGGTTGTTGTGAGGATCAAACAAGACAATATTTGTGAATGTGCTTAGTACAGTGCCAGGCACATAGAAGGTGGTATAGAAATGCTAGTTGTAATTATTAATGGGGAAGACAGCCCACAAAAGGGGGCTAGAGGGGGTCAAGGTAAAAAGTGAATTAGACTCCTATCAAAATAAATAAAGGACAAGGCCATAAGAAGCGTCACTTGCATAAGTGATGCACTGCAGTTGGAGCTCCAAAGAGGAAGAGATCACTTCCCAGGTGATTAAGTAAAGCTGCATGGAGGAGGCTTTTGAGCTGAGCTTTGAAAGTCAGAGGCAGAAATGATGGGGAGGACATTACAGGGGGAAGGAACAGACTGACCAGTGGATTGAGGATAAAAAAGCACAAGTCAAGTTCAGTGAGCAGTAAATAGTCTGATTTGGCTGGAATACAGAGTACACGTAGGCAGTCAGCAAAGTAGCCAGATCATCAAATGCTAAGATGAGGAATTTGTACTGTAGTCAGTGGGAAGTAGGAAGGCACCAAAGGATTTTGACCAGGATGGTGATGATCAAAGCAGCATTTTGGGAGGATTGGTCTGAGTGTCCTCTGTAAGATAGGTAGAGGAGAGGAAAGCCTGGAGGGAAGACCAGATGGAACACAGTAACAGTACAGGCCAGAAGGGATGAAAGAGGGCCTGACTCAGGATGTTGGCAGTGAGAATGGAAGAGCACTGGATGAACTGGCTTCCAATGTCAGATTGGCCACTTAAAAGCCTGGGAGACTTACAATGGACAGGACTTGGCGACTGATTGGAGGTGAGGGAGAAGGGGGAAAAAAAAGAGGTACATATCATTATGAAATAGGAAAGTCATGAGGAAGGGCCGGTTCTAGGAGCAGCATAACTTTATTTTGGACCTAATAAGTTTGCAGCAGTCATCCAAGTGGAGACATCCAGGGGCAATTGAAGATATGAGACTGGAGCTCAAAGGAATAGTAAATGCTGGAGATAAGAGATTGCGGAGTCATCTTCATGGCTATGGGAGTAGACAGTCTCACCAAAAGAGGAGGCTTAGAGAGAAGAGTAGAGGGCTAAGTATAGCATCATGGATCTTACCCAATGAGTGACGGACTCCATTCCAAATCTTAACCCTAAATGATTTTCCATCATCCACTTTCTCTCTCTCTCTCTCTCTCTGTCTCTCTCTCTCTCTCTCTCTCTCTCTCTCCCCCCCTCTCTCCCTCCCTTATAGAACCTCCAAGTTGGGCTTTCTTCTCCAGCAGGTGGGAGTAGCTACCCTCCTTCCACATAACAAAACATCAGACCTCTTTACCCTCTCTCCCCCACTTTCCCCAGGGCTACACTCAGGACACAAACACCTATTTTCTGTGCCGGACCCTTCGCTCCATGGGTGTCCGGGTGTCCCGGATCTCTGTGGTACCAGATGAAGTGATGGCCATTGCAGAGGAAGTGGCGTCCTTCTCCACCCGCTTCACCCATGTCCTCACCTCTGGTGGCATTGGACCCACTCATGACGATATCACCTTTGAGGCTGTAGCGCAGGCTTTTGGAGACAAACTCCAGCCCCACCCTGAGTTGGAAGAAGCTGTGAAAGCCCTGGGGGGCACTGGGCAAGAGAAGCTGGTTCAGGTGCCCTCGACTGCCCGTCTCCACTATGGTACTGACCCTGAGACTGGGGTACCCTTCCGATTCCCCTTGGTTTCTGTCCGCAATGTCTACCTTTTCCCGGGCATTCCAGAACTGCAGCAGCGGGTGCTTGGGGGGCTGTCGGATCTATTCCGGAATGAAGGGATGCAATTCCACCTTCGTGAGTTATACCTGACAGTGGAGGAATCGTCAGTTGCCTCCATCCTTACAGAAGCACAGGCTCACTTTGGACGCCGACTTGGCATTGGCTCCTATCCAGACTGGAGTAGCAACTACTACCGGGTTAAGCTGACACTGGACTCAGACGAGGAGGCAGCAGTGGAGGAAGCAAAGGCTTACCTGGCTGCTCACCTACCCCCTGGAGCCCTGGTGCCATTTGTGCCCAATGCAGTGGAGCAGGCTGGGGAGGCTGTGTACAAGCTAGCCCAGTCAGGTAGGAAGAAGGCTGCTGGAGGAAGGGAAGTGGGCATTGCCTTCCTTTGGCCATCTCCTGTCTCTGGCTGCAGTTTTTTTTTATTTGTCCTAGGAATGGGGACAGTGTCCAGTAGATCTTGTGATAAGAAATACGGTTGCTATCTCTAGTTTTCCCTTCCATCCAAACAGTGCTAGTGGGCAGGTGGTGCGACCTCCACTCTGCTTTTGGACACTGCCTCTGGTTTCTCAGAAGGCAGCTGCTTGTCAGGGAAAACTATAGAGGAAATGCATGCTTTCCAAGAGAAGGGCTAGACTAGAGATGACCTTTTTAGTTTTCTTTCAGCTCTCAGATTCTGTATATTATACAGTACCCAGAGGATTGACTTGGTCCTAGCTCCTGGGATGGGACCAAATTGAAGGGGTGTTAAACTGTAGAGACGCTGGGAAAGTCCTGAGCAATCATCTCACAGTCCCCTCTGATTGTTCGTACGTGTATCTCCCCCATGCTCCCAATATCCCTGGCAGGGACTCCTCTGGGGAAGAAGGTAGCAGGGGCCTTGAAGATAATCGAGGAGGCCCTGTCGAGGTACAGCCTGACCCAGCTCTGTGTGGGCTTCAACGGGGGAAAGGACTGCACTGCCCTCCTGCACCTCTTCCACGCTGCTGTACAGAGGTACCGCGAGCCCTGGGACGGGCAATAGCTGACAGGCCCTCCCAGAGATGCATGCTTCCCCAGACAGCTGCTTGCCATCAGTGGCCCCCCATCCCTCCTTCCTGGATCCATTCACCCTGTTTCTTCATCTTGGGTGTGTGTCAGTGTTGAGGAGGAAGGCTGTTCATATCAGTTCAATAAGAATTTGTATGTAGGGTGTCTTCCATGTCTGTGCAAGGCCCTGTGCAAGACACTAGGGAAGATACCTAAGGTTCATTAGACACAGGCCCTCCCCTCATGGAGCTTATAGTCTTGTTGGCGTGACACCATTGGAATACATGACAGCCAAAGAACAGTAAAACACATTCACGAATCAAGTGTTGGAAAATGTTCTATGGAAGATAAATGTTTAACAAGTTGGGGAAAATCAGGCTAGGGCTGGCTTCCTGGAGGAAGAAAATCTTAAGCTGGGCCTTGAGAAATGGGTGTGCAGGGTTTGGATATAAGAAGACAAAGGAGGGTATTCCAGAATGGGGTGGGGGAGAGGACAGTGCACACCGTTTTAGGGGGCTCTCTCTACACAAATGGAGGAACCTGTGGGCCCTGACCCCTCTCACCACCTACCCAAAGGAAATTCCCAGAGCCCAGGGTCCCGCTGAAGATTCTCTACATCCGTAGCATCTCTCCCTTCCCAGAGCTGGAGCAGTTTCTGAAGGAGACAGCCAAGAGGTACTGGGGATCAGGAATTTCGGGCTGGGAGAGCTGAGGGTTATGGGAGTTAGGAGTGGGGAATTGCTTGATTATAGGTTCAAAAGGTGGTTTATGGGCCTCTCCAGGTATAAGCTGCAAGTCTTACAGGCTGAGGGCGACATGAAGCAGGCATTGAGTGAACTTAGGGCACAGAACCCCCAGCTGGAGGCTGTGTTGATGGGCACAAGGAGAACGGATCCTTCATCCCGAAGCCTCAGTCCCCTCAGTCCCACTGACCCAGATTGGCCCCAGTATATGCGCATCAACCCACTACTGGTGAGAGAGAAAACATTCCCAACTACCCCTCAGACTCCCATCTTTTTGTCATATAGAATGAGACAGTGGCATTTTGGGAAAACTCAGGAAGGATCAGATAGAAACTAGGACCAGTATTCTATCCTTTTTTAAAAAACTAGGGGGAGGGAGCTGAGGATGAGGTACTAGATTTCACCTGTAAAGTATAAGAGAGGATCAGAAGGAAGAGTAGCCCCTCCTTCTGGGGATCAAGATTGGGAATATGGGTGAGTAGAAATGCTTGGATCTGCCCATTCTCCCAGAAGCAGAAAGGGAGGCAGGACGGTGTAGGTGATCCAAACATAGTGCTACCTGTTCAGTGAACTGACTGTTGTTCCCCAGGACTGGACATACAGAGACATCTGGGATTTCCTTCGTCAGCTATTTGTTCCTTACTGCATCCTGTATGACTGGGGGTAAGCGCTAGCAGGAGTGGGGCAGGAGTCAGGAATGATAAGGGAGTGCTAAAATGGGGAGTCGGATATTTACAAGGACTGTGTCTTTCCTCCCGGCATCTCCAGCTACACTTCCCTTGGCAGTCGAGAGAATACAAAGAAGAATGTGGCCTTGAAGTACCCAGGCCCTGGGGGATGCCCTGCCTATCGACCAGCCTACCAGCTGGAGAAAGAAGATGAAGAACGAAGCTCACGAACCTGACTCTGTGAACTTGCTGTCAGACTGGGGGATTTTGTTCCTGCCTGTTGTATCCCCTGATCCCAGCGGCCCCACCGTCAGTGCTGACCAATAAATGGTGTATTCTACTGTGCCCATTGCTTCTGCTACTTCATCCTTTCTAGGAGTCAAAGCTGCCATGGATGTGACTGGGACCCCCTTAGCCCCACCCTCAAAGACCCAGGAGTTGGGGCAGAAACCTAGAAGTGGAGGGTCGGGCTGCCTCCTCTTTGCCTAGACATCCTTGACATTGAGCAGGGGCAGGGGAGTTAGGAGGATGAGGGCTGGGGGTGTGAAAAAAGAAGGGCTGGATAGCTCGAGCTGACTGATGCTTCTCGATGCCAACATCAGCAGGGCTCCATGTGAGGATGTATGACCTGGGGAGGAGGGAGGAGGGAGCTGGGCCAATGGGTAGCTTGGCAGAATTCCCAGGGCTCTTACACTGTGAGGGGAGGGACAAGGGGTCAGATACTCCCCTCCCAACTCCCACCCAGTCCAGGCTGACACAGCCTATTATTCCTCATTCCAGAATCTCCCCTTGCCTCATCCAGGGGCTTTGTCTCTGTTAGTCATGAGAGCACACGGTCCCCAGGGTAGGAGAATGTTTATAAAGCCCAAGCGAGCCAGCCACCTTTCTCGCACAGAGAGCTATTCCCATGCAACCAACGGCTGTACCCGTAGCCCAGGCCTTGCCCTTCTCCCTCAGTCAGGCTCTTCATGATGCAGGGTTCCGATTACCTGTCGCCAAGATGGGCACAAGCTGGGGGGTACTGCATCGATTCCTAAAGGAGGCGGCTTATATCCTTCTCTGCTGTTGGTGTATTAAGGAGCTGCTAGACTAGCCCAGGTATTTAGGATGCTCCCTGCCCACCCCCATCCATGACACCATACTGGGCACTCTCAGGTGGGCACACTGGGGGCAAGACTTGAGCTTTCTTGGCAATGTTCCTTCTTCTGAGCCTCCCCTTTTGTCCTTCTAGTGCCTCCTTCATCTCCGAGACTCCTTGTGTCCTCTGTGCTTACCTGAGAGTACCAATAAATGAGTGAAGTTCAATGCCTACTGTGAGCTGTGTGGGCTTTCAGCCTCTTTCAACTCTAGGGCCATTTGATTCGATTTCTAGCCTCTCAGGACAATCAGAGCCAATTCCCTGCACAAGCAGGATCTGTGTGAGACGGTATAAGGGGAGGGCAAGGTAGGAGTTTATAAGAACAAGGAGGTAGGAAATACACTGTCTTGTGCCAGGTTGGGGGGTTTTTGGTTTTTATTTGTTTGTTTGTTTTTTTGGTGGGTTTTTTCTGTTGAGAAAGCATGACCCTTATGGGGGTGGGGGGCACCAATGGCATAGCATTGTGGGCCCCTCCCTGTCTAGCATTGCTAATGTACTCAAAAGTTTCTCTATCTCAGATATAGCACATACCACCCTTCCATGCAAAAATGCCAGGGATAGGACAGCTCTCCCTCAGAACCCTGGATTCCATTGTCCTCTCTGTCAAAATATAGAAAAAGGGATAGAACCCCAGTTGCAGTCCTTGGTGTGGCCTAGGAAAGGAGACCAGGATGGTGGAGAAGAGAAAAGCGGCTTCCACAATCCAATCTACCCCTTCTGTGCCCTTCACAAGGGCCTGGCCCCCATTTTGCCCTAACCTACCCTGTGACTCAGGCCCTGGCCTCCTGCCTCTACCAGGCCTTTTCCTGTCTCCCGCCCCATGACCAACCCCACTCCACCCAGCTGGAGTTGGGACATTGCCCAAAGGACAAGGGGGAGGGGGTAGAGTCTGAGTACAGGGGGCTGAGAAAGGAACCTATGCCAGAGGAATGGAGAAGGCAATGGGATGCTTGGCAAAGGGGACTCTGGGGAAGTGGTGGGTGGAGATGGGCAGAGCTGTGGTCTGTAAGAGAGAAGAAAGTCAGAAAAAGAAGCAGTGACAGAGGGAGAAAGACAAATTCAATGTGCAATTTGAGCTAGGGAAGCGGGATAGACACTTGGGAGGGTGAGACCTGGCAGCTGGAGGGAAATACGTTAAGAATTAGCAGCGTCTTTCTTTTCCCCCACTTCCATTCCCTTGTCTCATTGTACTCACACCAAATATATTCTCTTTTCTTTTTTCTTGATGAGCCTGATGTGGAGAACAATAAAACCTTCTACCTGCCTCCCCAGCTTAGTAGGGAAGTGAGTTGGTTTTCTCTTCACTACTCCGCTTTCTGCCACCTCCAGGTTCCCACGAGTACAGGTGGAAAGTGGAGAGAAAGGCAACCCTGCACCCCTTCTTTTACCCTCCAATATTCTGGCTGGTATAAGGCAGTGGGGGTCAAACTCAAATAGAAACACAGGCTGCTAATCCTTACCTAAAGATACCTATGGGCCCCATATTGACTTAGTTTACAATGTACTGTTATCTATGTTTTATTGTATTTTTATTTATTTTGTTAAATATTTCCCAATTTTAATCTGGTTCTGCCGCACTGGGGAGTGTTTTACATAAGCACTGTCCATCTACTCTCTACAAACGGGGCTTCCCTTTTTTGTTCATAAGGTTCCAGTCTGAGCCGTTCCAGGTAGGGTCCTCAGGGTAGAGAAAGGCTGTTCAGGTGGCAGAGTTGGGACAGATGAAGGCTAACGTTAGACAAGGTTTCAGCCCACCTAGGAAACACTATGAGAGATTCTTTAACATAACTTTTTCAGCAACACATAGAGAGTGCCAGAAAATTCTGCTCTCCGTGACCGCTAGCTATTTTATGAAGCCAGGTTTCGTTTATCACAATGAAGGCTCAAAGCCTTGAGTGAGCAATATTAATGCACTGCCCACCAACTGTAGTAGGGTAGTTATTTGGGTGTTTCTCCCACCCAGTGCCCTAGCGGGCAGTGCCAAATTTCATGCTCTGTATGACTGAAGGGGAAGGGGAAGGAGACATTGGGGTGCGCTTTGAGCAGGGGTCCTGGGGACTCGAAGGGGCTTCCCCGGGAGACAGAGGGGGCTTTCCGAGTCGGCGTTTGGAGCAGCGCGGACATCTAGTGGCTTCCAGGGGAACTGAAGCAACCCCGGAAATTGGAAGCTAGACGCGGAGAGAGAGGGGACCATGGGGCGAGAACCCAGACCCGAAAGGGATCCCTAGGAATCCCCTGGGAAGAGGAAAAATGGAGCGCAAGCCGGGGCTTCACAGTCACTCCACTAGGGGCCCCATGGTGGAGTCTTGGACCCCTGGATTGGGAGGAGGAAAGGTATTATTTTACCGCGTGAATAAATTGGATATCACAGTTTAAAAAAAGAACGGAAAAACAAAAACCAGACCCTTGATATCCAGCATCTTCCTGATTGCGAGGTCGGGAAGGGGTCACTGGTGGCTATAGAGCAGTTGGACTCAGCACCAGCTTTTTTTTGAGGGGGGGAGGTATATATTTGCATCTTAGCTGCATCTGAGTCATTTCCTTTTTGTATGAAAAAATTCCCCCTCTCTTCCCTCACAGGGTCCTTCTTCTCTGTGGTTGTCCCCCACCCCTGGTCCCACTGCCCTTCTCGAATTCTCCCAGATTCCTTCCCTCTTCCCTCCCTGACCAACCCCTCAAACCCTGTCTTTTGCCCCAAGGCTCTCGCCCTCAACGCACAGTTCCTATCTACAACTCTATGAATACAGGTCGCCAGCGGTAAACTACCCCAATGCAACTGATTTCTCCTCCCTCCCGACCAGCGCCCCCTGCAGACCAGCGGAGGGGGGAAGGAGTGAGGGGTGGGGCGGGATTTATTTTCACCACCCGCCTCCCCCACCCCCCTATAGTTTTGGAAACTTGCTCCCCAGAGCTTCCTGGGGCTAAATTTAAATTTACCTGCCTAGGCCCTGGGGGGCGCAAAGATCCCAGCGGAGATTAGAGCGCTGGAGTAGACTGCTGCGCACCCAAGGCTCGGAATAGGCACCGGAGTTATAAATAGAGCCGCCCGCAGATGCTAGTGGGGGGGAGACTGGGGAAAGGGGAGGGTGCCCCCCTTGGCAGCCGCGGCCCCTTCAGGTGGGTTGGGCGGTCGCAGTGGGAGCGCTGGGGTGGCGGCGGCTGGGGGGGCTGCGGTCTGGGCGCCCCCAGCGGTTTCCTGGGCGGCTGGTACTTCGAGGGAAGCGGTGGAAGCAGTGGGGGGCCACAAGTTAAGAGGTGGGCGCAGCAGGTATACTCACTTGGGGTCCCAGCTTCCCTGCTAGGGGACGGCTGGTCCCCCAATCCCAAAACGCAGGACCTCCTGCCTGTAGACCTGGAGAACTCCTTTTCTCCACACCCCAAAACATATTTCCCTAGTTCTCAGAGCGTTTTTACATCCAACCATATGTGCCTTCCGGGCTGCCCCTTCTCCTGATCTTTACTTCTATCCCAGAGGATGGGATACCAACTCCCACTGCCAACTCCATTCTCAAGGCAAATATCCTTATTTTTCGGTTTACTTACCCCATGCCTCACTCTGCCCTCTCCTCCAGGAGGTTACCTGTCTGGATGGATATTTTACATCTTGTTGGTCTAGAAAGCGGGATGGGAGAGGGGAGAATCAAGCTCAGGCCTGGGGAGTCTGGAGCTGCCTTCTCCCCAGCTTCCCTCAGGAGGCACCTGCAGGCCTCTCAGCACCCATCGCCCAATCTCAGCCCAGCCCAGGACAGACTGGCAGGCCAAGGTGGCAAGAGGCGTTAGGGGGCCGGGTTTTGAGAGAGGGGGGTTGGGGGACTACAAGAAGTGTACGTTTTTCTGCTTCAGATGTTCTCTACGGTTTGGTTTAGGCAAGAAGTTGGGGCGATTTAGTCTGGAGCCCCTGCCCCACCTTCCACCATCGGAGCCGGGATCCCAGGGGAGCCGTAGGATGGAGACTGTAGAGACTGAAAGGAGAAAACCTGAAAGGTCGAAGGAGGTTGGATGGACTGGGGGTGGGGAGGGGCTGCGGAGAATAGAAAGATGAAGATAGGGACTAAGCGAAAGGAGAAAACAGGAATGATTCAGATTCCTAGGGAAATGAAGAATCAAAATTCCTCTCTTTTGCTAAGCGTCCAAGATGCTACCACCCCCATACCCCAGCGGGGGTTGGGGGCGGGAATAGGTAGCTGGTGATGGAGACTGGACTCTCACAGCCTGGCGCCGGGCTTCCTACACCAACCTAGGAGGTCACGGCAACCTTTCCAGTACTTTAGTAGTGTGTCCTTGGGCAAGTCAAGTAACGTGAGACTATTTCCTCATCTGTAAAATGGGGATACTAATATACGTAATGCCTACCTCACAGGGTTGTTGTGAGGCTCAAATGAAATAATGTTTGTAAGACGCTTTGCAAATTTCAAAGTGCTATATAAATATCAGCTATTATTACTTCTATCGTTATTTCTTGTGCCTATTTGTCCTTGGCCCTCCCTCTGTTTCCTCCTCTCCCTTATGCGTGCCCTCTCTCTACTGACTGTTTAACTCTGCCCCTGGCATAGCCCCTTCTTGATTTCGAATGTGCCCCTGGCACTGCCCCCTCTCGCCTGGCACCGGCCCTTCCCCAGGCCAGCCTGTCCCAGGAGGTAAGGAAGAAAGGAATAAACCCCGGCCTGGACCCAACTCCTTCCAAGCCCTTACAAACCGGACTCTGTCCACCGAGGCCAGGAAGAAAACCCGGAGAAACTCTCTGACCATCTACAGAGGGACCCGGGGTGGGGGTGGGGGGCACGGGAGACGGAGAACGGATGGGAACGGACGGAAAACCCGGAGCGGATCTCCCGAATCAGTGTTCCCCCTTCACACCCCCCCTTAAATGCCCCAGAACCTCACCCCCCCCAATTCTCCAGTGAGATAATGTCTGGGGGTGGGGGGCTGTTTGCCTTGGCCTGGGCCCTCTGGGGCGCCTCACACTTTCCGCCCCTGGCTGGGGCGCAGGGCAGCGGCCCCGAGGCTGAGTCACGGCCCGGCTAGGGAGGGAGTGTGGATGAGGGAGGGGCCCGGACCCGAGCTCCTCCCCTCCCCCTAGCCAGGGGATCCCGGGTCAGCCCGGGTGAGGGACTGGGCCCCCGCGACACCGCCCATTGTGGTCCAACAGGTTCAGCTAGTGTCCCGCGAAGCCACCTGCTGGGGGGGGGGAGCCCCCGGGCCGAGGAAAGGAAGGGAAGAGAAGGAAGAGAGAGTGAATCTGACCCGGTTCGGCCTGGCCAGAATGGGAAGAGAACCTGGCCAGCTTGACTTGGGTGGGAGGGTTTCTTCAAGGAGCGGGAGGCGCCTGGCTCCTAACGGAGCGTCCCAGTCCGTTCCTGTACTTTCGGTTGGGGACAGGGTGAAGTACAAAGTGCCCTCCCTCAGGTGGCTGTCCTTCTACAAACTCACTCCCTCTACCCAGACCCCCCCCCCAAAAAAGCTTTAGTCTCTGGGTCGTGTTCCGGCCAGGATATCTCTCCACAAAAGCCTCAGTTTCCCCAATTACCGAAAGGTGAAAGGAATTCAAGGCTCTCGAGCTAGGAAAGGAGGGGCGGGGAGAAGAAACAACGTGCCATCCCCATTCCCCCGCCCCCTTCCATGCACCCAGCCCCTCCCCGTTGGCAGTGCCAAGGCCGCAGCCGGGCAAAGGGCTGGAACTCAGAGGCCGAGTCCTGCCTTCGGGCTTAGCCTAGGCGTAGGTCCCCACCCCGTGGGGTACCGTCACGCGTGTGGGAGGGACACGTAATGAAGTCTCCAAGTCCAGACCCCTTCCCTCCAGTCTAAGGGGAATGGTGGGGGGGAGAAGTGAGGGACATGGATCTCGGGCCTTGGCCATTGGTGACTCCACCCTCCCCTTCCCTCCCTCCTTCTGCTGGGCTTCTGCTGTGACCTGATTATTTCCCCTGCTCTGGTTTACCACCCTTCTCTCGCCCTACACTGAATCCCTGATTCCACCCCCAATCAATTCCCACCCCCCCTTCCATTAACTCCTTCACCAGCCACTTCCCTCCCTTTTGCTGTCCCACCCTTTGGGGAGCCCTTTGGGACTGGATGGAGAACTAGGGGGAATGGGGGAGGGGCTGGTGCCCAGGCCGCCGCAGACAAGGTCCCAACCCCCCCTTCTCCCTGTACCATTCCAGTCCATAAGCCCCGCCCCTCTCCCCAAGGGCCAAGTGTGGGGCGGGACTGAAATTTCGATTGATGGGTATTTCAACCAATAGAGGAGCTGGGCGGTGGAGCTAAGAGGGCGGGGGCGGGGCACCCCCTCGGGTTGGATGGGGGTAGAGGGTGGGGTCTGGGTTAAGGTGGACTGGGGAAGATAGCTGCAGGAGGAGGGAGAGGGGAAGAGCTACCGCTGCAGGTGAAGGGGAAAAAGAGGGAGAGAAGGAAAGAAGAGAAAAGAGGAGAGAGGGACAGAAGAAGGCAAAAGAGGAGGGGAAGGGAGACAAGGAAGGGGAAAAAGAGGGAAGGATAGACGGTGCAGTGTCCTAAAGGGACAGACTGGACTAAGAGGTTGAAGTTTATGTCCTTATTGGGCGGAGGGGGGGCCTGAGGGGGGGGTGGAAAACCAGGAAGTGACAGAGGGTGTTGCTAGGGCTGGGGAGGGGAGTGGGGGGGTTGCAAGAGGGGGCGGGGGGAGGGAGGGAGGGATGGGGGGAAAGGAGGCTGGAGG
The DNA here is from genome assembly GCF_900497805.2 of Vombatus ursinus. Taxonomy (NCBI): domain Eukaryota; kingdom Metazoa; phylum Chordata; class Mammalia; order Diprotodontia; family Vombatidae; genus Vombatus; species Vombatus ursinus. The sequence continues at coordinate 54,898,558 of NW_020954576.1, read as the reverse complement.
ACAGGTGAGACAGCAGGACAGGTGAGGCGGGCCCGGGGGGGTGGGGGCGGGGGGGTGGGGTGGGTGGGAGCCAGGTGGATGAGCGGCTCCCAGCAGCCAAGGGGGGGCGGGAGGCAGGAGGAGGCAGAGGGAGGCGGAGGAGGAGCCCCCCAGGAGCAAACAGCCAGCGGACTGCCCGCGGCCTTCTGACCAATATTGGAGCAGAGCCCCGAGGCTCCGGCCCCCTACGTCCCCCCGAGCCCACAGGGCCTGGAGGGGGACAACCAGTTCCCTACACCCCGCATCTCACAAACCTCTGCGGACAGACCCGACGGCAGAGAGGTGAGTACACCCCTTTTCTTTCCTTCCCAGGCTCGGGGTTCCCCTTCTCAGTTCGAAACTACTGCAGTGTCCTTCGGTCGCCCTATAGAAGGGGGACCCCCACACGGCCATACAACAGAAATAGGGATTCCCACCCCTCCGGTTCTCTCCAGAGCCCTTCGTCTTTGGAACTGGTTTGGGCTGGGAGAAAGGTTGCGAAGGAATCGCGACTCCCCCACCAGCTCTTAGCAAAGGGTTCCCGGTAACTTTCTCAGCACTTCGTAGGGGCCCAGGTGACTTTTTTTCTGAGATGAGTTGGAGTAATTCAGCGCTGAGCGCTTCCCAGGTTTCTTCTTGGGGATGTTGGGGGACCCTCCACAGGGGCAGAGTTGACGGAATGGAAACGTTGACTCTAACTAGGACATCGCGCCCCCCCCACCTTCTGCTCCGGCGCGGTGAACTGGACCCCCGCCAGAAGTCCTGGGAGGGAGGGGGTGCACAGGAGGAGCTGGGGCTGGGGGGAAAGTTACCGGCTGGACTATTCGGTTTCTAGGTCTTCTAGGACAGCTCTCTTTCTCGCTTCTTTCCCTTTCTCAGCTCGCTGTGACTCCAACCTCCCGCCTCCCCTCCTGCCCCGGTATCTCGTCCCTTCTTCTCTTCACTCTCCCTCCGCTCTTCTTGATAACGTCTCCCTCTTGGCTGCTCAGCCGTCCGCCACCTCACTACTGCGTCCGCTCCGGACCCCCAGAACCCGCGATAGAGGGTGGGGTGATTGAAGGGACTTTTCCCACTCAGCTCCCCCCCCAATTCCCTGGCGCTGGAACACCTGCCCCCACCCATAGGTGTGTGCGCGCGCGTATGGAGGGGGTCGCCACAGTGTCTGCTAAGTGGGATCGTCCCCATGCAAGGGTAGATTTTGAAGGGGGGTTTGGGGGGGGTGTTTCCTGGAGTCTCCGGCTCTTTTTCTCCTCCCACCCCCTACCCCACCCCGAGTCAGAGAGCGACGTGTCCCGGCCAGAGCGAGGGGGGGACTCTGGAGTCAGGGGGGGCGGCGTGGGCAGCGGGTTGTGCCCGGACACGTGCCAGCTCCGGCGCCCCTGCCCGGCTGGTGTTTGGAAAGAGGGCGGGGTCCCTTGCTCCCCCAACCCCCCCCCCACGTATCAAAGGGCGGCTGAGACGTGGTGAGACCTCGGGGCGCCCTGGGGGGCGGGGAGCTTAGGTCCAGAGTAGGGGAGGGGCAGAGGCGCTGGGGCTAGCTGACCCACAGGAAACGAGCGCTGCTGACCTAGTTTGGGACACCGGAAGTGGGTGCTCCGAGGAGAGGGGGAGACAGGGAGGCAGGCAGGCGGTCCTGGCTTCCGGGCCAGGTGGAGGGCTTTCCGGAATTAGCCCTGTCCCCTTATGCCTCGGACCCCTCTGCTCTGCTGCTGGGAATGGGAATGAGTCAGCGCCGCCCCTCCCCCTACCTCCTCCCTAAGGGGAGTCATAGGAATGGGGGGGAGACCCTGTAGGGAAGGGAGGGGTTAAACTAGGACAGGAACTCTTTGTTGGGGGGAGGAGTGGAGGGGAGTAAAGCCTGAAGGATTATGGGGCTGGCTCCTTCCCCCCCAACTGGTTTGGTCACCCCTATACCTGCCTGGCACTGCCAGAGGGGGAATAGGCATGGAGGTGTAATGAGGGAAGGTGGGCACGAGTGTCAAGGTATTCCAGACCGTAGTATATTATTGAAAACATAGGGTTAGGGGCTTATTTGTGACTGAGCTTAGGTGGTGGCCTTTCTCTTGGTGGTAACTGAAGAGAGTGGAATGGGGGAAGCTCCCCCTGGAGCAGCTGATGAAACCTCGGAGAAATCTCTGCTACCGCCTCCTATTCTGGCCCCGGGGACCCCAGACTCCCCCAGCGCCACCTGTGTGTTAGATGGTTACCGTGGGCACCATGCAGCCGTTGGGCACCCCTGAGCACTGCCCCCCTCCCTTGGGCACCCCTGGGCACCGCCCTTCCCCTCTTGCTCAGAGGTTTCAGGAAGGGGTTAATGCCATATGAATGGGGGCTCTGGTAAAGGAAGAAGGCAGTGCCCACTAGATTTATATGCCAAGGAAAGAGGCCACACTGAAATCAAGCAAGTCACATCTAGGCCCTGCTGAACTGGACCCCAGTATCCAGAAGATAGGAGTTGCCCCCTCCCCCTTGCCATGGTGCCCCCTGGTACTCAAGGGCCCCCAGCTTCTCCTTGGCATGGTGCCTGCCCTGGGAGGGCGCGGCGGGCAGCGGGGGCTGGGCTAACAATGCACCATCGGGCCCTTTGTGTGCTTATACTTGGCACCCTGGGGAAGGGTGGGGGAGGGGTGCCCCCCTGGTAGGCATGGGGGGCGGGGCACCTCTGAGGTGGGGACAGTGGAGATTTGGGGAGAGCTGAAAAGAGAATAAAAGCAAGTGGGAATGAAAGGGAAGTAGGTCAGATAAGGGGGCTAGCACCCACCCCAATTCCAAACCAGGTCCATGCACCACCAGTACCTCCTGGCTTCCAGATGGTATTAGACTTGCAAACAGGGAGCAGTATGTGGTTGGGAGTTGGAGGTCAGAGGTCACTGTCACAGAGAACTGCCCAGATAGAGGGAGGAGGGCCTAGTGTTCCCCCTCCCCTCTGGTGGGCATAAGGCCCAGTTCCCCTGGCCCTCTGCCCCTGAGAGGACTAAGGAGTAGGGAGCAAGAGTCAGAGGCCCCACCCAGGTGGGTAAGTAGGTGGGCATTTTGCCAGGTTACTGGCCTCAGGACTAAGGCCTCTACTTCTGCTGGGCCCAGCCTCCCAACATGCTTCCGGGACAGTGCCCACCTGGCATACTGCCTTTCCTTAGATTCAAGACTACATAAGCTCTACTAGGCTGTAATAATGAAAGAGTGAGGGGACCTGTGCCCGACTTGTGCTGAGGCTGGGCAGAGAGGCAAGGAAGGAAGGTGGGGATGGGCAGATGGATAAGACCCTAGCATGGGTGTGTCTGCCCTGGCCTCTGCCCCCTCCTGCTGAGTAAACTTGTGAGTAAACTTGACGTTTTGCCCGGACAGTTTGAAACTGCCTTACCACCCCACCTCCCCCCCCTTAACCCCCCCATCCCCACCCTACCCCACCTCCTCTGAACAACACAAATGAAACCAGGAACCAAGACAGGCCTGGAATGAGATGGGAGAAACATTTGCCACCTACCCTCAGACGCGTTGGAGGGACCAGAAAGGTTCCTCTCCCCCTATCCCCCTCTATGCCAGGCAAGTTGTCTCAGTGGGAATCTTAGCTGTGTGTGGGAAACTTCTAAATGTCAGAGGAGGGATGATCTCAAAACATTCATGTTACTTTGACAGAGACCTTACAGCCAGTCCATCACCCCAGTCTCGGACCTCCAGACATGTCTGCCTTTTATGTGGGGAGACCCTTTGACGTTAAGTGGACTTCATTGGATGTTTCCCCTGGTTGTCCTGGAGAAAGCCCCTCATCACTCCCTTCCCCACTCCATGAACCAACCCTCTCTCTGTAAAATAGGTCAAAGGGGCAAAGAAGAGGTAGGCCAAGTTTGCATCCTTCTGTTGGTATGGCCTCTGGCATTGGGGCAGAGAGAATATATCCACAGCGTGCCAGCATCCTTCTCTTACTGAGGGAAGAGTTGTTCTCTCCCTCTTGACATCAAGGGCTAACTCAACAAAGCCATGGGGCCATGATTGACCATACAAGCTAGCCAAAATCCCCAGTGCCACCTCTTGCCTCCCCATACTAGCATCTTCAGAACTGAGTTAGGCTTCTGAACCCCACAGTTAACCAAGTTCAGAGGCCAGATCCAGAAGCAGGGTAGGATGGCAAAGAGAGATCAGCCAGGCCAGTCCACATACTATGCATAAGTGACCTGGCTGCTGAAGTGGACAGTGCCAATGTGAGGCACCCCCAAGTCCCTGCAAGGCTTCTGAGTGGGGGCTCCCCTAGGCCTTTGTTCTAGGGGCCTCATGTCTTCGGCTTTAGTTTCCTTCCTGTTTCCCCTCCTACACCCCCACCCCACCCATATGCCCCTTTCAACAGACATCCTCTCCTCCTTCCTTCCTCCTAGCCTCCCCTCTGCTTGGGCCTGGGGGTAGGGGGCAGCTTCGTTCCCACCCTATGGACTCATTCTCCATCCTTCTTTTCACAAACCTAGGCTCCTTGGGAATCCTTACCCATCTTCCACTCCTCCTAAATTCCATACAGCACCCTGCCTGCTACCTCAAAGAGGGGGGAGCACCTATATTGGCAAGAGTAGCTCATATGAACTACAACTCCCATGGTGCATTAGGGTGCTTCATGTAGCATACTGGGAGCTGTAGTCAGCCTGGAGTTGGAGAAATAAGCTGAAAATGTTGGGAGTAGGGTAAAGACTAAGATAGAGTTAGGTAGGGTGGATCTTCTCTCTATTTGTCCCCCTACCCCTGCCACCTCACACTCCTTCGGCCTTCTCTGTGACTTCATGATACCCACAATTGGCATAAACCTGATGCCAATGTCATTTATGCCCTCTGGGAAGAGAGATTCCACCCACCCTTCTCTTGTGGCCCCACCCCAGAGGTGCCCACGCCCTGCCCAGCTGCCCCCAGGGGAAATGAAATTGGGGGGCACCTTGTGAACCCCCTCACCTGCCCCAGGCTCTGCTCATTCTCTTTATGGGGATCAAAGGGCAGAGTGCTGCCCCACCCACCCCCTCCCAGGCATAGGGGCTCCAGGGAACCCAATGAGAATTGCAGGGACTTTGGTGTCCAAGCAGATGCCGAGGTGGGGGGGGGGTGCCTGTAGCCTGGCATCTGGTGCCTGGGAACACACACCCCTCCCCCACCCCGGGGGAGTGGGGCTGACACGGTTCTGCTATAGATAACCGCCCATCACTGGCTGCAGGTTCTCCATGATTGTGTTTATGGAGAACTAGAAATAAGTGCTACCTCCAGAGGGAGGGCTTCGAGGGACTAGGAGCCTCTGGGCTTGTCTGTCTGTGGGACCTGGGGGTCCAAGGCTGTGCCAGGCTGGCATGAAGGGTAATATAACCATCCCCCACCCCCTACCCCAGAGTTGGCATGAGAATCCTGAGAGCAGGAGGATTGGTGGGGGGGGAGGGCAGTACTGCCAGCATCCTGGTGGGTAGGTGCCAACCGGGCAGGGAGCTGGTGAGGGGCAGCTGGCCAGGGGCACAGTGCCAACTGCCAGCAGGAGAGAAGGGGAGGGGGCATTTCAGGGGACATTACTGAGAGTTTCCCCACCCTGTTCCCTTCCCAGGCCCCAGCAGAAACCAATTCAACCCAGTACCTAGTCAGCTATGCGTGGATTGGGGGAAAGTCCCCCAATATCAAAACCTCCCACCTCAAGGTACCTGGTCCCTGGAAGACAGGGAAAGGGAGCCTCTTTGTTCATGCCCCTACTTTAAGCTAGGACCAGAGTCCTGGGTGCCCCTCCTCAGGCCCAGGCAGGTCCCACCCAACCCAACTGGCCAGGATGGCAATAGTCTTGCACAAGAGGTGGGGCCAGGCCCTTCCCAGCAGATGCCCCCTCCTAGCTCCTTCCTCTTTCAGTGCTCGCCGCTCCCCTCCCCTTACTCCCAAAGAAGACACTATACCCCATGTCCCCCTGGCCTTTGAGGGTTGGTAGAGTTGCTGCCCCCTGGCCTGGTTGGCAGGGGCAGGCGCCCAGGCCGGGAGCTGTGGTATGTGAGTGGGTTTGGGGTGAGGCTATAGAGAGGGCGGGGTGCTGCCCTGCCTGGCCCCTGAGGGCCTGAGCCTGTCACCAGGGTGGGAGGGTCTGGCCAGCTCCCATGGGGGTGGGGGGCCCTACTCTTTAATGAGGCTCCTAAGGGTCTGAGACCTGGGCATCAGAAACATGAAGGTTGCAGGCTTTCTGCTTCTCCCCTCTATTCTCTTTCATTCCTTTTCTGTGCCTCCTGCAAGTCTCCCCCTCCCTTCTTTCCAAGACTTATCTGCCCTCCCCAGTCCCACCTCTTTCTGACCCTCCCAGTCCACCAAATACATTTTTATATTCTCTGCCTCAGTGTCATAGTTCTCTGCTTACCCCCAGCTCCTTATCCCTCTTGCCCCCTCACCTGCTTCCCTTTCCAGAGTTGCAGGGAGGGAAGAAGGGAGGGAAGGAGGTGGTAGTGATGGTGCCAAAGGCAGAGTTTTGCCAGATTCTTGGGCCCTTCTCCCACGGTGCTGGCCCTCCCAGTGGCCCCTCCCTCCAAGCCTGGGGTGGGGGGGAGGGCCAGCACCCAGAGGGTTAAGACTGCTGGGGGGAGGGGCTGGCCCAGGTTGTGGGCGGCTCCTTTGAAGAAGGGAGCTGGATTGGGGAACGGCCTACCCCCCCCATCCCGCCCCCAACCCGCCCATCAACCCCCCCCAGCCCAGCCTCCCCCCCCCTGCTCCCCCCAGGGGCCCAGGCCGAGTTGCAGCCACCGCCCCTCAGCGTGCAGGTGAGTGGGGCCCGCTCCCCAGGGACTAGAAGACTGAGGCCCTAGGGAGTCTTGGAAGAATTGGGGTCAACTGGCAAAGACTTGAAAACGGTCTAGGGGAAACGAAGAGAATCCATTTCTGGGGAGATGTGGTAAATGAAGGGACTAAGGGTACTGGGATGTCTGGGAAAGATTGGAGAGATTGAGGGACCAGAGGAACAGAAAGACAGCAGAGAAATTGACCTTCAGGGAGCCGAACTAGGAGATTGCTGGGGTGGGAAGATAGGGTTGGCAGGCCGACTAGGCCAGGGAGCTGGGCTCAGGGGACCAGGCTGGGGTATCTTCTGGGGCTGGGGGGCTCAGGTTTCTGCCGGCAGCATGGCGGGTATGGGGTTACCAGGCGGCTCGGTTACCCGCCCCACAGACGCCTGAGCCTCAAGAGATGGGGGGGTGGGCAGCAGGGTAGACCCTGGCACCTTTGGGCACACTTACTAAACCTTCATGGAGAGAGCTGGCTGGTATACCCTCTATAGCTAGAACATGACCCCTTGAATCCTGGGGTCTTCCTGGGGGGATAACAGGCAGAGTGGGGCGCCCCCCGGGGAAGTCCGGTGGTTCCAGGGTTGGAAAATCTGACGGTCTAAGCATGTCCCCACCCCCCCCACACACATCCGCTCTCACCGTTCCCCACCTCACCCCACCCCCTCTATCCTTTCTATTCCCCTCCCTCTATCCCTTCCTTAATCCAAGAGGCCAACATGAGGACTTTGGCTAATGGCATTCATTGCCTCCCATGGCACTGCCAGGTCTTGAAGGAACTGGGTTCTGGCTCCGATTTTGTTTCTGTGATAATGCACCATTCATCTATTGCTTTCTGCACTTGAGTAGAGAAACTGAGTGGGTCTGGGGGAGATACCATTTGATGGGAAAGATGAGGACAGGTTTTAGGAAGGGCCTGAGGAAGAGAAGAGTGTACATCGGTAGTGGGTAGAAATGAGTAGAGAACAGGGATCATTCCACAGGAGAGAAGCAAGAGAAGGCAGTGGGAAAGCCCAGGAAGACCTAGGGACTTCAAGGCAAGAGTAAGGGAGATAGTTTGGAAAGGAGGGAGACAAGGAATGGAAAGAGGTGGAGTGGGCAGTGAGGATTAGGGGAACACCCCCCCTCGAGGGGGTTTGGAGGTTTGAACTTCACTGAAGGTTAAAGAGGTATACCCTGAAGGATGTTTGGGGGAAGCGGAGGTCTTCTTAACCCACCCCCACCCCGCATTCCACCAGCATCCTCTTCCCTCTCATATCTCCTTCATATCTCCCCTGCTGGAAACCTAGGCATCTCTGGGCTTGTGTCATGGAAAAGAAAAAGTGGGGGCACTAAAATCTCTTTCTTCTTGGGTGCCCAGATGATTGGAATGAAGGACTTGGGGGGAGGTTGGCTTAACCCCAATAGCACCGGGAAGCAGCCAGCTCCTCTCACCTCCTTCCCCCTTCGTGGCTTGCGGTCTCTCCCCTCCCTGTCTTGGCCCCCAGGAAGTGTGAGTTCTGGGGGTGGTGAGGTTAGGAGGGGGGAAGGGGTGGGGGGAGGCAGGCAGAAGCCAGAGGGGCTAGGGTTGGAGGGTATTCATCCTTTGTGCATCATGGAATAAAAGCGCCCTCTCTGAAGCCCAGTAGCCATGGCCCAGTAGTAGAGTGGTAGACGAGTTTTCTGTCTCTCCTCTCCCCATACTTCTCCATTTTACCAAGCAACCTTAGGATCCAGGTGCCAGTCCTCAGGTTTGAGAGTGGGTCAGAAAAGTCTAATGGAAGCAGTGGGCTTCTGGGTCTTTGGGGAAACTAGTCTGGCCCTTTGGTTGTGCCCCTACCCTCCCCCTCACCCCACCCTACCACCTATCCCCTGGTCCACCACAGGCCAAAGCCTATGCTTCGTGCAAGCTAACTCCACAAAAACAGGAAGAAAACCTGAAGCTGGAGATGGGGTGGGGGTGGGGGTTGGAGGGAAAGAGAAGCATGGGGGAAGGGGAGCTGGAGGTATTCAGTCTTCAGTCTGTCCATCTTTCTAGCTGTCATTGAGGATCTTTGTGCTTTTATCCCAAATCTGTGGGATCTTAAACACTTCTCTTGGACTTGCAGCTATAGCTAGCTCTGGGCTCTAGCGCACTTCCCCCCCTCCCCACACACCGAACCAATACCCCATGCCCAGTTTTCATCCCAATACTAGAATCCAACAATGTTGGGGGGTGGGGGAAGAGTAAAGGAGGGAATATATGCTTATATCTTAGTCCAGTATCTATTTTCTCCCTCACCCCATAATCCTGGCTCCACCCCACTAAGCTGGTTCCCCTAATCTCAGGGATGGGGGAGGTGGTGGTCAGCTTGCTTTACTCAACTGTCCAACACAGGGCCTCCTAAATCTGCCCACTAGCTGGCACTGACTAGCATCATTGGTCCTACTATTTATTATAACCCTCAAATCACTAGACTGAGTACTGCCTGGTATTGGCACCTGGGGCAGGACACCAAACTTTACATTAGCCAAATCCAGGGCTAATGGCCTCTGCCTTTTTGGCTCCAGTGAAATAGGCTTACCCGGACTAGTGCCCACTGGCACCAAGGAGGGTAGCTAGGTGATATTGGTCTCCCCCTCTTCATCCCTTTATTGCACCCCCACCCCAACCAAGATGGGGCAGATTTGACTCAGGTCCCAGTTTCAAGAGAGCTGCCCACCTGCCCGGCCGGTCGAGCAGGCCTGACAGTGAGGGGAGCCTGGGGGGGTGGGGGTGGGGGGTGGCTGGCAAGGGGGAAAGAGTGGGGCGGGGCTCCCAGCTTCCCATCCCCCCCCCAAGGCAAACAGACCAAGCCTGGTTCCCTGGCACCCCCAGCACAGCTGCCCTCCCCACCCCCCAACTACCACCACACCCGTCCATGCCCACGAGGTCTTAGCAAGAGGGGGCATGCCAGGCAGGGTGGGGATGGGGCCGCCCTCATGGGGCGTTGGGGGCTGGGCGCTCTGGGATGGAGAGGTGGGCAGGTTGCCCGAGGGGGAGTGGGCACACTGGCACCAACACCCTGCCTCAGGAGAAAGGTCTGCAATGGTCCTACATACCTCCTAGTGGCTAGGACTCTGCCCCCTTAGTCTGGTTGGCACCAGCCTAGCTCCAGGTGTCACTCAGATTGGCATAGGTGCCAGGGTCCTGGGGGAATCTCCCTAGGGAGGAAGGGTGGTCTGGCCCTTATTCCCCATCCTGTCCACACCACCTCTCATTTTGCCCCTCCTCCTCCTTTAACTGATATCTCCTTAGGATGGGCAGTGGTGTGGCATTAAGGAGTTAAACACCCACTCTTGCCTGAGCCTGTGAGAGCTGCATGGTGAACCAAGCTGCGCCCCTGACCTGACAGTGGGGTCAGCCAATCAGCACCCCCGCCACACCAGGTTGCCAAGGAGATTGCCCCTGGGGTGGGAGAAGGAGGGAGGGCTCAGCAGAGGGAACTAGTTGGGGGGGGAACAGGAGAGGGGGAAGGACTGAAAGGGAGTGGAAAGAGCTGCATGCCCGCTGGTGCCCCAGCTCATGGCCAATGGACAACCAGGACGGCCCCTCCCTCTTTTCCTCCCTCCCTCACTTTCTTCCTCTTCACAGAGGAGTGTAAGCCTAGGGTCCCAACTTGGCCACTGTTGCTGCCCACCTCAGGTTCTGTGTATTTTCTGCTTCTGCAAAGTCCTGGTGGCACTTAGCCCCAAGAACCTCTTACAAAGCCTGGAGCTAGGCAGGAGAGGACCTCCCCAGTGCTTCACTCCTGGGGGCTAGCTTTCAAGTTGGGGAAGGGGGTGCCTGTAGAAGCTAGGGTACAACCAGGACTCCCTTACCCCCAGAAACACATGTGGGCAGCTGCTTGCTCAAGGCTTGGGGGTGGGGGAGCCATACTCTGGGCTTTGCAATCAGGGAGGTGCACAGGAGAGCCGTCACATAGACACAATGCTGCTCTTGTATCTTAATGAGGAAACTTGGGGCCCCGCCTTATTTCCCCCCTCCCCCAAATAACCAAGTCCCCATCGTTGGCCAGGGCTGGGCAGCTGCTGTGGGAGTGGCAGAGGTAACAGACATAAAATGTAGAGTTGGAAGGGACCTTGGCCATCGTCCACTTCAAGGCCTTCCTTTTGCAGAGGAGGGAAATTGACGTGCCCAAGGTCACACTATGAGTTAGTTAAGTTGGTACTCATATACAAGTCTCCCAAGTCTTCCCCTTTTTTAGGAGAGAATTTTGGACTATGTCCATACCCCACATTATGAGGTGGGGAGATTTTTCTCTGAGAAGCTCAGGGGTCCCTTTTCTCCATTGGAGAAGCAGCAAATAGAATGGAAAGAGTGTTGAATTTGGAGTCAGGCTACAAGGGTTCGAGTCTGGAGTCTGCTGTGTGACTCTAGGCAAGTCAGGTTGCTTCTCTGGGGCCCAGTTTCAAAATGGGGATAGTACTCCTTATAACCTGTATCACAGGGTTATTGTGGGGAAAGCACCCTGGAAACTGTAAATATCTGTATAATACAAGATCTAGTCTACCTTTACCTGATGGGTGAGAGGGCTGAAGGCCGTAATGGTACACCCCAGAGACCGAAGACTCCCTAGCCTTCCTTGTCACAATCTGCTGGATGCTGCCCTCCCCCATGTTTCCAGGGTGGAAAAGGCATCGTGGGTCCTCAGTTAACCCTCACCCCAGCTATGCTAGCCATAGCAGTGGTTTAAAAGGGGAAGAGGATCAGATTGGTGCCTACTGTGGACACTTCCAGGGGCACCTCCTGCCTGCCTGGGAATGGGGGAGGGGGAGATGGAATCTGTGAGGAGGGGATAGGAGCGTGGAGCCTAGCCTATTGTCAGTGGGGGAGGGGTCGGGCAAGATGCTTATCTTCTGGGCAGGAAGCACCAGAGACACCCCAGCGCCCTTGGTGGCTGTTCCCCGGGCCCCATTGTTGGAGGGGGGGAGAGGATGTAGGGGGCCCCTGGGAGCTGCACATTTCCCGTCCACTAGATAGGGAGGGGCACTCCAGATGGGGAGAACCTGGTTGAGACAGAAAAATTAGGGTAAAAATACATTAGATTTGTGGATCCCTTTGAGGACTTTTCTTCTGTGTCCATCCTGTCATTTGAGCTGCACAAACCTGTGGGAGAGGCAGGGTAGGCAGCATGGAGGTATTTTCCCCTTTTCACAGATGGAAGAATTGAGGCTTGGGAGAGCAGAGATCATGCCACTATAGAATGTCTGAGTTTAAAAGAGTTTAGAGATCACTTAGCCAGAAGCATAGCAGTGGGTAAAGTACTGGGCTCTGGAATCAGAGGACCTGGGTTCAAATCTAGGGCTCTGCTGCTTGCTACCTGTATGCCTTTAGACAGGTCACCTCACCTTTCTGTGCCTCAGTTTCTATATCTGTAAAATGACAGGGTTGGACTATTAACTTCAGGTCCCTTCAGGCTGTAAATCTATGATCCTCATGATGGCTCTAATTCTATGATTATGATGCCCCCACTCAGAGATGAGGAAAGTAAGGTTTGGTGACTTGCCCAAGGTCACACTGAAAATCAGTAGCAGAGCTGGAACTAGATTCCAGGTATTCTCTTTGTCCAGTTTCTTTCCACTAGGATTCGAAAAAGATAGTTTCTTGAAGGCAGAGGGAATGCAGCTGATGGGGGCTGGGGGTGAAAGACTTGGTTTGGATGCAGAAGCTCACCTGTTCTCCTTTCCTCAAAAGGTCAAGCTGCCTCTCCTAACCATGGTTCATGTCTTTCCATCCTCCCTGCAGGTGAGGATGGGGAGCCCTGAAGATGATCTCATTGGGATTCCCTTCCCAGACCACAGCAGTGAGCTCCTCAGCTGTCTGAATGAGCAGCGCCAGCTGGGCCAGCTGTGTGATCTCACAATCCGAACCCAAGGCCTAGAATACCGAACCCATCGGGCTGTGCTGGCTGCCTGCAGCCACTACTTTAAGAAACTGTTCACTGAGGGAGGTGGGGGCACAGGTGCTAGTGGTGGCATGGCTGCCTCCTCAGGTGCCGGCGTCTGTGAACTGGACTTTGTGGGCCCAGAAGCACTGGGAGCCCTGCTGGAGTTTGCCTACACGGCCACCCTCACCACCAGTAGCGCCAACATGCCTGCTGTCCTCCAGGCAGCTAGACTGCTGGAGATCCCCTGTGTCATTGCTGCCTGTGTTGAAATCCTGCAGGGGAGCGGGCTGGAGGCCCCTGGTCCTGATGAAGATGACTGTGAGAGAGCCCGCCAGTACCTGGAGGCCTTTGCTACTGTGGGCAGTCGGGTGCCCAATGGTGATGACAGTCCACTACCAGCCCCTCTTCCACCACCCCCACCCCCAACACGGCCTGTTCCCCGAAGAAGCCGAAAGCCCCGAAAAGCCTTTTTGCAAACAAAGAGGCCTCAAACCAACCATCTGATGTCTGATGTGGCTGCCATCCCCCCCCACCCCTTTACCTACCCAGATGAGGAAGAGGCAGCAAGTGGCATCAGCCTAGGGGATGGCTATAGCCCCCCTGGTGGGGCCAGGTCACCCCCCGAGGGGCACCTGGGCTATGAAGGATATGATGGGGAGGAAGAAGAGGAAGATCTAGTATACCCACCAACCTATGGGCTGGCTCAGAGTGGGGCACCCCCCTTGTCCCCTGAAGAGTTGGGCTCAGATGAGGATGCCATTGACCCTGACCTGATGGCCTATCTGAGTTCCCTGAACCACGAAGCCCTCACGCCAGGGATAGATGGCCAGGACAAGCTGGTACGCAAGCGTCGTTCCCAGATGCCCCAGGAATGTCCAGTTTGCCACAAGATCATTCACGGGGCAGGCAAGCTACCCCGACACATGCGGACCCACACCGGTGAGAAGCCTTTTGCCTGTGAGGTCTGTGGCGTCAGGTTCACCAGGTGAGAGGGTACCCAGCTTTGGGGGGAGGGGGCAGTGGGCAAGAGGGTAAAGGAGAGTGCCGCACCTACTAAAAACCCAGGAAGGGGACAACTACTCAGTGGAATCCCCAGCCAAGAGCAGGGGTGGAAGCCAAGGGAAGATTGTATAGGAATGCAGTGGGGAGTGGAGAGTTGGGGAAAGGAAGGGGGTGAAAAGGCCAAAATTAGAAGTTCAAGGATACTGCCATAGGGCATGAGGGACATAGGACAGGTGGGCATTTCAGCAAATAAGATAAGTGCAGGCAGATGAAGAGCAGAACGATGCCAAAATGAGTTGTTTGTCCTTCGTTCTCAAAGAGGACCATGACATCAGGAAGGAGATGTCATGACTTGCAAGTGAAGTGGATTTAAGTGAGGGAGGGCTGTACAAGGTTACACTCTTTCCTAAGGAGCCATCTGGGCCCAGTGGGAAGATATAGATCAGGAAGGCTGGAGATGGTCCCAGTGCAGTGGGAGGCCTTGGCCTCTTTGAGCTAAGGTCTTTCTCTGGCCTCAGTTTGTCCAAGGCAACACCCATTCAGTGATTAAGGCTAAGTAAAAATGAGGCCAAAATGGGAGAGAAATTAAGGAAGCCCGATGCCTGAGGGCAAAGCTAAAAGGATGATGATAAAAGAACCGAAGGGGTGGAAGAAGTGGGAATGGGGGTGAGGAGGAAAGGCAGATACCTACAGAAATCAGGTTAGTCAGGCCTATGCAAAGGTCACAAGGACTTTTTCCAGGCCTTATTTCTACCTGCAGGTCCTTACCCTATCTCTTCCCACCATCCCCAACTCCACCCCTTTCCCCTCCCCAGGAATGACAAGCTGAAGATACACATGAGGAAGCACACTGGTGAGCGGCCATACTCATGCCCACACTGCCCAGCGCGCTTCCTCCATAGCTATGACCTCAAGAACCACATGCACCTGCACACAGGCGACCGGCCCTTTGAATGCCACCTGTGCCACAAGGCCTTCGCCAAGGAGGACCACCTGCAGCGTCACCTGAAGGGCCAGAACTGCCTGGAGGTCCGGACCCGAAGACGAAGAAAAGATGATGCACCCCCCCACTATCCCCCACCCCAGGCGCCCACCCCAGCTGGCCCTGGCCTTGACCTTTCCAACGGGCACCTGGATGACTTCCGCCTCTCCCTGGCGCGTTTCTGGGAGCAGCCAGCCAGGGCTGGGCCTCCTCCTCCACCCCCAGGGCCTCCTGAAGAAGATGAGGAGGAGGGGGCACCAACCACACCCCAGGCTGAGGGTGCCATAGAATCCTCTTAAATGAGAAAAGGAGCTGGACTAGGGTGGAGTCCCAGGGTGGGCACAAATGCCAAGGAATATGAGGGCTGTGGAGCACAGACTGCACTGTGGGGCAGGGGAACTTTGCCTTCAAGGGTACCAGACCCGCTCCTCCTCTGTACCTTGGCAGCTCTGGGCTAGTCCCACATACAGGGAAAAGTTTGGGCTCTCCCCCAGATTGGGGCAGACTCCCTCCCACCAAGGGGTGATGAATATATATATGTATATATACATATATAATATTTTGTATATATATATATAAATATATATACATACACACACACAGCTCTATTGTAAAGGTGGGGTTCCCCCCTTCCCAAACCCTGGATCTTCCCAGGGATCTAGAAGCAATAATATATTTCTGATTTGTAGGGGGGCGCCCTTTTCGGGTATGCGGGTTTTTAGAGGGTGAGGGGCTTGGGACCAAATCCCTGCCCCACCCACCCTAGGGGTAGGGCTGTGTGTATGGGGTGGGGGAAGCTGCCCCTCCTTTCCCGACCCCTCCTTCCTGGTTTCTGTTCCCCTTTTCCTGGCAGTGGATTATGCAAAGGTTTGGGGGGGGGAGTGAATCGCGGTAAGGAATAGACTATGGAAGCGGGGGAGTTGAGTGGGAGATTGCAGGGAAGGAAGGACTGGGGGTGGGGGGCACCAGTGGGAAACTGGGGCAGAAGGGAAGGCGGCTCCCCCACCGTCCCTCCGCCCAGTTCCCAGCGCTGAGTCACGGGGTCCGAGGAGCAAGCAGGGGGCGGGGTGCCCAGATCCTCTCGCCCGCCCCCGGGGGCAGCAGGAGGAACCCCACCCGCTCCCCTCCCCTCCCGCGTCCCCAGGCAGGGAATGTCTTGTTCCCGCCGCTCCCCGCCCGGGGCCAGAGGGCTGGGCGGGCCAGGCTTCGTCCCATCCTAACCCTGCCCTCCCTTCCCCGGCTCTCTCCCCTCCCCGCCCAGGTGCGAGCTGCCGCCGCCGCCGCCGCCGCCGCCGCTTGTGCAGCCGCCGCCGCGCCCCTGACTCACGCCGCCCCCGGGCTGGCGCTGCAGCTGCTGCCGTCGCTGCCGCTCGGGCTGGGGGGTGGGGGGGGCGGTGAGGACGAGACTTGCTGAGAGTGGGCTTGCGGTCGCCACCTGGCGGCCGGCTGCTGAGCGAGCGCGAGCGCCCCTCGCGGCTGCTTTGGGCGAGTAGATTCCACCATCCCCAACCACCGCTGCCTGTGAGCGAGCGCCCCCTCGCGGCGGCGGGGTAATAGCTTGAATGTGCTGCAGATCCCTGGAGGGGCTGCACAAATAACTTGTCCCTTTTCTGCCGCATTCCTTGGGGGCCTCTCCTGTGTTGGGTAGGGAGTCTCTTCCCGCCCACCCCCGCCCCCCTTAGGATCCAATCCACCCATCCTTCTGTACATAGCATCTTCTGTTGGTCTTGTTGAAATCTAGTTTGAAAATTTTAATTCCCTCTTGATTTCCTGGGGTGACGGGAGGGTGCTGGGGGCTCTCTCCAGCCCTCTTCCTCGCTGGGTGCTGGACCCCCACTGTGGCCTGGGCTCTGCTGATTGGGCTGGTAAGGGGGGAGCCCTCCCTCCCCCACCCCAATTCTGCCTTGCACTATTCCCCCTCCCTGGCCTAGTGGCCCCTCCCCCTCCCTGGGGGGGCAGGTTCAGGGGCCGGTGCTGTCTTCCCTTCCTTCCCCCTCCCACTATGCCCCATGCCCATTTGCACAGCTGCTCAGGCCTCTCCCCCTGGGCTAGGGGGGTCAGGGGAGGGGGTAGCGGGACCAGTCCCTTTATCTATTTAAGGCGTGATGATGTAATATATTGGGGGGGTTGGGTGCCCCGGGCCCCATCTTAGCATTTCAGGTGGTGGGGGGCCCAGGGCTGGGGGAGGGAGACTGAGGACACCTTGGCCTCCCCTCCCCATTCCCTTGGCTTTTCCAGTCAGTGCCTTAGGGTTGGGGGGGCAGTTCCTCCTCTCCTGCCCCATTCCCTTTCCCTCCCCTCGGGTGTAAGCAACAGAAAGAAAATAATAATAATTTAAGATTCGCAATTGTGTTGGCCTCTCTTTCCTTCTTTAATTATGGGTGGGGATGGGAATCTGGAAATCGGGAGACCGACAGAAGGAAGGGTAGGGTTGGATGGGGTTGAAACCAGAGGAGGCAGTAGCTATTTCTGGGGGAGGGGGGGAGGAGGGGGGATGGTGATACAGATGGGAGATTGAGTGGAGGTAGGCTGTGGGAAAGAATTGGGTTCATCTTCATTCTCGTCCTTGTCTTCAGCTTCCTCACCACTGACCCCATCCTCATTCTCCTGCTGCTTGTTACAGTCAGAATCTGTTTCATTGCTGGGAAGAAGAGAAAATGTGTGGGGTCTGGGGTGAGGGCAGGCCCTCTTCCCCCATTACTCTTCCTGGCATCCCTCTGCTCTCACCTTGAGCTACAGGTTCGATCTAGATTATAGAGAAGGGATAGCTTCTTGAACCTGGCCTTCCCCAGGACTGCCTTCAGCTTTTTCTTAAGCCACCTTTGCTTCTCCTTGCTCAGTCTTTTGGTTGAAGCCAGCCACAGGCGGGGGTGCTCATCATCACTGGAGTCCCTGGAGGAAACCTCAGAATTTAGGGACTTGGAGGTTGTTGCCGAATCTTCCTAAACAAGTGAATTCCCTCCACCACCCCTACCTTTTACATCCTGGTTTCCTCCCTTTTGCAACCAACCCCATGGCTAGCTATGTCCTTGAGAACTCACAACTCTAGATCCAGGTCTCCCTGGGGAGTCAGGGGCGCTGCACACACTGAGCACGTGTTATTCAGGAGTCTGAAGCAGGTCCTGCAGAAGAGGCCTAGGCGGTGGAGCCCAGGGAGTAGTGACTCAGGAATACTTGGCCTGGCTACCCCTCTCTTCTCTCCTCTCCCCCCACCTCAACTTTCCTGGAGCTCTTCCTGGCCTCCACCACCTCACTGGGCTGCAAATGATAGAATGCCATGCAATAATAGAACTATATGCAAGTTGCAGAAAGGGTGCAATGCAAATTAGGCCAAAACTCGCAAATTTGTGTCTGCCTTATGCAAATCACAAAATGCATATGTAAATCACCATGCCCATATGCAAACGAGTTCATGCATAGCGATAACATTAGATCCAAATGTAAAACCTATGCAAAATTACGGACCACAATTGATTGTGTCTATGCAAATGAAATAGAATTATAGATTTAAAATTGGAAAGGACCTTAGAAGCCAGTCAGTCCACACCCTTCATTTACAGAGAAAGGAAACTGAGGGTAGGGAAGCTGAGTGATTCCCTTGGTTTCAGAGTGCCATAAATGGGATTGGAACCTAACCTTTCAGATGACAAATCCAGAACTCTTTCCATGGTGCCATGTTGGCACCTCCAGAGCAAGACTCTGGTGATTCCCTGGAGGCCTACCTCTGCAACCTGGGGTGCTGCAGGGCACAAAGTCTTGCATCTCATGTTCATTCTGAGGCCTACCACAGCCCAGGCAGTAGGTCTGATGGATTCCCAGGAGATTGATCAGTGGTACCAGGCGGGGCCACCTGTAGGAGGGTTTTGTGTACATCCTCTACATGGGTCATCCTCTCCCCTAACCCACCCTAAAGCTCTATGGATGATGGGGACCTGTCCTTTTTTATCCAATTACTTTTGCCCTTTTGACCTATTAGGAAGGCCTTCCTACAGTCTAACCCCCCATTTAACCAACCAGTTATTCCTCTTTCTTTGGTCCCATTCCCCCCTTCTATCCTGCCAGAGAATCCTTCTTCAGAGTGGATACTCATAAATCCTGAAGTACCTCTCACTTTGCACAAGTATTTTGCACATTCAACTTAGGGGCAAATTTCCACTCTGACCCCTAGATCATCTGCTGTTGGATTTTCCCTTCAGGGGGAAAGGGGAGGAAGAAAACTCACTTGGCAGCAAGCACAAGGAGAATGTTGGTGTGGCCCTGGTCTGCTGCCCGACGCCTCACAGCACCAACCAGAGAAGTGGCCACGTTGGATCGGCGGGTCAGCAGATTGTTGTACAGGAAAGAGATCCGTTCCTAGATGGGATGTTAGGGGGAGTGCTCACTGCTTTGAGGTCCAACAGTGGACAGATTTCTACCCAAGTCAAAAAGGAAGAGTTTCCCTTGCTTACGGTTAGGCAAAGGCAGTTGGGAGGGAGGGGATGCAAAAAGGATTGCCAAACCTGGCATTACAGCTGTAAAACTGAATGATTATGTGGAAGCCCCCACTCAAGGTATCCCCAATCCAGGGACATTATAATCCTGTGAAGCACTGCCCTGAGAGGCTTCTTTCTGTGTTTGCCCCAGGGGAGTCTACAGAGAATCATGGAACCATGGATGCTCAGAAAATGAAAGCAAGGACTTTCCCAAACTTCCCAAACTCCCAACTACTGACCAGTAAACCTCTGCTTGGAATAAAACAGCCACCCTCCTTCCACCCCTTCCACTGGGACTGTAGGCCTTTCACCTGCTCCCGGGATGGGTAGTAGGAAGCACAGATGACCCGACTCATCCGTCCAACGTAAGAGCCAAAGAGGGTAACAAAGAAACACAGGCCGTACATGAGGCCTGTGGACAAGGTGGGTGTTACCTGAGGAAGAATACCAGACCCACATCGGGTCTGCCCTACATCCTCCCAGAACTGCACAGGGCCTGATGAGGACAGGTTGAGAGACCCTAGTTCCCAAGGCTATGACTCCCAAAACAGGTTCCATTTTCTAGAACTTCTTCCCTCCCATCAACCTCATATCCTTGATAATCATAACAGTAACTAACATTTACTATCTTTTTGGGGCCAGACTCTAGTTTAGTGACTGGGGGAGAGGGGGCGGGGAAGGTCACACAGTATGTGTCTGAGTCAGGACTTGAACGCAGGTCTTCCTAACTCCAGGCCTAATATCTGTCCACTGCACCACTTAGCTGCCCTAGTATCCCATAGAACACTTTATCACTATAAAGCATTTCACATTAATTATCTCATTTGAGCCCTGTGACATCTGGGTAAAGTAGGGAGGACAGGTGTTGTCTTTTCTAAAGTTAAGTGATTTGCTCATGTGAGTATGTGTCAGAACCAGGACTTAAACCCAAGTCTTTTTGACTTTAAGGCCAGCATGCCCTACCCACTAGAATACATCACCTTTCACATCACTATCAATATAGCCTAAAATTGGTGTGTTTTTTCTCTCTTCTATGTCCCCAACACTGTTGATTCATATTTGAGTTTGCATACCAGTAAAACCTTCTGATTTTCTTTCACATGAAATTAAGTCTATTCATGTCTCTCCTATCTTTGTGCAATTGACTTTTTGAACACAAGTAAAGTATTTTACATTTGTCCCCACTATATTGCATCTTCCCATCTACACACTAACATGTAGAGATTTTTTTGGTAGTTTGCTTGGTATGGCACTGAATAAGTAAATTAATTTAGGTAGAATTCTCATTTTTTATTATATCATTATTATTATATCAGTTGCTCGGCCTACCCATGAGCAACTGATATTTTTCCAATTATTTAGATCTAACTTTATTTGTGTGAAAAGTGTTTCGTAATTGTGTTCATATAGTTCCTGAGTTTGTTTTGGCAAATAGAGAACTTTTTGGATGGCTGTGTCTGTCTTGCAACTGTCCTCTTCAGTTTTGTATCATCTATGAATTTTATTAACATGCTACTAATGCCTTCATCCAAATCAATAATTTTTTAAAAAAGAAAAAGAAAGGGGCAGCTAGGTGGCACAGTGGATAGAGTACCGGCCCTGAGGTCAGGAGGACCTGAGTTCAAATCCAGCCTCAGACCAAACACTTGAC
>NW_020954576.1:54877220-54877774 GCF_900497805.2 Vombatus ursinus | reverse complement strand
AAAAAAAAAAAAAAAAAAGAAAAGAAAAAAAGAAAAAGAAAAAAACACCAAACAGTAGGCCAGGGACAGATCCTTGAGTACTCCACTAGAGACCTCCCTCCTGGTTGTCACTGACTTTCACTACTATTCTTTGGGTCTGCACATTCAACTAATTCAAACCCACTTTGTCATTTGGCCCACTTTTTAAATCTTTAAACCTTTCAATGTTGATTAAGTGCCCTCTGGATCTTCAAGTCCCTCCCAGTGCCCCTTGAATAGTTACCAATGAGTATATAGCTTTTGTAGTTGGGTTCTGATGTACGGAGAAGGCAGCGCCGGGATAGGATGGTGATATTTCCCTTCTGTAGGATGTCAAACACTGATACCAGGTCACGGTAGATCTGTCCCACGTAGCCTGTCCCCTCTACAGTAACTGACACCAACACAGGGTCTGGGAACATAGGAGATAGGATGGGTAAGGAAATCATCTCATCTTAGCTTTCCCTTCTTGAGAGGGTCACTTTTTTTTTTTTTTGGTGAAAAACTAAGTATATTTCCCTTAATCCTATTCTGCC
>NW_020954576.1:54876895-54877192 GCF_900497805.2 Vombatus ursinus | reverse complement strand
ATTTATTCTATTCTCTCTTTTGACCCTGTCCCTCCTTAGAAATGTTTGCTTCTGATTACTCTCTCCCCCAATCTGCCCTCCCCTCTATCATCCTCCTACTCTCTTGTCCCCTTCCCCCCCTATTTTCCTGTAGGGTAAGATAGATTTCCATACCCAATTGAGTCTATGTGTTATTCTCTCCTTAAGCCAAATATGATGAGAATAAGATTCACTCATTCGAGAGGATCACTTTTATAGCCAGGAAATGTACCCATTGGGGATAGGGAGGCCCCTAGATCCTCTGGGCAGGAAGAGACT
>NW_020954576.1:54866587-54876877 GCF_900497805.2 Vombatus ursinus | reverse complement strand
ACACACACACACACACACACACACACACACACACACATGCCCTTTGCCCAGAAAGCCTTAGCACCATCACCTGTAATCCATTCTAAATGGGTATAGCACCATGCCCAGGTCAAGGCAGGCAGATAGTAGAATATGTTCAACTCATGTCGGCCAAAATAACCAGATGAAAAAGGCAATTGGGTGGTGTGGTGGTTAAGAGCACAAGACTTGACTTGGAATTAAGAAGACCTGTGTTTAGTAGATAGAGCACCCACCCTGGAGTCAGGAGGACCTAAGTTCAAATGCATCCTCAGATACTTACTAGCTATGTGACCTTGGGCAAGTCACTTAACCCTGACTGCCTCCAACAACAAACAAACAAAAAAGGAAGGCTTGAATTCAAATCCTGTCTCAGACACTTGCTATTTGTGTGACCCTGGGCAAGCCATTTAACTTCTGTTTGCCTCAATTTTTTCATCTATAAAATGGGAATAATAACTACCACCTCCTGGGTTGTTGTGAGGATCAAATGAGATGTTTTCAAGGACTTTTGCAAACCTTAAAGCATGATATAAATGCTATTATTATTAAGGGGGAACTGAATTTGGAGTTAGACAACCTGGGTTTGAAGTCCTACCTTGGTGACATTGAATAAGTCACTTCTCTTTGATGAATCTGTTTTGTCAAATGCATATAAAAACCCTACTAGCCCAGAGGGTTGAAGGGATGACCACTATTACATAGGAGAAGGTGGAGATAAACTTGAAGATATGTAACATCCCTTCCAGCTCTAAATCTCACTCTTTTGATCCAGGACAAGAGGTAAAACTTGGTTGGAAGTTTAAAGGAAGGGAATGGAGAGTAAGAGTTGGAGAAGGGTTAAGGGGGTGGGTCAGAGGGTCCAGAGGAGGGCAATCAGAGGAGTTGCAGGTCGATAGGATGGGAGCTCTCACTCCGAGTCACGATCTCCCCCTGCAGCCAATAGCGAGCCAGGTCCAGCAGCCAGAAGATAGCATAGTCCAGTACCACTAGCAGCAACACCACCAGCAGATGTCGGATTAGGGTGAAGGTCGCCAAGGTGTAATGCATCCGCTCCATCCGGGACAGGTATAGGGAACCTGAAAAGGAAGAAGAGTCTAGGGGAGAAGAAGACTGGCACCAGAGACTCAGCACAGCCAGAGGTGCTACATGGAAGTGGTGCCCACAAAGTAGGCTGGTGAATAACAATCCCTTCCATTATAGGACCCCCTATACCTCTACCCTATACCATGACCCTGTCCACCAAGAAATAAGAGTCCTACTTGGTCATGGGCAGCTAGGTGGTACAGTGGATAGAGCATCTGACCTGGAATCAGGAGGACCTGAGTTCAAATCTGGCCTCAGACACTAGCTGTGTGACCCCGGGCAAATCCCTTAACCCTCTTTTCCTCATTTTCCTCATCTGTCAAATGAGCTGGAGGAGGAAATGGCAAACCATTACAGTATCCTTGCCAAGAAAACTCCAAATGGGTTCATGAAGAGTCAGATATGACTGAAACAACTCAACAATAACAATGCTCTGTTATACTTAGTCATGCTTGGCAACCTAACTGGGCCTCAGTCTTCTAATATAGAAAATCATCCTGAATGGTGAAGATGGGGGTCAGGGAATGCCTTGCCAAAAAATATACATCCACAACACAGCCACAAGGGGTCCCTTTTGCCAAATGTGTAGAATCCCACCCCCTTGCCATGGAAGTGCTATATAAATATGAACTATTGTTATAATATTTAAACATTTACATAGTACTTTAAGATTTGCAAAGAGCTCCAAATAAGTTATTTCACTGGTGATGACGGTGATGATTATGTCTGGGGACTGGACCTGCTATTTCATTGCTATAGGGAACTCTCAGAAGTGGAAAATCCCTTCTGCCGATGCTGGTCTTCACCTTCTCTGCAATCTATAGTCTTAGACTCTTGCTAAAGACACTGAGAGTTTAAGTGATGATGGTGATGATGCCCACTCATGCCAGCACAAGCCTTGTCTTTCTAGAATCTCCAGCTCTACTTCTCTGCTGTAGCTGGGCAAAGTTGGTCCTCATCTCCCAGCCCCACATGAACCATTCATTCTCCACCAAGTCCCTCTGTCCCTCTTAGATATCCTTCCTCCTTCCCATCACTGGTCCATGAGCTCTTCCAGAAAGCCTTCCCAAAGTAACTACCTATCCTCTGATGGCCCTCCCATCCCTCTCCATGCCTCCAATTCTGATGTGTAGAGTTTTGTCTAGATAAATCACTGGACCTTCCCTCTCTCTTCTTCTATGTCCTTGAGGCAATGGTAATGGGAAGTCAAAAGGGTGTTTGGCCTTATAAAACTGGAATCTCCCCAAAGGTAGAGTCTGTGTGTCCTGCTCCATCTGAGTCTTTTCCTAACATTAAAGACAGAGATCTGCCAACAAATGATGTGGACAGTACTAATAGTAACCAGAACTCCATGGCACAGGGTCCTAGCATTCCTACCCTTCCTCGGACGCCTCCTAATACTGTCTTCAGGAAACTTCTGTCTTTTAGAGTTACACAATCACCTGGCCGGATATATCGGGTGCATTCCCTGAGGCTCAGGGGCAAGACTGAAGGCAGACCAGCCTGGATCCGGATGGCATCCATACGCATAAAGCGGTTGGTTATGTAGATGTTGTCAAAGTTGTCCTGAGTCAGGTAACGGTAGCGGTAGAAGAGGGCTCTGGAGGAGGGAGAGGTGAGGGAGGTCTCAGAGCCATTCAGGGCCTCATTCCTAAGAGAGGTCCAGAGCTGGGACTGCCCACCCTAGGAATTTGTACAACACTTGACAAGTTTGAGAACTGGACCCTCTGCCACCCCCAACCACTCTCCTTTTGAGGTTATGGACCTTTATTCTCATAAATGCAGCTTGATTTATAAATCTAGGCCATGGAGAGGGGAATTTTCTGGCATTAAAAAATATGTTAAAAAGTTTCAAACAAACAAACATATATACTTATTAAAAGGAAGATAAACCATGATATAAATAATCAGTCTTAATCCAAGAGAACAGATGATGGAACATACTTCCCTCTTCTCCATAAAGAGGTAGAGTACTGCAAGCACAGAATATGACATACATTGTCAGAGATACTGCAGGAGGCAGCTACTTGGTGCTAAGCGTAGAGTGCTGTGCTTAGAGTCAGGAAGATCTGAGTTCATATACAGCCTTAGACATATCTTAGCTATGTGACCTTGGGCAAGTCACTTAACCTCAGTTTGCCTCATTTTTCTTAACTGTAAAATTGGGATAATAATAATACCTACTTCCCACATTATTGTGAGAATCAAATGAGATAATATTTATGAGGTATTTAGTAGTGTCTGGCTTATAGTAGTTGCTATATAGTTGCTAATTATTATTATTATTATTATTATTATTATTACAGTTACAGTAATGTTTCTTATATTGATTGGTTTCCATAAACAGTTTTTCTTTGTTACAGGAGAGGTTTCACTAGGAGGAGATATTGGAAAATGTCTAAACAAAGCATTAATGAAACTAAAAAATAAAGGAAAAAACAAAGAACCAAGCTGTACCCCAGGCAGGTTTATACCTTCCTACTCCTGGTCCTAGGTTTGGATTGGTCAGTATCAACCTGGAAATTCCTTCTAAGAAATGTCAGGTGCCCCTCTCACTACAAGGCCTCTGAGACTTTGAAACCCCCCACTCCCTACTCCCAGATCCCCTGCCTTCCACGTTCCCCCCCTCCCCTTACTGGAGGTAGAGGAAAATTAACAGTAGCGGAGTGGTGTGGCCAAGCAGGGCCAGGGTCTCCCTGATGGGATGTAGCCTCAGGTTGACAGCCTCTCGAAGGTCAAAGGCCACCTGAGACAGGCTTCGGGAAGAGTTGAGATTCACTTTGAAGTGATGGGAGGTTGTGACGTTGAACTCAAACTCCCTACGCACACGGTTAATCAATTGAATCACCGCTGGAGGAGGTAATAGGAATAAGAAGTGAGCAGTCAGGGCAAGGGCACAATCCCATCAAGAAGGAGGGATCCAGTATGAAAGATGTCAGTCACATTCATGAACCAAAAAACCCATCTGGGTGGGAGGAGGTATTCATTCATTCATTCAAACATCAAGCACCTGCTAGGGACCAGGCACTGTGATGGTGCAGGGGGTAGGGGCGGACATGCCAGGCTACAAAGATAAATAAAACAAAGCCTTTTGCCTTTAAGGAGTTCTTGACCTCAAAAGGAGATCAAGCACATGAAAGTATTTTGTGTTAGAATATATCACATGTGGATCTGGACCCATGGGGTAGCATTCTATGGAATACAAATGAAAAGGAAGAGGGACCTCAGGAATCAAGAAGCAGCCCTGAGAATAATGATTGCCCAGCCTGAAGAGATCAGCTTATTGGGAATTGGGGGGCACCTCTGGGATACAAAATAGGGCAGGGTGACTCACGGGTGCCAATGGTGGCCCGCAAGAATGGCTGTAGATAGCGGGGGATGACACAGAACAGCTGGGCCACTGGGAATGGCAGAGGGGTGAGAGGACAGAAAAATCAGAAGGAGGAACAGATCCATGGGGTCACTTATCTCCCAGTATCAGCCATGTCCTCCAATGACCCTGTTACTTCTCACTCTTCACCTCCATTGGTCTCCCTTCTTTGGTTTTATGCCCTCCCCATCAAACCCAAGTCCCTGCTAGCCCCATCCTTCATTCTTTCCTCATTGTCTCTTCCCCACCCTGACCATCCACTCCCACCCCCCAATCTCACTACACGCAATGATTTCCCCAACCACCTCTACAGTGGGCCCATCCTTACCAGTGGCCAGACCACAGAGTAGCAGCTTGAAAGGCATGAGGATATAGCAGAGGTGGTAGAACAGGGGCACTGCCTTCATGCAGCGATCCTTTGCATCGTCAAAGATCTTCGCACACTTTGAGTAGGGTGAGCCTAGCTCAGAATTGCACACATCGCCAATGTGCAAAAGCCAGTACCACACATTTCGCAGGGCCCTGACTAGGGAGGGGAGGGTGGGTAGAATGAGCATCCAATAAATAACTTGCTGGACACATGAATAGATGGATGGATAGATGAATGGATGGATGGATTGCCATTATCCTCTCATACATTTTCTCTCTCTTACATAAAACCCACCTATAACTAATCCTCTTCCTTATGTAACAAGGTGGATCCAGAAAACAAGGGAAGGTAGAGGGGGAAGTGGGCAACTAGGTGGCAAAAGATTACAGGATTTGGGTCAGGAAGATGTGAGTTCAAATCCGGCCTCAGACACTTACTAGCTATGTGACCCTGGACAAGTCACTTAACCTCTGCCTGCTTCAGGTGTTTTTGTTTTTGTTTGTTTGTTTGTTTTTTGGTGAGGCAATCAGAGTGAAATGACTTGCCCAGGGTCACACACCTAGTAAGTGTCAAGTGTCTGTGGCTGGATTTGAACTCAGGTCCTCCTGACTCCAAAGCCGGAGCTCTATCCACTGCACCACCTAGCTGCCCCTACTTCAGTTTTTTTCAACTGTATAATGGGGATAATAATAGCACCTATCTCCCAGGGTTGTTGTGAGGATCAAGTGAGATACTACCTGCAAAGTGCTTAGCACAATGCCAATGCTTTTCCCCTTCTCTCCTCTTCCTTCCCCTCTCCTTCTCCCTGGAGGAAGTAGGCATAGCCATGGCCCTCTGTGCTTCCTCCTAATAGTTCTGGTTTCCCAGGAATGTACTAGAACTGGAGGCCAGACATGCTTGATAGTCCTCCTTTTCAAAGTAGGGCAACCCATTTGGTGCTAAGGAAGAATCCAGATCTCATCTTTCATACAAGTGCTAGGTCTGGAGGACAGGATCATTGGTTTTTTGGTTTTGTTTTGTTTTTTGTTGTTGTTGTTGTTGATTTTTGGTGTTTTGTTTTGTTTTGGGTGAGGCAACTGGGGTTAAGTGATTTGCCCAGAGTCACACAGCTAGTGAGTGTTATGTGTCTGAGGCCGGATTTGAACTCAGGTCCTCCCGACTCCAGGGCTGGTGCTCTATCCACCGTGCCACCTAGCTGCCCCTGTTGTTGGTTATTTTTTTAGATTGGATCAGTCAAATGGAATATAAGAGGGAGAGTGGCCCAGACCAAAGATGAACACATCAGGGTGAAGAGTTAAGAGGTGAGAGGATGAGGGAGTTTCATTGTGCTTTTTGGCTATGAAAAGAGTATACTGTAGGCAAATGAACTGACCTACGTGCTTCACGCCATCCATGATAGAACGGAAGAATTTCCGGATCCGGTCAGCGACCTCCTTGGCCTTCCCTGCAATGGCCTTGATCTTTTTCAGGGCACCTAGGAAGAAATAGCAGGGGATAAAAGGAGGTGGGGTGGGGAAATCCTTCCCATAGGTCTGAGCCCTGACCCCTGAGGTATAGGGGAGGTTGACCCAGAGCCTGAGAACATGGACTACCGCTTGGTGTTTGGGAAGGGACACTAGATTCATAGTCAGAAGGCAGCCTTTGCCACTTACTAAGTGTGCTAACAGAGCCCAATCACTTAACCTCCCTAAACCACTTTCAAAATGAGTATTAAATGAATCTTTACCAGAGCCCAAACTAGACATTTTTTTCCAGTGGCAGTAGTGGTACAGAGGGTATTCCAACCTAAGTGAGGTCATTTTGGGAGAGGGGGCAGCCTATGAAGCTCAGTTGGCCCTTGCCCTGGTGGGTTAAGGAGGAAGGAAGGCCCTGGGGCAATGGAGCAGAAGGAACGTGACTCAAGGTGCTTCTGGCCACAGGATTAGCCAACAGACAGAATTCTGTAAGGGAAGTGAGTTCAGATGCTGTAGGGAGGGAGCCCATCTTCCCAAGCTAGTTATAACTGATATTTGCACTACCTCCCTTGCAGGGCAGTTGTGAAGAAAGTGCTTTGTTAGCCTGAAAGCATCTCAGGAATGGGAGTGGTTACATCTCGGAGGATGGAAGAGGATGCCAAGATTTCATAGGATCATAGAGCTGGAAGAGGCCTATTTGAATCCCTCATTTTACAGATGGGGAAATTGAAGCCCAGAGAGCAGAAGTAATTTGTCCAAGGTCACATAGGCTGCAGAATGAGCATTCGATTCCATATCATGTGGTTCCAAATCCTCTTCATGAGATCACTAGACCACCCTCCTTTCCAAGTCCCCTCATTGTAAAGTAGAAACCATGATGCCAGATACCCAAGACACGGGGGTATTGAAGTAGGGGGGGGAGGTGAGAGCAGGAAAAAGGCAATAACTCTGGAGAAGGAGGTGAAGAGTCGGGGCAGAAGGGAGGGAACTCTTACTGATTAGGGGCTGCCGGGCCCGCTGAAGCACCTCCGCACTCTGGTTAAGGGCCAGCTCTGCCCCACAAGCCACAGAATCACTCGCCCTACTGAAGTTTCTGATAATGTTGGCACAGGGGCCCTGCATAACCAGCCCAAAGGCTGCAATCAGCAGCAGTGTCCGGCCCTGTCCTGGTGGAGATAATGAGCTCTCAGAATCCTCACTAGGGTATCACCCCAAACCCTTCTCAGACTCCAACCCCAACTTTTTTGTTCCTTCAAGAACCCACTCTAAGGTGGATTAGATGGGGATTTGGCTACTTTTCCACCCTCTCTAGCTGCTGATGCTGTTGCCCCCCCAGACCATCAGAGGCCACTCCTGGGAAGAGTTGAAGCACTCTGCTCTGCATATCCTAGAGCCAGCTTTTCTCATCTTCACCCCCAAATCCAACCTTCCTCATCTTCATCCCAAGACCTGGCCTTCCTCATCTTCCCCCCCCAAATCCAACCTTCCTCATCTTCATCCCAGGACTTAGCCTTCCTCATCTTCACCCCCAAATTCAACCTTCCTCATCTTTATCCAAGGACCCAGCCTTCCTCATCTTCACCCCCAAATCCAACCTTCCTCATCTTCACCCCAGGATATGGGCTGCCCTATTTCTTGATTTGACCTCTTTGAGACTTTCCCTTCTCTAGCCATCACTCCCCTATGTGTATTGTTTCCCTAATTAATACCTAAGCTTCTTAGATCAGGAACTATCATCTCTACTTTCGATTTGTATCCCCAGCACTTAATCCCAATTACTCTTCACCTCTTCCCCCACTGTTCCTACAGCTGCCCCCTTGATGCCAGTGTCCTCCCAGGTCCTGGCCCTCTTTGCAGTGATTCTTTCTCCCCTACCTCCTAGGGTTCCCTTGGTCTTGATACCTCATCAGCCCAGGTGTTCTCCCAGCCCTCTTTTCTCTGTAGTAACAACCCAGCCTCTCTCTCTCTGTCTCCCCCCCCCCATGTCACTGGACTCACGAGAAAAGGCCTGAGGCAGCAGCAGCAGGACAGTCATGCGAACAGAACGAGAAAAGCCCATACCTAGGCCCAAGAAGATAGCTAGAGAGAGAGTGCCCACCAGGCAGGTCCAAGGACTGTGCCCCTGCACCAACAGGCCCAGAAGCCCATAGGTTGTAGCCACGGCGAGGCCCAGGATAAAGCCACCCACACTCTGAGCCACTTCTTGTCCCTTGCTCTGCTCCCTTGCCCACAAAGGGACCTCTTTGCCAGTCATGGATTTGGGGTACAGCTTCTGTACTCATCTGTTCGTTGAGATGCCCACTGGGCTCTGCTCAGAGGCACCTCTTTCTTAAAGGAGCCACAAGCTTGGATCTACCACACCCCTGTACCAATATTCTAAAGTTCCAGAATGTCTCTTAAAGAAGAATTCCCTTTCCCAGTTCACCTAGTTTCCAAGGTCAGGGCTAGGGATGGAGAGTCACATACCCTAAATCTTTCCTATCCTTGGAGCATTCCCTAGACCCTACTGGGAATCAAGGAGAAAAAGGGGATAGATACTCCCCCTTACTATAAAAGGAAGGGAGATTGAAGAGGTAGAATGATCTTCCGCCTTCCCCAACAGAACTCAAAATGAGGTCACAGAAGAGGCAGTTGGGGGTGAGAAGGGATTATCAAAGCATCTAGTATAAGCATCGTCATGGGAGGTAAACTGAGTCAAGCCAAGGCAGCTGGCTTGGAAGGTCAGAGGAAGACACCAGCCCATACCAGTAAGTCACATTCTCAGTGACACCCTCCCCTTCCTCCTTTACTCATCATCTCCACTAATGTCCCCTCAGCCCCCGCCACTCTTCACTTAGTGTTCTCTCAGCCCCTATTTCTGGAGTGCTTATATTTTTCCCTACATCCTCTAGCTGTGCTATGCCCAATTGGACAAACCCAACCAAAGTTACTGATTGGACTGTATGCCGACAACCCCATGAGAAAAATGGGATGGCATTTAGGCAGCGCATTCCTTTATAGCTGTGAATCAGTTCCTGAGCTGGGGGCTGCCTGCTCCCTGTGCCCGGTTTGTGTGGAGAAAGCCAGGAGAATTTCCTGTCACTGCGTTCCTACTGGGAGCCGGCACTGGAGGGCTCCTGGCGGTGGGTGAGTAGGTCACAGAACCACAGAATCCAAGAATTTGGGAGCTGGAAGTGACCTAAGTTCCCCTCTAGTCAGTACGTAACACAGAAGACCTCCCACTATAATATACCTAATGAGAGGGCATCCACCTCAAGGGCCTCTAATGAGGGGGAACTTAGCTCCTCAGTCCGTTCTACTTTTTACTCTGATTGTTAGAAGCTCTTCCCTGACATCAAGCTTAAAATGATCATTTTGCAACTGCTACCCTTTATTCCTATTTTTACCCTCTGCCCTTCACATAACAGCCCTTCAGATATTTAGAGACAGCTAGAATCTCTGTGCCTTCTCTTCTCCAGGTGAAACATCCCAGTTTCTTCAGCCTATCCTATGAACTAAAGGCCCTTCATTTTGGCTGTCCTTCTGTAGACACTCTCCAACTTTGCAATTTCCTTCTTAAAACATCCCTGGAGCCTCCTGCTCATCCCAGTAGGGATTATTTATAAGGAGAGGAGTGGGGACCAAGCAGACAGCAGAGGAGGACTTGTTTCCTTTTAATGTTGACCCTCTGGTCTCCAGGTCTCGCCCACATTTTGCTGACCCCCATAAACCTCTATGAAGAGCAGAAGATAATGTTGATGTACAGCATGGTGGGTGAGTGCAAAAAGATGTCATGTTATGACAGCAGCACCCAAGGCGGTAAATTTATGCTCAGCCATGAGTACCTTTCCTGAGTCAAAGCCCTGTCTAGTGTGTGGAGAAGGGATCCAGAGGTCCAGAGGCAGAAGGCTCCCAATCTGATAGAAGTGACAGAACATATCTGCCCAGAACACACAGTGGGACACTGGGAGAAGGGCAGAACCGTGGGAGGGCAGGTAATTGAGCTGGTTAGT
>NW_020954576.1:54862594-54866555 GCF_900497805.2 Vombatus ursinus | reverse complement strand
GTAGTAGTAGTAGTAGTAGTAGTAGTAGTAGTAGTAGTAGTAGTAGTGGTAGTAGTAGTATGGATGACAGAATCATAGGAGGGCAGATGAGTGAGTTGCAGTTAGTAGGAGGAGGAGGAGGAGAAGGGGGAGGAGTAATAGTAACAACATTTGCAAAGCACTTTACATATGTTAATTTATTTGATTCTCAAAACAATCTTGCTAGGTTGTTGTTGTTCAGTCATTTTCAGTTATGTCTGACTCTTTATGACACCATTTGGGGCTTTCTTGGCAAAGATACCGGAGTGTTTTGCAATTTCCTCCTTTAGCTCCTTTTACAGATGAGGAAACTGAGGCAAACAGAGTTAAGTGACTTGCCCAGGGTCACACAGCCGGTAAGTTTCTGAGGCTTGAAAACTCAGGTGTCCCTGTCTGAAAACCAGCCCTGTATACACTGAGGCACCTCCAGGGTGGGGGTAGGGGGTGAGAGGCAGCAATGCTGAGGGAAAGGTTCTTAGGGAGTGGGAATGGAGAGCAGTTTTGTCAACAATGGACCAGCAGGGAAGAGAAGAGGAGTAGGTGTTCCCTGGGAAGACAGAATACAGAAATGAATGGATGAGGTCTAGATTCTCCCACCTGGGAAAGAGAATCTGAATTGGAGCTCCTAATGGAGAAGAATCTCATGGATCAGAGAAATGTGTGACTAGAAGAAGATACATTTAGGGTGGATTCCACGTGGAGAAATTACCAGAGGATATGGACAAGAGGCCTGCACGGGATGGATCTGATCTGTACTATCAGAGGGAGTGTCCACATCCATGAGTTTGTGGATCCATTGATTATTCACTGAGCAACACCTTTGTACCTAGAACTGTGCTCAACATTATAGGAGGTATAGAAAACACCTCCATATCTTCCAGGACCAGCCAGACGTCCCCTGGGACACAACAAGAGAGGACTGAGGACTGACATAACTTCAGTGGTAGGTCAGATAAAGGGGAACTCTTAGTGGATTGAAGTAGCCATGGAAGTGTTACTGATGAGACCAGGTACAGAATGACAAAGTCCAGGAGGTGTCATGGCAGGTACAACAGGCCCTGTCTAGTACAGTAGACATTTCTCACCTTCCCTGCCCCCTTCTCTTGTTTACTTTTTGGACAGGCGTAGGGGCCCTGGGCTGGGGCACATCCCCCTATATTCGCTGTGCCAGCCTTCTGCTGATCCCCAAAATGCTGGGCAAAGAGGGAAGACTGTTGGTGCTTGGCTACATACTGGCTGCCATCTATGAGGGTGAGTGCCTGCCAGGCATTGGGATGGGACATGCTGTCAGGTAGAGGGCAGTCACCAGCAGGGACCACCAAGAAAGATGGAATAATAGTTAATAATCAGAGCTGGCATCCATCTAGCTTTCTAAAGTTTGCAAAGAAAAAAATAAAACAAAAGTAATGTTTGCAAAGCACTTTACAAATATTATCATATTTAATCCTCACAACAACCAATTGGTGGGTGTTATTATTAACCCCATCTTACAGATGAAGAAACTGAGGCAAACAAGGTTAAGTGACTTACCCAGGGTGACTCAGCTAGTGTGTTTCTGCCATTTCCTTCTCCAACTCATTTGACAGATGAGGAAACTGAGGCAAACAAGGTTAAGTGATTTACCTAGGGTGACTCAGTTAGCATGTTTCTGAGCAGGATTTGAACATCCAGATTCCAAGTCATGGGCTCTCTCTACTGTACCCCACTCCCAGACATGTGTGAAGACATCAGGATCACAGAATCTTAGATATTAGTTCTGCAAGGCATGTTACAGATCTTCGAGTCCAGACCCTTCATTTTACAAGTGAGGAAAAGGCGAGCATAAGTGATTCACCCAGGGTCACGTGTCTGGCAGGATCTGAAGCATATTGTATCCCAGGGTGCTGAGGTGGGCATCCAGGGGCCAAGGACTTAGCTACCTGAAATAAGAATTCTAGCCTCTCTCCCTTTGCCTCTTTTCCCTTCCAGGGCCTGTGGCCAATCTGCGGCACAACTTGAATGCAGTGGTGGCGTCTCTGGGCTGTACCGTGGAGCTGCAGATCAACCATACCCGCATGGCCTGGAGAGTCTCCACTTCTCCTCTGCGGGCTGTGTTCAAGGACCTGCTGGTCAGGGGACCGTAGGGACAGAGCTGGGAGTAGGGGAAGGGTGGGATATAGGAGGGTTAGGGAGGTTGAGAGATAGGACATTTATAGGTCTGAGGGGTTGTAAAGTTAGGAGATGGGGGATCTGGAGAATTTAAGAGGGGGCTAAGGAATTGAAGGGTTATAGAGTCAGACAGCTAGGTGCTGCAGCGAATAGAGCTTTGGGTCTGGAATCAGAAAGACCTGAGTTCAAATCCAACCTCTAAACACTTACTAGCTGTGTGAAAAGGGAAGGAGGAAAGAACCTCAGAAGTTATCTATTCCAACCTCCTCCCTAAAGCATGAATGCCAATTACATAAGCAAGTCACTTTACCCTGTTTGCCTCAGTTACTTCATCTGCAAAATAAGCTGGAGAAAGAAATGGCAAACCACTCCAATATCTCTGCCAAAAAAAACCAAAACAAAATACCAAAAATAGGAGCAAGAAGAGTGAGACATGACTGAAAATAACTCAATGACAACAAAGAGTTGGGGGTCCTGGGAATCTGGAAACCTGAGGAAATAGGAAGTTAGGGTGTTAGAAATGGAGGGATTTCAGAACTGGAAGAAGATGGGGAAATAGCATAGAAAGGATGTAAGGAGATAGAAAAAGATGAATTTTTTTTTGTTTGGTTGGTTTTTTTGTTTTGTTTTGCGATGGTGGAGCTAGGGGAAAGGAGTGATAGAATCCTACCATTGGAACTTGGGACTGGAATTCTATGGGAGGTTCAGGCCTAAAATGGGGAGGTTGGGGGTCAGGAGGGAGACTAAAAGTTTGGGAACTCCTAGAGGGCTGAGGGCTAGGGGGACAAGTAGCTGAGTCAGGCCCCAAGGGGCCTGGGGGG
Source organism: Vombatus ursinus (assembly GCF_900497805.2). NCBI lineage: Eukaryota > Metazoa > Chordata > Mammalia > Diprotodontia > Vombatidae > Vombatus > Vombatus ursinus. The sequence continues at coordinate 54,863,568 of NW_020954576.1, read as the reverse complement.
AGGACATGAAGATTTTTTGTGGGGGGGGTTAGGAGAAGAGGGTGTTTTGGGCCAGGTAGAGCAAGGGTGGGGAGCTTAAAACTCTGAGGACTCCCTTCTTCCGGCCTCACCACCACTTCCCCCACCCCCAGAATAGAAAAGAAGAACTGAAATTTGATACTCAAAATATCTCGAAGTCCTTCGAAGAACTGGATGCCCAGGTGAAGAGTACTAATGGCTATGAACCAGAGGCATCTAGGGAACTAAAGGGCCAGGGCCCTGAGGTCTGGATGGGACTTAAAGGAGTTAAGGCCATCTCCACTCAGAAGATCTATGAAGCCAAGACCAAGCTTCGCTGCAGCTGTGAGTAGGGAGGCCAGAAGGGCACCTAGTTGGGGCCTCTGGCGCTGGTCTGAAAAAGCACATGGAAGGAGATGGGAGGCCTTCGCAGCCTTGGGTGGTGCTGGAGGGTTTGGGGGTTTTCAGTCCATCCTGGGGGAAGTTGTAGGATTGAGGGAGGTGGGAACATGTCACATACATTGTGGGGAGTGGGGGGGTGGGGTCTGGGCTCGTGTTAGAAGCCCTGGGGATCTCTGGAATTTCTCTTCCCTTCTTCACCCCCTTCCACCCCTCCCTCCAGATATCGTGAATGCGGCAATTCGAAGCTGCCATCGGTGGTTTGATCAGAAGCACGCCCGATGCATGCAGACAATCAAAGTCCCACTCTTTAGCCACCTCCTCTGCCTCCCGATGATGTTTAAGTTCTTGTGCAGTATCGCTAAGAGTTAGGACATGGGGTGGTTGGTGCAAAGGGGGAGAGGCCCACAGGGCACGGGACCAGAATGATAAGAGCCAGGAGTGGATTTGTGTGGCCCCTGGAAATGCTATGTGTGTTGGAGGGGGGAGCAGGGGGGGGGGCAAGGAGAGGGTTGTTGAGGGTGAAAAGGGAAGAGGGAAGGGGATCTCAGGAGTCATCTATTCTAACCTCCTACCTG
>NW_020954576.1:54834283-54862548 GCF_900497805.2 Vombatus ursinus | reverse complement strand
AAGCATGAATGCCAGTTACATAAGCCTCACCAGCTGGTCATCCAGACCCTTCTTATTCCTGTCCGAAGGCTAGAAAGGAGGGTAATGACTTGGAAAGGCAGCTAGGGGGCTGGAGAATGAGGGGTTCTGGTAAGGAGATAGGCAGCAGCAGGGCCCCAGGGTAGAAGGTAGCCCTCCTGATTTATTTTTCTCGTGCATTACCTCCTCTCCTCATCAGTAATGCAGCCCTGGTGCCAATATCGAATCCCGGTGGAAGGCAACTTTGGCCAGACATATGATTCACTCAACCAGTCCATGCAAGGGCTGGGAGGGGAGTTCTCCGCCCAGTTAAAAATCAAGGTGGTCGTTGAAGAGTGAAAAGAGATCAGCCTGGTGATGGGTGTGAGGGGTAATAGAGCAGAACGAGGGAGGCAGGGTGGGTGAAGTGACCTGGTGGGAATGAAACACGGGAACAGATAGACATAAGGCAAGAGTTGGAGCAATAATAATAATAACTAGCCTTTATAAATGGGGCAGCTAGGTGGTGCCACAGTGCATAGAGTGCTGGGCCTGGAGCCAGGAAGACTGGTCTTCCTGAATTCTAATCCTCAAACACTTGCTAGCTGTGTGACCCTGGGCAAGTCACTTAATCCTATTTGCTTCAATTTCCTCATCTGTAAAATGAGCTGGAGAAGGAAATGGCAAACCACTCCAGTATCTCTGCCAAGAAAATCCCAAATAGGGTCACAAAGTATGGGACATGCCTGAAATTACTGAACAATGACAAAAGCATTTATATAGTACTTTAAGGTTTGCAAAGCACTTTATAAACATCTCATTTAATCTTCACAAGAACCCTGGGAGGCAAGTGCTGTTATTATCCCTATTTTACAGACAAGGAAACAGAGAGGTTTAGTGACTTGCTCAAGGTTATACAGCTAGCAAGTGTCTGGGGCTGGATTTGGACTCAGGCCTTCCTGAGTCCAGACCCATTGCTAGGCCTGGTCAAGACCTAGCTGCCTCAAAGAATAGTGTCTAAAGGAATTGAGGGACTAGGGGTTATCTCAAGCTGGACCAATTTATCTTTCTCTCCCCACTCTCTCTGAATCCCTCTTCCTGCCCTAGAAAGAGAAGCAGACAGCCCTGCTGGGCATCAATGTGAGCAGGGCCCAGCTGAGGGAGGAAGTGAGGGATTACGTGGACTATCAGGTGGCCCAGCTGGACGGAGCCTTGGGGCTGCTTCGGATCCTGCTTTCCTGCACTTTCCTGTTGGTTTTCCAGGCGTGAGACAATCATCATCTATAGTATAATCATGACATCCACCGCAGCCCCTTACTTGGGCACCATCTTCACTCTCATCCTGGCCCTATCACATTCCCAACCTGTTGGGGACAGGGGCAGCCCTGGGAGCTCAGGAACTGCAAGGAGGTAGGATGGGCAGGGAGAGAGAGGAGGGAAGACCTTTCAAAGCCAGACGGACTGCCTCAACGGCCCCCACCGCCCCACAGGGAGTCACAGAACCATGGGGTCTTGCAGCAGCGAGATGGCAGGGATCATTCAATCTCGTTCCCTCGTTTTACATGTGAGAAATCAGAGGCCCAGAGAGGGGAATCCATGATTTGCTCTTGAGTAACAGAACAGGAAAGGGGAAAGCTAATCTTCTGAATTCTGTTATAGAGCCTCTCATAGAATCATTTTATCGTTGATCTTTATTTATTTTATTTTATTTTTTTAGCTAGACAGTGGGGTTAAGTGACTTGCCCAGAGTCACACAGCTAGTAAGTATTATGTGTCTGAGGCCAGATTTGAACTCAGGTCCTCCTGAATCCAGGGCTGGTGCTCTATCCACTGTGCCACCTAGGTGCCCCATCATTGATCTTTAAAGCTCCTCATTTTATCGAGGCCTATAAAGGCTAAGTGACTTGTCCAAGGTCATGAATCTATTTAAGTAGGAAGACCAAAACTCAAACCCTGGTCTTCTGACTCATATCCACCCCTAATCGACTACATCTGAAGCCACTTTTATTCCTTATTTTGGATGCTGGCCATTTTGCCATTAACTTAAAAAAAAACATTCCTGGGGAATCTTCTTTTGCCTTGATTTCTGTATCATCTGTAATGTCCAAAGCCTGCTTTCATTTCTTCCTGTATGATGATTGGTCAGCAATTTTCCTCCCATTTGGATCAAAGTCCTGGGCACCTCACCCAGGCACCACACCTACCTGGAGGCAAGCTGATTCTTGGGAGTTTGCTTTGGCCTCTCCCTCCAGCCACCTCACTGCTTCTTTCAAAGACCTTTGGACTCTCACTATCCCTCCTTGGATACTTCCCCCCACCCTTAAGTATTGGGGGAATATAGGGGGTGGGATGTTGGTTTTTAGGAGTTAGCTCCTTAATAGTAGGAATGGCTCCTGGAACAATACCTTGGCAGCCAGACTGTACCATGGGTCTCATCAGGCCTCTCTGGCCTGTGGCCACCTAAACTTTGATTTTCCTTCCAATACTCCCCTCTGGGTATTGTCCTCTGCAGGCTTCCAGAGCCTCTACCTAACTCCATCTCCTGGCACTGGAAAATAGAGGTTATTCACCCTCCCTAGCTCAATCAATTAATAAGTCTTTAGAGAGTGTTGGTTGTGTTATAAGACAAGAATGTGTGGGACATACAGTTCCCACTCTCAGAGAACTTAGTGCATAGTTGAGGAGACTAGACAAACATACAGGAAACAATCAGAATAACTATATAATATTGACTAAGTATTGCAATGTAGGAGATAGAGATTGAGATGGACCAGAGGAATCAGGGAAGGCTTCTTGGAGATGGTGGGCCTTGAAGGTTAATTAGGCTTTGGCTGAGCCAAGAGAAAGGGGAAGGCATTGCAGTATGAGCAAAATCAGAGATGGAAACATATTTGAAATCTATGTAGGACTGAAAAGTCAAGCCTGTCTTGGAAATAAGACTGGGCATGCACGATGGGAACTGGTTTTGAAGAGTCTTGAAAGAGGCATGTGGCACAGTGTATAGAATGGATTGGAGTTGGGAGAGACTGGAATTAGGGAGACTAACTTGAAGGCTGCTATAAAAATGCAAGCTTGAGATGAAGAAGCCCCAAACTCCACTGGTAGCAGTAAGAGGGGTAAGGAAGGGATGAATCCAAGAGATGTTTCTTTTGTAAAAAGTAAGTGAACGCTTTATTGCTATTCCTTTTTTGCATTGCATGTCCTTTATATTATATGTCCTTTCCCAATAATAGCATGATATTTTCCCAATTCACTCCCAATAGAAACCTTCCTTGCAACCAAAAAAGTGGAGAGACACGCAAAAAAGATTAGTACATTGGTCCATACCGGTAGACCGCCACTTCTCCACTAAGGGTCTTCTGAAGTCATGACTGGTCACTGCATTGATCCAAAGTTTTTAATGTTTGTCATTACTGCACCACTGTCATCGTTGTGTAAATTGTTCTCCTGGTTCTGCCATATCAGCTTGTACAAGTCTTTCCAAACCTCCCAGAATTCTAAAAGTCGTTACCAAGGAAGAAGTGACAGGACTAGATGACATGACAGGTTGGATGCAGGGGTGAAGGAATAAGGCGTTAGAGTTCAGCCCAAAAATTCTAGCTCGGGTGACTGGGGAGAATGGTAGTACCACTCGGGAAATGGAAAGGGGAGCCAGGGCAAAGATGATGAGTTCAGTCATGTAGAATTTGTGGTGCAGGTGGGACAGTCCCATGGATATGTTTAGCTGGAATCTAGGAAGGCAAAGCTGGGTCCTAGAGAAAGGTTAGGTCTAGGCGCATAGTTTTGGAAGCCAACTGCCTAAAAGAGATAGCTGAAAAAATAGAGCAAATGAGACACCCCCCCCCCCCCACCAAGGAGAACAAGGGATAAGGAAGAGAAGGGCTTCACTTTGGAGAAAGTTAGGAAACATCTGGGAAAAGGAAGCAGGGAAGGAGATGAGTTATTCCTCTTCAGGGCCTTCTCCTACACAGACTACTATTGCCAAGACATCCGTTTCGACAACATCTACATCAGTACCTACTTCTACCAGATTGATGACAGAAGGAAGAAGCTGGTAAGCAGGCATTGCCTGATAGTCAGCTGTCAGGCCTGGGCCCTAGAAACCCCCAGAAATCTTTCAGTGTGCTCGGAGATGGTTTCTATGTGGGTAGGGATAGGTTCAGAGGACTAAAACCACACCTGGTACTCTTGGCTACTCCTCCACAGGGCAGAAGGAGTCTCCTGCCTCTCCGAAAAGCTGAGAAAGCCACTGTCATTTTCCCCTTCAAGCTGACCATCCAGGCAACTGAGATGAAGAATGTGGTGAGGAGGGCACTGCTGGGCCTAGGCACCTCCAGGCCCAGGCATAGGAGGGGGAATCTTGTCTTTAACTGATAGGTGCCATAGGCCCCCAGAAGCCACTTGGAAGTATAAGAGGAATAGGGGGAGGAAATTGAAGGTTTTAGCTCTCAGCCACTGGACTCCAAGGGTAAAATAAGGGTCAAAGCCTTGGGTTCCAACCTTGGTGCTCCCCCAGACAAGCCAAGCCCCTCTGGTGGTCTTCAAAGCCATCTAATCTTGTAGATTCGGGAATTGCTGGAATCCTTGCCAGTGCTGATGCTGTTGCTGATTCTGTGTGTGTTGGACTGGGCCTTCTATACCATCTTTGACACCATTAGCAAGCATTCCTTCCTACAGTACACCTTCAGCAGTAAGCCCTCTTCCCTTCTCCTGCTCCTTGGAAATCTAGCCTGAAGGTCCTATTATTTCTCTGCTGGCTCCTCACTCTTTTGACCAAAATACTCACACTCCTAGGAAACCCAGGAACCTTCTCCCATCCCCCTACCCCTCTCCATCTCCCAATGATAAGAGGCACAGCTCTCAGCATCACAGATAGCTTTGCTCTCCACACAGAGGCTCTCCTGACATTGATCCCTTTTCCCATCTATGCTAACCCCACTCCCAGGCAGTCATCATCTGGAAGTGAACGTAGGGGGAGATTCCATGTTGGCCAGACTCCTAAGAAAGACGATCGGGGCCCTCAACACATCCTCTGACCTTCTGATAGAGTCAAGCAACATAGGTGAGTGGATGGAGGAGAGTTCAGGCCAGGGTTAGCCAGGCTGGAGAATATTGTGATGGGTGAAATCTGAAATAACAGAGGAAACAATGGTTTGAACTTCTGAGCATATCGATTTATTAACCAATGCATACCAATTGCATAACAGACCAGGACCAAGCCTTCTCAGCTTTGGCATTGAACCATGAATACAAGGGGAGACAGAATTTTATCTCATTAAAATGATTAATCAAATAAGACTAATTAATTCAATGAAAATGGTTAACCAGGATACAGAATGAGGTAATCTGATTTCTAATTGAAGGAAAGATTAGGCACTTTCCAAGTTGGGAGGGGGAGAGCAAAGAGGTGCAATTTCCTGAACTCAGAAAAAAGAGGGGTCCCACTCCCCCCAAGTGTCTGTATTAGATCAAAGGAACATGAAAACAATAACTGACTGACCAGTATGGGGCCATTTTCCTGATAAGATGCATGGGTTGCTTGAGATACATAATTGTGAGAAAACTCCTTGCATCAATCTTCGGATCTGACTGAGTTTCTGGTCAGCATAACCTAGGTCCTTACCTAAGGATTTCTTAGCAACCAGTAGAGGTGGTCCAGCTTCCCAGTCACGCAGGGCTAGGTTCAAACAATGCAATAAAGTTTTCTCACAATTCCTGTAATTGAATAAAATTTGCTCACAAGACAGAAACTGGACTAGACTCATAATTGAATAGAAAGGGAACTGAGCTAGCTCCAGAATTGAGTCACAAGTGGTTCACTAAAGTCCCATAATTCCCTTAGTATACTGAGTTGGGAGAGCACAGATAGAGCAATTCAAAGGCAAGGGAGATAGGATATCAAAATGACCAGCTCCAGGAACTGGGGGTGGGAAATTAAGGGACCAAGGTCCCCCTCTCCTTCCTTAAAGCGTGGTGAAGTAGGAAGAATACTGCAGAAGCTGAGTTGGAATCCTAGTTCTTTCACTTAAAGGCTGCGTGGTCTTGGGAAAGTCACTTATCTCTGAGGCTCAGTTTCCTCGTCTAAAAAGCGAGGGGATTGGACTAGATGACCTTTGAAGTCCTTTCCAGGTCTAGGCCTACAGTTCTGTTACTCTTCTGTGAAAGGGTATAAACGCTGTCCCAGGAGCCATTCTTCTGGCACGGCTAAATTCTTCACATGAACTTTTATCCTGGGATCCTGCTCCCACAGCTTGCTTGCCCAAGCCAATGGGCATGGACTCCCAAGACTATATGAAGGCCTTTTTGCCTGCTGGGCTGCTGGTTCTGCTCTGCCTGACACAGGCCTTCAGCTACCGACTCCGAAGGGTCATTGCGGCCTTCTACTTCCCCAAGGTGACCAGGGCCCTTGGATACTAAGCCTTAGAGCCTCACTTCCCGAGCCTGTCACAGAATAATGGGACTGCAGAGTCAGAGAGGACCCCTCTGTTTGGAGGCCTCCCAATGCTTCTCTCCAGCCCCAAGAAGACCCCAAGGTGGTGGGAAGCACTGCCCTCTCCAGCCCCCAACTCAGAGGCTAGATATGATCTTGGCTTCCTGAACCTGTAAGGTATGGGGGAGACCCAAGGCACTTTCCGCTCCCACTCACAGAGAGAAAAGAAGCGAGTCCTGTTTTTCTACAACGAGCTTCTGAGAAAAAGGCTGGTCTTCACCAAGCTTCGTCGGACTATCATCATGCAGAGGGCTCAAAAGCAGGGGAGGCCTGTGAGTCCAGAACTTCCATTTTCTCCCTTCTCCCCTGGGTGGGGCTGGAAGGACCAGGGTCGTAAGAGAGGACTCCTACTTTCAGTGTTTCACCAAGCATCAGCAAGTATGTCATAGGATTTAGAGCCAGGAGGGACCTTAGAAATCACCCAATCTAGTCTCAAATTTTACAGGAGAGGAAAGAGGAAATCATTTATCCAAGTTCATACAAGGAAGCAAATATCATAAGCCAAATTTGAATCCAGGCCTTCTGATTTCCAATGCAGTGCTTGTTCTGGTACATTACCATGAAGGTAGGATAGAAGGCAGAAGCCCGACAGTCCCCTCTCCTTTCCACTTCCTATACCCCCACTGTCTCTTCTCCTAGGAGCTTGCAACTTAATTAAAAGGAAGGAGAAGGCATAGGACATACAGTAGCTTGGCAGAAAAATCAGAGTACTGGACTTGGAGTCAGCCAGACCTGAGTTCAAATCCTGCCTCAGACATCATAGCTGTATTACCCTGGACAAATCACTTTAACCTTTATCAGCCCTCAGTTTCTTCATCTGTAAAATGAGAACACCTACCTCAAAGGATTGTTGTAAGGATCAAAGGAGATAATATACAGTAAATTATTTAGCCATCTTTAATCTCTATATGAAAGTTAACTATTATTATGTCACAATTAAATTCAACTCACTAAGTATTTAAGTGCTGTGCTAGGTACTAAGGAAATAGTCCCTGCCCTCAAGAAGTCCACATTCTAAAGTGGAAAACAGATATGAAAATTATTAGGTACATACATGATATAAACAGAGTAGACTGAAGGTAATCTCAGGGGCTGCTAGGTGGTGCCACAGTGCACAGAGCACCTGGCCTGGAGTCAGAGAAACTCATCTTCCTGAATTCAAATCTGGCCTCAGACACTTAATAGCTGTGACCTTGAGGAAGTCACTTAACCCTGGTTGCCTCAGTTTCCTCATCTGTAAAAATGAGCTGGAGAAGGAAATAACAACCACTCCAGTATTTTTTGCCAAGAAAACCCCAAATGGGGTCACGAAGGTCAGACATGACTGAAATGACCCAACAACAATAACAACAAAATCTCAGAGGGGTGGGCACTAGACTCTAGCCTTATAAGGGAGTGAACTGAGTCTTGAGGGAAGCCATAGAAACTAAGAGAGGGAGGTAAGAAGGGAGAGCATTTTAGGCGTGGAGGACAAGCAGTTCAAAGGTCTGAAGACAAAATATGGAGTATGCCAAACACAGGACTTTATATTTGATCCTGAAAGTAATAGGGAGCCTCTGGAGAAGCAAGGAGAAGAGTGGAGGTGATATGGTCAGACTTACATTTTAGGAAATTCATTTTGGCAGCTAAGTAGAGAATGGGTTGGAGGGGGAAGAGATCTGAAGCAAGAGCACCAATCAGAAGACTCTTGCAGCTGTCCAGGTAAAAGGTGTAATAGCTGGAGTGCTGAGAAGGGAATAAACATGCATACACACACACGTGTGTATATGTATATAAACATATGTTTATATGCACATATGTGTGCTGCATGTGTATGTGTCTGGGTGTGTGTATACACACACACACGTACACCAGACGTGTTGTGAAGATAGAAATGACAAGATTTGGCTATATTATAGAATATGTGAGTCAAGTGAGTTAGGAGTCAGGAATGACAACAAGCCTGGGTAATCAGGAGGATGGTGATAGGGAAGGGGAGGAAAAGGCAAAGCTGGAGGGGGAGGATAATGAGTTCTGTTTGGGGCATGTTAAGTTTTTGAGCTGTCTGTGAGACATCCAATTCAAGACGTCCAAAAAGGGGTTGATGATGTGGGCTAGGAGGAAAACCAGGGCTGGATATGAAATAATAATAAATGCTAGCATCGATAGAACACTTAAAGGTTCACAAAGCACCGTACATTTTATCTTGCATGATCCTCACAAGAACTCTAGGAGGTAGGCGCTGTTATTATCCCTATTTTACAGATCAGGAAACTGAGGCTGAAAGGTTCAATAATTTGTCCACGGTCACACAGTTAGGTAGGTGTCTGAGGCAGATTTTGAATCCAGGTGTTCCTGACTCCAAGTCTACTGCTTTTACCCACTGTGCCACCTAACTGCCTAGGAATCATTTGCAGAGGTGATACCTGAAGCCCGTGGGAGCTCATGAGAACACTGACTTGTTATAAAGGAAAAAGAGAAGAAAGCCTGGTGGTCTTCCAGGCCTTGAGGACACCCATGGGGAACTGAGTATGACATGGATGAAGGGCCACCTAGGGAGACTGAGAAGGAGCAGTCAGAGAGGTAGAAGGGAAACCAGGAGAGAACAGTGTCACAAAAACCTAGAGAGGAGAGACAAGTGCGTATTAAGCACCTAACAGGTGCCAAGCATTGGGCTTAGTGTGGGCATACAAAGGCCAAAAAAAAAAAATAAAACCAACTCTTTTCTAAAGGAGGTCACAGTTGAATGGGGGAAACAACATGAAAATAACTACATATAAATAAAGTATACTCAGGATAAAGTATCAGATATTGCAGAGAGGTCAAGGAGGATGAGGATTGAAAAGAGCCATTCTATTCGGCAATTAAAGAGATCACTGGTTCCCTTGCAGAGAGCTGGATAGACAAAACAACGATAATATTTATACAGGGTTTTAAGGTTTACAAAGTGATTTGCAAATACTATCCCATTCTATCCTCACAACAACCCCGAGAGTTAGGTGCTATTATTCTTCCCATGTTACTGATGAGGAAACTGAGGCTGACTGTGGTTAGGTAACTTTTTCAGGGTCATACAGAAAAGTATTTGAGGCTGGATTTGAATTTGACAACTGATGAGCTCTGAGAGATGAGGAACGGAGGATAACCCTGGATTGCAAGTGTCATTGTCTCCATTTCAGAGAGACGTGAAGTTCTTCTCTTGTGTTCATACAGCTAGGAAATGTGGGAAGTTGAATTCAAACCCAGATCTCTGTGACTCCTATTTACCACTCCACAAGGGGGCCCCGCCCCTTTCTTACGAGCGCCAGCCATAGGAGAGCATTGAGGGGCCGCTCTTTCTCTCCTTGACAGCGCCACCGTCTGGTAGACTGGTGTTACCGCCACTTCCCCTTTCTGTGGCACTTCGTGCGCAGGCGCTGCGTGGTGTGCCAGGCCCCCCAGACGTCCGAGTCCTGGGTCTGCCCGACCCCAGGCTGCGGGGCCGTGTACTGTGCTTCGTGCTGGATAGACATGGGGAAGACGTGCCTGGCGTGCACTCCCCGCGACGAGCTCTCCTCCTCGGCTTACAGCAACAGCTCGGACGACGCCACCTACGCGGAGTGAGGGGGAGCCGGGCAGGAAGGGGCCAGTCGACCCTCGTGTGTGCGCCCCATTCCCCACGTGCCCAGCTCGGCCCTGCCCTGCCCCGCCTTGCCCTGCCCTGTCTTCTCTCCCAAACTCCGTTCAATAAAGATGCCTTCTTGCAAAGTGGGTTTGGTCAAATCGAGGACAACCGGGGGAAGGAAAGGTCGTCTGGGCACCCTAGGCGCCGCCTAACCGGTCCCGACCCCTTGGGGCTGCTCCAGCTGACCCCACCCAGGCTGCGCTGGATTAGGGAGCCACGGTGGGGACAGCGGGACTCAGGGAAGCACAGACACACGGATTAGGGACACCCAGGCCAGAAGAAGGGAGCGGTGCCCCAGCCGGTCAGACCGGGAAGCAACTCCGGGTCACGCCCCCGGGATCGCCCACTGCTGGGGTAGGGGGAAGAGGGTTGGCCGGGAAGGCCACTGGCCAGGGACCTGGCAGAGGGGGCGGGGCCAAGGCGGGATCTAGGCCACGGTCTCGGCTAGGGGTGGGGCTGATGCCCTGGGGCGGGGCCTTAGCTAGGATCAGAACTGTGAGCTGGGACCGAAGGGGGCGGGGCCTCTGCTGGGCTCAGGAGCTGGACCCCGCCCGAGGAGGCGGAGCTGGCTCTGTGGGCAGGGCTCGGATTGGGGTCGGAGCTGGGAGCGCCCGTCGAGGGGGCGTGGCCAAGTCCGGGGGCGGGGCCGGGCCTGGGAGAGGCACTGGGCGGCCTCGGCCGAGAGACCTCAGCAGAGCCGGCGCCTCTGCTGCCGCTGCCGCTGCCGCTGCCTCACTGCCCCAGCACCTGCTGCCCTCGCCCGGCCCGGGCACCGCTGCCATGCGGCTGGCGCTGCTCTGGGCACTGGGGCTCCTGGGTGCCGGGAGTCCTATGCCCTCGGGGTCCCTCTTGGACACAGGTGAGACCCAGCGTGGGGAGCCCTTGGAAAGGAAACTTGGGGCGACGGGACCCGGAGGTGCGGGGTGCGCAGGGAGCCTAGGGTAGCCAAGGAGGCCGTGAGACAACTCCCAGCAGGAGCCCATCCCAGCCTGCATCCCTTGCCCTGAAGGCCCGGGACGAGGCTGGCGGGGATATTGACACACAGATCGGAGCTCAGCGTGGGGAGAAGGAAAGCGAAGGGTGACACAACAGCCTCCAAAGGCTGATGCTGATGGCTATGACCCCAGATTCCTCCTCCACCTCCATCCCTGATTGGGCCATGGCCCCAGGTGCCAGGCACAGATTCCATACATCCCCAGTTCTTTCCTGTCTGGGATCGCAGGGATGAAAGTCATCATTCACCTACCTACCTCCCCTCTCCAAGACAAGACAGACGGGTCCCCCCACCCCCCACTAGGGACAAGTTGGCCATACTGCCCAGGACCAGGGTCAGTAGTCATCTAAGGGGCGAAAGTGTTTGCAAGTTGGGCCTGGAGCGGGGGTGGCGTGGCTGGACTCTCAAGCTCTGGAGACAAGGGGAGTGGGTGTCCAGGTGTCAGAATGCATATGCCACCAAAGTTTAGGGAACCAGGAGGGGGAGCAACTGGAGGAGTATGGAGGGAGGACTTGATGCCTCTTAGAACTTTCACTTCCTATTCAATGTCTTGGATTGGAGTTGGGTGGGGGGAGACTACCGAGGGGGTGGAGTGTCCGGAGGAGAGAGGTCCATTGTGTATGGGGGTGTGTGAGGAGGAAACCAAGACTGTAGCTTCATCGGGTGTGCCTGCTGTGGGCATGAGGGGGGTGTTTGGGGAAGAGGTGGGAGTGTTTGTTCTGCCGCCCAGAGATGGGTGTTTCCCTCCAAGATGCCACAGGGGAAAGAGAGAGGGAGGGGAGGTGGGCACCAGGCCACCCTGGTGGCTATAGACCATTGCCTGGGAGAAGGGGGAGGTGCCTGTTTGACTCAATGAGAGTGTTCCTTCTAGGGAAGGGGGATGGGACTATGGCAATTAGGAGGGGAATGGAAGATGGGGGGAAGAGAGAAAAAAGGCAAAGACTATGACAGGAACTCCTTGAGGAGGTAATGGAGGGGGAGAGATCATGGAGGACCACCCCAGTCTTTACTTTTTGTATGTCCCAACATGCTTTGGGAGTCCCCCTTCCCTATACAGGGAAGGTCCTCAGAAAGAGGCATTTTAAGAACCCAGAAATAGGGGGTGCTGACAAGAACACCAGTGGTCCCTAAACCTTAGGGCCTAGAGCTTTCTTTGCTTCCACTTTGGAGGGCTATTTGGTGTTACAGGTCAAACGGGGGAGCCACTACCAGAAGGGCTGCCTAGAGGATACCCAGAGCTGCAGGTTTTTTGGGGCAACTTCACCCTCAGTCTCTCAGAAGCACTCCAGGTAAAGTGTTCCCCTGTCCTCTCTTTTTCTACCTGCCCTTCTTAGAACTTGGGTTGTGTTATACTAGCCTGTATTCCTTCTCTGTGCAAATAGTATAATGGATTTTTCCTATTAGATTTGGAATCAGGAGACTCTTGCATTTGAATCCCTAATTTGATTCTTAATAGCTGTGTGACCCTAGGCAATTCACTTAACCTCTCTGAGCCTCAGTTTCCCCACCTGGGAAATGAAGATAATAAAATTACACTACTTACCTCATAGTTGTCAGAAGGAAAACATGTCATGAAGCTGAAATTTATTATTTGATTATTATTTCTGCCCACCCCCTTTGAAATTTCCTGCCTGAGTCCTTCATCTCTTCCCTAATGATCAATTTTCACTTAAGGATACTTCTATGCCCCTCCCTTCCACTAATGAAACAGATCTGCTTGCTTCCCCCCACCCCAGCCCTAACACTCCTCTACTAGGATTCTAACTCAAATTTATGTTCTCATTCACTCGGAACCTCTGCCCTCATGCCCCCATCCTCGATGGGACTGTCCAGGACCCTGGGGGAAACTTAAAGAGGAGGGGCTTCTCACTGCACCCCCCACCCCAAAGCTGAGTCAGAGGAAGGGCTGGGGCCGGGAATGGGTCCTCCTTACCATTTCCTTTTTGGACAGGAAGCCGAGAAGGGGGCGGCTGAGACACCTCCTTTGACCCTCACATGCCCCCCCCTAAACAATGATCCCAGCCAGGTGGGGCTTCCTGATCTTTCCCTTGAGACTTCCCTGCCCCCATCCTCATGATCTAACCTTCAGGACTCCCCTGAGAGCCTGAGTCTTTCTGGTTTTTGGAGGGTTGATGAGCATAGCAGCGAGTGCTAGGTGGGTGATAGTATCTTCCCCTACAGGGCAGGCTCCCCCAGAAATTACAGATCAAGCTAGAGCTGGAGGGTAAGAGCCACATCTTGGAGCTACAACAGAATGGGTGAGTGCACTGGAGGGTCCTAGACAGGCAATGCTTATGGCGTTTAGCACTGCAAAGGTTAACAGCTCCCTAGCCCAGGGATTTGTGTAGATGTCTCTACCTTGTTACAGCCATTAGCAGCTAGGCTGGTCACTTCTGGCCAGTAGAAGGGACGATTGACTCTGTCTTTTCTTTACTCTGGTCTGTAGGGAGCTGGTCCCAGACACCCCAACCCTTGTGTGGTACCAGCCTGACGGCACCCAGGTGGTAAATAAGGGAGACACTCTGGTGAGTTAGACCCTAATGTGCCAAGGTTTGTTGACTATTCAGGGAGTGAATGGATCTCTAAGACTAAATTTCCCTGGGGAAGAAGTGGAAAGAGGGTGCCTTATCTGTGTCAACAGTGTGGACTTTTGTGAGTGCCCTTAGTGGCTTTCTCTCAGATTCTCATTAGGTTTGTTTCTCTGCTGCAGAAGAATTGTTGCTACCAAGGGACAGTACAGGACCACCCAGATTCCTGGGTCTCTGTTTGCACTTGCTCTGGACTCAGGTAGAATGGCAGGTGTGGGGAGAGAGGGCAAGTGGGCTTGAGGAACTGACATGGCATCCTGAATTCCTATTCTCTCCCTAGGGGGCTAGTTGTCCTATCCCCAGAGAAAGTATATACCTTAGATCCCGGACCATGGGGACTTACCCATATCTCCAAGATAGAAGATATTCACCTGACAGGAGGCACCTGTGCCCTGAACTCAGGACCCTATGTGTTCACCCAGGCACAGTCAGAGCTCAGGCTGGGACTACATCATCTATATCGGGTAAGATTTAAATAGAAGTGGGGGAACCTAGGTAGCAAAGTAGATAGAGCATCGGCCCTGAAGTCAGGAGGACCTGAGTTCAAATCCAGCCTCAGACTTACTAGCTGTGTGACCCTGGGCAAGTCACTTAACCCCAATTGCCTAAAAAAAGATTTAAATAGAAGTTAGACATCCAAGTGCTTATTGAATTGAATTAGAATAGTGACCATCATTGACCCTACTTTTTTGCCTCCTCTCCCTCCCTGCTACCCAGAGTAAACGGGATGTGGTGTCAGAGACAAAGTTTGTGGAGCTGGTGATTGTGGCTGACCATGAGGAGGTGAGGAAGTCAGCATCTGGTGCCTGTTATGTCCATCCTGCAGTGTCTCCCATGGTCTCTCATATCTTCTTCCTTCTTCAACAGGCGCAGAGATACCCAGACCTCCACCAACTACAGACCCGTATGCTAGAAGTGGCTAACCAGGTGGATGCGGTGAGTTTCCAAGGAGGGTGGGCAGGATGAGCATAGTACCTGCTATCCAAAGCACAGGACAGCAGAGAAGGTCTGACTGTTCTTCTCGATTAGTTCTTTAGGCCTCTGAATGTACGGGTGGCACTGGTGGGTGTGGAGGTCTGGAACCAGAAGGACATGATCACAATGGACAGAGATGCGGGCATCACACTGGAAAACTTCCTCCACTGGCGTCAGGCAGAGCTGCTCCCTCGGCTGCCGCATGACAGTGCCCAGCTAGTCACGTAAGGGCCCTTCTCCTTCGACCATTATTCTGCCCCCGCCCCTCCTACCAGGGTGTGACTGCTTCATGCCCTTGGAGGGTCCCAACCTTGAGCCCCCTCCCTCCCCTTAGGACCAGCCTGTTTCTGAACTCTGCAGTGGGCATGGCAGTACAGAACTCCATCTGCTCTCCAAGCCTCTCAGGGGGTGTGAATGTGGTAAGTTTTCCTGGATCTCTTTCTGGCCCTTCTCCCTCCTTCCACTTTGTTGCCCCCTCCCCCGAGCCATTCTATTCAGTCTGGCCTCACTTGGTACCTTTTACTAGAAGTATGGTACTGTATAAAGAAAACTGATTCTGCAGTCACAGGACCTGGGTTCAGATCTCCTCTCTGATATTCACCAGACATGGCCTTGGACAAATAATCTCACTTCTTTGGGCCTTAATTTCCTTATTTGTAAGCTGAAGAGTTTGGACTGAAGGGGTTGGCAAACTACAATCCATCTCTTTTTGTACAGAAGTGGTTTTTACATTTTTAAATAAAGTTTTATTGTATTTAAAAATGAAAAAAAAATTCCTCATTCATGGCTTTACAAAAATAGGCTGCAGGCCACAGGGCATAATGATAATAATAATAATAATAATAATGAAAGCCAACATTTATATAGCGCTCTCTATATGCCAGGCACTGTGCTAAATATTTTTTCAATTATTATCTCATTTGAGTCTCACAACAACCCTGGGAAGTAGGTATTATAATTACCGCCTCCCTCAGAAAACTGAGGCAAACAGGTTCAATGATTAGCCCAGGGTCACCCAACTAATATCTGAGGTCAGATTTGAACTCAGGTCTTCCTGACTTCACGCCCAGCACTCTATCCACTGGACCAACTGGTAGTTTGCTGAATCTTGGACTAGATGGTTTCTTAGATCCCTTTTAGTGCTGGACCTCTGTATGATATGCTCTCCATGCCCTCTGATGGGCACAGTTGGGATGCCATGGGGATAGAGGGGAAGTATAAGATAATGGGACCTGTCTTCATGGATCTTGTGGTCCATTTGGGGAACCAGAGAGAAAACTGAATGAGATAGAATGGTGTGGGGGACAGACCACAGTACCAAGTCAGAAGTTCTGGATGCAAGTGAAACCTCTGTCAGATATTGGACTGTGTGACCTTGGACAAATGATTTCCCTTCACTGGACTTCATTTCCCTCCTTTGTAAAGAGGGGTGCATCCAACTAGCTGATCTCTGTGACGCCTTCCAACTATAATGTATGATATGCCAATCCTGACGCTCTGTGGTCTAAGGTCCCTTCCAGCTCTGACATTCTAAAACCCACCCCCAAATGGACTGGTCAGACAGACTGGTCAGACATAGGAGTCAAAGGAGAGAAGGGAACACTACATGTGAGAAGGCTTTCAGGAGAAGGTGGGACAGGAGCGGTTTTCTCTCCCAAAGACTTCTTCCACCTACGGCTAAGTGAACAATGAATCAACATTTCAGAGTGTTCCCTTCTTACCTCCTTACCTTGAGCTTATGAGTTCACCTGTCTAGCCTGACTCCTTCTTCCCCTAGGATCACTCAGTGAGTATTCTGGGTGTGGCATCCACAATGGCCCATGAGCTGGGGCACAGCCTAGGTCTGGCACATGACCCCCCAGGAGGCAACTGCCCATGCCCAGGCCAGCCTCCTGCCAAGAGCTGTATCATGGAGGCTGCCACAGCGTGAGTGACACCCCTCTCTCCAAACCAAGGAATGAGGAAGGGCCTGGGTGAGGGGAATGGGCTGGAGGAAAGGGCTTCCTTTCAGCATGGTCCCCTTTTCCCCCCATCCTCAGGTTCCTGCCTGGTCTGAGTTTTAGCAGCTGCAGCAAAGAAGCTTTGGAAAAGGCTCTTCTGAGGGGAGCAGGCGGCTGCCTCTTTTCTCGGCCACCTCGGCTGGCCCCTCGCCCTCCTCGATGTGGGAATCTATTTGTGGAGCCTGGCGAGCAGTGTGACTGTGGCTTCTGGGAGGTGAGGAGCTCCCACTCTTCCTTCCCTACCTGGGACTCCTCCATTACCACTCCTTGACCTGAGCCTCTCAGAGCATTATCTTCTAATTCTCTGTCCTTTGATTCTGACCCTGGTATTTGTCTCCCCTGCACCCTGAGCCCTCTGTCCCTCAATTTCAAGTTTACCTCTCCATCCTCCTCATTTGTGCTCTTTCTCTCCCTCTCTCCCTCTCTGTCTCTCTCCGTTCCATGGCCAGGAGTGTTCTGATCCCTGCTGTAATGCCTCCAGCTGCCAGCTGATGCCCGGGGCTCAATGTGCTTCAGATGGTCTCTGTTGTCAAGATTGCCAGGTATGGGCAAAAGGCTGAAGTAGATAGGATGCTCCAAGTGTGACTTGGGTCGGAGTGGTAGCAATGGTGATCTGGGTGACAGATGACGGAGAAATGGCATCAGAGTGGAAGTGTCTGTCTTCTGACCGATGCCCTCTCTCCCCACAGTTGCGCCCAGTGGGATGGTTGTGCCGCCCCGCTCGGGGGGACTGTGACCTGCCAGAGTTCTGCTCAGGGGATGGCGCCCAGTGTCCCTCAGATGTTAGCCTAGGGGATGGTGAGCCCTGTGCAGGGGGCAAAGCTATCTGTGCTGCTGGGCACTGTGCCTCTTATGTGGCCCAGTGCCAGGCACTCTGGGGTCCTGGTGCCCGCCCTGCAACCCCTCTCTGTCTCCAAGCTGCCAACACACGAGGAGATAGCTTTGGGAACTGTGGGAAACAGTACAATGGCAATTATGTGCCATGTACCCCTAGGTGAGTGAGTACTCCCCCACCCCAGCCCTGGCCCCTGCTCCCTCATCTCTCCTTCCTGACCCTTTGACCTCTGGTCATCCCTTCCCCTCTTCACCCTATGATTCCCAGTTCCCTTCCTTCCCCTGACTTTCTAGCCCCTCCCTCATAGAGATGCCAGCTGTGGGCAACTCCAGTGCCAAGGTGGTAGCGTCCACCCCCTATTGGGCACTGCTCAGGATATGCTCACAGAGACCGTCGAGGCCAACGGAACACGTCAGACCTGCCGATGGACACATCTTGACCTGGGTAGTGATGTGGCCCAGCCCTTTATGGCCCTGATGGGCACTACTTGTGCTCCTGGCCAGGTGAGTGAGCCAGACATTCCTGCTCAGGCATAGGTTAGACCAGATGGCCTTTGAAGTCACTTTCAATGCTGAGAGTCTATGAAATGTTAAAGGGAGCTAGCAGCACTTGTGGGCCCTAAGGCCCAGAGTGTAGAACACTGACTAATCTGTGTCTCCCTCCTTCTCCATCCCTGGCAGGTCTGCATTGATCAGCGGTGCCAGCCGGTGGAGCTTTTGGGGGCAGAGAAGTGTCGGAGCAAGTGCCATGGGCATGGGGTGAGCGGAGGATAGGGGGGTATTACTGGAACCCTGACCCCCAAGAACAGACTGTGGGGCGAATTTAAGGGGATTGTGGAGGTGGCAGACCTGGGTTCTCTAGCTCTGTGCACCCTCGCTCCTGCAAATCCCTCTTTGCTTGACCTCCACAAAACTCCTGATGGTTTGTTTTGACATTTTCATGTTTGCTGAAGCTGGAATAACATTGGGGAAACTGCTTCCTAGGTGCCCTTCCTGTCTCAAGCACCTTCAGAGGCAGCTAGGTAGAACTGTGGATAGAGCACTGGGCATGAAGCAAGGAAGACCTGAGTTCAAATCCTACCTCAGAAACTTATTAGCTATGTGACCCTGGGCAAGTCACTTAACCTCTCAGTTTCTTTAACTGTAAAATGCTGATAATAATAGCACCTACTTCCTAGGGTTCTTGTGTGAGGATGAAATGAGGTAATATTTGTAAAGTGCTTGGCACACTGAGTTGCTTAATACATGCTTATTTCCTTCCTTCCTTTGCTCTTTCTTCTTCAGGTCTGCAATAGCAATGGACATTGCCACTGTGATCAGGGCTGGGCACCTCCTGATTGCTTGAACCAAGGCTTTGGGGGCAGTGTGGACAGCGGGGCCCTCGGCCAGCAGCCCAAAGGTACTCACTGGAAATGGGGTCCAGGAGGGGAAGGGAAGGGCAATGTACCTAAAAGAGACTGATTGCTTGGCCCAGGTTCTAGATTCCCAGGATGTCAAAGCTAGTAGGAACCTTAGAGATCATCTGTTTGAATTCTCCCATTTTATAGATGAAGAAGTTGAGTGAGGCCTAGAAAGGTTAAGGGTACCCCTAGCTAGTTAATAGTGGCCACTTCTACCGCCATCCCCTTTTTCTGACCTATTGACCTCTGATCTCCATTCTTCTTCCTGGGTCTGACCTCACGTCCTACAGCAAATGGTGGCCTGACTACAGGATTACTCCTCAGCCTCCTCCTTCTGGCACTGCTGATGCTTCTTGGAGCTTGCTATTGGCACCGTATCCATCTACGCCGGAGACTCTGCCAGTTTAAGGGGACCAGTAACCAGTATAGGTATCAGACCTATAGCTCCCAGTAAGACCTTTGGCCCTGAGCCTTCCCACCCCCCTCCTTGTCCCTTGTACCACCTTTAACCTCCTGCCTTCATCATTCCCCTACCCACACTGACCCAGCTCCCATCCTCCTCAAACATCTCCCCTTAATTCCCTTCCCCCTAACTTCTGCAGGGACACTGCTGTGGCTCAGGTTCGATTTCTCCATGGGGGTGTCTGTGCCAATGGTTACAGGTAAGCAGGGCCAGTTCCTCACAACCAGACTGAATAGTCCCTGTCTCAGGCTGCTCTTTCTCCACCCCTTGGTCACAGGATGTTCCCTACACACCCTTCTTTGGTCTCTAAGGGTTTCACAAAAGGTTAACCTTCTCAAGCAGTTATATCTGGTACTGGGAGGGTAGATAACAGGGTCTGAATCATCCTTCCCCTTCACCTACCCCAGGACATCCCCATCTGGTCCCCCTGAGAGGCCAGGTCCACCTCAGAGGACTCAGGCAACAGAACTCCAGCTGATGCCCAGCACCAAGGTGAGCTCCTGGTACCTGTCAAGGGAAGGGGCAGGGACATTTGTCTACTCAGCCATAAGTCCAGCTGGGTTACCCTCCCCTCCGTGATCCTCAAGGGGATTCTTAGTGCCTATTTCAGCAGGTTCTGGATGGTCTGAGAGTGGCTGACACTGCCCTGATGCCAAATTGCCAGCTCCAAGGAGGTTGAGGAGTCATATCCTACCCGGGGTGGGAAACCTAAGATGGGTGACCAATGGAAGTGTTGTTTGGCACAACTCGTTAATTGAGATGAGGGGGTTGTGCCTGCTACTCATTGGCACTTCAGTGATGCCACCCTGGATCTGGAAGCCCAGATGCCCTCTGACTGCAGGATTGGGTAAAAGAAATTGGCACTGCTTGGGGCCCCATGTGCACAGGACAAACATCAGAGGGACTGAAAAGTGCTCCTGGATCCCAGGGTGCACTAGAATGGATATTCTCTAGTGACTGTATGAAGTGGGGAGGGGGGGGGTTGGTTTGCATGCCCACAGCCTGGCACCCCCCCATTCTTGAATGCGGCTGAGTAACTGCATGATGCCCCTGCTGTCCTAAGGTCCTGACTGCCCCACCACTGGAGACTAAACCCACTTATTTTTACCACACCCCTCAGTGTCTCTGACTGTAACTCTGATCCTCCCCTCCACCACTGTTCTCTTCTTCCACCACCCCTCTTTGTCCTCTGTCTGTGCTCCCTCTGCTTCTCCTGCTTTTTCCGCAGTCTGGTGCTCTTGGTCACCCTGATCCCCCCTCCCGGCCGCTCCCGCCGGACCCTGTGCCCAAGAGACTACAGGTAAATCTGAGCAAGGGGCAAAGCCCACCTACATGAGGAACTAGGATGGAGAAAGAAAATACCTACCCCTGCCCCTCCCAGCTATGACTTTGGGTGGGAAAGGGTACCCCTCTGTGCCCCACAGGGTTTCTAATTTGGTCTGTATCTCCACCTGGTGGTATATTGTGGCACTACAGCCTACCTGCCCTCAAATTATTTAATTACTCCCCCTTTTCTCTTTCTCCCACTACTCCAGCACCCGAAATCCCTGGTGCCAAACTGTGCCCCACATATATTCTTATCCTTGCGCATGTACCCATCCCAGCCTAAGAGTGCATGTTAGCATGGAACCCTATTAAGAAGAGCCTCTGAATGCCATACTCCCACAACCAGCGCATGCCCATTACCCCCACTGGCTTCTTCCTCACTGGCACTGCTCTCTCTGTCCAGGCTGCACTGACTGATCGACCCAACCCCCCCACCCGTCCGCTACCCGCCGACCCGGTGGTGAGGAGCCCACAGGTAACGGTGTGGGGGCGGGCATAGCCCCTCCCCCCTCCTGGGCTGCAGCACTGATGGCCTGTGGCAGTGGTTGCTGGGGCAAAGTGCCCCCTGGTGCCCCTTGGGCACAGTGCCAGGCCCCTCCCTAGCGGAGGTACCTCAGGAGGTACCGTTGGCATCAATAGGTTTGTTTGGGGATGGTGGGTGACCTCTTGGGGCCATTTCCCTAGTAAATTCTACCTTCTCTCTGTCAGTCTCAGGGGCCTACTAAGCCCCCACCTCCAAGGAAGCCGCTGCCCTCCTACCCCCAGGGACGGCTTCTCTCAGGCGAAGGGCCCGATGAAGATAGCTCGGTGCCCCTGGTCGTGCCCTCCAGGTAGGTGAGGGGAGGGGTTGAGGATGAAGATGAAGGAAATGGCCCTTTGGTGGAAGGATGTCCACACTCTCCCCTTTTTCTTCTGCCACTTTATCCCAAGACCTGCGCCTCCGCCCCCAACGGCTTCTGGGGCAGCTGTACGCGTCTGACTTCATCCTGGGACAGTGAGATCACCGAGAAGTCACTGCTGGTCCCATTTCCCCGACATCTAACCTGAGGAGCCTGTGGAAGTGAAGCCTGCCTGCTCTGCTAGGACTGAGGAGCCTCGAGCAAAAGCCGAGGACCAGCATTCTCATGGCACTATTGGAGTTCCTGAAGGCGAAGCATGAGATGGAACCCCCGCACTGTTGACTCTGGGATGGGGGGGGCAGGGAGAGGGACCAGGTGTGGAGGGAATGGGAGTGGGCCCGGCGCTGCTTGGACTCGGCTTCAATAAACTGAGACCTGGAAGCGCCTTCCTCCCTCCGAGCCTCTGTCTGCTCTGAGAAGCCTGGGCTCACCCCCTCTGCTGTCCAGGACTGGGGAACTTGGAGGTTCCCGTTCCGGCCGCCAGAGGACGATGCTGCCCCGGCCGGAGAATGGCTCCGGGAGAAGGCGGGGCAAGGGGGGGAAAAGAAGCTGGGTTTCTTCGCTTGCCTGCACCTGTCGGAGGTGGAATTCGGACGCCAGGATCGGCGATCTGCCTCAACACAGCCTGTGTGGGCTTGAAGACTTGGACTGATCCTTCAGCCCTTTTCTTGTCCCTCACCATTGTATGATTGGGAATTATATCGCAATATAACTATTAATTATTGTTGCCCTGAGGCTCGCACCAGGGGCTGTTATGATGCCCTGGTGATGGCCTAAGGTGCCTGCACTGTTCCCGCTCGGTTGACATACCCCAACTAGAGGTCTGCGGAGGGCCTAGGGAGAGGCTGCAGGGTTCTCAGAAGCCTGGAGGTGGGGCCGGGCGAGGTGAGGCGGCTCCCACGGTCCCGGGGCAGCGCACCTGCCTCCCCCTTTCCTCCCGCCCTTCTCGAGGGCTCGTGAACAAAGGTGCTTTGTACTGTGCCGCTGACACCTCCTCATTACACCGAAGTCCAGACTGGGGCAACTGCCTCCCCCACCCCCCAGCCCGCACCTTCCTGCCCTGGGTAAGGGTGGTGGTGGAGATAGATCAGATGCTACCTTGGGTCGTACTGGCTCCACTCGGAGCCCAGCAAAGAAGGAGGGGTGTGGGTGATGAGCTAAGGGCGCGAGCTGGGATCCCGACGGAGCTGGAAGCCTTGATTCTTGTTCTATCCTTCTTTTCCCTCTGGGCAATGGGGACGTGCCCAGACCCCCACCCCACATAAACACACACACACACACACACACGAAGCTGTAAAGCTCAACCTTAGTTGGGGGCGTGTCGGGGAGCCTGAGGCTAGTAAAGGGTTAACTCGGAGTTGGTCGGATTAGGTGGAGCCGCTTCCCCATTGGTGGAAAGTTATCCGGGGCGTGGCCTCTCATTCTATTCTGCTCCCCCCTCCCCGTCATTCCCCCCTCCCCCGTATCCTCCCCCCCACCCCCCAACCCCGGTCTACTTTGTACCTTCCTCGCCCTGACTCCGGAGCCCGGCCAAGCCGAGCCGGGCCAGACCAGACCCGGGGGCGATGCGGCTTCTGCCTCTGTTGCGGACAGTCCTCTGGGCCTCGCTCCTCGGGTCCCCGCTCCGGGGGGGGTCCGGCCTCCGCCACGCCGTCTATTGGAACTCCAGTAACCCCAGGTAGCCGGAACAAACTGGGCTTAGCCAAGCCGGGCCAGCTCGCCTTTGGGACATGGCGTGCACTCTCCATTCCCTCCCTTCGAGTCCCCGCCTGGGCCGGACAGCCGCGCGCTAGGGCTCCTTTGTTTGAGCTGGTTGTGGGGGGGAGGGGCGAGGCTCGCCCCCATCACCGCTAGCACCCCCGCCCCGGTACACCCTGGCCCCCACGTGGGGAGGGGGCGGGAAGAGGTGAAGCCCTGGGGTGGGATACCGGCACAAGTTCTGGGGGGTGGAGGGGGGCCCATCTCCTAGATTCCAGGCCCCACGCCCCTTGCTAGCCCCTTAACTCGACTTCCCCCCAACCTCTCGCTGGCCCCAGAGGTTTCGATGTATGGAGAAAGAGGAAAGAGCTGGGGTGTTCAGATTATATATTGTATGTGTATGTGTGTGAAAGAATGTGCCTGTCTCTAATCCTTTTAAGTTTCTTTCTCTGCCCCCTTGTCCAACTTCGTCTCCGTCTCGAGTTATGTTTCCCTCTCTCCAATTTATTTTATCTCTGTATTTGTTTCACTGTCTGTCTCTCTTCCTATACCTCTCCAACCACACCATTCTAGCTTTTTCGTTCTCTCTGCTCTTTGTTTCTCTGGGAGAATGTCTTGCTTTTCCCCATCCTAGTATCTGTCAATGTCTAGAATTCCAAGAAGTCAACCTGGCCCAACCTAAACTGCAGCTTTGGAGTAGGTAGGAGCTTGTGAGGATTGGTTCCCACCCTTTTAAGGTTTAGGTGGCCCCAGAATAACTTGAATGGCCCAGAGGGAAGGGCAGTGGGAGGTCTGGGGTGGGGGTGGGGTACTGGTTTACCAGATGGAGCCAGACTGACAGGAAGGACAAACATCTTTGGTGGTATCTACTGGATGTCACCCCCTCCCCCATGTCAGTCACCACTGAATCTGTGGTAACTGTTTCCCTATGTTACAGTTGCAGGTCAAGGTCCAAAAGTCTGCCTCTGCCTGTCTGTGTTTTCATCTCCTATCTCTGTCTTTCCATAATTCAGTCATTGTGTGGTTTTATGCATCTGTCTCTTTCCTTTTCTGTTTCTTGCTCTGCTTTTTTTCCCCTGTGTCTGCCAAAGGGAGCTCTCTCTATGGGCAGCAGTTTGATGCTCTATTTGGGAGCCTTTAGACTGTAAGTGTATGTTCAGACATATATGGTGGGTAGTTATGTTCAAAAGGGAGATTATTAAGCCCTTTGGGAGAGGGCAGTCTGACCGTTTAGAGGTACCCCCCAGAGCTTCTCTGCTCCTTAGTTCCCATCCCCTGAGAGATTACCCTAAAGCCCTAATGCCTGATTCACGTCCACAGGTTGCTTCGAGGAGACGCGGTAGTGGAGCTGGGCCTCAACGATTATCTGGACATCTTCTGTCCACACTATGATGGCCCAGGGCCACCTGAGGGCCCTGAGACTTTTGCTCTTTTCAAGGTGGACTTGGCTGGCTATGAGACATGCCAAGCTGGGGGCACTGGAGCCTTCAAACGCTGGGAGTGCACTCGCCCCTTTGCTCCTTTTGGCCCAATCCGATTTTCAGAAAAAATCCAGCGCTTCACACCTTTCTCATTGGGCTTTGAGTTCCTGCCGGGAGAAACCTACTACTATATCTGTAAGTAAAATGGAGGGGCCATAGTGAGTAGACTGTGGGGCTTAGGGGTTGGGGAAACCAGATCTAGTAGAGATGTCCTCCTACCTCAAAGCCTGACACCATTCATGCCCAAGGAGAGGAGCCTAGAAAGGAAAAAAGGGACCTAGATTGAGTGCAATTAAGGATAGGTATCAAGAGTTTGGGAGCAGACTAAGCCCCTAAGGAAATGGTAGTGAATGGACATAGTTAAGTTGGGGGAGAAGAGGAGAGATCTAAAAGTGAAATAAAAGAAGCCGAGAGAAGGGTTCTGGATAGTTTGTGGCAAGAAGAAAAGGGGAAATTAGAGAGCAACATATCTTGGGAAGGAGACTGATAAATAGAAAGCTAAGAAAAGAGAGGGACAGGAGTGTGAGAGTCTGAAGCATTGTCAAAAAGCATGAACAAACCTTTTTTTCTCCTGCCCACCTGTTTACCTACCATAGCTGTCCCAAGCCCAACCTCAGAAAGCTCTGGCCGGTGTCTGAGACTGCAGGTGTCAGTGTGTTGCAAAGAAACCAGTAAGTGTTTTGATGGATGTTTTCCCAATTCCTGGGGAGTGGGAAATGCCACATACAGGGAGCAGGGTGTATGGGGAGTTAGGGGTGATGTTGAATGATCTCTGGGAATGAAGAAGTTTGTCTAGGAACTGGGATATTTGGAATCTGTCCCCATCTCTGGCTTCTTTTTCCCTAGCTGAAATGCCGACCACTGCACCCCCTTTTGTGCTGCGCCAAGGGAATGGGGTCTCAAGGGGTAAGTCAAAGGCATGACAGGACCTCTGGCCTCTGTTTTGGTGCACTCTAGGGCACTAGTGCCAGACTCTGGGGAGACTAGAGGGTTGGGGTATACAGGTGAAGAAGATGTGCGTTATACTCATGATTGGCTTTGAAGGATCTGCTGAATTGAATAGGAGGTTGAAGAGGTAGTAAGATGAAAATGGGTAAATGGAGGGGGAATGCATGAAGGACCTTAGAGATTATCTACAGAGTTGAAATGGACTTCAAGGCTAGAGACCAGGGTTCAAAATCTGACCCCTTACTTACTAACTGTGTGAACTGGGGTCAGTCACTTTACCACTTGAACCTCAGTTTCCTCATATCTAAAATGGGGATAACACTACTTATCTCACATAGTTGTGGGGAAACCTTTAGACCTTAAAGTGTCACATGGTGGTGTGATTTATTGTTATTGTTATAGTTTGACACCCTCGTTATATAGATAAGAAAACTGAAATAGAATCATGAAATGGCATGCTCTTAAACAAGAGGCAGAATTATAAGGGGGGGAGGAATAGGAAGGGGAGATGGGATTAAGTATGGTAGAATCAGCCCTCCAACCCTCTCCCTCTGCCTGTGTGTTACAGAGTCCTTGGGTCCAGGTGGGGGCAGCACCCCAGCATGGCAAGGAGGCCGGGCCCCAAGTCCCCTCTGCCTCCTCCTCTTGCTGCTGTTGCCACTTCTGCGCCTCCTTCGGGGACTCTAAGCTTAGTCCTGACCCCACTACACCCTTGGCCATCACCCCCAGATCGAGCCTCTCTGTGCATGCCCCTGACCACTGGCTTCAGCCTGGAGGCATGGCTCCATCTGCCTGGAAAGGGGTGAGGGGGTCACTGCTTGGGGAATAGGGAGGTATTGCAGGGTTAAAAGACTCCAGGATTGTAATGCACTGCTCTTGGTATGGAGCATTGCAGGAGTTTTCCCTCTGATCTTTGGGGGATAGGGTCAGAGTTAGCTGGAGCTATCCCCACAATTTCTGAGTGCATGGACTGATACCTGGACAAATACTGAGACTGGACCAATTCTTGGATTCACACTGAGGTGAATGCTATCGTTCATTCCCAACTGCCTGCAAGTGGCCATGGTACCCTTCTCTCTTCAGACTGGATTTTTTTTCTGGAAAATAAACCAAACTCCAATCCTGGAGAAGGGGGATGGAACACCTAGGTCCCCTGGGTGCTTCAAGACTTCTACTAGTCTGAAAGTAAGGGGATTCCCCCCCTCACCCTGGTCAACCAGCCCACTGATCCTCCAGGTACTCCCCAGGACTACCTTGTTCTCCACCTGAGAACTCTCTTGTGTCTTCTGGGAAGACGGACTTGATATGAGATTGATTTTCTTTTATTTGTATTTTTATAAGTATCTGGACTCAACCTTCAATAAACCACCCCCCTCCTTCTCATACACCACACCCTTCCGCCCTCTGGCTTCTTCCCTACTGCCAGAACCCCAGTGTCCTGGACTCCCACCTTGTCACTGGCTGACCTCCATGCCAGCTGTGCTCAAATGGTCTGTGCCAGCCCTTGGTGGGCACCCCACTGGGCCTGGATGGGATTGGTGCCAACAGCAGCTGTGGAGGTTGGCACCTCTCTCCCCTCTTCCCCCCACCTCAGCTTCCTGTGTATGTGAAGCAGGTGGAAGGGGCCACAGATGCTCTGGTACTGCTGGAGCTGTTTGGGGCACTGTCTAGGCACTAGGGAGTCACTGAGGCCTGAGCTTCCATGTGGGGAAAGATTAGGGGGCTAAAGAAAGATTATATTTCTCAAAGCCTGGGCCTAGAAAAACTAAGGTGTCCCTCCTCCTTTCCCTGAGGGCACCTGGGGCGTAGGTCTGGTCTGGAATTGTGGAGGGTAGGGTCAAATCAAAGCCTCCGACTAGCTCGGTCCCCTTTGTTCTCGGCTTTTATAGGAACACGGGGATGGAGCCGTGGTGGGAGGACCCCAGAGCTCCCCGCCCCCCAACCTGTCATTGCCCTCCAGACTAGGGGAAGATTCTGCCCATTCTCCACTTCTCTCCCACCCCCTTCTACTTTCCACCTGCCCGGGTCTCCCCAGCCCAAGGCTCTCCATCCTGGGCCTCCCCATCCCTCCTCCTCAGCCTCTTCTGGCACAGCGCCAGGCTGCTTGGCGTGGAACCCGAAATCGATAAGTGGATGTTGTGCTGATTAGCTCGGGCCTGGCTGCTGCAGCTCGAGAGAGCGTGTGAACAAGGGGCGGGGCTCGAGGATGTGGTGGGTGGAGTGGGGGGCGCCTACTGTAGACTGACAAAGTCAGAGAAATTCACATCCCGCCCGCCCCCTACCCCGCAACACAGATCTCGGTCGCCCCCCAGGTCAGACACCTGGGTCTATCCCTCCGAGAAGTAAAAGTCGGGGAGGGGGGATCGCAGAAGGAACAGCTGTCTCCCGCCTCCTCCCGGCAAGACCACTCGGCACTCACGCCGCCGCCGTAGCTCTGTGTTAATTCGATTGCTCTGTCCGGAGGCTGGGAGAATGGCACCACCAGAGCAGACACAGACACAGCCGGCCCTGCCCTCCCAGCCCCAACGC
>NW_020954576.1:54833880-54834236 GCF_900497805.2 Vombatus ursinus | reverse complement strand
GTCTGTCTGTCTGTCTGTCTGTCTGTCTGTCTGTCTGTCTGTCTGTGTGCGCGCACGCACACACGCCTGCGCGTGTCTTGAGGTGTCACCGTCAGCCCGTAAGTGGTTGTCGCTTCTTTGCATTAGTGTGAGTGTGACTATGTACTCCATTACTCCCCTCCCCAATCTTATCCCTAACCCAGTTGGCTCTTTTGCTAGACAAGAAGGGCCTCATAGAGTGGGCTGGAGGGGAAAAGCCGGAGGATAAGGAATAGGAAACACAGAATGATCTTCTTGAAGCTCCAGTGCTGGGTTCGAGTCCCTTTCCTCCTGTAGTTAGAAAAGAGGAGGAGCTGGGAGGATGTCTAGGTATTGCC
>NW_020954576.1:54802287-54833800 GCF_900497805.2 Vombatus ursinus | reverse complement strand
CCCTCTCTCTCTCTCTCTCTCTCTCCCCAGTTCTTTCTCCGCACCTCCCCCAAGTACGTCTCTCAGGCCGAGGTTATGGGAGGATGGGGTAAGGGACTGGGTCACAGCCTCCCTGGTCCCTGGCAAACTCCGGACCTGGAGTGGATTTAGTGGTTGTCCTATTCTCAGGCAAGCTCGCAGCGGGGGAGGGGCGAGAGGTGGAGGCGCCGAGACCCAGAGATCCAGGCTGCCCATACCAAGCAGGAACGCTAGTTCTTTCGCTAGCTCGTTCCCGCCAGGTCCGGTGCGTGAGTAGGGAGAACGAGAACGCATGTGCGGACAACACATAGGTACGTGGCCGGATAAACACACTTGGGCGCTTCACCCTCACAAATTCGGACACGCAGGAAAGCACGCATCCACAAACTCAGACAGACATAACACCCAGAAATACAGTGTAGGCCCACAGACACCCTGCCGGTCCCTACTGCTTCCCCTCCACCTGCACGGATCGTTGGGTTCCTTCACCCAGACGATATTCAGAGTTTGAACTTGAGCTGGGGGTGAGAATGGGAGGGTGAGAAGAGAGATCCTTTGAATGCTTGTGCACAGGGAAGGTAAGGGGATAAGGACTATAAACACTAGCATGCGCGAGCTCCCGCCTTTCCCTTTCCTCCACTCAGTTCCCCCCACTTTCCCTGCCGCGATGCCTAGGGAGGCTAGTCTCCTGGGGGCGCCCCGGAGGGAGGTTGCAGGGAGGGCCTCAAGCTGAAGCTCCAAGCGCCAAGCAGAGGCCAGGGCTGGCTAGAAGAGCTAGGAGGCCTC
This sequence comes from Vombatus ursinus, assembly GCF_900497805.2. NCBI lineage: Eukaryota > Metazoa > Chordata > Mammalia > Diprotodontia > Vombatidae > Vombatus > Vombatus ursinus. The sequence goes on along the minus strand of NW_020954576.1, from coordinate 54,832,996 downwards.
CTCTCATGGCCCTGCCCATGAGAAGTTCTCGAAGCGTGTTCTCCAAACTCGGTTCCGGGACGCTGGGAAGCAGGTTTTGGAGAGTCACCAGATTCCCCCAAATTATTCTGCTCTAGAAGGCTCAGCATGGCGCCAGGGCCTCCGTACCTTGCTCTGGTCACTGTCTTTCCCTTGCTTTCGGATAAAGTCCGGTCCCCTCCCCATTTCCTTGGTCTATAGAGAGCTAGAACACGTCCTCTGTGTGAAGTCTACAACCCTGCATTGTATGGGTTCATGCAAATCAGACCCTTTCTCTCAGGGCTGAACTCTGGCGCTTTGCCACCTTCTTTCATTGATTTGTTCATTCCTCAATTCATTCAACATATATTCATTGAGAGCCTACTATGTGCTAGGACGCCCCTTTTTCCAGAACATCCCAGTGAGGTAGTCGGGAGATCCCCAGCTATGACGCAGTGGAGCGGGTGCCCCTGCACCAAACAGCCAATGGAATCCTGGGGCCCGGGGCATGAGGTCATCAGTGGAGACTCCCATTGGTGGAGACGTGGAGGATGGGAAGCCCCCCTCCCCACTCATTCCTTTAGGGGGCCCACTAAACCTGAGGGCACTGTGCCTCTCTCTCATTCCTAGCTGCTGCTACCTTCAGTGGATAGTAGGATGGCACTATCCCAGTGGGGTACTCCCATCTTCTCCAAGTTTCCCCTCCCCCCACCCACTTCCAGAGCAGAAATCCTCAGACCCAACTAATCCAAGAAGTGGAACTTTTTGGAGTGGTCCTGAAGTGACAGGAGGAGGAGCTGGCATTGCCATCCCACAGAATTGGTTCTTAGATCTAAGTGTTCATTTAAATATTTTGTCTATGTCTGATTTGCATGTTATTCACATAGTCGGAATGACAAATCAATCCCATTTTCTCAGTCCTTCCTTCTTTACCCCCAATTCTTCCATTTCATTCCCTAGTGTTTCCCAACTCTTGCCCCTCTCTTCCCAGTATCCTCTTCAGCCTAACCCAATGTCCCTTTAAGTGTTTTATCTTTATGATATCATTATATTCCAATTGAGAAATCAACTCCACTTTCCCAGTCCTTTCCACCATTACCTCAAGCCACAACTTTCCCAGAATCTCCCCTCCAGCCTTTCCCCACTCCACCTATGTCCCCCAGTCACCTCCCAGAGACCCAGACCCTGCCTCTCACCTCTACTGTCCACCCACCTACTGTCTCTTCCCCAGTGCATGCCCTGCCTATCTCCCCTAGTTTCCTCCTCTCTCTTCAGTGTCTCCTAATCTCTCTCTCTTCAACTGTTCCCCACCTAGCCTCTTCTAGACCAAACTGATTTTGCATGCTTGGAAAAGTAACTGGACACTTCTAAGTGATGGATTAGAGATGCAAAATGAAATGTACATTTTTTGACCTAACCAATGTGTTGATTTGTTTTCCTTGTCTATTCTTTGTTACAAGGGAAGGTAGGTGCATCACAATAATAATGGGAAAAAAACAAGAAAGAAATTCATGTCAATAAAACATTTTTAAAATACACAAAAGTATACAGGAGAGCCAAAGGACATTCAGGAGACACAGAGAAGCAGAATAGTTTTGTTACTATCATGGGAAATTTAATGTACCCTTTAAAAAAAACAATATAACGTAAGTTTCAAGTTTCATTCCTAATCCTTTCTTCTAGTTTTTTTTGTTTGTATTTAAAAATGTTCATGTTTATTAAGTTTATAATTGTAATTAAAAAAATTTTTGAAGAAAAGTCACAGACTTTCAGATCCATCAGTTTGGAGAGGACAGCTCAGAGGCTGAGAAAAGGGGAAAGGGCCCATCTTGGCCCTTATTCTCTTTGGGCATGGATGGGGGAGGGGTAGTCAGAGATGCCTGGAGTTTTAATTGGCAAAATAAATGGTCTTGGTGGGTAGGAGGACTTACTCAACTTAGGTTGGAGAAGGCAGGGCCAGAGAATATTCCGCAGAGTCAAGTCCCAGTGCCATACACATCATTACCCTAGATGCCCCACTCTGGTAGGGGTCAGTCCCCACCCTTCTATATTGTGCCAAGGCTGTTTCCTTTCCCCCTCCCCCTCAATTAAGCACTAATGAGCTGTCATTAACTCTCAAAGCATCAGCCCTCAGGTGGAACTGGAATCTGTGGTCCAGACTAGGGTGGGAGGAGGGGGTGGGATGAGCCTAAGGGTGTCTAGAGGCAGACTAGGCACCTAAAGTATCATGACAGGGAGCCAGAGAGGGGCCTGGAGAGGAGGGAGTGGGGGGAGGTATAGGGAACTCGTGGTTGAGGCCAAGGTAGTGTGAATCATCATGCTGTGTGTTTATCACTTTGTGTATCTCTCAGTGTGACTGTGAATGTGTGATTGTGTGTCCCAGCTTAATTATCTATCTGGGGCTGTTTTGTCCGTCCTTGTGCAACTTTGCCTCTGTCAGTGTCTGAATATATGCATTTATATCTGTATCCATGTCAAGACTGCCTGGCCTCTCTGTCCCTGGAATCTCTTTTGCTGACTCTGATACATGACGTCGGTTTTATTACAAATCAATTCTTTACTGTGAAGATCTTGCATGGATTGGTCTGAACCTGCCTAACACAAGGGAGGGGAAGTCAGGGAAGACCCAGGGGACGGGAGGTGAGAGGAGCCCTGTTGTCAGACCCTAGGTTGGGATGTGAAGAAGAGAGGAAGGTAGTCCTCATATGTGACCTTGAGTTCCAAAATATTCCAAGGTCTCTGTGTGGGTAGAAAAGAATGGGGACCTGACCTGAAGTTTCTAATAAGGTTTCCTTGGCTCTGTAATCATGTCATATCTTCTTATACCTTCCCTCGAACCTAGAGTTGGAGGAGAAGAAAGCATGGAGGATCCTATTTCCCCAGGAAAAAATTGGGGGGCCCTTCCCCCCACTCTGCTACTTGTCTGTCTGCTGAGGAACTGGGACCTGTACAAACTAGTCCTCTTTTGGCTCTCTCCCCAGGGGAACAGATCCTTTCCAAGTGAGACAAGAGGACTGGGGAATGCTGGGGCAGTCTGGGAAGGAGCCTGAGGAGCAATCCAATGTCCCAATCTGCCCCCCCCTCCCCTTTCTCTGCCTGCCTCACAGACTTAAATTCTCCGCACCCATCCCTAGCTGCCACTCCCAGGCTTCACATGGCAAGCTCTACCTGGAGACCCTTAGCCAGGGCACACTCGGGGAGCTGGGTGGGATGGAGTGGGGTTTGTGCTACTACAGAGATCCCTCTTCTTTTTCTTTGATTCCCCCATCTTCATTTGCTGTTTAGCCATTTGCTATGATGATTTTGGGCAGGGAGAGGAGGTGTCAAAGAAGATATACAAAAGGCCTTACTGGGGATAGAAGTATCCTGAGAAGAAAGTTTGGAGGGGGAGTAATTTTTGTAGGGGCTAGGATGGTCTGGGATTTGATGAAGTAGAATGGGTCAGGAGATAGGGAACCCAAACAAGTAGGGCTTTCTCCAGTGTCTCTCTGGGACCTAGTCCATCTACTATACATCACCTTATTTATCCATTAGAAAAATTCAGAAAGAGCAAAGGAGAAAGGGAGTTGAAGTAATATTGAGATTCAAAAAGATGGGACCTTAGAAGAATTAGTTAGGTCTTCAGAATAATTTTAAGGAATGTTAGTAGTCCCTTGACCATAATATCAGTGGTCAATTCCCCACTCCCAAATCCTATCCTTCCTTTCTATCTCCTCACTCTCCAAATTCCTGAAGCTAGAAGAGGTATGGGTTAAAATCCTAGCTATAGCAGGAACTAGTTGTGTGTCCCTGCACAAGTAAGTTACTGTTTCTGAGCCTTGGTTTTCTCATCTGCAAAATGGGGACGATAAAACCTTTATCCATTCCTCATGAGGTTATTATGAGAAAAGTGTTTTGTTAACCTTAAATTTCTATTATTGTGAGCTTTCATTGTTCTAAACCCTACCGTACCACCTTGTAAATGCCATCTTCCACTTTCCAGATATGCCATCCTTTTTCTTCATTCTCTAGGTTTCTAGGTGCCTGTCCTCTAAGAATCTTAATTTTTTTTAAGTCCTTTGTGGGAGGGGTGATAATGACTAGAAGCAAAAGATCCCAATCTGTTTCTCAGTCTCCGTCTTATTGTCTCTCTCACACACATTCACACACTTCTCAGGCACCCATTTCTATATGAAAATTCTCTGGCTCCTAAACCTGGAGATATACATATTATACACACGTGTTCTTCATGCTAATGTTTGTATATGTATAGATCCAAGTCAAAATACACTTATGCTTATTAGAACCCACATGGCTTTACATCTTAGTGTCAGGGGATACATGTGCTTCTCTTGTTGGAACACATCTCCATATTATGACACACACATGTGGTTGTGTGTTGCTAAGCATGTGTGGGTCCTGTGTTGGAGGTGCAGAGCCTTTGAATATTTCATGCCTAGAGCTGGCAGCTGCCTCTCCCGCTTACACTCTTGCTTGCTTTTCCCTCTGCTCCAGCGTCTGTGTTTATTTGTTTAATGAATTATTTATCCATAGCCCCCCCCTTTCCCCCTAGCCTCCCCCTCCCCCAGGCCCCAGCCTCTATGATTTATTGAACACTGCTCAGCTCTGCAGTTGCCACCCGCTGTCCCAGGAGCTGTGTCTGGCCATACTAGCTAGAGAGCTTCTCTTTCCCATAGACCTGCTCACTTCCTTGTGACTCTAGGCACTAAGCTAGGGAGACCCCACCAGAAGCAGGATCTCACCTTTTTAGCTGGGAGGTTAGGGAAATGGAAGAATGCCTTAAAGGTTTTGGAGTCTGAAAGGGTGGAGTCAGAGGTAAAGAAGGCCTGACAATAGTTAAGGCAGATACTGTGATATTTAGATGCCCAGACCTTATAGGGAAAGTCTTAGACTTTGGAGAAGAAGGCCAAAACTTTCCAATGGAAGAGCTCAGGTCCTAGAAAGAAGGACCTGAATTAGTTAATCGTGAGACCAAGCCCAAGGAAATCTCCAACCTCATAGAGAGATATTAAACCCTATGGCAATGAGCCCAAACCCCTAGAGGAATCCAACCCTTATAGAAAAGGGCCTCTATCTCTCCTTAGCATAGATATCTTTATCATCTAGAAGAGATGAAAATGGGAATAAGGAAAAAAATGAGGCTCCATTGATGAAGGCCTTGGACCCCTGAGAGGTAAGCTTTATGATGGTTGGCAGCAGTTAAAAAACAAAATGACAACATCTTACTGCCACAATATTTTAATGTTTACAAAATGGTCTTCTCTCAACAGTCCTTCGAGGTAGGTCATGTACATGTTATCATCACCATTTTATGCATGAAGAAACTGAGGCCCAGAGAAATAACTAGCACATAGCTAGTAAGTGTCACTGGCATAACTTGAATTCAGATCTATTGCCTGGTCTAGTTGTCCTTCCACTACAGTCACCTGTCTTGGGAAAAACCATAAGAAGCTCTCAGGAGAGGGAAGGGGAGACTATTTGTGAAGTTCCATCCAAACTACCCCAAGGGGCCTAATTTATCTTCTGATTTCTTAGGAGGGAGAGGAGATCCCCTAGGGGGATAGGAGAGCCCAGAGACAACACTATCAGCTCTTGCCTGCTTTCTGGGCAGCTATTGGGCACAGTGCCAATTCTGGTTGGTACTGCCTAGCAGGCACTTATGGAAAGCACATGATACACATGCCCTGATTCTGACGGTTTTTAATTGTGGGCATCAGGGTCAGGGGTATCCATGTGTGCCTCTCTCTAGGGGAAGCTGGGAATAGTGCCAACCCCTGTGGGTACAGGGGCTTGCCTAGGTTTCTGAAAACCATATCATCTCACCCATTAGCCTGATTCTTCCCACAACAGGAGTTTGGCATGTCCCTATTCCATATTCTTCATTCTTCCTCCTAACTTTAATCTATTGGGATAAAGAAAGGGAAAGAGAGAAGAGGAAAAGGGAGAAGAGGGAGAAGGAAGTGGAACAGCGGAGGAAACCAAAGTGTGTGCCAGATATGCGCATGTGTTTTTGCTTTTTGTGTGAAAGGAACTGTGTGCCTCAGCATAACTGTGTATACAGGGATTGTGTTGAAAGACCTGGTTTGTGGCCTGTGCTTTCCCCTCTGTGCTTCTGTATTCAGGTGTCTGAGAATGGGTGTGGAAAGGCTAGGTACCATTGGCTGTACTGGGAGGAGGGGGCGGGGAGGAAGAGTGTGTCCCTACCCCCAGCAGCCGGGGAAGCCCAAGTGTGTGAATGTAAAAGGCATGTGTCAGTGTGAGACTAGCTTCTTGCCAGTCTGTTCTTAATGACACCTTTTCCATGTTTTAGGAGATACCCCAGGACTCTAATCCAGAATGGGTTTTGTTGAGCTTAGAGCACCCTCCTCCTTTCCCCTCACTACTGATTTTCTCTTTCCATTAAGGAGTAAGGACTCTGATCATGGTCCTTTCCTAATCCTCACATTTTTAGGGCCTGAGTTCCCCCTTAACTTAATTGCATTCCCTATCCCACCCCTGCACTGCCTGCTCATCTGTCTGGGAAAGGCTACCAGATCACAATAGCAATCTCTCTTGTGCCAGGGTATCTGTCCACCTGCCTCCCTATATTTTGCCTTCTGCCCTCTGGGAACTGGCAAAGGGAGAAAGCTGAAAGGCGAGGATTGTGCTGTTAACAGATGTAAATATGTAAAGCGCTTAGCCAAGCTTAAAACACTATGTAGGTGTTAAGCTATTATTGCTGTTGTCATAGCTGTTGTTATTCTGCTTCTCTCTGTCCTCAAAAAACCACCCTCTCCCATTCCCAGTCATTTCCTAGATTAGAGACCCTTGAGATCTTTCATGCCCAGCCCTCACTCAGATCTTCCAGTTAGCAGAGGGACAGACTTCTCAGATCTTATGGTTTGAGTCTTGGATTAGTTTAGACCCATCCTGTCCAGGAGGAAAGGAGAGGTAGCCCTGGCTTCCAGCCTCCCAATCTCTTCACTTGGGGAATTCCTTTTTGGAAGCGGCGGGCTGCAAGTCCTTTTGATAGCTTCTCAACCAGAGCCAGGGGAAGAGGAGGAGGACCAGAAAGCGCAAGCGCGTTCCCGAGAGGGGAGGGAAGCCCGAGTTCCCATCTCCCACGCGCCGCGCGAGCCCGGACAGGGAAGGGAGAGGGGCGGGGCCTTTGGGTGGGTGGGCGCGCGCCGGGGGCGGGGCGTCGGGGGCGCGCCGGGCGAGCAGAGGGGGAAGGGTGGGGGCGTGGCCTAGGGCTCGGGGGGCCGGCGGTGGCGGCGGCGGCGGCAGCAGCAGGGAGCTGGGGAGCGGAGAAGCGGCGAGCGGAGCTCAGTCGGGGGGCGGCGGCGGCGGCGGCTTCGGGGATGGCGGCGGCTCCGCTGCTGCTGCTGCTGCTGCTGGTGCCCGTGCCGCTGCTGCCGCTGCTGGCCCAAGGGCCCGGGGGGGCGCTGGGGAACCGGCATGCGGTGTACTGGAACAGCTCCAACCAGCAGTGAGTCCGAGGGAACCCGGAGACCCCCGGGAGGGCGGGGGTTCGGGGGAGGCTGGGGCCCGGAGATGGAGGGCAGATCGGGAGGCGCCGGGGGGATCTGGGGAGATGGGGGTGGGCGCCAGCAGGAGTCTAAGAGGGATGCAAGGAGAGGCCTGGGAAGGGGGGTCGGAGTAGGTCGGAAAGAAGGGGGCGCTAGGGACATTGGGGGGCGCGGGGTGGGGAAGCCTGGAGATCAAGGCATCGGGGTCTTGGGATGGGCGCGCTGGAGAGATTGGGGCCGGCTCAGGTGGGAGGGAGAGGGCGCTGGGGGCGTCTGGGAAGATTCAAGGGGAGTATCTGAGGGTTCTGATTTAGTAGGTTGGGGAGCAGTAGCGTAGGGGGATGTGCTAAGGAAGCTGTCCAGATCCCCGGAACCCCTTTCCCTCCCTATTTCTCGCGGCACCACACAGCGGGAGTCGCACGCCCCCGTCCTACATCCCCACCCTCCTTCCCCGCCCCCGCGCTTGGTCAGGGGGCCCGGATTTGGGGGTGTCTTCCTGGGAAGCCCTGGAAGAAGAGATCAACTTAGGGAAGGCAGGTTTCAGAAGGCCATTGACCTGCTTTCATTTGGGAGGATGTTTAAGAGCGGTGTTTGGGGTTCTCTCAGTCTCATCTTTTCAAAGTGGGGGCGAGGGACTTATGGGGGGGAGTTGTCTCTATCTTTGAATCTCCCCGAGAGGACAGGAAAAATGAGTGTTATGGTGTCTGTGTGAATGTCAGCTTCTGAGTGTGTGGGTTGTGTTGCTGACTTGGGGTACCCTGCCTGGACTCGCTGTTCACTCTAGAATGAGAGCTGTGGGGCAATAAAGAGATAGAGAGATATGGAGGATGAAGCGCTGGGGAGGGGGGGCTGTCATGTCACAAACACACACTCAGCTTGGAGGTGGTGTGTGTGAGCGGGCGTGCGCCGCTGTCAATGTGCATGTGTCTGAGTGTGTGATTTGTGTGTCTGCGTCGACGATGGTGTCTGGGGGTGGGGTGGGGGTGATGGTAGGAGAGGGCTGTCAGCCTGTTGGGGAAGGGGCGGTCAGGGTCCATTTGGGGTTGTGTGTGGAGTATGGAAGTGTGTGGTTATGCCCGAGTTCGTGTGGTTGTCAGTGTCTCGGTCTCCGGGATACGTGTGTGGTACGTCTGGGTCAGGTTGTGTATGTTTTCCTCGGATGTGTATGCTGGGCGTTTGTGGTTGTGTGTTTCGGCTGGGCTTGTCACTGTGTGTCTGCTGTGCCCTGGCTATTCATCTTCGTGTGGTTGTGTGGCCCGGTTCTGTATGTCAGTCCTTGCTTCTCTCTCACTCTTCGCTGCCCTTGTTTCCTCCTCCCCACGGAGCTGCTGTGTGTATCGCCCTCGCTTCTTTCGAGTGTTGAGTGTGTATGTTGGGGGGGTCTGTCCCTAGGGGTGAGGGGGGTTTAAGGGGAGCTCACTGTCACACCTGCCTGGGCGGCGACGGGAGAAGGTCTAGATATTAACCCCTCCCCAAGGGAAGAGGATGACTTAGGGAGCAAACCGTAATGCCCTGGAGGGAGGGGGCCCTGGAGAACAGAGCAGCCCCGACCCCCAACCTCCCAGGGGAGGGGCTGCCTCGCGCGGCTTCGTTCTTTGTTGTTTTGGGCTCAGCGGCTCCCCCTCCTCCTAGCGCCCGGAGTGTCAGACTAGGGGGTGGGGTGGGGATGAGCCAACACCCCCTCCCACAATCTTGGAAATCTTAAGTGGTAGAGGATTTGTCTCTTGGCCTGCCCCCTCCCCCAGCGGGAAGGGGAGAGTTTCGGAGGGCTAGAGGAAATGATTGGGGGGGTAAGATGGCACCCCCTCTCCACTTTTCTCTTCTCTCCCCCACCCCTGGGCACGCACGCCTCTCCGCCCCTCTAGAGTCTGGTGGAGAGTCGGGAGCGAGTAGGTAAGGGGGCTCTTGGGTCTCCCCGCTGCCCTTAAGGGCCCGCCCGCTTTGAAAGGCGATGGTGATGGTGGAGGGATGCAAGACTTGATCCTGAGCGGTTGGTGGTAGGAAGGTCAGGGCCTCCCCCACCTGAGCACAGGTGATAATTCCAGTGTAGGAGTGGGGGCGGTTCAGGCTGGGGGGTGGGGGTAACTCTCCCCTTGGCTGCCTTGCATTGAAGACTGTCGGGCGAGGAGGGGGAAGTGTCCTAGGGGCGAGTAGGGCACCGCCCCCCCCTCCTTGCTTCCCTCGGCCTTTGTTGCCGCTGCGCCCGGGCTCCCCGGCTCCCTCACTGCGGCAGCCGCGGCCCCATAAATCGTGAGAGCGACGTGCTCCGGAGCCGGGAGAAGAGAGGGCCGGGGAGCTGGGGGCGGGGAGCGGGAGAGCTTGGGGGCGGGGCCTTACGGAGCCACAGGCTTCCACCGCCCCTCACCCCCCACCCGGGGTCACGTGGGGAGGGGCTCTACTTGCCACCCCCGGATCACGTGGGAAGGGTCTCTGGCCCCCTTGGGGGTCACGTGGGTAGGGCCCTTGCTATCCCGCCCCTTAGAGGTCACGTGGGAGGGGGCCTTTATATCCACCCCCCTTAACACCCCCCACACCACCACCACCCCCCCCCGGTTAAGTGAGGAGGGTCCGTCACCTAATGAGGTCACATTGGGGGTGGGCAGCCAAGGGCCAAAGAGGCTCAGGTTTCCAGGTCCAAATCCTACAGAGGGGCCCCTTAGTGGGGGCATAGTCTGTACAGAGCCTGCACCTGCTGGGCAGACTGTGGCCAAAGTGGGAAGGGTATGGGGGTGGGGGGTAGAGAAGGAGATGGAAAGGACCTGGATTGTAGGCTACAATCAGCCCATGAATTGAGGAGCTTGGCAGAAGGCATGTCTGGGATTCTCTCAGTCTGTTTTCTGTCTCATATCCTTGTGTATATGGAGGTCTGGTGTCTTGGCGCCCCCTCCACCCCAATTTCTTGGTCTGTGTTTATTAGTATCTCACACCGTGCTTGTCTCTTTATCACTGCCTTGTTTTCAGTCCCTCTCTACCTTTGCCTATGTCTCTGTTCCGATTTCTGCCTCTATTCCCTGCCTTTGCGAGACTTCCTCGCTCGGTCTTCGTTTCTTACGTTCCTGGCAGCTTCTATCTCTGTGTGCCACTGTCTTTGCTTCTGTTCCTGTCTCTCCTCTGTCTCTGACTCTCTGCTTCAGTCTCTGTGTGTCTCTCCGCTCCTCTCCGCCGCTGCAGATCAATAAACCTTCGCCGCCGCCGCTGCTGTCGCAGGGAGGAGGGGGCGGTGGGGGGCGGGCGGTGTTCATTCTCCGCCCCCAGTTGGGGTAGGGGGAAGTCCGGGGCATAGACCCGGCGCTATGGGGGTAGGAGGGGGCGAGCTTTTGCAGGGAAAAGGTTCTTCACGGTCTCCCGGGGCCCTGGGGCCTTGCTGTTGGGATGCTCCCGCAGGGATGTTGGGACGACCCAGGGTGGGGTGGGTTGGATAGGAGGGCGCCTAAACGTGCACGCGCGCCCGAGAGCGCGCTCTCGCCCCCTCTCTTCTCCCACCCGGGAGGACGCGCAGACCCCCACGTCGCGCGCACGTGGCCCAAGCCTCTACCTGCTGTAGGGAAAAACTGAAAGCGCTGTTGCGGGAGCGCGCAACGGAGCCGGCGCTCCAGTGCCTAACGCCGGGGTAGGGAGGCAAGAACAGGACAGGGAGTTTTTGATCTTTCTTCTCTCTCTTCTCAGTCGCCCTGTTTCTCAGCTCCTCCCCTCTGCACCCTAGAGTTGCTCTTTGCTGTTATGGTGGGGGCATGTAGGGAATTTAACAAGTTCCCAGGGATCCCCTTGATTCCCCTCTCCCCATTCGAAGCACAGCCTTGCCTCGTTAGATGCCCTGTTTGTGCATCCCTAATTGCCCCGGGGGGAGAGACCCAAGACACCCCGCCACTTCTCTCTTGGGGCACCTTAGTGTGAGGGCGGGGCCACAGCTTGAAAGCCAGAACGCCTGAGTCCCTCTCCCCGGTCTGCTAAGGGGACAGGACTCTGGAGATGGTGGGGGCGATAGAGTTGGGTAGGAGATAGAGTGGTCGACAGGCTAGTTATAATTCTTAACTAAAGGGATAGAAGAAGTGATAGAGTAGTGATAGAGAGGAGGAAAGTAGAAGGAAAAAAGCGGACGCCAGATATAGCCAGAGACCTGTGTTGCTGAAATAATGGGGTGAGAAGGCAATATAGCAAGGTGGTAGTGTGCCTAGCCTTGATGAGAGTGGGGGAGGTGAGAGGTACTAGGGTAGGGGAGCCCAAGGTTTCAGCTCTCGGTGTACGTGGAGGAAAGGGAAGAGTAAGAGGTAGAATGAAGACAATTGGTTCTAAGGAGCATGGGTCTGGGTCCTCCTTCCCGGCCTACACACTACGCTCCCTTGAGGGCTTAGTTTAGCTTCCTTGGGAACTGGGAGGGGGTAATCAAGGCAGTTGTCCTCCTCACAACCCTGAGAAGAGAGTAGGATTGACAGTTTCAATTAAAGTGCTGAATTCAACCCTACGCCTTCCTGGAGTAGCGGTTGGGGAAGGCTGGCACCCAGCCCCTCCCCCACCAGATGCCAATTGGACACAAACCTTTGTGGGGGAGGCTGTGGTGGGGCAAGTGCCCATTGCCCACATGGTGGGAATGGAGGGGAGGGAATTTAGGGAATATTTTGAACAGAGATTTACATTCTGCCCTATTCTGTGTAAAGGGAGGTAACAGCTGCCGCTTAGCTTCCCTTTTATAAGGCTCCCATTGCCAGCTCTACTAATTAAGCTGAGGCACCTGAGAAGTGATACTTGCTGGAATGAGGTGGGGGGGGTGGAGTACAGGGGTGGTGTAACTGGGTGGAGCCGATTTGGGGTGGGCATGTAGGTATTGGGCGGGGCCATAAGACAGAGGCCCCAGTGTAGTGAGGACGAAATTGGCACGAGGCATGGTGATGGGGAAGTGCTGGCACAACACCCCCCAAATTTTCAATGTCTCTTCAACCCTGAGAGAGAAGAGGGAATCTTTGGGGTTGGGGGTGGAGAGGGCCCTTGGGCGGAGGCTGAAAGCCCAGCCCAGTCAAACCCGTTTGCCTGCTCCCAGTGCCCCAGGCCAGAGCTCCTGCCCACCCAGGTACCTGGGCCAGGGAGGGGCCTGAGTGACCCATCACCCCTGTGGGAACCAAGTGGAGAGGGTGGCATACCTGATGACTCAATGGGGGTAGTGCCTTTTTCTCACAAGGGGTGCCCCTAACCTTGTATACATTCCAACTGGCAAGACACCTCAGCCCTGGAAAAAGGGTGCTGGAGACAGGGTGGGAAAGGGGAGAAAAGGCTAGAGAAGCAGGGCAAGGGAGAATGGGACCCTCTGTGACACCCTATTTTGAGACTTCCAAGCTTGTTATCCTAATGGCTGCTAATTAATATTTTTGGAAGTAGGAATTGCTTAGTGATGTTTGGGGGATCCAGTCCCTGTTCTCAGGGTGTTCCCAGAGACTGGGGTCCCCAAATGAGTTGGTACTTTCCTTAACCTCCTTGTCAACCCTCACCCCAGGAAAGAGAAGATTCTCTGTCCCCAAGGGGTAAAGTGAAATATGCCCCTATTACTTTCTCCATCTAATTGCCCCATCCCATCTGTGACCCCATTCACTGCAGGAGAGGAGATAAAACCCAAACTTTGATGGCACCAGTGAGGTGGGCAGGCAGCATCTCCAACAGTAACGGATGAAGGGACCGGGATCCCCAGTGTTCCATATGGTACAGTGGATTAGAGCTGTGCTCCTTACTTTCTGTGTGACCTTGGGCAAGTCATTTTATTTCTATAGGTCTTGGTTTCTTTATCTGTAAAATAGGTGGTTTGGACCAGGTGATTTTAGAGATTCCCCTATGGTTCTAAATCTGTCATCCTATGATTCTTTGACCTTTTAAAGAGGAGGCCAAGCCTTTTCATATGGATGTTGAGCCCCTTACATATTTTTCTGCTTGGAACTATTGGTGGATGAACAGCTATGCCCAAGTTGGAAGGGGAAGTAGGGTGTGAAATAAGAGCTTTGGTAGTTTGATATGATGCTAAGTAAGGTCCGTCCCTTGGGCTGTTTGGTGCTCAAAGTCAGGGTAATAAATTCCTTTTGTGGGACAAAGGGGTGTGAGAGAAGACACTGGGAGAAGGAGCTGAGGGAAAATAGGGCAGGATCTATCTGAGTGTGTGTGTGTGTGAACTAGCAAGAGGATAGGGGTGGAGAGAGGGCCAGTGGATGGGAGCTGGGGCTGTCAGCATATCAGGTACATCTACATAGCACACGTAAGACTTAGCTTACATACAGGTGTCTGGTGGGGCAAACACTGTATGCTGAACATATTTGTGTATCTGCCCTAGGACTAATACATGTGCATGCAAGAGGCTTATACAAGTATGTTTGAGGATAGGCTCAATATGATACACCAGGAGGTGGCAAGTGTGAAAGGTGTGCTGGGTAGGAAGGTGTCCTTCAGAGTGACATGGTGGGGAACCTCACCCTCCCTCTCAAATCCTCCCAGGTACCCCAGGTGTACTGTGGGGGATGGGTACTCCTGGCCGGCCTGGGAGTCGCCTGGGCCTGCTTGTTGCCATGGTGACCAACGCACATGTTTTCCCCTTTGCACATACTCCTTTTAGTGGGCAGGGCTTAGATTGCCTGAGCTTCTGCTGCCCCCAGGTGGTGTCTGTAGGCTGGAAGTGTGAATGAACAGAGAGGAGAACAGAGTAAAGAGGGTCAGGGATGTGGTCCTAATTACTGGGGAAAGTGGCTTGGGTCCCACTGCAGGGAGGTAAGAAGAAAAATTGAAGCTGAAGAAAGGCTGGGGCTGGGAGGAAAGGGTGAGAAGTTGCAGGGATCCTGGGAAAAGAAAGCTAGAAAGACATTGGGGAAGGATATTGAGAGTGGGGGGTAGGCACGGAGGGGAGACACCAGGGAAGATATGGTGGGAAGACACTGGGGAGAGGGGCAGGGACTGGGGAGGACACTAGGGGAGCGAAGTTGTATGAGGAAGAAAGAAGAGTGGGGAGGATATTGGGGGAGGGGGCAGAGAAGGGACACAGGAAAGAAAGACACTAAGGGAGAAGGGTGGGGCTGGGGAGCACTAGAGAAAGAGTTAGGGGATACTAAGGGAAGAGGGGCAGAGAGAGAGGGACTTAGGTGGAGAGGAAGGGACTAGGACAATACTGGGGAGATGGGCAAGGCTAAGGGGGCCCTGGGATAAAGGGGGGGCTGGGGGCACAGAAGAAATGGGAGAGACTGGGACAGCAGAGGAAAGGCAGGGTGGAAAAGATTCAGGGGGAGATGGACAGGTGCTGGGTTAACTTTAGGGGAGGAGGGAGAGTCTGGGGAACATTGAGGGAAAGGAAGAAAGGTTATGGGAGGGGCCAAGAGTTAAGGGCACGGGTGGAGAGGGGAGGGGGAAAGGGAGAGGATGAGGGAGGATACTGAAGGTTTACCAAGGAAAAGTGGTTAGGCTGGGAGACCAGGAGAAAGGGACAAGGGTAGAAAGGATACTGGGGAGATGATTGGGACTGTGGGGACACTATAGGATTGTGAACGGGCTGAGGGCTGCTGGGGCAAAGGGAAGAGGAATGAGGAGAATATTGTAGGAGAAGGGTAATGGGGAGAAATAATAACGGATTTGAGGAGAAGGTGGGTGGACTAGAAAGACAATGGGGGCAGTAGTGTGACTTGGGGAGCAGTAAGGGGAGGAGGGATCCCGGTCTTGGGTTCTGATTACTTCCCTTCGCCCTGCAGCCTACGGCGAGATGGTTACACAGTCCAGGTGAATGTGAACGATTACCTGGACATCTACTGCCCACACTACAACAGCTCAGGCTCAGGGCCAGGAGCAGGCCCGGGACCCGGAGGCGGGGCGGAACAGTATGTGCTGTATATGGTGAGCCGAAGCGGCTACCGAACCTGCAATACCAGCCAGGGTTTTAAGCGCTGGGAATGCAACCGACCCCACGCTCCCCACAGCCCCATCAAGTTCTCAGAGAAGTTCCAGCGCTATAGCGCCTTCTCACTGGGCTATGAATTCCACGCAGGCCAAGAGTACTACTACATCTGTGAGTGACAGGCCCAAGAATGGATGGGACTGCCGGGGCATGGGAAGAGGGAGAGGGCGGGGCCTCAGAGTAGCAAGTTCTAGGAGAAAGTTTGAGGGCGGGGCCTCGACCTACACTATCTATGAATGACAACCCAAGGACCAAGTATAGGAAAGGGTCCTTGGTCAGAGGCCATGTCCTAGACACCCTCGGGTGGAACGCAAGGAGAAGCTGAAGTTTTAGGATAAGGCTGTCGCTCTCGGTGATAATTTCTCTAGGATGGGATATAGTGAAGGGATAGCACAGTGCTGTGAATGACATGCCAGGAGCAGGGGGTAGGGAGGGACCAAGGGTATAAATTTGCGTAGAGTGGGGTCGGGCTAGGGAGTATCTCCAGGAGATCTTCCTGGTGTGGGTCCACAGGTAACAATTGTGTCCAATACCACCTAAGAGACTAGGGGACCGATAGGAAAGGTTTCTGTTTTAAAAGGAGGGCTGGGAGGAGGGCGGATTTTCTAGCCTGGAAGTCCTGGAGTCCAGTTCCGTCTGTCTCCTCCCTCAGCGACGCCCACGCACAACCTGCACTGGAAGTGTCTGAAGATGAAGGTGTTCGTCTGCTGTGCCTCCAGTGAGTATCCCTTTGCCAATATCAGCCATCTCCCAATCCCCAGCTCCCCCGCTTTGGGGCACCCCCCAGCTTCCTGGGGGTGGGGGCAGAGGCAACACTGGGGAGGAGTTTATCCCCCAGCTGTAGCGGAGGGGAAGGGGGTCCTGGCCCTGACGAGCTCCCCTCCTCTCTTCCCCATCCCCCACCCCACCCCGCAGCATCGCACTCCGGGGAGAAGCCGATCCCCACCCTCCCCCAGTTCACCATGGGCCCCAATGTGAAGATCAACGTGCTGGGTGAGTCTGCGCAGCGCCCTCTGGTGGCCACTGCTAGAACTGCAGCCCCACCCTCACTGGTGCCTTCCCTTCTGGCTCACCTTTGCATGTGCCCATCCCTCCCTGCCCCGCAAAGGGTATAGACCCCCTTCCTCCCCATTACCTGTGGGTGGGCATATCCCTTGCTCTGCTGCTACCCCGCTGCCGCGTCCGCCTGCTCTCTCCCAGGCCCAGTCCTCATCTGTACGTTTATCCACAGAGGACTTTGAGGGAGAGAATCCCCAGGTGCCCAAGCTGGAGAAAAGCATCAGCGGGACGAGCCCAAAGCGGGAACACCTGCCCCTTGCTGTGGCCATCGCCTTTTTCCTCATGATGCTCTTGGCCTCCTAGCTCTGCTCCCAGAGCAGGGAGAGGTGGAGGGCAGGGCTGGTGGGAGGAGCAGCCAAACCACCATCACCTTTCTGGAGGGAATTTTCTTCCCTGGATGGATTCGGGGTAGAGACCCTATGACGACTGTGCCCACCCCTCCCCTGTGCCATGCTAAGGGCTGGGCACTCTAACTCTACCAGGCATCCTGTTAGCAGGAACCCCAGGTTGGCCTGGGGCCTGCCTTGTGGCTCTGGAGATTTTTGGTACCAAATTGGGGAGGGGGGGAGAGGGGGGTTTTGGGCAGTGCCCAACTTCCTGCCTCCTCCTGGTGCCCTCCACCCTGCCCCCTGGTGCCCTTTCCTTCTTTTCTCCAAGAGAGACCCCAGCTAAGTTCCAGAAAGAGCAGTTTGGAGTCTGGGAGACAAATCTGTCCCTCCTCTCCAGGGGCAGAGCCAGGCCCCCTATCAGGGGGAGGGGACTAGGTGGGTGAGGGGGTGGGCACTGCCTGCTGCCCCCTCCCCCTGTTTACAGCAATAAGCACGTTCCCCTCCCCTGCCCCCACCCTATCCCACCTCATCCCAGGATTGTGGTTTGGATGGAGACCAAGTTTACAAGTAGTCACCCTGGGGGTGGGGGAGGGGTGAGGGCAAATGAACAAGGGTGGCTCGGGTGGCAGGTGGGCATGTACAGTCTCTATATCTCTATATATAATGTACAGACAGAGTCCCTTTCCCTTCCTAATCCCCTGGTCCCTTCTTGAACCTTCCCCTCCAGCTTTGGACCCCTTCCCTACCAGGCCTGGCCCCTACCCTGGGAGCCACCCCTGGCCCCTCGTTTGTCTTCTGTGAAGACACAACCTATGCAACGCACAGACACTTTTGGAGACCGTGAGACAACAACAACCCCACCCCCAGAGACCGGAACCCAACCCTTAAACCTTCCTACCCCCCACCTGTCCTGCCCCCCTCCTCTGGGACCTTTTTCAAGTGCTTTGGCTGTGACTTTCATACTCTGCTCTTAGTCTAAAAAAAATAAACTCCAGATAAAAACAACACAATTTCTGCGTGTATCTGCCTACACTTGCTTGAATAATGTATATGTTTTTCCTGCGAGGTAATGGGGTGAAGTGACTTGCCCAGAGTCACACAGATAGTAAGTGTCAAGTGTCTGAGGCCAGATTTGAACTCAGGTCTTCCTGAATCCAGGGCTGGTGCTCTATCCACTGTGCCATCTAGCTGCCCCCCATGTCAATATATATGTGAGGAGGGGAAAGAAACTAAAGGGAAGGGTAGAGAGAGAATTGAACAACTACCCAGTACTATTGATTAAGCATCTTCGAAGGAGGAGGAGATTGTAGGGTGCCGTGTTGGGCTTTGGGAGGGAGACACAGATGTGGGCAATTGACTTAACTCATTGCTGGAGACAAAGAGTATATAGAAAGCATGGGAACTGGGTGGGAGGTATCATTGTGGAGGAGATTTAGTGGATCAAAATATGGAGGAGGTGAGGGTCAACTTTGGCTTGTGCTCCTGGAGAGAAGATGAAGTGGGTATTCTAGGTAAGAAGCAGTCGGTGAAGTAGTGAATATGATATACAGGCTTAGAGAGCAGGAAGGAACCCAAGATCACCTACCCACTTATTTTCCAGAGCATTGGAAAGGGAAGGAGCAGAAAAAGATGGGATTAAAACCCAGGTCCTCTGATTCCAAATTTGGTGATTTAAAATGTAAAAAAAAAAAGTTGTATTGTGTACTACGTTCGGGGAGGGAACAAATAAGCCTGGTTCTGAGACTCCATACCAGAGAAATGAAGGAAAGGAAAAGGAAATAAGCATTTGTATAGTGCCTACTACAGGTGCCGAGCACTTTGCTAAGTGCTTTACAAATATTATCTCATTTGATTTTTATAATGACCCAGAGAGGTAAGTGCTGTTATTAGCCCCATTGAGGAAACTGAGGGAGACAGAGATTAAGTGACTAGTCCTGTTCACAAAGAAAAGTGTCTGAGGCTGTGTATGAACTCACTTCTTCCTGACTCCAGGTCCAGCACTCTGTCCGCTGTGCCATCTCAATGCCTAGAGCTGATTTGGTGAAAGAATAAAAGAGTTTATATTGGATGTGACAGCCAATGAGGTACTAGAGAATATTCTTGAGTAGGGGAAGTATCTACCATGTGTGTAAGAGCCAGGCACTTGCTTGGCACTGTGGTGGATACTAAAAATTAGGAGAGGGTTCCTTCCTGCCTTTTGGTCTAGTAGGTAAGAGAGCATGTATAACCCATACAACAAATGACTACCATGCAAGGCAGTAAGTACTGGAAGGACAGTAGATAGAACTCCAGGCCTGGAGTCAAGAAGACCTTAATTCAAGTCTGGCCTCAGATATTTCCTGGGCAATTAATTTAATCTCTGCCTGCCTCAGTTTCCTCACCTGTAAAAATGGGAATAATAATAGCATCTACCTCCCAGGTTTGTTGTGAAGATCAAATGAAGGGGCAGCTAGGTGGTGCAGTGGATAGAGCACCAGCCCTGGAGTCAGGAGGACCTGAGTTCAAATCCAGCCTCAGACACTAGCTGTGTGACCCTGAACAAGTCACTTAACCCCAATTGCCTCAAAAAAAAAATCAAATGAGGTAATATTTATAAAGTACCTTGTAAACCTTAAAGTGCTCTATAAATGCTAGTTACTGTTGTTAAGTCAAATCTTGTATCTAGAACTCATAGAACTTTAGAGATCAAAAGCCTGGGATCCACAAACCTTTATGAAAGATCTATGAACTTAGACGGGGAAGGTAAATGAAAAAAAAAAAAAAACCTATGTATTTCAGTTACCTCTACCTGAGCATCAGTCTTTCCTTCAATTATGACTTTTTAAAAAAACTCATTATTCTGAGAAGAAGTCTATAGGCTTCACCAGACTGCCAGTGGGGTCCATAACACAAAAAGGTTAAGTACACCTGACCTGGGCTGATCCCTTCATTAAACAGATGAGAAAATTAAACCCCAGAGAGGTTGAATAATTGGTTGAAGATCTACGAGGCAAGTTCATGCCCAAGCTGGGATGTGAAGCCAAGTCTTCTAATTCCATGTTCCGTGTTTACATACTTTACACCACATTGTTAGCTAAATGAGCAACAAAGAGAAGTGATGCTAGAGGAGTTCCCAGGAAGGGACAATTACTCAGAGAAAAAGAGTAGTTCAATGGAAAGAGCACTGGCTGTGGAGTCCCAGGAACTAGGTTCAAATCCTGCCTCAGAGTATTACTGTCTGGAACCTTAGCTAAATCACAACCTCTCTGAGCTTCAATTGCCTTATCTATGAAATAAGCCAACTTGGATTAAATATAAATAGGGCAGTTAGGTGGATAGAGCTCTAGGCCTGTAGTTAGGAAGACCCGAATTCAAATCGAACCTCAGACACTTACTGGCTGTGTGACCTTGGGCAAGTCACTTAACCCCAATTGCCATATATAATATGATATAATATAATATAAATTTATATAGTCTCTGAGGTATCATCCAGCTCTAGTGCTATGATTCTGTGATTTGGTTCCGTCTTCAAGCTGAAGTAACTAAGAACAGTCCATAAAGAAAGTGGGATCTTGTGCTGGATTTTTAAGAATGTGTAGATTTTCAAGGTAGGAAAGAAACATTTATTAAGCACCTACTGTGTGCTAAATGTTCTATAATTGATCCTCACAACAAATCTGTGAGTGGGTGCTATTATTGTCCCCATTTTACAGTTGAGAAAACTGAGGGAGACAAAGGTGAAGTGACTTACCTTGAGTCCCATAGCTAGTTAAGTATCTGAGGCAAGATTCAAACTCAGGTCTTTCTAATTCCAGGCCTAGAGCTCTATCTATTGAGCCACCTACTTGCTTCAATAGGCAGAGATGGGAGGGGAGGACAGTCAAAGTGGAGCAGCAGGTAGATGGCATTAGCTAAGGGGTGTAAGGCACTGAGAATGTTCAAGATAGTAGGCTAATTTAACTGGACTTCTCTGGCTTCCTTTCCTTTCCAAATAAAATCCTACCTTCTATAGGAAGCTTTTCACAACCCTTCTTAATTCCACTGCATTCCCTGTATTGTTTCTTTTTTATCAGGAATATAGCTTACTCTGTGTGTGTGTGTGTATGTATATTTGTTTGTTGTTTCTCACATTAGACTATAAGCTCCTTGAGGGCAGGGACTATCTTTTGCCTCTCTTCATATCTGTAGCACTTAGCACAGTGCCTGGCACCTAGTAGGTGCTTAATAAACGTTGCTTGATTGGAGGGATCACAGAATAAAAACAGTGGGAGATAAACCTAGAAAGATAGGCATCAATAGCCTTCAAAACTAGGGTAAAACTAGGGGCAGCTAGGTGGCGCAGTGGATAGAGCACTGGGCCTGAAGTCAGGAGGACCTGAGTTCAAATCCAGCCTCAGACCAACCGCTTGACACTTACTAGCTGTGTGACCCTGGGCAAGTCACTTAGCCCCAATTGCCTAAAAACAAAAAAAAAAAATTTTGGAACTCACAACTAGGGTAAGAAGTTTGTACACTATGATTGACTCTAAAGGAAAATGGAGAAAGATGGATAGAATGATAAGGACTCACGGGATCTAGTTAAAGCTGTTGTTAGGTCATTTTGCAGTCCTGTCTAACTCTTGATCAGACCCCATTTGGGGTTTCTTAACAGAGATACTGGAGTAGTTTGCCATTTCTTTCTCCAGCTCATTTTACAGATGAGGAAACCTAGACAAACAGTTAGTGACTTGCCCAGGGTCACACAGTTAAGAAGCATTTGAGGCTGAATTTGAACTCATGAAGATGAGTCTTCCTGATTCCAAGCCCAGGGCTCTATCCACAGCACCACCTATCAAGTTAAGGTAGCAAGGAATCTGGATTCAAACTCAGGTCTTCTGACTCCAAATACAGTGGACTTGCTAATATGCTACTCAAGTAGTATTCTAGTCTATTCTATTATACTCAAGTAGTATACAGTTATCCCTTCCACATCCCAGGGTGTTAGGAGTACAATGCCCCTTGAGCTAGAAAATCCATGTAAAATGTTGTGACCCTCCCTTGGTACCAGAGAAGAAGTCTGAATTATTATTTATGGATTAAAAGAAAATATGTTGACATTATACAATACTATTTATACATTTCTGAGTTTCTAGACTTTATCCACATTGCCTGCTGGCCTTCACGTATCATCTGAAGCTTCTGCAAAACTCCCAAACAATTCCCATGTAATTTCTTATGCTGACCCGCAGTACATGGAAACTGAAATAGGGAAAGTTGAGATGTGGAAAGGATAACTGTATCATCAAATCCACTGTATTTGGAGTCAGAAGGTCTGTGTTTGAATCTGGACACATTTTCTGTGTGACTTCAGGCAAATCACTTCATCTTTCGGGGTGCTCAGATTTTTCCATCTGTGAAAGGAGAAAGCTGGATGAGATGATCTCTAAAGACCCTTCCAACGCTAAACCTACCAAAATCTTCTATGACAGAGAGTGGAGAGGGACAAAGAGAGGAGGGAGACAGCATTGGGAGAAAAGCCTGAGGAAGATGTGACAAACAGCAGTGGAATGTCCTGCCTCTGAAATCCTGACTACTCCTTCTTCAGGCACAGGCTCCCCTAGCTTCTTACGCCCACTGCTGCTTTGAAACTCTGTGATCTGCACAAGAGGAATTTGAGGGAAGCAAAGAATGATGAAGAGATTTAGCCCATCTTGATTTTATAGATGAGGAGATAGGCCAGGAATGGCAAGTGACTTGCCCATGGTCATGAAGCTAATTAGTAGCAGACTTGGACCTAGAATCTGACTCTCTGTCCTGTACTTTTTCAACTATACATTCCTCACTCAAGAAAAAAAGAGTTAGCACTCCCTCAATAGTGGGGGCTCATTCCCCTTAAATTACTTTTACCTTAAAACATAAATCAAGAATGGAATCATGCCTCCATTGCCTGCACCTCTTCCCCCACTCTGGTTTTCTGTCAATTTATCTCTTGTTGCAGACATTTCTAGAAGCTCCTGGGCCCTGCAGGGGTTCCCCACCCAACCAACTACCCAGGGTGTGGCCTGAGGGAGGAATGGGGGTTAAGGAGGTCAGCTCCATCAGAGACAAAGGAGCAATTGATTCTCAGTGCTGGTACCCAGGCTACTACCTGGCATTGCGCCCTTGGTCTTCTGGGGGTTTGATATGCCTAGTTCCAGGTGTGACCTGGGCAGGAAATTCAGTGAGGGAGTACCTGGGCTGGAGAAGTGGGGAGGGCTGGTGTTGAGGGTAGACACTGGAGAAAAGGGAAGAAGGGAAAATGGATAAGATTGTGACACTTGGCAGGGAAAAGAGATGATTAGTCCAGGGTTAGGATGTAGTAGGTAACAGATTTGCTAAATTGAAATGATCTTTAAGATTCCTTCCAGTTGCAAGATTTTATGACTTAAGAACAGAATAAGATCCTGAGAGAGAAGGTTAGCAGAGGTGAATGTTTACTAACTGGCTCTCCAAAGAAAAATGTAATCATTTTTATGTTTAATCTGCATTATTTGTTAATATTTCCCCATCACTTCCTTAAGTCTAGACAATCAACAAAACAATAAATCAAGTTCTGATTTGTAGCATGTGCTGATTTCAGAGGTATCATGATCACACTAAAAATTTAGCAATTTTGAGCCGTTTTGAGCGGGAGTTGCTAGTTCAACCCTGGAAGAAAGGGAATCATAGATACAGAATTGTAAGAGAATTTAGAGGTCATTTAGTCCAACCTTTTCATTTTGGGCCTCTAGGTGGCGCCATAGTGCACAGAGCACTAGGCCTAAAGTTAGGAAGACTCCTGACTTTTCCAGAGTGCAAATCCAGACTAAGACACTTAGTAGCTGTATGACACTGGGCAAGTCACTCCATCCTGTTTGCCTCAGTTTCCTCACCTGTAAAAATGAGCTGGAGAAGGAAATGGTAAACCACTCCAGTGGCCAAGAAAACCCTGAACAACTTCATTTTATGGATGAGGAAACTGAGGAACAGAGAATTTAAGTGACTTGCTCAAGGTCAGAAGGGTAGTAACTGGCAGAGCCAGGATTAGTTGGTAATCAAGTCAACAAACATTTATTAAGTGCCTACTATGTGCCAGGCACTGTGCTAAGCACTGGGGATACATGGAAAGGTAAAAGTAAAATTAGTATTCATATGGTGCATTAAGGTTTGCAAAGTGCTTCACAAATATTATCTCATTTTATCCTCATAACTTCGAGGGGGTGTGTTAGCAGATGAGAAAAAGGAGACAAACAGGTGAAGTTACTTGTCCAGGGTCACACAGCTAGTAAGGATCTGAGGCCAAATTTGAACTCAGTTCTTCCTGATTCCATATCCTGTACTCTATGTATGGTGCTACCTACCTGCCTGTGAAATCATTTCTGCCCTCAATGAACTGATAGGACCTCAAGGACTAATGGAAGAGACAACACGAAACAAGTATGTACAAAGATTTATACAGGATAAATTGGAGATAATCTCAAAGGGAAGTCACTAAGATTAAGAAAGACCAGGAAAGGTACAGAAAGTGGAATTTAAGCTAAGACTTGGAGGAAGGTCAAGGAGGTAGAATTCTGGGAATGGGGGACAGATAATGAAAAGGCACAGAAGAGGGAGATAGAGTGTCTTGGGATGAAGAGCAAAGAGACCAGAGTCACTGAATCTTAGAGTATGTGGAGGTAAGGTGGAAGATCAGAAAGTCAGGAAAGGGCCACTTTATGAAGAGTTTTCCCTTCTCATCTTCCATCTTCTCATCTTCCCGTCTCATCTCAGCTACCCCAGCTAATCCCACTTTCTAGAAGGAAGACTTTCCCAATTTTT
Organism: Vombatus ursinus; assembly: GCF_900497805.2. Classification (NCBI taxonomy): domain Eukaryota; kingdom Metazoa; phylum Chordata; class Mammalia; order Diprotodontia; family Vombatidae; genus Vombatus; species Vombatus ursinus. The sequence goes on along the minus strand of NW_020954576.1, from coordinate 54,808,400 downwards.
CTTTATTGTAGGGCTTTCTCTCTGTTCATTATCTCCAATTTATCCTGCTTGCCTCAGTTTACTCAACTGCATTTCTTTCTTTTGAGGCAATCAGGGTTAAGCAACTTGCCCAGGGTCACACAGCTGGCAAGTTTCTGAGGCTGGGTTTGAACTCAGGTCTTCTTCACTCCAGGACAGGTGCTCCATCCACTCTGTACCACCTAGGTACCACCAGGTGTACCACCTAGCTGTATCTTCTCAACTGAATAATAATAGTACCTACCCAGCTGGCTTGTTGTGAGGATCAAATAACATAACATTCATAAAATGCTTAGCACAATGCCTGGTACATAGTAGGATAAATGCTATTCCCTTCCCTAAACATTTAATAAATGTTTATTGATTGACTAAAAAAAAAAACAAAACCAAGATGGATTTTCCATATGTTATCCCAAAAATTCTGTGCTGTTTTAAGTTACGAAGGCATAAAAGGATCACTAAAACTGTTGGAACACTTTTCTATTGGATCCTCTAGGCAATAGGGAGCCACTGTAGTTTATAGACTAGAAGAGTGACGTGGTCAGACCTGCACTTTAGGAAGATCACTTTGACGGCTGAGTAGAGAATGGACTGGAGTGGGGAGAGGTTTAAGGCAAGGAGACCTCAAGGTTATCTGATGCTAAATCCAGCACCAGGATGCCTCTGATCCTAGGCTGAGAGGACAAGGACACTTGGGGCTTTGGGAGGAGGAGACTGAGAATACCCCTTTTTACCTAATCCCCAGAGGACTTATATATTCCCTACTGCTTGTCCCACCCTAGTGCCTAGTGGTTCCTTTAGGGTGCTGAGCTGTCTGAGATGGTGACCCAAGGAGGTGGGGGGGGGGCTTGTCCTTCCCACTCTAAAACAACTGGACCCTCCAGACTGACAACCTCTCTGTGCCAACCAAAGCAAGAGTCACCCCATCTACCTTCTCCCCTTTCTAGCTGCCCCCTTCCAGGCACTGAGAAATTTGCCCCTTCCCAAGGATCCTAAGCGGGAAATTTGTACCAACGGGAGGCCAGAAACAGTGGGCATATAAAAATTCAAGAACGCCACTCCTGAGAGAGGAAGATTTCAAACGGTCGTTTGGCATAGCCTAATATATCCAATTCACTTGAGCTCCAACCCTTTTCCCCACTCCGAGTTCCCAAAAAAGACTCATGGCAGGGGAATCCGCTCATAGTCAGCATAGTCAGACGACTGAGACAGCAATGGGGACTCCCCCAAACTGAGCCAAATGTTAGCCCCAAGGGAAGGGGAGGCTGCGTGTTGGAGCTGCTCTGCATCATTACAGGCAGGTTGGTAGGGGGGTGGAGGTAAAGAAGGAGGTGTCTGGATAGCCCGGGGCTGAGGCAGGGCTGCTCTCTGTGTGCCCCATTACTCCAGCTGCCTGTCTGTCATGAGTTCTGTCTCTTTGTCTCTGTCTCTGTCTCTCTCTCTCTCTCTCTGCTGGTCTGCTCTTTCGCTAAGAGCCTTGTCTACACAACTCCCACGTCTCTTGTGTATTTTGTCCGCCAGGAGTCGCCGAAGTTCCAGCAAGGACAGGCTAAGGAGAGACCTGGGAGTGTGTGTGTGAGTGTGTGTGGGCGCGCGCGCTTGAATCTGACTCTGAGTGTGTATATGTGTGAGACTTGGTTGACTCACCCTTGTGCCCAGGCCCAGACTACCTGTGTCCCAAAATTTTCAGCTCTGCCCTCTGTCTCTTCCCCTCCAGCCCCACCTTTGGCCATAAGAGCTAACGGGGCTAGGAAGCAGCTTGGCCCAACGGAGTCTAGACAAGCCCAAACCAGTGCTGGGCATGGAGCGGCTGAGCCCGAAAGCCCCACAGATTCTCCTCTTCCCCTCCAGCCCCTCTGTAGTCAGGCTATCCCGAGCCAAAGAAATAGGGAGGCGGGGAGGTGAAGAAAGAGCAGAAGAACGTGGACGGGGAACCCCGGAGTCCACACACCTAGCCCGCATTGCGTGCCCGGCCCCACGCACCCAGAGCTCGAATCAGCCTGGGAGACTTTGGCCCCGGGAACCTGGAAGGTCAGGGTCACTGACCCAGACTCTTCAGAAGTAAACAAAGAGGCGAAGCTGGAGCCCAAGGAAACGAGAAGGCATGGGGGAGGGGGGCTTATCCAGAGGAGAGGGGGTGGGTAGTTTGGGGGTCAGGCCCAGATCCAGTTTCTGGGTCCCGATCCCTGCGCCTCCTGCCCCGACTGGAAGAAGGGTTGTGGTCCTTCCCCGCCCCCTCAGCGCTAGACTCGACCGTCGCGTCCGGCTCCAAGCGCGTAATTATAGGGGCAGCAGCCAGGCTGGCCGTAAAAGGGGGTGGATGAGATTGCAAGGGTGCTAGAGTCGAGTGGAAGGGGGGAGTGGGGGCCGGGATGGAGTTACAGCCTTGGACGCCCCGTCGTCTAGTCTCTCCCCCCAGGACACGCAGACAGGCAGGCCCACGTGTGGGCCCCACGCTGACACGCCGTGAGTGCTCTGTCCGGGTGGGAAGCGAGACAGATCTGGCCCCATGACTGTGACTGAGGCGTAAACAAGACTCCCTCTCCCCACTTCCCCCCAGATACAGGGAGAGGAGACTCACGATGGAGTTGGTTTTGAGCAACAGGGGTGGAAGACACTAGACACCAAGAGAGACACTGATATGGGACCACACACAGATAGGGTACACATCACACACCAGCACTTAAACACAATCTGCATGTATATATATGATATATGTGTATATGTATATATACATACAATTCCTTTCTGCGGAGCATTTATTAAGCACCTACTGTGTGCCAGTCACTGTGTTATTTGCCAGTGAGAGTGATATGACAGACAAAAGTAGAAGTCCCTGTTCTGCAATAACTTTCTTTGTACAGAAAGAACTCTGTGCTTTATATTTATGTTTTTATGTTATGTGTTTACCAGGGGTGGGGAACCTGCAGTCTTGAGGCCACATGTGGTCTTCTATGTCCTTGGGTTCACCCTTTTGACTGAATCCAAGTTTTACAGAACAATTCCTTTCATTAAGGGGTTTTATTCTGTGAAGTTTGGATTCAGTCAAAGGGCCTCACTTGAGGACCTAGAGGGCCACATGTGGCCTTGAGGCTGCAGGTTTCCCAACCCTGGTTATATAGGGTATCCCAAAGTTTTAGTGCCCTTTTAGGTTTTAGTACCTTAAAAGACTTTTGGGGCGTATTATATGTACATATTGCCTCCAACTAAAATGTGTGTATGTAGGTAATACTGGCAGACAGAAACAAAATTTTTTATATCCCCAGGGCCTGGCACCTAGGAGCTGCTTGTTGATTCGTTGACTGATAAGTATGATAGGATGAGGAATGTAACAAAGAGAAGAGAAATTTGGATAAAATGCTTTAAGAAAATGGGAGGACAGAGATAAAGCTTCAGTTTTCATTGGAGGGATCAAGGAAGGCTTCCTGTAGGACAGGCATCTTCATATTCTCATATATGTACATAAACATATAGAAACATATAGCACAAAGTCACATATATTCTCACATATGTGGTCAAACGCATTCATGTATTATACACACACTGATGAGCGTAGTCACTTTAGGGATATTGGTACTAGAGGTGTGCTGGAGCCAATGGAAACTGATTGTTAAATTTTCAGTGTGAACTGTTATACCTCAGAAATCAACAAATGCTTCAAATCAGAGCTTAATTTTTTGTTTTATTGTCTAGTCTTAATAAATGATAGAGAAATTGTTAATAATGCAGGTTAAACAGAAAAGTATATCATTCCTGCTTTTTTTCAGAGCTGATTGTTAAATATTTACCAGCATGCCCCTGATTAACCCACACTATCACACAAAAGCACGTGCTCATACACATAATCTCATATATCTGATTTCTGCCATTTGAGCAATGACACAACCTTTCAAACAAAGCCAACGTTGACAAACAGTGCAAACAGTCCAGGTGAGGGAATCTGGGAGGGGCAGTCAGCCAAGCAGAGTCCAGACTGGGGGTGTGGGGACAAGGGGGAATGAGAATGAACACCCAGCAGAGGTGTGAGCACGCAGGAAAAGTCACGTATGCCTTGTCACATCAACATCCACTGGAAATATACACACAAAAATATTCAAGGACCCCAGAAATTGTCTCACATGAAGATCTACACAGGGTTAGATCTCTCTCCTCTCTGTCTCTCTGTCTCTGTCTCTCTCTGTCTCTCTCTCTCTCTCTCTCTCTCTCTCTCTCTCTCACACACACACACACACACACACACACACACACAGAAGCAGTCCCTATCCCTATCTATGATCTCTCCCCGAAGGCCCCCCCTCATCTAAGCTGAGCAGAGAGTACCTGAGCAAAAAGAGTAACCCAAAAAGAGTCATGAGGTATTTATGGGGAGCTTCTGACAACCTTATTCCTTATATTGTCAATATCCCATGAGTTCTCCCTCTTGGGCTGTCACTGAAATGTCCTGCAGTCTTCTGGAACAACTCAAAACTCAAATAAACCACCACTACCCCTACCACACACCTTAGCCTTCTTCTGGGTCATGGCACCTGGACACCTTGACTAGCAGAGAGAATACTGAACCTTTGCCTGAGTTTTGTGACAGGGAAGTCATGTTCTCTTCCTCACATCCCCTCTTTCCTCCATCAAGGGAATAGCCCTCACCCCCATGGCAGGTGCCACATTTGTATCTGCCAGCGTTGGGAATTGTCTCTGTCTTTCCTTTTACTCTTGGCAACTAGGCAGCTCTATTTGTTCTGAAGTTGGCATTTCTGGGGTGCTCCTCTCACTTATCCAGACTTGAAATAAGATTATGCCCTTTATGTCCAGCTTCCTTGGCTTCTCAGTGTCTTGCTATTGAATCCCTACACCCCCAAACTCCCCTGTTGCCTGGGATTTTAGCTGTTTTTCCCAGATCCTGACACAGAACCCTGGATTGAACTTTTTTTTTTTTTTAGGGTTAGGCAATGGGGTTAAGTGATTTGCCTAGGGTCACACAGCTAGTAAGTGTCAAGTGTCTGAGGCCGGATTTGAACTCAGATCATCCTGTCTCCAAGGCCAGAGTATCCACTGCACCACCTAGCTGCCCCTGGATTGACTTTTGACTTGGCTCAGTGTAGTGGCTGGCTGGGACCAAAACAAGAAAAACCTCACTACCTATCCAGTCCTGAACTGGGGTTGTGTTGGGTTAGTCAAGAAATTGGCAAGAAGGAACAGCAGTATGGCATAGTAGTTAGAGAGCTAGCCTTACAATAAGAAAGACCTGGGTTTGAGTCCCACCTCTGACACATACTGGCCATATTATTCGTTCATTGTCGTTAGTTTTGTCTGACTCTCCGTGGAGGGTTTCATTAGCAAAGATAATGGAGTGATTGCCATTTCCTTCTCCAGATCATTTTACAGATGAGGCAACTGAGGCAAACAGGGCTAAGTAACTTGCCTAGGGTCACATAGCTAGTAAGTGTCTGAGACCAGATTTGAACTTACAAAGATAAGTTTTCCTGAGTTCAGGCCCAGTGCTCTATTCACTGCACCATGTAGCTGCTCCATGTCACACTAAGTAAGTTGATTAACTTCTCTGTGCCCACCTTCCTTCCCCCTTCCACGGCTCCAAGACTCTAAATTACAGAGCTGAGGCTGATTGGCATTGGTAGATGGAATTTCCTCTCTGAGAATTCTCTCTGTTCATGAAGTCACAGGTTCAGTTTTGGTTTTTGTATTTTTAAAGAAAGGAAAGAGTTAAAGAGGGTCTGGGATTGAGAGGGAGGGACCTGAGCAAGAACTGCCCATGGCTCCTTTGTTCTTGACCTGGAGTTCTTAGAAGTTGTGAGAGCTCCCTGTACAAAAAGCACTAGAGCATAGGTTTGAGTTAAAAATAGGATTAGAAGGGATTTCTCCCCTCTCTGAACTCTGAATCAACTTTCTTTGTACCACTCTTAGACACTTACCACGTTCTAGTTTGTTAGCCTTGTTATCAGTGCACAGGTCTTATCTTCCCAACTAGACTGTAAACTCCTCCAGAGCAGGGAGCAAGGACTGAGGTTTATTCATGTCTCCCCTCAGGGGGTGGTAGCCTTGGCCACTATGGGGAGGGGGGAAGGGGAGGAGGGAAAGAGAGG
>NW_020954576.1:54802148-54802238 GCF_900497805.2 Vombatus ursinus | reverse complement strand
GAGAGAGAGAGAGAGAGAGAGAGAGAGAGAGAGAGAGAGAGAGAGAGAGAGATTTCCCTCCTAACAGTTTCAGCTTCAGCAGCTAGGTCA
>NW_020954576.1:54765935-54802019 GCF_900497805.2 Vombatus ursinus | reverse complement strand
CTGGGCCTGGAGTCAGGAAGACCTGAGTTCAAATGTGGCCTCAGATACTTACTAGCTGTGTCACCCTGGGCAAGTCACTTAGCCTTATTTGCCTCAGTTTCTTCATCTGTAAAATGAGCTGGAGAAGGAAATGGCGAACTGCCCCAGTATCTTTGCCGAGAAAACCCCAAATGGGGTTGTGAAAAGTCTCAGACATAACTGAAATGACTAAATAACAGCAAAGTTTTAGCTTCACACATCAATACTCTCCCTGGAGTGGGGGGAGGGGGGAGGTCATAATTCCTCAAATGCCCAGGGAGGGCTCCTAATGTCCTGTAAGGAGAGGTTCCCCTCACCTACCCACAATTTCAAGGTCTTAGTTACTCTGTAGATCTTGTTTTTTGCTCAGAGACAACCTCCTGCTGGTTGACCTGTCTGCTGCCCAGCGGGGAGGGCTTGCTTATCTGTGAATTTCTCTGGATTGGGATAACCTGACTACCTCCAGTTTATCTCTGAATGTGTTCTCCAGGGTTGGTCCCAAATTATCGTGGAGTATCTTGCCCTGGGCATATCGTTTACTCTCTTGTAAAGCAATCCTTCTCTGTCTTCTTCAGCCCTTTTTCCTTTTTAACACTTTTTAACCCATATTATGCCAGCTCCAAACTCTGAACCATCCCAAGCAAAGGCTGGATGATGCCATGTCAGGGAAGTTGTTGGGAGGACTCCTGAATCTAGAGGGGGGCTGGGCCAGTGGGCATCAAAGATCTGTCTGTCAATTCTGAGAACCTATCATTTTCTTTGTTTAGCAAGTATTATATTGTGGCAAATGCTCCCAGGTATTCTTGCTCCCCAGTTTTCTCTTAGACAAGGTGTGGAATCCCCTGACAAGGGGAGCTCATTGAGTTGATGTGTCCTGGGCCTTAAAGACAAAGATCTGGTTGACAATGTATAGCCAGTGAAGTCGTGGTTAGTTAACACCTGAGCTATATCCTTGTATTTGGTCTTTAGAAGGGGGCCACGTTTAGCTTCAAGGGGACTGGAGAAAGAATAGGTCAGGTAGGGAGGACTAAAGGTACCACACATAGAGATGGATGTGGCCCCATTAGAAGGAGCTACCAGGCAGTGAAGAGGGCTAGGCCAATCTCTGAGCTACAGGAACGTGTATACCAGCAACAAGGTAACAAATAATTGCTGATCTAAACCAAGGACCTGGCTCAAGCCAGGAGCTGGCAGTGCTGAAACAGAGGAGCAGGGAGGCACAGAGACATAATGTGGACTAAGAAGCCTAGCCTTGTCCTTCACTGGTACTGTGAGTCATTCGGGCTTTGTAGGTCAGAAAGGAAGAGGTCACTTCCCTAGTAACTGCAATTTCTTTCTCTCCTTGGGAGAAGCTTACCTCTAGGATGTTACTCCAGCTATGTTGTTGTTGTTTGTCCTTCCTTCTCAAAGAGGACCGTGACATCAGAGAGGTGATGCCATGACTTGCAAGTGAATTGGATTTAAGTGAGGGAGGGCTGTGCAGAGTCAGCAGCCTCACTCTCTCCTAAGGAGCCATCTGGGTCCAGTGGGAAAATATAGATCAAGGTGCCTGGAGATGGCCCTGGATGCAGTGGGAGACCTTGGCCTCTTTAAGCTAAGGTCTTTAACAGGTCTCAGTTTGATTGAGGCAGTGGGTTCCTGGGGAAGGTGGGATCACCACAGAGGTAGACACCCCTGAATTCTTTTCCTCTGTGTGTTGGGGGGTTGTGGTGGGGGGCTACTATGAATTTTGAAGACCATATAAGTTTCTGGGAGGCAAAGATCTACTAAAGGGGGAAGGATATTTGGCTCTCTAGAAACTCTGAGTTTTTGTGTTTGTTTTTGTTTTTTCTGGGAGGTGGCAAGGGGACAGGAAGAATGAAGAAGACAGGCAACCTAGGGTAACACTATAAACCTGGAGAATTATATAGGTTTCCAGGGAAAGTAGAGGCCCATTAGGATAGAAAGAGGGGGTTGCTTTGACTGTATATAGACTCAGGTACAAGTCTTTTGAGCTTTCTTCTCAGGTGCAACAAAACCTATGCTCTACCTATTTATCTGAATACTTATATAGGAACTAAGGACCCTTTCCCTTTGGTCTTGGAGAAGTAGATAGAAACCAAATGTGATGTTCCTAAAGAAAATGGTAGGTAGGGCATGAGCCATTGAAGTGCTATTTTTAAGACCATGAAAACTGAATCTAGTCCACATTTGTTCAAACCACAGTTGCTATATGTAGGATACTACATGGAATGAAAAGATGAATATGGCATGGTCAATGCCAGGGGTAGGGAACCTGTGGCCTTGAGGCCATATGTGGCTCTCTAGGTCCTTAAGCATGGCTCTTCTGTCAAAGGGCCACACTTGAGGACCTAGAGGGCCACATGTAGCCTCAAGGCTGCAGGTTCCCCACCTCTGGTCTATGCCCACAAGAATGCTACTGTCTAATACAGAGCAGTAACAGTGATGGGGACAACCAGGACTAGCAGAGTGATCCTGGGCCAGTCACTTAACCTCTATTCAGTTTCTTCAACTGTAAAATGGGCATAATAATAATAGCACCTACCTAGTGGGTTGTTCTGAGGGTCAAATGAGATAATATTTGTAAAGCACTTAGCGCAGTACCTGGCGCATAGTAGGTGCTATATAAATGTTAATCCCTTCCCTTGTATGCATGCATGCATGCATGTATTGCATGTATATATGCACACATGTATGTATATGTGTGTATGTGTAGTACATGTATATAGCTGTATGCACATATAGTTCCCTAATCCCTTTCCCATAATCCAGACTCACATCACCAACTGCCTTCTGATCTTCTCTCCCCATCCATCCCACAGATACTTCAAACTTTGCATGTCAAAAAGAAAACTCCTTAACTGTCTTCTTAAGCCATCCCTTCCACTTGCTGAGGAACACCACGGTCCTTTATCTACTCTCCAGTCTATTTTCCACATAGCTGTCAAAATAATTTTCCTAAAACACATCACTCTGTCACTACCCTGCTCAAGACCCTTGAATAGCTCCCAGTTTCCTCTAGGATAGGATACAAGCCCTTCAGCTAGACATTTTAAGCCCTTCACAATCTGGCCCCAGCCTGCCGTCCCAGCTATTTCATGTTATTCCACTTCATTCTACATTTTAGCCAAATGAGCCTACTTGCTATGCCTCCTTCTTCATCCCTGTTTTCACATAGATTGTCCTAATTCCTGAAATGCACTCCATCCCAACGTCCATCTTTTAGAATTCCTAACTTCCTTCAAGACTTGGCTCATGGGCCACCCCCTACTCTCCTTAGTTGCTAGTACTCCTTCCCAACTCACATTAGTATATATACTTGAGACCATTAGGTGGTGGACTGGACCTGGAGTTAAGAGGACCTGAGTTCAAATACTGTTCCAGATACTGTGTGACCCTGGGCAAGTCACTTAACCTCTATCTGCCTTATTTTCCTCATCTATTGAATGGTGACTACAACAGCACCTAACTCTGAGGATTATTGTGAAGATAAAAGGAGATAATATTTGTAAAACACTTTGCAAGCCTTAAAGTACTATATAAGTAATACTTACCATTATTGTTATTTCTCTGTTTATCTTCTGTGTCCCCCTACCACAAGCATTCTCAAGCTGGGCTTTGTGGATTGTTATTTTTTAAAATATTTTGATCACTGTATTTCAATATTATTGGTTTCCTTTATAATTTTCTGTATTTTGTTTCTGCATTTAAAAAGATTATTCTGAGAAGGGGTTCAAAGGTTTCATCAGACTGTCAAAGGGATTCATGATACAAGACAGGTGAAGATCCCTATGTTTGGGGCAGCTAGGTGGCACAGTAGATAGAGTACTGTACCTGAAGTCAGGAGGACCTGAGTTCAAATCCAGAAGGAATGAGTTCAAATCTGGCCTCAGACAATAGCTGTGTGACCTTGGTCAAGTCACTTAACCCTGATTGCCTCAAAAAAAAAAAAAGAAAGAAAAGAATCCCTGTGTTCTGGACTAAGCTTGACTCACACAAGTTCCCTGGTAGTTTAGGTTCTATGTTCGAACAAACTGAGACACAGGATATTTAACAGTTAAGAAAAGATTTACTTGGCCATAGCAGGAGTAGGATATTGAACAAGGTCAGGCATTGAATATACCTCAAGTTGATTCAAGTGAGCAAAGTTCTCTTGCCTATATTACCCATTGTGACTGACTAATCAAGCCTCAGAGTTCCTCGTGGCTACTTTGTACTCAGGTGATGAGGAAGTGACATCAACAATCTTTGCCTTCAGTCTCCTGAGCCAACCAAGTCTCAAGGAAAGTCTCAATACCTTTTAAGGAAAACCCAGCTTAACCTGCAGGGAGAGACAGGTCAAGCTATTGCTCCTACCACACTCCACCCCTTGGTGGTAAGGTCCTTAAAGTCTTCTAGAGGACTTTCTCTCACTTAATGACTTTAGAGCTGTTACTAGCGCAGCAGGTAGCACAGTGGAGAGAGTGCCAGGTCAGAGTCAGGAAGAATCACCTTCCTGAGTTCAAATCTGTCCTCAGACACTTACTAGCTCTGTAACCCTGGGCAAGTCACTTAACCCTGTTTGCTTCAGTTTCCTCATCTGTAAAAATGAACTGGAGAAGTAGGAAATGGCAAACTGCTCCAGTATCATTGCCAGGAAAACCCCAGATGGGGTCACTATGAGTCTGATATGACTAAACAACAACTGAATAACAACAACGAGAACTATTATTGGTCACCCCCAACCTCTAATATTCAAGAAGCCTGACATAGGCAATACTAAAGGAGGAAGAAAAAAGCAGCTAAAACAGAAATATAGCAGAAACAAAACATACCAAACAATGTTGCAATTCCCTGAAGGAGTGAAAGAATCTGGAAAAGTCCCAAGTAGTACCAATTCCTACATCTAAATGATCAGGGCCATGTGGTGGGTGGTACCAAATTTTTGCAGTTTACAGTGGGGCTCTCAATGTAGAAAGATAACCAAAAACAGAAGGAACATTAGGGCTACAGCAAAAATGATAATACTTCCAGTAGAGTGACCAATCCTGAGCACAGGCCAGGGAGAATTACTGTGTACTAAAACCCACTTGGTATTCTCTGACCCATCAGCAAGGACCTCCCCTTCTTTGGGACCTCCACTGGAGAGGGGGCAATACATAATCTTTGCCCCATGAGGCTACTGCCTCACCCCTTCTTACAGGATAGTTAGACACATTGCCCTCTCCCTTGCTGCCAGAGAACTACTCCTCCCTGCAATGCCGCCCCTTGATCCTCCAAGCCCTCGTAGGAGAGACTTATACAGTGATCACTAGGGGTTGTCCTGGCAGCAGAGTAAGGGGCCAGTCTGCCTTTTGCCACTGCCCATGCCAGTGCCTATCCTCTGTCCACTGTCCCTAGGGCCCCATATCTCTACTCACTGACTACAGGGCCTTTGTCTCTGCATGCTAATAATTGTGGTGTGCTGCTCCCAGGGCCCTGCAGCAGTGCCTGCTGCCCCCTAGCCAGGGCTGCTGGGACCTGAGTCTCTGCTGACTGATGTCCACTGCCTTCATCTGAGGCCTTCATCCTTTCCCCTGTCTGCTGCTGCTTGCTGCAGCTGGGGCCATGCCTGTGCCCTCTGCCTCCAGTTAGTCATCAATGGGACCTTGAATCTCTTCCCTTCCTCCCTCCATGTAAGCTCTTGGAGTACAGGGACTGTTTTTTGTTTGGTCTTTTTATTCCTAGAGTGCCTTGCTCAGTGCCTTGTTCCACATACATAGTATGCATTTCAAGAGTGCTTGTGGGTTTGGATTTGAGGAGTTACCAAGAAATGAATAAAAAAATTTATTAAGCATTTAGAGTGCCAAATATTATGCTAATTACTGGGGATAGAAAAAGAAAGAGAGTCCTTGCTCTCAAAAAATTCATATTCTAATTGAAGGAAAGAATACATGTAGTAGGGTTCATTTAGAGCAACTAGGTAGCACAGTGGATAGAGCTCTGGGCCTGGGGTCAGGAAGATCTAAGTTCAAATCTGGCTTCAGAGACTTACTAACTATGTGACTCTGGGCAAGTCACTTAACCCAGTTTGCCTCAGTTTCCATATTTGTAAAATGATCTGGAGAAGGAAATGACAAACCACTACAGTATCTTTGCCTAGAAAACCCCAAATGGGGTCATGAAGAGTCAGACACAACTGGACAACAAAAATAAGGGTTCATTAGTAGGGCAGCTGGTAAGGACTCCTAAGAGTACAGTTGCAGGATAGAGAGCAGGACCAGGTGGTTTGGCATGTTCCGCCATACAGCAGATGGTAAGGTTCAGTGGTTTGCTAACTTACTAGATTCTGGGCTTATGGTGTGAGTGGCAACATCTGATCTGCAGCTGGGAGCTGGAAGGGTGAAGGGCGTTAGAGTGGAATAGGAACATTGAGTTCCCTCCCACAGGGGTGGCAATGGGGGGAGGGGGAAAGGGGAAACCCTGGTGATATCTGGGACGGAGCTAAGTGGGGGAGGAGGACAAAGAAGAACTCAGGTGATGAAGAGATTACTTCCTGTTGGGAGTATCAGAGAAGGCTAAATGGAGGCTGTGGCATTTGACTTGAATTTTGGAGAATAGGTAGGAGCTCAATGCTCAGAAATAGGGAGACGCTATTCCAGGCAAACATAATCTCTGGAGAAAAGGTGATGAGTTCAAGGAATGGAGAATAGTCCAGTTTAGCTAGGGCATAGGGAGTCATAGAAAAAGGCGGTAGGTCTTTTAAAAAAAAAGTAGATTGGAACTGGGTTGTTGAGGCTAAGGAGTATGGACAATATTCAATAGGCAATGGGGAGGCATTGAAAATTTTTGAGCAGGATAGTGACCTATTTAGAACTTTGTATTAGGAAGATTACGTAGACAGCAATATGTAGAATGGCCTGGAGTAGGTTTAGACAAGCTCAGGAGATCAATTAAAAGTAATTTTAATTTGTAAATTTGATTAATTAAAGTAGCCTCTAATCCAGGTAAGAGGTAGTGATCTTAACTGGTATAGTAACAATGGAAATAGCTAGGAAGGACTAGATATGGAAGACATTTCTGAGATTAAACTGAGAACTTGGCAACTGGGGAGGAGGGCATCCTAGAGGGCAGGGTCAAAGATGGTTTCCAGCCTATGTGACTGGAAGAACAGAATTATCATTGACAGGAATAGAGACGTTGAGAGTCCCAGCTCCAATCTTTGAGCATGGATAAGCTACAGTATGTAACTACTTCTGAGAATCTATAATTTTGTGGGCGTGGCTACTTCCTCTGCCTACACAGATCATAACCTCTCCACAACTTGGTTCCAAGAGTTACTGTGGCCAAAAAAGGCATCTCCCCAGCCCACCCCCAAACTGGAAGTGTGCCGTCTCCTCCTGGAAGTCTCGCCTGATCCTCTTCCTTTCTTCCTAAATGCTCACATATCTCTTAGCATGTGTACTTATTTGGGACTTAAACCCAATGGAATATAAACACCTGGAGGAAGTATGTACGTACATATGTGTGTGTATATCTATGTATACATGTACATATACATATATGTGCATATACATATATATTCTGTAGCAGGCAACATCTGCTCTCTTTAAACCCATACCACTCCTGATCACCTCTCCACTTCTACCCCAATGTCATTTTTGTTTTTGTTTTTGTTTTGCTAGGCAATGAGGTTAAGTGACTTGCCTAGGGTTACACAGCTAGTAAGTGTCAAGTGTCTGAGGCTGGATTTGAACTCAGGTCCTCCTGACTCCAGGGCCAGTGGCCACCTAGCTGGTCCACGCAGTGTCCTTTTTTCTAGAAGACAACACCTCCACCCCCAGGCCTTTTCCTTCAGTTGGTGAATTCCTCTCCAAATTTCCATCTGGGGAAGCACCCATGTCAGTTATCACATTCTTTTCAAACATTGACCAAAACATGACACCCTAGCCTTAGCTAGGGTACCTTGCCCCCCTCTCCTTTTCAAGCTGTCCTTTACCCCTTCCTTCTTCCTTTTGTTTCTCCCCTTTTATTATGTGTTGTCTTCCTCTTCTCAGAATATAGGCTTCTTGGAGGCAGGGATTGTCTTTCTGTTTTTAACGTTCTATCTACCCCTTTATCTATCCATCCATTTATCTATCCATTCATCTATCCATCTATCCATCTATCCATCTATCTATATATCTGTCTGTCTGTCTGTCTATCCATCTAGCTAGCTATCCAAGTCCCAGAGCTCATTGGTATAGGATTCTTTCCTCATTATCTGAGATCAGTGCCCTGGGCCAGCGTGGGTTTGGTGCGGTATGTGTGAAGTTGTCAAGATGAGGAGAGAAGAGAGGTCTAATTTCTTCAGTCTCTTTCGTCTCTGTAGTTGTTTTGGGTGATTCTGGCTTCCAGCTTTGAGAAAGAAGATGGAGGACACCACCCTCACTTCAGGTTGCTAATAATGTTTAAGGAAGTAGATAGATTTAATTCTAGCCTGGTACCCCTTCTCTCTGAGGACAGTAGAGCAGCCAAGCTTCTGGCCCCAACTTCCTGCTTCCCTTCCTGGCAGGAAATAAAGGGTGGGGGGAGAAGAAGCTAGAGTTGTCTATTCTGCCTCCCTTCAAGCCACACAGCAAGACCCCCATACTATCTGTGGGGAATAGCCTCATTACAATGAGGACTCAGTCCACAGGAATACAATTTCTGGTCATTTATTTTTACAAAAAAAAAATTGGACATTTTTGCTAGTTTTTGTAAAAGCTGGGACAATTTTCTTCATCTTTCTGTGTTTCTTTAGTTGTCATTGGGGTACACTAACACCCTGATCAACTTTTGGAAAGTGGCTGGTAGCTCTAAGATGACCTGGAACATTTGCTCAAACTGGTAAAAATCCAGCTGGACATTTGAAACAGTCTTTTCATTGCCTTCCTTAGACACAGGAATCTGATAGCATCCCCTATTTAAATCCAATCCTGAAAACCACTCACTACCTAGCAGACAATCCAGGGCATTTTGCATCCATGGCATACTATACTTAGTATACTTTGGTCCTTTTGTTAAAAAATTTGGTAATCAAGACACATCTGTATCTTTCCATATTTCTTAGGCACCACCATTATGGGTGATGCCTAAGGGCTGCTGGATTCTATGATGATGCCAATTAGCACTTCTTTGAGATGGTTTCTGAGATCTTCTGTCACAGACAGAGGAATCCTCCTAGATATTTCTCTGAATGGTCAGTAATCACTGAAGTGGATTATGGGTTGTACTTCCAGCACATCCTATATCCTACTCAAGCAATGAGAACACACCTATCCTTTTGCTGAGTTTCAACCTCAACCTTCAACTCTTGTGGTACTGGTACTCCAAAGTTAGTAACCAGCTCAAAGGGTAAAGAGTTGGGGCTCCTGTGGTCACTGGAGCATCTTGTCTCTGTCCTCTTGTAAGATTGCACAGTTGGCGTGGATGGTCAACTGTGCAGGTATTGGGTCTCAGTTTGTTGTTTGAAGTATCCTGCTAGAATTTTGAAAAGACTAGAATTAGGGACAGCTGGGTGGTGCAGAGGATAAAGCACTAGCTCTGGAGTCAGGAGGACTTGAATTCAAATCCAGCCTCAGACACTTGACATCTACTGTGCATATCCTTATTAATATAATAAGAAGGGTCATAGAAACCACAGAGCAGACAAAACTGGAATAATAGGAGTTGCAAATGGACCCCTTTCTACAATGAGGGGGTAGGGGCAGTATATTAGTAAGTCACATGATATTAAAAACAATAATTAATAAGAGATTTTTAAAAAATTATCTAGCTAACCCTTACATTTCTTAACATTTACCAAGTTTGACCAAGATAGATAATAGATAGCTAGACAGACAGATAGATAGGCAGACAGACAGACAGACAGACAGATGATGGATAAGAGTACTTACTAAGCACTTATTATGTGCCAGGCACTATGCTAGGTGTTGGGAATACAAATACAAGCAAAAAGAAAGATATTCCCTGCCCTCAAAGTGCTTACATTTTAATAAGGGAGGACAACGCATAAAAAAAGATGGATTATATCCAGTACTGCAAATGCTCTATTTCTGAACCAATATTTTCACAGATAATGGAGTATGACCAGTCAGAAACATAAAACACTCAAATACTCCAATGGATCTGTGATCTCATTGATGTGGTCCCTCCATTTATAGAGACCGCTACTCAGCTGTGCTTGCTCATTCCAGGTGATTCTTGTCCATGTACCAAGTGCATCTTGATTATAAGTTTAATACAAGGAGTCTATCCAACATGTTGGGAGGGTTTTTCTTTCTCTGGATATCTCAAGGATGCCAGTGGAGCACAAGAGCTGCCCCTTTTATTATCCCTCACTCTGGCTATGTGATCAGTCATTTTTTAAATCATATATTTCTTTGATGCTATACTATGCTATGGTTCTTCTTTATATTTCCTTATTTGTTATATGTTACAAGCAGTTCACCCCTACATGTGCCTCTCCATTGCCCTCTGAGTGATACTCATTTTAAATTCATTAGACTCTAATGTTCCATGATTCACAGCCATATTTGCACACACCATAGAATATTGGTATTTAAAAAAAAAAAAGAGCCTTGGTTTCAGAGAAAAATATGGAGTCATTAAAAGTTTTGCAGTTTTTCCAAGTCATTTCAACCTGTTTTCCTCCTTCTGTTTAATGCTGGTCCCAATGCACTGTGTATTAGCAGTCTTTGCCAAAAAATATATACTGATGTATGAGCTATATTGGTTGTCCATCTGAGTTCATGTCATAATCTGGACAATAGGTATTCTTCACCTACTCGTTCCTTGTGTGGATAGTTAATGATCATGTTCAACAGTTTCCTCAGGGTTACAGGGCTTCACACAAGCATCACAAATGTTTTGAGGAGCTTTATGAGTATATTTTATCTATGTATCAAGGGCATCATTAAGGATATGAGTAAAGAACAGGCAGCCATGTACAACTGATATTCCAAGGTGGAACACATCTTTACCATCATGTGATTGATTGAAACAGGTAAAGCATACAAGATCACACTGAGGTCAATGTTTGTTGACAATTAAAAACAAAAACCTTTTTGATTCAGTAGGGCTTTTTTTCTGACAAGGTGCTCCCCATGCATTCATCAGAATTACTTAAGATTCTTTGAAATGTATGTAAAGGAGATATAGAGGAAGTGTAAAGATCTGAAGAAGTTCCTCAATCAATTGGGATGAAATTGATGGGCAAGTCTCTATTGGCTGGCTGGATCAACCTTACCCCAGTGGGTTTTAGAAAGTGAGAACCAGCTCTGTGTCATCACTTATTAAGAGGAAATTATCTCTGGTAGTTCAGATGAGAGCCAGATATGGAAGAAGAACCCAGTTCCTGAGGACTTTTTTTTCCTACCTCGAGTAGAGTGAAGCAAGGGAGAGGGAGAAGGTTCTCTCCTTCCCACCCTCCAGGACCTGCCCTGGCAGCAATATCATCTTACAGCAGAGCAGCAAGTCTCTTAGAAGACTTAGTGCTCAGTAGAGCACTTAAACAAAAGATGAAATGAAAAAGGTACAAGGGAAAAGCAAAAAGTGGAATCCTGAAGAGAAGGATAATACACCAACTCTAGTCCATATCTAGTACATGAACCATAGTAACAATAATAATTATAACATACATTTACAAAGCAATCTAAAGTTTGCAAGCTTTATATATGTAACAACCCTCTAGGGTCACTTCCTCAATTCCTACCGGTATTGGTAGGTTAGGTTCCTAGAGAATAGCTAACTACAGCTTCCCTTAGAATCCTACGGGTAACCCTGAGAGGCTGGCCTTTCCAGTACTATAGTGCCTGAGCCCCTACAAGTGTGTTCTTCATTAATAGTTAGCCAGTAGACATCAATTAGTTTTCAGAAAAGGGATTTACTAAGATAATGAATCAAGAATAGTTGGTACAAAACATTTTCCTCCAAACAGGGCCATATCCTCCCTATGAACATGCAAGGTTCCTGCAGAAAATGAGCTCAAATTTAAATACAGTGACAGTGAAACACATACAGATAACACATGTGGCAAAAGGGTACCTCCCAACTTTTAGTCCTGGAAGTCCTTTTCTCCCTTTCTATAATCCTCATGAAGTTCACTACAGGGTGTAACATCAGCGACAGAGGAATTATCCCACTGCTCTTCTGGGCTGGCTCCTCATCGCTCATGATGTCTCCACTGAATGGACAGCTTTTGCTCCATGTTTGGGCATGGTTTGATGGCTCCGCTTAGCTATGCCAAGCAGGTTGTTCAGTTCCTGCTTTGGATCTACATGGGGCTTGGTTATTGCTGGACTATGCTATTCCAGTTTGATATGGTCACTTGAACTGAAGCAAGATGAAGGAATATGTATCTGCAGGTACTTATAGGTCTGGAATCAGGCAAGGAATATCTGCCCATTCTTCAATGCCTGCCTCTTCATAGGCCAGTCCCATCCCTATTACATAAATATCATTTCACTTCATCCTCCCGACAACTCAGAGAGGTAAATGCTATGATTTTTCCCATTTTACAGATGAAGAAACTGATACTCAGAGAGCTTACATAATTAGCCCAGGGTCACACAGCTAGTAAGTACTTAAGGTAGGATTCTAATTCATGTCTTTCTGATGTCTTTCCTAGAACTCTATCTAATACTCCAACAATCAGTCATCTTGAAGGCTAGTTGCTGGGGGACTAATCAGAAACATTCTGTTCATCCCTTCATCAATACCATCATAAACATGCCAGTATTTCATGAAGAGGTATCCCCAAGATGATTTCATATGAAAGGCCATGGTCTACTGTAATCTCATTAAATTGCTAGGGAAACTCATCAAACTGATTTGGGGTTCCCCTGATCAATCCCTCTCATAAAAGTATCATAGAATTCAGATGAAGAAACTTAAATCCAAAGTCTAAGCATCATTCTATAGTAAATAATAATAATAACAAGGATTCAAAAGCACTTTATATACATCATCTCATTGGAGCCCTTTAAGTTAAATGCTACAAGTAATATTATCTCCATTTGACAGATGAGGGAACTGAGGCTCAGAAGGGTGAAATGATTGGCCAAGGTCACACAGCTAATAAATATCACAGGCAGGATTTGAACCCATGTCTCTCCTGATTCCAAATTCAGCCATTTTGTCATTGCCCTATGCCACCTTTCAACAAAACTGCACCTATAAAGCATACAGGCCAATTAAACAGCCGATATGAAATTATTCATCACCATCATTATTATAGCTAGCATTTATATAGTACCTTTAAGGTTTGTAAAAACACTTTAAAATTATCATCTCATTTTATCCTCATATCAAGCCTAGAATATTGGTATTATTATTATCACCATTTTACAGATGAGGAAATAGAGGCAAATTAAATTTAAATGACTTTTACCAAGGGTTATATAGCTGGTAAGTATCTGAGGCAAAATTTGAACTCAGGTCTTCCTGAATCCAGGTTCAGTATTCTATACACTTTGATACCCAGTATTTTGTCTTTAACCAATCTATTGCCACAAACACATGGTTATAGTCCTATACTTCCTGAGAAGAAAAATATTTACATAATTTATTAATATAATAAATTATGATTTACATTCACCAAAATTTTTATTGCCTTATCCTAATTAATGCAGAGAATTAAACATTGCAGCACCTCTTCTGATCAAATGCAATGATGATCTGCCAGCCTTCATTCCTCCCCAAAAAGGAATTTAACCACCAATTTACCCTTTTACAGTTAGACAGCAAACCAGCTTCCCAGACCATCTTATCCTCTAAGGGACTGGTGAACTGCTTTCAAACCTCAGGCAATAACTTATGTTGACAAATGGGTGAGTTTTCTTTCCTTCTCAACCCCTATTCACTTTCATTCTTAAGCTTCTGAGGACCTAGCCTCAAACACTGAACTTACATATATCTGCATGCATACTTAGTTCAGTACAACATGTATTAAGTGCCTACTATGTACAAAGTCCTGAGTTAGCTGCTACTGAGACACAAAGATGGAAAGCAATACGGCTCCTGCAGAATACTGTGACATATCATACAGAGTCATAGAATGTGATCGAGGCAAAGGAGAAATCCAGGCAAAATGCTTAAAGAAAATTTGAGGTCAGAAAAAACACTTTCATCTACATTGTCTATTAATAATAATAGCTAAGTAGGTGGCACAGTAGATAGAGTGCTGGGCCTGGAGTCAGGAAGATTCATCTTTCTGAGTTCAAATCTGGTCTCAGATACTTACTAGCTGTGTGACCATGGGCAAGTCACTTAACCCTGTTTGCCTCAGTTTCCTCATCTGTAAAATGAGCTGGAGAAAGAAATGGCAAACCACTCCAGTACCTTTGCCAAGAAAACCCAAATGGGGTCAAAAAGAGTTGGATATAACTGAACAACAACAATGCACATACCCCTGGGGCTCTGTACTGGGCTCTCTTCCCTCCTATCTTTATGCTCTCTTAGCTCTAGAAGGCCTTTTGGATATCTCCAACTAGATAGCCTGTGAACATTTCAGCATGTCCAAAACAGAACTCATTATCTTTGTACCTAAACACTTCCCTCTTCCTAACTTCCCCATTTTTGTTAAGGGCACCTTCATTCCTCCAGTCACCCAATCAGTTATCAGGTCTTATGATTCTGCCTTCTAAAGTATCTCACATCTACCCCATTCTCTCTACTCACTGTGCCACTAATTGCCTCTTGCCTGGACTATTGCAATAGTCACCCGGTTGATCTCCTTGCATTCATCCTTCACATGAGTGACAAATTGATATTCCTAAAACACATGTCTGACCATGTCATTACCCTGTTTAAAAAGCTCCAGTGGCCCCCCCCAGTGCCCCTAGAAAGCAAGTAAACAAAAAGCTCTGTTTAACTTTTAGAGCATCTCACGATCTGGCTTTATGAGACTTTCCTAGGCTTATTGAATTAATGAAAAAGCATTTATTGAATGTCTACTAGGTGCCAGGTACTGCTCTAGTCACTGGGAATACAAATACAGAAGTGAAATAATCCCTTAAGAAGCTTACATTCTAATACAGGTATTGTGGCCAGGGAAGGGAATTGTGGACAAGGGCATCACAGTGATGGTGAGTGGAGCCCAGTTCTGTTCATTGCCATGCCCTTTTCAGAAGCAATGGCAGTAATGATTTGACTGTTGTTTCCATAGCAAGAAATGGAAAGCAAAGAAAACAGGAACCATGTCCAGGGGTAGAGAGACATGAAGCATTGTGCACTACCCTCTCTGGACTCACTCTCCTAACTCAGACCAGACTTACGGGTTAGGTTCCCAAAGGGTATTGACTTTGCCCCTCAGGGTTCAAAGAGCAATCATTAGGCGCTAGGGTTTGTAGTATGTTACCCACCAGTCACTACCTATGTGCTTCCCACTGATTATTAGCCAGTTGCCTCAATTAATCTTCAGAAAAAGGATATTTACTAAGGTAACAAATAGTATAATTCCCCTCCAAAAACCTGAGGTACACTCTCCCACAACTACACAAAGGGTCCAGGGGAAGAGTGGGCTTAAGTTTAGTGTATGATGGTAGTGAGGCAAACATGTGTCCAAAGGGTTAATTTGCAATATCGGGTTCCTGGAAGTCCTTTCTTGAGTACATAGCTGGCATTCTTTTCTTGTGCAGGGGGTGGGGTGGGGGGGCATATTCATTGAAGCTGCTTCCTCCCTCAAGTGGCAATGGTTTTGCTGTGTGTGTGTGTGTGTGTGTGTGTGTGTGTGCTTTTCTTGTGGTGTCTCTCTTTGCTCTGGGTTAGATGAGCTGTCTCCCGATGGTCTCTTCTCTCCAGTGACTTGGTCAACTGAAAAGAAGGAGGAGGGAGGAGAAAGAGGGAAAACTCCTCCTCATCCCAGAAGCTGTTCCCTTTTAGGGACTTGACACAATTTCAGATCTGAAATCTTTCACTACTGGACTGGACCCCTCTGGACTCACTGACTGTTCAATTAAGATGACTGATCCCAGCCAATATCACTCTCCTTCCTCACCCAATTAAAGAGATTCTCATGTCATAAAGTGAGTCAGTCCATAAGCATTTATTAAGTTGACTATGTACCTGGCTTTATACAATATGCTGGGAATACAAGTACAAGCAACAAGAATGACAGTCACCATAATCAGAGAGTTTAACATTGTAATGGGAAGACAACATATAAAAGGAAGAGGAAAAGGGGGATGAGAGGAGATGGTACCCATGACAAAGTATTTCTGAGGTGTGAGGTGTGAGGTTGAAATGATCTACCAGGGTGGAGGCATGATTGAAATGAAAAAGGCATCATTGAAATGATCTTCTATGCTGGGGCATGATGGAGAAATACAAAGAAATGCAGTCTAATAGGGGAATGAAGAGGAATAAAGGCACCACTGGATAGAAACTATCTCAAGCTCCATCTTCTGTTGATTGCTTGATAGATTAATTGTGGTAGGGGAGGAGCTCCTTCCTGTCAGTGGTTTAAGGTCAGCTGGATAGAGTGGGCTGGGTAAATTTGCATTCATTCACATTTGGTACCCTCCCAGGGTGGAGTTCCAGAGGAAGTTAACTCCTCAAGGGAAGGTGGATGGTTTCTGGAGGTCTGGTCTACACCACAGGAGAGGAGGGGAGGGGAGGACTTTGACAAAGCAGACTTTGAGATCTCCACAATACATGGATTGCAAATTACTCCCCATCAAACAATGTGTGTTCCAGCCAAACTGGACTATTTACTGTGCTCTGTATACCTCCTTTCTGTGAGGCAATTGCAACCTGTGCCTTACAACTGGAATGGACTCCACTCACAACTCAGTCTCATGGACTCCCCCCACCCCCCGCCCCACTTCCTTCAAGGCTCAGCTCAAGTGCCACTGCTACCAGAAGTCTACCCAGATCCTCCAGTTGCTGGTACCTTGCCTTCAGGCATTGTTTTATAGCTACACTGTATACATTTTATATTTAGTTTTCAATGTATATGTTATTTCCCCCCAATATGATGTGAGGTCCTTGTGAGTAGATATTATTTTAGTTGTTGGATTTGTATCTCCCAAACACCAGCACAATGCTTGGTGTATAGGGACTTAATAAATGCTTAGATCAATGCATACAAAACATTCCCTTTATGTCTTTTCGGCCCTGTGTTTGTAGGCTTTTAATCTTTTCCTGCCATTCTTACCATTACTCACAATCGCCTTAGCCAATATCTTATAAAAACAGTATTGGAATAGGATGGTGCAGGGGGAAAAGGGGCGGGAGAGGACAGAAGTAGGTATTTTAGAGGTCAATCACTCCCTGTGAATGCCCCATCCTCAGCTCATCCTTCTCTCCCATTCTTAGGGAATATGTCTCTCCCTTTGGCTCTGACTTCCACACATATCCTCACAAAGTCAAATCAAGAAACATTTATTAAGCACATAGTTTGTTCCGGGCACTATGCTGATTCCTGAAGGGAAGAGCTTGTATATCAGCTTCCTCTGACTCTATGGCATTAGTCTAGCAGGATCCCTGTCTTCAGAATGTGTTTGTATGGGAGGGGGGCATTTCTCAGCTTGTTGTCAACCCCAAAGGGCAGTGCCCCCTTCCCAGAAGGAGAGAAAGCCAGCCTGCCCCTCTCTTTCCTCCCTTCCCAGAATTTGCCCTCCCGATCCAGTCTTGCCACATGGAGAGAGTTCAAAGTCCTTGTTTATTATACCCAATTCCAGGTGCTGACTGGGGCTGGAGCTGGGGCTGGGACTGGGGCAGAGGAGGGAGAGGGAGCAGGAAACTCTGAACATTCTTTCAGACAAAGCCCAGGAGACAAACTAAAAGCCAATGAAAGCACATATTAGATCGCAACTACTCTGCATGTACCCTTGCCTGACTTCTAAGTATTTTTGATTTAGCCAGTGCCCAAGATAGTTATTGTTCTAAGAATTTCCAAGTTAGTAGAATATAGGAATTCACCAATGCCTGCAACTAACTTTTTCCTTTGAAAAACTATCCCCTCATTTCCCTGCCAGATCATTGTCAGAACTTGACTAAGAGAACCCTCAGGATTTAATGCCTCCATTTTTGGGCAGTTCACTCCATAGACATTAAAGCAGGAAAAGACAGTAGGTATAATGGAAATAACACTGACCCTGGAGTCCTAAAATCATAGATGATTTAGACCTAAAAGAGACCTTGGAGATCATCCAACTGCCTCATTTTGCAAATGAGGAAATTGAGGCCCAGAGAGGCTTAGTGACTTTCCCTTTAGATCCCTTTCTATCTCAAGGTAAGAGGGGCCCCTTAAGGGAGAGGCAGAATATTGTAGTGGAAAAAGATGCATTGGCACCTGAGGCTATGGGTTCAAATCCTGTCCCAGAAATTCACTATCTTTTATGGCCTTGGGCAAATTGCTTCATCTCTCTTGACCTCAGTTTCCTAATCTGTAAAACGGATGGGATTGGTCTTAATGATCAATTAATAAACAAGCCAACAAGGGCAGCTAGGTAGCATAGTGTATAGAGCACTGGGCTCAGAACCAGGAAATCTCATCTTCCTTGGGTTCAAATCTGGCTCAGACACTTACTAGCTGTGTAATCATGTTTGCCTCAGTTTCCTCACCTGTCAGATGAGCTGGAGAACAAAATGGCAAACCACTCTATTATCTTTGCCAAGAAAATCCCAAATGGGTCACGAAGAGTCACACACAACTAAATGACAACAAAAAGCACCTACTGTGTTCCAGGAGAGGTGCTAAGTAAACAATGGGGATTACAGATACAAAGGACACAAAATTTCCAAGGAGTTAATAATAACAATAATGGTTCCTTCCAGAGACAACATATATAAAATACTTTGAATATTTTAAAGCTAGCGCTAGTTATTATTATTGTTGTTGATCTTAAGGCCACCTGATCCTTCTATCTTCAGGAAAGGGAAGTATTATTATTCTCCATTTTATGCATTAGGCAATTTGGGTTGTTAAATGACCTTCCCAAGGTCACACTGATAGTAAAATGAAGAAGGGGAACATCTGGGTTTCTGGTTTCTAGTGCATCATTCAACCCACTCTCTCCTTCCTCCACCTAACCCCCAGGCACATTTTTCTTTCTTAATACCTGCTTCTTTGCTTAGGACCCAAAGTCAATTATCAAAGTAACCCTCAGCTCACCAATCTTGTAGGAATAATCTCTCCTAAATTTGCAAAAGAGCTAAAAGAGCAGGCCAGTTTGAAGCAATAATTCTGTCTAACAAGTTGAGCTAACTGTTTGTTTGGAAAGGGCATCATCTCTCCAAACAAAGACCTTGCCAAGATAAATAACCAGGCCCCCTCTTTTCCAGCTGTTATTTTGGTTTCAGCTCCTGAGAAGTCTCTTTTCAGTTGTTAAAATAATCCCATCACCAGCAATCACTTTCCCGCTATAGTTTTGCAAAATACATCACAGAATTATAGGTCTATAGAATCATAGATCTGAGTGCTGGGAAGGACATTGGAGGTCATAGATCCCATTTTACAAAAGAGGAAACTAACATCCCTGGAACTCTTATGGAACCACTTTTCCCTCTAATTTGCAGGTGTGGATATATGAATTAAACGTGTGCTGTCCTTTCCTATAGGATAGTGACATAGGATAACTTCGCTTTGTTATTTTGTTGTTGAGTCATGTCCAACTCCTTGTGACCCCATTGGGATTTTCTTGGCAAAGATAATAGAGTGGTTTGCCATTTTCTTCTCTAGTTCATTTTACAAATGAGGAAACTGAGGCAAACAGCGTTACATGACTTGCCCAGGGTTACACAGCTACTAAGTGTCTGAAGTCAGATTTGAACTCAGGAAGACAAATCTTTCTGACTCTAGGCCTGGCATTTTATCCACCTAGTTGTGCCACCTAGCTATGACAAGTGGTGAACAGGTCCTGGGTTCTAATCCTCACCAGGCTGGCTGTATGACTTCAGGAAAAGTATTTCCCTTCTTTGGACCTTGGTTTGTTTATATATAAAATTA
The DNA here is from genome assembly GCF_900497805.2 of Vombatus ursinus. Taxonomy (NCBI): domain Eukaryota; kingdom Metazoa; phylum Chordata; class Mammalia; order Diprotodontia; family Vombatidae; genus Vombatus; species Vombatus ursinus. The sequence continues at coordinate 54,782,071 of NW_020954576.1, read as the reverse complement.
GAGAATTAGAGGAGATGATCACCAAGATCTAACATTCTGTGAGTGAGTCTATGAGACTGCTTCACACTAATTAAATTTATGAGATTTGGTTACTTCAGTGTTGATTTACTGATTTATAATGACCAATATTGGAACAGCTGCAAAAGGACATGAATACACTGTTGGTTAGAGGTTTAAACTCATCCAATAAAGCTGTAAAGCCCTTTGGAATTTGCTTTTTAAAAAATGACTAAAATGTTTATACCTTTTGACCCAAAAGATCCTCCAGCTAAGTATATATCCCAAGGCAGTCAAAGACAAAAACAAAGCTTTCATACATCCCAAAATATTCATAGCAGCCCTTTGCATGGTAGAAAAGAATTGGAGGGGCAGACAGGTGGTGCAGTGGATAGAGCACCAGCCCTGGAGTCAGGAGGGTCTGAGTTCAAATCCAGTTTCAGACCAGACACACTAGCTGTGTGACCCTCGGCAAATCACTTAACCCCAGTTACCTCACAAAAACAAAAACAAAAAAAGAATTGGAAACAAAGTAGATGCTCATAAATTGCAGAATGGTTAAACAAAGTATGATAGGTGAATATAAGATATTAGATTACATTATTCTTATTATCCTAATCATGATGAACATTAAGAATTCAGAGAAGCCTTCAAAGATTTTATGAACTAATTAAGAGTGAAGTAAGGGGCAGCTAGGTGGCACAGTGGATAGAGCACCAACCCTGAAGTCAGGAGGACCTGAGTTCAAATCCAGCCTCAGTCCAAACACTTGACACTCACTAGCTGTCTGACCCTGGGCAAGTCACTTAACCCCAACTGCCTAATGAAAAAAAAAAATTAGTGAAGTAAGAAGATCCAGGAAAACAATATAGGAAATGACTACAACAATACAAATAGGAAAAAAAAACTTTAAAAATGAAAATAAATATTGTAAAATTATAATGACCTAGCTTGGTCCTGGAGAAGAGTTAAGAAAATGCACTTTGTTCCATCCTTTAAGGAGATCACGGACCATGGCTATGGTAAATGGCATAGATTTGGTTGGTTTTGCTGAATTGCTCTTAATTCTTTGTTACAAGGGATGGTTTACAAGGGAAAATATATTCAAGTTAAGTCAAGCCCACAAGCATTTTTTAAGTGCTTACTATGTGCCAGGTACTGTGCTAAGCTCTGAGCAAACAAAGAAAGGGAAAAAAAACCCCACCAAACTGTTCTCAAGGAGCTCTCAGTCTAAAGGTACAAACAAGATATATATAGGATAAATTAATGATAATCTCAGAGGGAAAGCACTAGCATTAAGGGCACTGGCATACTAGGAATGGCTTCTTGCAGAAATGAGGATGACATAAAAACAAAAAATATCAATTAAAGTATTTTTTAAAAGTACTGTGGCTGATGATAATGAGGATTAGTCAGTCATCCTCATAGGGCATGTGCACCCGGTAGGTGGGTCTTTTCCTCAGGAGACCAAATAGTAGCTCAGAAGGCTGCTTGATGAGGCCAGACTTAGAACAAAGGGATATTATTACAGGGGCATTTCCATTAAGCTGCTGTGGAATGATGACTTGCTCTTTTCAGCTCTCCTGGCATTCTAGCTAAATAACTGGAATCTGTCCTCTAGAATCTGAGCATCCCATGTAGACCTTTGCAGTTGAGGGAGATTGAGAAAGTCTTAATTCTGTGACCCTGCTTTTCGCCAGACTCTGGGCAGATCACATACCTTCTCCCTTCTGTTTTCATCTGTTATTCACCTGTTACAGTTTCCAAGGCTACAGTTTCTCTTACGACAATTACACTTGCATTGGTTAGGTGGCTCCTAACGGAATCTGAGAGAGTTACCTTGTCTTACCTGTGTTCTATCTGTGCAACATCTCTTTAGGAGAGGATCCTTGTCAATTTTATCTCAATTGTGTTTTCTAGAGGAATGCCATCTTCTGATCCTGTCTTCAAATTCTGGAGGTGTGCCATGCTGTGCTCACCTTATGTGCCATCTTTTTTTCTCCCCAGGGAAAGGGTGTTGTGCTTTTATGGCAAGCAGGTTGAGGAGAAGACAGAATATTCAGGAAGACCTGGGCTTGAATCGTGTCCCTAGGGGTTTGTAGCTGTGGTCATGGGCTTTCTGAACCACTCAGAGCCTCAGTTTCCTCATCTGTAAAATGAGAATAATACCTGTAGAAGCTACCTCATAGTATTATCATGATCCTCAAATGAGATGATAAATGTATTCATTTTAAAGTACTTTGAAAGTGCTTTGCAAATGTTAGTAGAGAACATATCAGCTATTATTTTTGTTAACTGGGGACAAGAAACCTGGGTTTGAATCCAGGCTCCAATACTTGTTGTTAGCTCTATCTATCTATCATGTCATTTCACTTCTCTGAGACTCAGTTTTCTCACATAAAAATATGAATATTAATACTATCACCTCTCTCAAAGGAATGTTGTGACAAAAGATTAAATTTCTATAGAATTTTAAAAGCTAAGCTTTTCAGAGTTCCTTCTCCATCTAGATAACTTCCCAGAGTCGATGACCTCTTTCAATGTCCACAACCCATGAAGGGGGTAGAGGGGATCCATTTTCATATTGATTGTGATAGCTACGTTACCACTGAATTGTGACAATTTGATGGTTGAGCACATCCAGAAATGAAGGAGGTGCTGTAGACGCAGGGATTACCAAGATACTTTTTTTTTAATCCATGGATACATTGTCTATGTTTTCTTAACTCAAAGTTATTCTACATGGTGTGACAAAGGATATATCTGTTACAAAGTCTCATTAGAAGGGTATTTTCTTTTCTTGAAATTGGAAATTGGATGTCTGGTCACTGGAACTAAGGAGAAGGGAGCAAGAGACAGAATTCCCTGGCATTCTTGTTGCGGCCGTTGATTGGTCTGTGGTGGATAAGCAGTACCTCAGCCTGGGAAGGTAAGGGGGCATAACAACGAAGGGTTTGGCAGGCTGGCTTGGTGCCTTTGAAAGTCCTTGCTCTGTATCCCTTAGTGTCCAGGCCTCCAGAGTCTCATAGAATCAGGGTAAAAAGAGGTTTTATTTTCAATTAAGATTTCCAAGGTGCTGAAGAAAAGAATAAGATTATACTCTGTTCTAGGCACAAGTCTGCCAGAAATAACTTTTATTAATATATTATCTTCCTAATCCAAGTATTTCTAGTTTATAGTATTTTTTTCCAATCACACATAAAAACAATTTTTAACATTCATTTTTTAAAAATGTTGAGTTCTAAATTTTCTCCCTCCCTCTGTAAAATAGTAAGCAATTTGATATAGGTTATATATGTGCAATCCAAGTATTTCTAGTTTAGAGGGAGATTGACATCTAAATTGACATGTCTCCTCATGCCTTCAGATATCTCTTTTTATTTAAAACATTCTGAAGTAACATTTCTAGGAATATTGACCAAGGAAAGTGTCATATTATTACTTCCCATTTCCAGTGCATATATCTTTTATGAACACAACTCTTTATATGTCGTCTCCGCCATTCAAACACCTTAAAGGCAGGAACCAGGTTTTTGCTTATCTTGTTTATGGCCAGTACCACAGTACCTGGCACATAATAAGTTTTAATAAATAATAATAATTAGTATTTACATAGGTCAGCTAGGTGGTGCAGTAAGTAGAGCACCAGGCCTGGAATGAAGAAGACCTGAGTTCAAATCCAGCCTCAAACACTTCCTAGCTGTGTGACCCTGGGCAAGTCACTTAACCCTGTTTTGGCCTCAGTTTTCCCCATCTGTAAAACGAGTTGGAGAAGGAAATGGCAAACCACTCCAGTATCTTTGCCACGTAAACCCCAAATGGGGTCATGAAGAGTTGCTCGTGACTGAAATGACACGATAACAAAAGCATTTACATAACACTTCATGGTTTGCAAAACACTTTAGCAATATTATCTCAGGATCAAATGAGATTAAAAATTGTAGCTGGGTTCCTAGCATGTAGCAAGCATTATATAAATATCATCATCATCACCACCTCCACCACCATCATCTAATTTGATCTTACAACCACCTTGGGAGACAGGTGCTATTATTTACTCATTTTACAGATGAGGAATCTGAAGCAGACAGGGGTCAAATGACTTGCTCAGGGTCACTCAGGTAGTAAAGTGTCCTAGGTAGGATTTGACCTCAAGTCTCCCTTACAACATATCCAGCTCTCTATCCATATCCACCTTGCTGCATTTAAATGCAGGTTAACTGAATGAATATGATAAAATGCTGTATTTACATTCCATCTAATCTAATAGAACTAATAATCACTTAATCTTTCCTGAATGCCCCCAGGAGAATCAAGCGCCTAAAATCACACATCCGGCTTTGACCAGTTCCCTCAAGGACTCTCCTTCAGCAGTCACCTGGGACCAGAAGTAATCAAAGGGACCTTCTCCCTCACATCAACACCCTAATCCCTTCCAGAAAGGGAGAAAGTGGGGATGGAGCCTTAAATGGGTCACAACCCTAATCCCTTCAGGGGATGGGAGAAAGTTAAGATCTTGATTGCATCAAAGGTATTTCCAATTGCCCCAGTGATTATCACCCTTAATTCATTTTCCTGGACCTTAGTTTTTGTTCTTAACCTTCTTAAGTAAAGGGCCAAGGAGTGGGGGGTGGGGGTGGGGGGAGATTAGGTATAAGAAAAAAAGATTTTAGTGGAGTGCATTATTTCCAATTTTTTTAAATTTATTAAGTACCAGTAAACTTTCCTTCCTCCAAGCTAGTCTAGAAAGAACTTAGACTAGAGAAATATTTATTTCTTAATATTTCATTTGAACTAAAAATGTTTTTAATATGCTTCCACAAAGGCAAAGGGTGTGTATGGAGGAAGGATATCCATTGGAGCTGAAATCTAGAGAGCTGCAGAGACCATTCATTCAACAATTGTTTATTAAGAGTCTACTGTGCTCCAGGCACTAGGCTCGACTCAGGGTATGCAAACACAAAAATTAAATAGTCCCAGGCTTCAAGGAACTTAACCACAGTGATCCATAGACTAGTAAAAGTAGATAGGAAATAATTGGAAGGGGAAGACTCTGGTCCCTGGGAGGTTCACATACTCAAGTCTAAAAGAATTCATTAAGCCCTTGTTTTGTTTTATAGTTGTTATTCAGTCCTGTCCATGACCCTGTTTAGGGTTTTCTTGACAAAGATACTGGAGTGGTTTGCCATTTCCTTCTCCAGTTGATTTTTGCAAATGAGGAAACTGAGGTAAACAGGGTTAGATGACTTGCCCAGAGTCACACAGCTATCCACTAAGCCACTTAACTGTCCCCATTAAGCTGGGGAAACAAAGAAAGACTAAGGGCAGTCCCTGCCTTCAAAGAGCTTATTTTTGAATGGGAGAATTGCTTGGGAGTCAACAGGTCTTGTTCTGAAGGGGCGCAATGTGAAATAAGCCTGGCAGGGTAGGCTGGCGCCAGATCGTAAGGGGGTGTAAGAATCTTACAGAGGAATTGATATGTCATCCTAGCGACTTTATCAAGAGGAAGCAGTTGGAGTATTTGGAGCCAGGGAGTGATGTGATCACCATTGCTTTAGGAATATCACTTTGACCACTGTATGGGGAATGGATTGGAGACGGGAGAGGCTGGAAGTAGAGACAACAATCAGAAGATTATGTCGGTAGCTCAGGGGAGAGGTAATGAGAAAATGAACTAGAGTGATGCTGCAGAAATGGAGGAGTCTAATGGGAGATATCTTGTGGCAATAGAAGCAGAAGATGCGGTGACTGGTTGAGTGTAATGGAGGAAAGCATCAGTCAGACAGTCAATTAGCATTTACTAAAGTTCCTATTCTGTGCCAAGCAGAGGCAGTTTTTCTGACTGCTTATTTTCTCCTTTCTTTTTCGGTCTGTTACAAGGGATTGCTAACTAGGGAGAAAGAGAGAGACAGACACAGAAAGAGACAGAGACAGATAGACACAGACTGAGGCAGACTCAACAAGCATTTATTAAGTACCTATTATGTGCCGGGCCCTGTGCTAGGGTATGGGGCCACAAAATCAGTGATACTGGCTTCCTTGTTCTATGAACAAGACATTTCATTTCTCTGCTCTCAGCATTTTGTCCCCCATGCCTGGAAAGCTCTCCCTCCTCATCTGTACTTCCTAGCTTCCCCGGCTTCCTTCAAGTCCCAACTAAAATCTCCTCTTCTTCCAGAAGCCTTTCTCAACCTTTCTTAATTCTAGTGCCTTCCCTCTTCTAATTATTTCCTCTTTATCCTGTGTATAGCTTGTTTGTACATATTTGTTTGCTTGTCTCCCTCCTTAGATTGTAAACTCCTCGAGGGCAGGGGCCATCTTTTACTTCTTTTTGTATCCTCAGAACTTAGCACAGTGCCTGGCAAATAGTAGGCACTTAATGTTTATTGACTGATTAAAAACAAAAACTGTACCTACTGTCAGGAAGCTTACTGTCTAACGGGGAAGACAACATGCAGACAACAAATGAGCTATAGGAAGGATAAATTTGAGACGAAGGAAGGCATTAATTCATTACAAACATCCCCAAACCCTTTCTATATATTTTGTACTTATTTTCTTTTCAGGCAATCAGGTTTAAGTGACTTGCCCAGGGCCACACAGCTAGTAAATGTCTGAGGCTGGATTTAAACTTGGATCCTTCTGATTTCAGGGCTGGTGCTCTACCCACTGTGCCACCTAACTGCCCCATTGCAAATCTTAAAGTGCTATGGAAATGCTAGCTATTGCTGAGTCATGTCTGACTCTTCGTGACCCCACTTGGGGTTTTCTTGGCAAAGATACTGGAGTGGTTTGCCTTTTCCTTCTCCAGCTCATTTGACAGATGAAGAAACTGAGGCAAACAGGCTGAAGTGACTTGCCCAGGGTCACAGAGCTAGTAAGTGTCTGAGGCTGGATTTGAACTCAGAAAGATGAATCTTCCTGACTCCAGGCCCCACACTCTATCCACTTTGACATTTAGCTGCCCCTTCAGTCTGGATACAGGGCAATTGCAATAGTTCAGGTCTGAGGTGATAGGGACTAAACTAGATTGTTAGTTGTATGAGTAGAAGTAAGAGGACAGATCTGAGAGATTTTTTTTTATGGCAGAACCAACCAGAGTTGACAACTGATTAGATATGGGGGGGGAAGAATGGAGGATGATGGAGTTTGGGAACCTGGGAAGGACTGTAGGACCTTGAGAGAAGAGGTCTTGTGTGTTCATATCATTGTCATTGCGTGAGCTCATTCAGAAAAGGACATGGTTGGCTATATCACTGCTATCAGGCACAGTCAGGTCTGTCTGCACCTCCCAGGGATTGCTCCTGTCAGTAATCACAGTTCCTTGGAGCCTTTGTACAGCAGCAGCTCCTGTGCATTTCCTCTTAGAGGTCAGAGTAAGATAATGAAAAGAACATTAGATCTGAAATCAGAAAGCCTGGGTTTGCATCCTGTCTCTGCCAATTGTTATAGACTGCTTCTAGCTAAATCATGTTCTCTGATCCTCCTCGGATAAGTTTCCCCTTTAGTTAAAGGAGGATAACATCATTGAACTCTTAGCTTCCTCTTTTATCAAATAAGATGGTTGGACCAGATCCTCCCAGTCACCCAGGCTCAAAACCCAGGCATCATCCTTTCTTACCTCCCATGTCCAATCTGTTGCCAAACCTTATTGTTTCTACCTTCCTAACAACTCATATGGACTCTTTTCTCTCCTCTTAGACTTTCACCACCCTGGTGCAGGCTCTCATCACCTCACACCTTGACTATTACAGTTACTTGCTGGTTGGTCTCCTTGCCTCAAATTTCTCCCCAGCTCCTCCAGTCCATCCTCCACTCAGCTGTCAGATTGATCTTCCTAAAGGGCATGTCTGACCACATCACTCTTCCATTCAATAAACTCCAGTGGTTCCCTATTACTTCCACAGTCAAATGTAAAATTCTCCATTTGGCTTTTAAAGTTCTTCATATTTGGATCTCTTCCAACTTTTTCCTGTCTTCTTACACATACCTTACTCCCCTCAAGTACCTTGCAATCTAGTAACACTGACCTCTTTGTTGTTGTTCCTAGAATGAAATTAACTCCATCCTTACACCATCCTCCATGCCTGGAATGCTTCATCATCTCCATCTCCTGGCTTCCCTGGCTCCTTTCAAGTCTCTGCTAAAGTTCAGCTTCCTGTGAGAAGTCTTTCCCAGTGCTTCGTAATCTTCATGCCTTACCTCCTATATTATCACCTCCTAAATTATATTACCGCGTATATATCCTCCTGGTACACAGTTGTTTGCATGTTGTCTCCCCGACTGGCCTGTGAGCTCCTTGAGATCAGTGTCTGTTTTAGGCCTTTCTTTGCCTTTCCAGAACTTAACTCTGTGCCTGGCACATAGTAGGCACTTAGTAAATCTTTGGTGACTTAACTTGACTAGACGTTCAGGTCCCACAAGCTGGAAGCATGAGTATAGTATAATGAATCCTGGATTTGGAATCAGACACAATGGGCCTGGGACTTGGATATTTGACTTACTGACTTTGATCCAGCCTCTAACTTCACTTCTCTAGGCTCATTTCTCTTCTGTAAAATGATAGGACTAGGTTACATGATCTCTCAATCTGTAATGCTGTACACTAGAGACCAAGGGTTCTCAACCATTGTTTGTGTCATAGACCCCTTTGGCGTCTGGATGAGGCCTATGGGCCCCTTCCCAGAATAATGTTTTTAAATGCATAAAATGAAATCCCTAAGATTATAAAGGAAACAAATTATATTGAAATACAGTATAGGGGAAGCTGGGTGTCACAATGGATAGAACACTGGCCCTGAAGTAGGAGGACCTGAGTTCAAATCTGGCCTCAGATACTTACTAGTTGTGTGACCCTGGGCAAGTCACTTTAACCCCGATTGCCTCCTCCCCAAAACAAACAACACGAAATACAGTTGTAACTTTTTTTAAATTTAGGGATCCTAGGTTAACTATTTCTGCTACAGTCTATAATGCTTGCTTCTAGCTTTAAATCCTTATTCTTATGATCTTAAGTGACTTGCCTAAGGTCACAAGAGCTATGAGAATACTTGAAATCAATCAAAGAGCATGTATTTTTCTCCTACCTTGTGCTAGACACTTGGAATACAAAGAAAAAAAATGCTCTCTGCTGTTAAGGAACCTCTCTCTGGGAAGATAACATAGATAGATATAGATAGATAGATAGATAATAAGTACAAAATAAATACAAATATAACCCCACCTCACCTCCTTGGGTTACTTTACCAACTGACAATCATGAGTTTGTAGGTTGGATTCCCAAAGACAACTACCCTGAAGTTTCAAGGTATCTTGTGAGTATGAGAGATTCCCACTACAACTATAGATTACCACAGCTCACAAGCCCCTACCAGTGAACTTTCCTTTAACAGTCAGCCAGTAGACACACAAACTCAGAGCAAAGCATTTACTAAGATGACATAGTAAGAAGAGTGGCTACAAAACATTTCTTTCATAAACATAAGCATATTCTCCCACAAATACAGACATCATCAGTGGGAAGACGGGGAAAAAACACAAAATACAATGGTAATGAGGCACATGCATGGGGAGCACATGTTGCTGAGACAACTCAGCAACTCTCAACTCTGGAAATGCACAGCCTCAGTATCTTTTCTCTCTATGGAGTTCTCAAGATGTTCCCCACTATGTAAAGGTATGCTCCCTAGATGATCTTTTTTTTTAAAATTACTTTTTGATGAGACAGTTGGGATTAAGTGACTTGCCCAGGGTCACACAGCTAGTGTCAAGTGTATGAGGCTGCATTTGAACTCAGGTCCACCTGACTCCAAGGCCGGAATTCTATCCACTTGGCTACCTAGCTGCCCCTTCCCTAGAGCTTCTTTCCAACTCAAGTATTGACTGCCAAGGCTAATTTTCTCTTAAATCCACAGTAAGCTGTCTTTTCTGCTGTCAAAGATATCACTCCTTAAAACTATTTTCTGTCTTGAATTTTGTCTATGTCCCTTTCTTTTTGGAGACTGAGACTTTCAAACTTACCCTTGGATTCTGTGTATCCTACTGGTAGAATAGCTCCACTAAAAAACACTAGCATTATTGGGAGGGAAAGTGATGTCCTCTCCTTTCCTCACCAAGAAGTTAAATTTGATTCCTTCCCGAGGGTTAGGTTAGGATCTTCCTCCACTGCTGGTTTCTTGACTGCAGAACTGGCAATCTAGCTTTTTAAAGTGTGACCAGGGGTGTGGCCAGTCTTCAATTTGCCAATGGTAGTTGCCCATTCCAATTCAATCAAGTGAATTTTTTGCTCTTTATAAAGCGATATAGGGCTTATACAAGTCTCTATACTCAAACAGTTTAACACCTCCTTAATATGTCTCTTACTTCCTGGGGTTACATGCTGGACTAGGAGATTGATCAGTGACCCCCAACATGGGGTAATTTAAGGAGGAAGGGCATTAGGAAAGGTTTCATGTAGAAGGTAAGCTTAGTTCTGAAGGGAGCAAGGTGTTCTATCACTCTGAGATGAGAAGGGAGTGAATCCCAGACATAGGGGACAACCTATGCCAAATTATAGTGATGAGAGATGTACAAGGCAATGATATATAAGAGATGAGAAGAGGTATTTGAAAGCACACTGTGTAACCATAAAACATCATATCAATGTAAGTTTTTATCTTTATTGGCAGGATCCTCATTGTCTCTCCTCAAAGACATCCTGGATATGCTGATAACTAGGCACCTTTGGGTCATTCTTTGAGTACCATCTCTTGAGGGTGCCTCCTAACCAAGGTCCCTGCAGAGTCCTCCAGTGTCAGCCCAGGGATGCCTGTACAGGTTTTTAAAGAAACTTGTTCAAACCTACCCTTGGCTGTGCAGTGTAAGAGAAACAACCATGTATGATGCTAACAACAACAGCTCAATTTAGATAGCAGTTTACCCAAAGGTCCTTCTGCACAACATCTCCGTGAAACAAATATTGTGAGCATTATTATCCCTGCCTTACAAATTGAGGAAACAGGCTGAAAGAGAGAAAGAGATATGCCCAGCCTATAGTAAAAAAGAAGATTTGGGATTTGAATGCAGTCTTCTGTTTCTAAGTGTAGGGTTCTTTCCACCACACCAGACATATTCATAGCCTTAAGGACATTCCTTTACTGAGCCCAGAGACAGCTGAGTGGAGGTATCAAGCCCTTTCCTGGTCTAGATTATGTCTCCACTAAAGCTATTTGCCCACCCTACCTTCCACTTAGGGGTCGTAGAGCTCAGAAATGTTTTATTTCAAGCAATCAAAACTATAAGGAACTTTAGAGATCATCTAGTTTAACCCCTCAATTTATAGCTGAGGAAACTGAGTTTCAGAAAAGGGAAAGGGTTGATTTAAGGGGAATAATTTATCCAAAGTCACACAAGAAGTTATCTGGCAATGCTAAGACTAAGAGACTTGACAAAAGCCCTAAATTTCTCTTTCGCATTTCTCTGTCTCTGTTTCTGTCCATCTGTCTGTCTGTCTGTCTCTCTCTCTCTCTCACACACACACACACACACACACACACATCCTAGAAACAGCCCTGAGTATCCCACAGTTCCCAAGGTAGAAAATCAAACTAATCTCTAATAATCGTGCCTAGGTACCATAAGTGGGCCGGCTAGGTGGTGTAGTGGATAGAATGCCAAGACTGAAGTCAGGAAGACTCATTTTCCTGATTTCAAATCTGGCCTCAGACACTTACTAGCTGTATGATCCTGGGCAAGTCACTTAATCCTTGTTTGCCTCAGTTCCTCATCTGTCAAATGAGCTGGATAAGGAAATGGCAAAGCACTCCAATATTTCTGCCAAGAAAACTCCAAATGGGGTCATGAAGAGTTGGACACAACTGAAACGACTGAACAACAACAACAACAAAGGTACCGTGAGTAAAAGGCCTAATTAGAATTACTCTGCCACAGGGATATTGGAGACATGGTTTGTGGTGCTGGTGACTTTAAAAACTTTAAAAAAATGACTTTTTAAAGTCATTGCCAGTGAGCAATGGGAAATTGCCCTTGTAACAATGAATAAAAAAGAAAGGGGGAGAAAACCACAGTAAAACTAACTGAGTCTGTACTATGTGCAATGTTCTACATGCACAGTCCCCTGCCACTGCAAAGACGTAAGAGAGGGCTTTGATGATATTTGATACCAAATTCAGACTGTGGGTGGTGGGCAGTACCCAGGGCCTCTCACTTCTGTTACCTGACTCCAAGCCTCCTTTCCTCCTTTCTTCCCAGAGACACCCCCAACCAGTCCCAGAAAGAACTAGGAGTTTGATTGGGTGGCTTGTCTTCTTTCTTTGGCATGGGGAAGAAACTAGCTGTGTGAGGAGGAGGCATCACACTGCCTGCTGCTCCCCCCCTTATGGTACGGCAACAGGCAACTGCTGCCCCTCCTTTCCCCTCCTTCCTCCCACTACCTGTTCTCCACAAGACTGTCGTTTCTATAGAGATCAGGTTTTTAAGTAGCGGGGAAAGGGGAAGGATGCAAAAGGAATGAGAGTGGCCAAGTACAGCAGGGTGCCAGGCAAGCATGGACAAACGCCACCCCCTTCCACATTTTTGTCTCTAAGAGGAGCACATTCTTTGTCTCTGTGTTCTTTCTATATCATCCTCCATCTCTGTATCTCCCTAGTTCTCTCTCTAGCACACTTTTTATATTTTCACATACATCAGAAGCACAAACATACTCATTCTTCCTTCTTCTCTGATTTCTCTGACTCTGAAATTTTTCCCAATTTCCCTAAGCAGAATGTCTTCCCTGGAGAACTTTGTAGCTCTTCATTCATACACAACCAGTGCAGATACTTTGGGAGAACAGGAGACTAACAATGATTCCTTGCCAAGAATGGAACCCAATCCCTAAGACCTTTCTGGTCCCTCACCTTTTTTTCAGTGTGTTGACTATTATTTCAAACTTTCTTCTTAGTCTAAAAAAGAACCTCAAGATAAAAAAAAGAAAAACAAAAACAAATCAGTGTGTGTGTATGAGAGAGAGAGAGAGAGAGAGAGGGAAGTGTTTGGGGTACTGGAAGGGGAGACTCAGATATAGGAATTGATTTTCAGAACACTTACAAAGCAGGCCCCACAGAATTCACAGCCTAGAAAAGGCCTAGATAAATACAGTGTTAAGTACAAAAGTCACTTGACAAAATCTCACAACATTCTTCTGGGCAAGATGGAGAGATGTAGACTGGATGAAAAAAAATATAGACAGTGGATCCACAGCTGACAGAATGACCAGACCCAAAGAGTATTGCTTAATGAATGGATAACCTGAAGGGAGTTCTCTATGGTGTGATTTCAGTTCTGACTTCAATCCCATCTAATCAACATTTTTACCAAAGCTGAAGATAAAGATATAGATGGTATACAGATTCAATTTAGAGATGATATAAAATTGGGGAGAATCAGTATTCCAGAAAAATGTTTTAACAGACTAGAACAATACGGCAAATGTAATGAGATGAAATAGGACAGGATGAAATAGGATAAAATAAAGTCCTGAACTGAGGGTTCAAAAAATCAACTGCATTGAGTACAAGACTACAAGATTTCTCGGGTGGGTGGATGGGGAAAGGAAGAGGGGAAAGCACACAGTGAGGCAGAAAATTCTGTCAGAAAGAACTCAATGTGAGTCAATATTGTTACAGGGAGGTGGAAACAAATGTAATCTTAAACTTCATAATAGGGATATGGTGTGTAGCATACTACCTTACAAATCAAACTATGCCACTGCTGAGCAGTTTTAATTGAAAAGTTCTTCTTCATACTGAGTAAAAATCTGCTTCCTTGCAAGTTCTATTCATTGAACCTAGCTCTCCTCGATGAGGCCAGCAAAAAATACATGTAATCCCAATTCCATTTGACAACTCTTTGAATATTTGAAGTTAGCTATCACATCCCACCTGTCTTTTCTTCTCTAGGCTAAACTTTGACAAATCCTTATATTTATTGAAGTTTCAATTTTCCTCAGCATCTTGATATTTTCCTCTGGGGAAATTTCATCTGGAGGGGAGGGGCAAGGGACAATGGAATGATCACAGCTTCTGATCAAGGAATGATGCCTCTATTTATCAGTGGTAGAAGAAACATAGTCTGGAGGAAAGAACACAGGACTGAGGTTGAGAGACCTGAATTCTCATCCTGACTGCCAATAACTTGTTTTCTGGACCCTGAATGATTCATTTACTTCTCTGTCTCCTGTTTTGAGCAATAAGGGGGTTGGTTTTCATGGTATCTAAGGACTTCTACTCCACAGAATTTTGTAATGGTAAATGAGCTTCACTGGTGTAAAGGGTATCATCAGAAAGTGTTCTTTCATGTTCCAAAATCCTATGATTCTATGACTCTGACTTCCAATTTGATTTTCTTTCTCCTGGATCACACTGCCTTAGCAGAAGCTGAGATTGGTACCTTCTCAAATGTTAGGAGTTGGAATTTAGCTTCCTTTCCTTGGTTTCTCCTTCCTCAAGCACTGAGTAGGTAGGTAGGTAGGAAGGAAGGAAAGTGATTATTTACATACCTTAAAGAAATTAGACTGGTTTCTCAACAATATTTTTCCTGTCTCCAAAACTTCTAGGAACTCAGGGGGCCCTACAGAGGGTCCCTTTGCCTTCCCACCTGGGATGTGGCCTGTGAGCAGAAGTGAGAGTGAAGGAGGAGGTCAGCAACTCAGAGACAAAGGAGCAATTGATGCTGGGTTCTGGCACCCTCTACTGCCTGGCACCATGCCCTTGGTCCCCTATGGAGCCTGGTTTTGCTTAGTTGCAGGTGTGACCTGAGCAGGGGGAATAGTTGGTGATACAGCACCACAGATAGACAAGAAGAGGAAAGCTCCTGAAAAGAAGAGGCCAAAGAACAAAAAGTAGCAAAATCTAGGGAACATAACAAGGAGGAATTTTTCAGCCCAATAATTAGGCATACAGTAGGGACTGAATAATTACTTGTTGAATTGAATTGAACTTAATATCCTGTCCAACTCTAAAATTCCAAAAGTTGAGGGTGGATCTGGTTGGAAGATGCTAGTTCAGAGCTTGAGGACACTAAGCATTAGTGTCACTTAAGCATTGCTGCATGACAAGTGGGCACACTCCACTTCACCTACTTCTCACAGGCATGGGATTGATACACCCCACTGCTCCACCCTAGTGACCAGTGTTGCCCAGGGGTGTTGAGGTGTTTTAGATGGTTCCTCAGGGCCTTTCAGCTTCTGCCTTCACCACCCCAAAACCACAGGGCCCTAGGGCAAGGGAGTAGCAACCCAGGAAGTCTTGTCTGCACCAGACTATCAGCCTCTCATTCCAGGTCTAGCTGTCCCCCGTTCAATGGGAAGTTCAATAGACCAGACATTTTACACTGATATGCAAAGTCCTGTTCTAGGCCTGTAGGAGAGGAGAAGATGAAGCTGGTATACCTGGCTAATAAGTTCCAGCCTCCCCCTCCCCCAGGAATTCTCCTGGGAAATCCTGAGTCAGACTCAAACAGACTGACAATTCAGACGGCGCTTGTCGTCGTCGTCCCCCTCCCCCCCCAAAAATCACACACACACATACACAAAACCACTAAGCATAAACCTTAGCCCGGGGGGAGGGGGAGGCAGCTTATAGGCGCTGCCCACGTCATTGCGGTGAGAGGTCATTGCGGTGAAAGACAGCGGGCTGAGTGGCGGCAGCTAGGGTGATGGCCAGGGGCTAAGGGAGGGAGGCTCCGCCCATGTCTCCATCTGTCTTGCTCTCAGCTTCTCACTTGGCTGGTCTCCCTGCTGTGTTTCTCTAGCTGCCAATCTTCCCATCAAAGTGCTTCTCTGTCCACCAGGAATAGCCTGGGTTCAGGCATGGGGGTGGGGATAAGGGTATAGGCTGGGCGGGCGTGGATATGTGAAGGCCCCCAATTCAGACCAGCCCTTGTGATCTGTACGTCTGCACGATTACATCAGGTTTCTCTTGCAGCCTCCACAGGGAGCAAAATAGGGGAGTATCCTCAGATCCTCAGAATTTTCAGTTTTGCCCCCCACCCCAGCCCCTTTCGGCAATAAGCACTGGCTAGGCGAGGAGCCGGTTTGGCCCAACAGAGCCAAGACAAGTCCAAACGGGTGCCAGGCATGGAGTAGCGGAGCCCGAGGACCT
>NW_020954576.1:54754352-54765892 GCF_900497805.2 Vombatus ursinus | reverse complement strand
ACACACACACACACACACACACACACACACACACACACACTCCGCTTCTCCTTTTCGCTCTTCTCCCTAATCAGTACATCCCAAGCCAGAGAAATAGGGTTACAGGGAGTGGGGAAAGAACAGAAGACCCATGGAGAGGGAACCTAAGAGTTGGCTTGCCCCGCCCGCGTGCGTGCCCGGTACCACGAACTAAGAGTCCGCGTTACCCAAGGAGACTTTGGCCCTGGGCACTTGGAAGGGCAGGGTCGAGCAGACTCGCCACGAGGTAAACAAGGAGGTGGAGCTGGAGCCCAAGGAAAGGGGAAAGTGGAGGGGGGGGCGTGTTTCTGTGTCACGAAGAGTGGGCGTGGGTAGTTTGGAGTCAGACCTAGCTCTAGTTTCTGGGTCCCGATCCCTGCTCCTCCCGCCCGGACTGGGAGAAGGGTCGTGGCCCCTCCCCGCCCCCTCCTCAGCTCTGGACTCGGCCGCCGCGTCCGGTCCCAAGCGCGTAATTACAGAGTCAGCGGCCATTCTGGCCGTAAAAGGGGGTGGATGAGATTGCAAGGGCCCTAGAGTCGAGTGAGAAGAGGCGGGGGACACGACAGGATGGGGTTACAGCCTCGGACGCCCCGTCGTCTAGTCTCTCCCCCCAGGACACGCAGACAGGCAGGCCCACGTGTGGGCCCCACGCTGACACGCCGTGAGCGCTCTGTCCCGGCGGGAAGCAGGGAGCGAGACAGATCTGACCCCGTGACTGTAACCGAGGAGTAAACAAAAAGTTCCGCCCAGATACGGGGAGAGGAGACTCACGATGAAGTTGGTTTAGAGCCACAGGGGTGGAAGACGCCGGACACCAAGAGAAACTGATACGGGACCACACGCAGATAGGTATACGCAGTCACCCCCCGAGTTAGGTACGTATATATGTGTACGTGTGTTTGTGTAAACACATCCCCCAGTAATAGAACACACAAACAACATTACACCTGCATTGCCATTAACCTCTGAGCTCTTCTAGTCACCCCTGTTCTCACATATTCCCCTCCACATTCACTCACAAGCAGTTATCTCCTTTACATTCATATTCCATGACCTTTACATTCATATTCCATGTATATACATATTCACAAAGCAAATACAAAATTAACACAACTACAAGTCAAACATTCGCATATAAATACACACATATATGAATACACACAAAACCACATGCCAGAGGCACAAGCATATACTAGCACTCTAATCAAGTTAACAATCACTATTGCACTGAAGCAAACATACGCATTCACACAAGAATACACACATCCAGCGCTTAGCTCAGTGTCTGGCCCATAATAGGCGCTTAATAAATGCTTATGACTGACATCGAGGAAAATGATCACACATATACATTCTCGTTCATGATTGCACTGATAGGGCGCACACACACACACACACACACAATTTCTCGGCATTTCAAGGATGACACAATCCCTTACACAAAGCCAACACTGACAAACCTAACAAAAACCAACAGCCTGGTGTGAGAGGAGCTGGGAGGAGCAGTGACCCGGGCAGAGTCCGGGACTTGGGGGAGGGGACAGAAAGGGAAAGGGTGATAAGAGGTAAGGGGGAAGGGATGTGGGAAGGAGCACCTAACCAAACCTAAGAGCTCTGGAGTTGTCATTTATTACACAACACATCTACAGCTAGTCACAATACAAAGTTGTCCAGAGACCCCAGCGTAAACAGAGCCCCCGTCCCCAGACGCAAGGACACACATAGAAGTGTTCAAGTCTGTCTCTGTCTCTGTCTCTCTCTCTCTCTCTCTCACACACACACACAGACCCACAACAAAACACACAAGTATTTACCATTGAGATAGTCACACACTCCAAGATTTACGCAGACACGCAAACGCAGAAATACAAGGTACAAACCCACAAAGACATAATAAGCAGATATTGAAACATTCGGAGGCATACCGTTTCCTATAGTGACCCCCACATCCCCCAACACACACACATACACACACACACAGAGGCGCTCGCGGGCTCTGCTCCTCAGGTTTCTCCCTTCCGTACCCCCCTGGCCAGGAGCTCGGGGCGGGGCGGGGTTGGGCAGGGGCGGGGCGGGGTGTCTGGGGCGGTGTCGGCCCCAAAAGGCGGAGCCGTGGGGTAAGGGGCCAGAGTTGTTAGCGCGTTCCTGGGCTGCTGCCACAGAAAAGAACCGGAGCTCTGGACTGTATAAGAGATATCCCTACACTCACCCTCTCCAAACCCAGCCCGACCTGGCCCAGGGTGGCACAGTCCGGCCCGGCTAGGCGCCACGTTATGGAGTTACTGTGGGTTCCCCTCTTGGGCTTATGTTGCAGTTTGGCCTCCGCTGACCGACACAGCGTCTTCTGGAACAGCTCAAACCCCAAGTAAGCTTCCCCAGCCTTCCCCCCATCCCAAACCCTGGTACTTGGACACCTTAACTGACATTGCCCAGGCAGATGCAACTGCAGAGAATCCATAGCTGCTCTCCCCGTTTAGGGGAGTTTTGTTAGAGGCATAATTTTGTGAACCCTTTCGCTTCTCTTATACCCCTTCGGGGAGCATCCCTCTCCCCCTCCCTCCCTCCCCCCATAACCTGACTTTTCCTGTGTTTTCCCGTAGCCTATGAGTACCCCTAAGACTTTATAAAGTCAGTGAGTCTAGGGTCCTAGACAACCCACTCCCAAGCCTAACAGTCACAAATCCTCCTAGTGGAATGATAACCCTCATGCCCAATCCTTGCTCTGTGCATGGATAGTACTTTTGGACCTTCTAGGCAATACTCCCAGAGTCCTTTCTTGTAAATTAGATGCTTTCCCTGAAACCTGGCACAAATCAGTTTGTTGTCATAGAGGAAAGTGTTCTCTGCTCAGGGTGGGCTGGGACTGTGGCCAAAATGGGGCATATACCATCTACTGAGACTTGAAACGGGGTGTGAGTGGTATACATGGGATTCAGGTTGGCCAAAGATTGGTGGGCGTTTGTTTTGCAGAGTTAGAATCAGGGAGAACACCTAGGAAGAGAGGTTGCTGAAGTGTACAGATGAGGTAAGGAGGGAAAGAGACAGGCACTAATATCAGGAAGGAGTTAAAATGGGTGGGAAGGAGTTAATTTTTCTCAGGACTGGTTTGAAGCTAGGAGGCAAATGGTACTGGGAGGGACAGGAGACAGTGTCAGCTTCTTTGTTCCTGCCTGAGAGTCCTTAAAAATTGTGGGAACTGTTCTGGGGGGATTATTGGAAAGGTGGAGGGCAGGGAACAGAGAACTGGGCATAGGCTGAGGCTACTGTTCCTAGAATCTGGCCAGTGCTTTAAGTTCCATGCCCTTCAATATAGCCTGTTTCCTCCAATCCTGTATTACGGGGAGGAGGGAGGGTCCCCAGCCTGTTGTCATCCCAGAAGGGCAGTGCCCTCTTGCCCAGGGCCACTTGCTAAGCCTGCCCTTTCCCTCCTTCCTTTCCCAGGATTTACTCTCCTGACCTGGTCTTGCCACAGTGGGAGAGTACAAAATCCTTGTTTATGCCCAATGCCAGGTGCTGGGGGGAGGGGGAGCAGGAAACCATTAGTGGGGGGGGGAGCCCTGGCCTTTTCCGTTCCCAAGTTCCCAGGTTTCCTCTCTTTCAGGAAGGAGCCTCTTCCTTGCCAACCTCCCCCCTTTCTCCTCCCCCTCTTCCCAGAAGGAGAGTAGTAGTGAAATCAGAGACTTTCCCAATCTAGGGAGAGTGAGTGAGGGGTATCCCAGTCAAGCCAAGCCTCTGCCCCTGTCCACCTCACCTGCAAGATCAAACATATTAAACCAGATTCTAGACCAGAAAGTAGGCCTAGAGGAAGTGAGAGCAGGCTGGTGTTGAGGCTGGGCCCAGCTTGGAACAAGTGGAGATATTTATGAGAGATCGATAATCAAGAGGCTTATGTTGGTGATTAATGGTAGTGGACAGCAGTCTCCAAGCCTATTGGCAGAGACAGTGGTGGAAGGAAGCAAAGCCTTGATCTGAAGTGGGCACATGTTTCTTTGGCCTTGTGCAGGGCACTGAAGCCCTGTTGTGCAAGCTTACACAGGCTTGTCCCTTTGCTTTTGGGGGTTTCCAAGGATGTATGGACAATTTGACTATCACCAGGGTTCTTAAGCAGAGAACAGCCACCTTGGCACATCTTACAGGCTCTGGGGGGCGCTGGGGCTGGGGCTAGTGGTGGAGGCGGTGAGGGAGTGAGTCAGTGCTTGTCATGGGGAGAGGGAGAGAGACGCCAGCCCCAGAGCTGAAATACCTGTTCTGAAATGGCTTCTATGTTTATCTCTCCAGAGAGGAATTTTAAAAGCCTCTCTCTCTCTTTCTTCCCTGAGGTGGGGGAAGGGCCTGGGAATACCCAGTCTGGTTGCAGGCATGGCACTGCTGGACATGCTCATGCCTAGTCTTGGGTGTTGGGTGGTGCTCGGTACCCATGCTCCATGTGATAGGCATCTGGTGTCCACTTAAATCTCTTTGTCAGCCCTGGCCCCGTCTCCCTGATGCCCCCCAAGCATTGATTTTGTTCAAATAGGCAAACAAGGCTGCTGCCTCTCATCCAGTTCTGATGGTGGCTACAAACATTTTGGAAAGTTGACCAATTTGAGATGGCTACTCTTCCCACTGAGACCCCACCTTGCCTGGAGCCAGGTGTCTGGGTCTGTGGGAGGAGGGGCAAGTGGGCAATCAGGCTGGAGCCTGTAAAGCCTGGGGGCAAATGTGGGGAGGGGGAGAGGGGAGATAGAGAAACCAGTTCTTCCTCGGAAGGAAGCTGAGGGAGCTGCAGCTAATCAGAGAATTGCAGCATTTCTGGAATTCTCAGGGAACTAAAAGTATGGATTTCAGGGACTAGGGTATACAGGATTAGGAAAACATGGAGAGTTGTGGGTGGGAAGGATTGATTGGGAGGAATTTTGGAAAAGAGCTAGAGAAGGAAGAGAGGAGAGGTGTGGGAATGAGATAGCTTAGATTTAAATGACTTTGAGAAGCTTTTGAGATAGCAGGGTGAGTTGGTGAAGGTGATTTGGGGAGGTAGTGTAGATTGAAAAAGCTGAGGAAGACAGATCTGAGCCACAGTTGGGAGGACGTGGGATACTGATGAGGGAGCCTTATTTGATGGGTCAGGTAGACATTTGTGGGGATTAACACTGAACTAGAGACAGGCCTGCAATCACACTGGAGCACTTGGGGAGATTCAGGGGCCAATTAGAAGAAACCATCTTGCAGTTATTTAACATTTGTAGGTGTGCTATAATGATTTCAGGATACCATTGGTCCACATACCTAATCACTCTCTCTCTCTGTGTCTCTCTCCTCCTCCTTCCTCTTCCTGTCTTTCTTCTCTTATGTCTCTCCCCCTCTCCCTCTCTCCCTTTTCTTCCTTCTCTCTCTCTCTTATCCATCTATCCATCTTTCTAGCTATCAGACAAGAATAGGGTACAGGATGTGAAGGTAATGGGTGTCTATCAGTAGGCTTGTGGTGCAAATGTTACTGTAGATTTTGGAGAAGATTTGAAAGCTGATGGGGAGGATAGGGAGAAAGCAGAAATGAAAATTTTGTGATCTTGATCTTTCTGGTGTCCTGGATTCCTTTGGCAGTCTCACCAACTTTATGGATCCCTTCTCTGAAGAATATTTTCAAATGTATGAAATAGATTATATGATATTGCAACAGAAGTCAGTTGTATTGATATACAGTTATCAAAATATTAAAAATAGAAATTCACGAATCCTATGTTAAGAATCTCTGTACTGGGGGGTTGTATAGAGAGCTATTGAGGGAGCAGGTACATGACATGGTGGATAGAATGTAGGGCCTGGAGTCAGAAAGACTCATCTTGGTGAGTTCAAATCCAGCCTCAGATACTTACTAGTTGTGTGACCCTGGGCAAGTCATTTAACCCTGCTTGCCTCAGTTTCCTCATCTGTAAAATCTGTAAAAAGGAAAAGGAAACAGCAAACCCCTCTAGTGTCTTTGCCAAGAAAGGCCCAAATGGGGATACAAAGAATTAGACACGACTGAACAACCACAACAACACTGAGAGGTTGATATTTGGGAATTTAGTGGAGAGATATTCAGGGGATGAAAGTAGCGTTTAGCGCTTTCATGGGGAGAGATTTTTTTTTAGGGTAAGGTATGAAACGGAGGAGGAGGCATTTAACCAAGATAATAGAGCTACAGTAACATAATAGATGAAATGTAAAAGTTCAGTAATAATGAAATAATATATAAAATCAGAATGCTTTCCCTCCCACTGGAGGTCTTGAGGCTGAGGTTGGATATCCATTTGTTGGGTGTGTCATAGAAGGAATTCTTTAAGGAATGGTCATAGATGGGACCACATGGCTAATAAGGATCCTTTGTACTCTATGATTGTATTATTGGATTCAAGTTAACACACACACACACTCTTTTTTTTCCTCTGCTCTATGTGCAGGTTTCAGAGTGAAGACTACACAGTCCACGTCCGACTGAATGATTACTTAGACATCATCTGTCCACATTACGAAGATGAGTCCGTGGCCCCAGATGCCATGGAGCGCTATACACTGTAT
The DNA here is from genome assembly GCF_900497805.2 of Vombatus ursinus. Classification (NCBI taxonomy): domain Eukaryota; kingdom Metazoa; phylum Chordata; class Mammalia; order Diprotodontia; family Vombatidae; genus Vombatus; species Vombatus ursinus. Next base: position 54,759,337 of record NW_020954576.1, on the reverse strand, counting down.
CTGGTGGAGCATAAGGAATACCAATTGTGCCAGCCACAATCCAAGGAGCAGGTGCGATGGCAGTGCAACCAGCCCAATGCCCGGCATGGTCCTGAGAAGCTATCTGAGAAGTTCCAACGTTTTACCCCCTTTACCCTGGGAAAGGAGTTCAAAGAGGGACACAGCTACTACTATATTTGTGAGTCAATGGGCATATTGGGCATGGGATGAGCATAGTGTGGGAAAACAATGAAGATGAGGCAGAAGAGCTCTGGGGAGGGAGGGTTTGGCTAGAGCACATGGAGTACGCTGACCAGGATAGGAATGGGCTGGGCAGCCAGGAACCAAGAGTCTAGGCCCACTTACTGGGGCTAAATTTTTCAAAAGTTGCTCTGACTCTACTCTTCAGGCATCAGGGGTCAGGGGTTCCCTAAACCAAACACTTGTACCAGATGAACAATTCAATCTGCCCACCTTAGACTACACTGGATCAAAGGAAAGTTTTGTGAGTCTAGGGTGTCAGATACACATAAAACAGGAAAACAAAAATAATTTCACCAACACAACAAAGCAAGGTAGAAATTCAAATCTCAGGTGAAACCAATCACAATACATACCTGAGCATGTCTTAGGGATACTTTGCTTAGTCTCCGTATTTCTTTTCTCCGTCCCTTGCCAGATCAGATGGACAGCTAGGGAGATTGACGGCACTTCTTATTTCAGTGACCCATCTCCTTAAAGCTTTACAACAGTTTATGTTTCTCATGTCCCTACTTTTCCTTATTTGGGGAGTTGGTTTCCAGGATATGAGACTGGAAACTCAGAAGGACATATACAGATCATTAATACCCAGGCACCTTCATCCATTGAGGAAACCATTAATGTCCAAGTATCATCAACAGTCTTAGAAATGCATTTCCGTAGAAACATTAAGAAAGCCAGGAGCTAAGAAAAACAGAGGACAAATGGGTAGAACCAGGATTTTCCCTTGAAGGGGGGCCCTTTCTCACCACAATATGGGTGTCTTTTGCAGCCAAACCCATCCATCACCATGGAGATCAGTGCCTGAAATTGAAAGTGACTGTCGATGGCAAAATCAGTGAGTATATGGGCTATTTGTGTCAATTCTGCTGGCCACCCCTCAACATCCCCCTGGAACTCTAGATCATAGGACCTAGAGTGGAGATAGAAGTCTCCTGTGGCTGCCTAGCTTGTTCAGAATGGGGATTTTCCTCTCTGTCTGCCCTCTCACTCTCCTCTCTTAATATCTTCCAGCTCACAGCCCCCAGGTGGACGCCAATCCACAGAATGAGAATCAATTTTCCTCAGGTGGGTAACAGACCATAACTAGAAAGAGGTGGAGTGGGGCAGAAGAGGGAGGAAAATGGTAGATAGGAGAGTTAGGGTATTGGGAAGGTCCACACTTGACGTGAGCTGGTGGTCTTGACTGCATTGGGATTTGGTGATGAGATGACAGAGCAATGAGACAAGCATCTCTACAGTAGCTGTGTGCTTTCTCACTAAAGGGGTGGGGGTACCTCTTCCGTGCTTCATGAGACAATTTGATTTAGTGGAAAGAAGCCCTGGATTTAGAGTCAAAGAATCTGGGTTTGAATTCCAGATCTGCTTTTCCTAGTAGGAAAAAGCATTTCCCTTCTCTCGTGCCTCAGTTTCCCTTATCTGTAAAATAAGGAGATTGGATTAGATAATTTCTACGACCTATACCATCCCTGAATCTATGATTTATTCTTTTCCTTCTTCCAGATGATGCAAATGTCCAGGTCCTGCATAGTGTTGGACACAGTGCTGCCCCTCGGACCTTTCCAGTTGCCTGGGTTGTGCTGCTTCTGCCCCTCATGCTGCTTCATACCCCCTGAGGATGGGCATCAAACCCAGCTTTTGAGGACTAGGACTGGGCTGGGGAAGGAGGGGGTAATGGCCCCTTTCCAAGGGAGAAAACTGGAATCCTCTGCCCAAGGAACTCCATCCAGCATAGTACCAACCTGCCACCCTGGTGGCATGGGTCAGTATTAGGGGTGTCAGGAAAGATTGGCAGTGCCAACTTGTCCCCTGCCCCCATGGTTGGGAGGACACAGCTCTCTTCATTCCTCCTGTTTTGCCAAAGATCAAGAACCTGAAATTAACCCAGGGCAGCTGCTCCTCTTAGAAGTGGGGAGCTTATGGATGGACCCTGGGCACGGAATGGTCATGCCCTCCATGGAAGACCCAGGAGTGCCCAAGACGGAACTCTAAAGGAGTAGAAAAAAAACTGAGCTTTTCATGTGGGAAGGGGAGGATGTGGAGAAGAAAGCACTTTGTGTGCACTCAGGGTCTGCCTTCCCTACGCACTCACATACAACTCCATCTGTAATGCCATATTGGCAAAAGAAGGTTACAGCCTGGGCTCTCCTAATTCAGAGCCACCCCTCAGGGGGCTATCTCAGAGCAAAACCAGGCAGGCAAGGAGGGGCAGTGCCCCAACATGTGCTGTGTATAAGGGCGGTGCCCATTGTATATATATATTTGTATGTAAAATCTCTCCCTGGAGAGATTTCTATAACTAAAGTTGTTGTTTTTACACAAGTGCTCTTTGTCAGAATGAAATGTGTTACTTTTTTTTGGACTTCCTCTGCCCCATCATTGCACAGGTTGGAGACCCTGTCAGGCTACTTCTCTGTCCACATGGGACCACCTCTCCCCTTGCCTGAATGTTTAGGAGACTCTCCTCTTCTGGGAGCAATATAGTATAGTGAAAAGGACAGTGGATTTGGAATTGGGTGATTGGAGTCTAAATCCTGCTTCTGTTACTTACTAGTTTGATGGTCTTAGGAAACTCATTCAACCACTCTGGATCTCATTTTCTCTTCTGTAAAAGAAGGCAGCTGAGTCATCTGATCTTTTTTTTTGTTTGTTTTATTTTAAGTTCTGAATTTTCTCCCTCCCTCCCCACCCCACACTAGAGAAGGCCATCATTTGACACAGATTATATGTGTGTGTGTAATGGCATACATACACACATACATCTGTTTATCAATTCTTTCTCTGGAGGTGAATGGTATCTTCCTTCAAAGGTCCTTTCTAGTTGGTTTGAGTATTTATAATACTCAGAATAATTTAGTCGTTCAGTTGTTCTTTGAACGATATTGCTGTTACTGTATCCAACGTTCTCTTGGTTCTGCTCATTTCACTCTTCATTTTTTCATGCAAGTCTTTCCATATTTTTTCTAAAGTCAACCAACTCATCATTTCTTACAGCACAGTAGTATTCCTTCACAATCATATACCACCACTAGTTCGGCCATTCCCCAGCTGATGGGCATCCCGTCAGTTTCCAGTTCTTTGCCACCACTGAGTCATCTGATCTTGAAGACCCCCTTCAGTTCTATGCCTATGATTGCTATTTATTTATCCGTTTATGAGTGCTAAGAAAGAAGTTAATGCCTCTCCCCATTTGCCCTGCCTACCATCATCTCCTAAATTTTCTCTTCTGTAAGATGGGGACGAGGATACTTCTGGAAGGGCTTCAACCTTCTGTGATTGTAGTATTCCATCCATAGTCAAGAAGCTCTTGATGTCCAGCCTCTTGTTCCTTCTACATCTCAGCCCTTGTTTCATTCTCCAGAAAAGTAGGAGCCTAGCACACTCTCCTTGAGTCACCCCTCCTGAATTCCCAGCCCTTTTCTGAGGCAATTTTCTCTGTTGCTCTCCTGAAGCACACAAGGGACTTTCCTAGGCCTTCCTTCCTTTCCCTTTAGATACTGGAGTATAGTTGGTCAGAATCCTTGGATTTATGGGTTCAGGTGCTCAAACTGCCTAGGATCTTGGTCTGGGCAGGGAATGGGTGAGTCAGCTGTGGCACAGGGGCAATGCCAGCACTATGGTATGTGGGTGGTACCCCCCATCTCCACTACGAAGACTGTGTGGGAGGTGGAAAGAGAATTCCAAACGCAGCAGACTCACTTGCACACTATAGGTACCTCATACATGTTTTCGAATTGATTTAGGTTACTCCATTATTGTATGGTGTGTCACAGTTCTGGCCACCTATGCAGATCACAGATCAGCAGCTAATCTGTAATTTCTGTTCCTAGTTGCATCAGGATCAGCTCACAGTCATAAGGCTGGCATGTCAGAGCCAGGTTTTCCTGATTTTCCCCACAACCAGACTCCCCAATCTATTACTCCCTACATTACTCCCCTCCAAGCACTCCAAACTGGCCTTACTATTCGCCCCTCCCTTTCACACTCCTATCTCCAGCCTCAAAGTCTGGGGCATGGCTGTCCCCATGTCTGGAATGCACACACTCTTAATCTACATACCTCAGATTCCTTTACAAGGGGTTAACTCAAGTGCCCACTCCTATGTGAGGCCTTTCCTAGTCCCTACAGCTGCTGGTGCCTTCCCCTTACCTCCCTACCCTACACACACACACTCAAAGCTAACAGACTTGTGAAGCACTTATTGAAGTGCCGGGAATGCAGTAGGTGCTTAATAAATGCTTGTTCCTTTCTCTCATATTTATTTGGCATATACTTTCCACATGCCTATATATGTATGTGTCTCCTGGAGAGAATGTAAGCTCCTTAAGGAATGGAATTATTTCACATTTTTTTGTCTTTGACGCTAGTGCCTAGCACAGTGTTTCTTGGCACATTGTTTAGTCTACCAGTTGTCTGACTCTTCATGGCCCTGTGGACCGTCCCGTGCCAGTACTGTCCGTGAGATTTTCTTGTCAGAGATACTTGAATGGTTTACTATTTCCTTCTCCAGCAGCTTAAGTCAAACAGGTTAAGTAACTTGTCTGTGTTAAAAACTATCCGTGGCTGGATTTGAACTCAGATCTTCCTAACTCCAGCCCCAGTAATCTTATCTACTGAGCCATCTAGCTGCCTCCAAGACAGAGGTTAAGTGACTTGCCCAGGGTCACACTCTAGTAAGTAGCTGAGGCCACATTTGAACTCGGGACTTCCTGACCTGGGGTCTCTATCCACGGAGCCATATAACT
>NW_020954576.1:54735109-54754305 GCF_900497805.2 Vombatus ursinus | reverse complement strand
GCCTCACACATAAGTGCCTGGCATGTAAGTAAGAACCTAATAAATGCTTATTGATTAATTGATCCAAGGCCCACCCCTCTATCTTAACTGTCTCAAGGGATCTAGACTGCAATATATCTCTGACAATAGCCAGCTGTGTGACCACGGGCAAATTACATCCCTTCTCTCATATTCAATTAGCCTATCTGTAAAATGGGGATAATACTTGGAGGATCCACCTCCCAGGGCAGTGGTGAGAAATCAGACGAGGTAATGCCTGCAAAACACTTTTCTGCCCCTCCATCGTCTGCAAACGCCTGCCTTTATTATTACTGCACACCTGCCACGTGGGAAGCCTTGTGCTTGGGCACTTCCTGGTCTGGACTGCCCAGGGGGAGGAGGGCAAAGTATTCAGGGAAATGATTCCACGAGTGGGTGGGAGGAAGGCGAGGTCTCTAGAGCTGGGTGGCAAATCGATCAACAAATATTTATGGAACTCCTGCTATGTCCGTGCAAGGTACTGTGGGAAGCCCGTGTTCTCCGAGCTCTGGCTTTTGGGGAAGAGGCTGGCGCAGGCGGAGAAAACGCGGCCGGTCGGGCAAGTCTCGGAAGCGCAGGGCGGGAAGCGAGCAGCCTCGGCATTCGGAAGGGGGCGGGGCCAAGGTTGCGGAGCATCCTGCTGGGGCGGAGCCTGGGGCTGGGGGCGGGGCTCCGAGGACCAGGGAGCCAGGCCCGAGAGTTCGGGCCTTTGGCTGGGGCTGAGATGGAGTCTGCGGCCACTCCGGACACGCTCCTGGCTGGAGCCTGCGTGCTTTTCACCCTCTGCATGTTTTCTGCCGGCCTGTGAGAACCGAACCGGGGCTGGGGGCTGGAGCCTAGAAGGCCCCAAGGGGAAAGTGAAGCCAGGGATGAGGGCCCAGGTCTGGGAACTTAGAGCCCCAAATTCAAGTCCATGTCCACGTCCACGACCACGACCACGACCACGACCACGACCTTGTTGTGGTGGGCTCCGTTGGGTCTGGTGTAGGGGGAGGGGGAGGAGCTAAGGGACTTGGGGGCGGAGCCCAGAGAAGAAATAAGCCTGGAAGGTGAGGGTTTGAGCCTGGTCCCAGCAAGTCACAGAAGGGGAGGGTCCTCCTGGTCCCAGCCTCAGCCCCAGCATCCTTCCTAACCCTCCAATCTCGTTACAGCTCGGACCTCCGGCACATGCAGACCACCCGGAGTGTGAACAATATCCAGTTCCTGCCCTTTCTCACCACGGATGTCAAGTGAGGCTGGTTGGGGGAGGGTCTTTGCAAGACTTTGGGGAGGAGAGGGAGAAAAGAGGGAGGGAAAGCTTCCAGCTACTGGCCTCTGGGGTGCTGGGGCTAAAGCAGCCTCTCTCTCTCTTACTCCTTCGGGGACTTAACCCATCGTCCACCTCGCCTGCAGCAACCTAAGCTGGCTGAGTTACGGGCTCCTGAAAGGAGACAAGACGCTCATCGTGGTGAACGCAGTGGGAGCCTTTCTCCAGACCTTCTATATGCTGACCTATCTCCACTACTGTCCCCGCAAGGTAGAGGCCAATCCCATCCCTCAGCCTCTTAGGCCCTGCTGGAGTACTGCCACGTTAGCCAGGCAATGTCAACATTTCCTCGAATTCTCCTTTGACCTAATATTGCCACCTTTTCCTGGAGGGCTATCTTAGCTGGGCTCCCTTCTTTCAGAAAGCCTTCCTATATTGTATTCTCCTCTCCCCTCAGGGTCTGATGCCTAACAGTATCCCACAATTATTGAATTGTTTAATTGAATTGCTTCATACTTCCTCAGCACTGATCCAATTCAATTTAGCATCTATTAACCCCTAAATATCTGCAAGACTAGGTGGTTGTGGTAATGCAGATGAGAAAAGTGGAAGAGGGGAATGTCTAGATGCTAATTATCTAGGGCTCAATCTAGTTGGCTTTTCTTTAACTGGCATACATGTGTGTACTCCCTATCCATCGGATTTGGGGGCTTCCTGCATGAGTCCTTCTGCAGGCTACCGCCCCTCAAGAGAATAGGACAGAAATGGAGACTTGGGGATTGCTGAGGTTTGGGTAACTGGCTGGGACTGCTATCACCCCATTCTTCCGTTCCCCCACAGCGTACCGTCCTCTTGCAAACTGCTGCCCTGCTCGGTGTTCTCCTCCTGGGCTATAGCTACTTTCAGCTCCTGGTGCCTGATTGGACCTCTCGGCTGAGGCAGCTGGGCCTCTTCTGTAGCATCTTCACCATCAGCATGTACCTGTCACCCTTGGCTGACCTGGTGGGTCCAGTGCGGAAGGGAGAGTTAGGAAGGGGTCATGGACACTTGGGTACTGGCTTTCCCTCTGAAAGGGAACAGATGCTGGAGGAAAGGGAGTGAAGGTGGAGGACACTGGGTTTTAACAGCACAGAAATAGGGACGATGGGATTGTCAGCCCCTGTGATTTGGAGCAAGGTTCCTTCCTTTATCTGGCTTTCAGTTCTCTTATCTCTAAATTGAAGTCAGACTAAATCTAGTCAGACCAATCTAAGCACTCTTCAAGCTCTAAAATTCTTTGATTTCCTATGAACTTTATTATCTGTTACACTGGAGATTAAAGAGGGAGAGATCCCACCATCTATCTAGGTTTGGGGAGGAAAAGGTGCTACCTTGAGTAGAGGCAGGGGGAAGGATGTGATTGACCCTTCTTCTTGGGAGGGTGTAAAGGACATTAATGACTTCCTTCCCTACAGGTCAAGATCATTCAGACCAAGTCCACTCAATGTTTGTCTTTCTCCCTCACTGTGGCTACCCTCCTGGCTTCTGCCTCCTGGACTCTCTATGGCTTCCGCCTCAGAGACCTCTACATTATGGTGAGCCAGGGTGGGGATAGTAGTGGGTATGCAGAATAGGAAACCAGGTCCCCACTTTATTGCAATTTCTTGTTTCCTTCTAGGTGCCCAACATACCAGGAGTTCTCACTAGCCTGATACGCTTGGGACTTTTCTGGCAATACCGCCAGGTTCAAGAAAAGAGCTACAGCCTTCTTCAGACCTAAGAATGGTGGTAATGGGTATACCATACCTATCCTTTCACCTGTCACCTTGGTGCTGACCTGTTGTCAAAGACTCTTCAGCTATACCTCGTTGCTCAAACTTCTTAGCCACAATGGGGTGGAGCAGAAGAAGAAGGAGCTTCTTTGAAAGCAGAGGAACCAAAATTAGGGCTTTTGTTTGGGAGGAATTTTCATTTTTATTTTTTAGAGAGATTATTTTTTTAATGTGGGGTTGGGATAATATTTAGTTCCATTCTGTGCCTTATAATAAACTATCACATACATACCCTTCCTCTGCATTCCCTAGTCTGTTCTCTGTGGTTCCACCAAATTGGGTTGGGAAATAAGGAATTTATCCAGAGTCGAGAAAAGGGGGTGGTGGGTGGAAACATCAGAATTGAGAATTAGGGGAAGGTTTTAGAAAATGAAAGGAGAGGAAAAAGGTCTTAAGAGGAAGGCAGAGACTAGAAAAGTTAGATATGAAGCTAGACTTCGGGATTTCCAGCAAGAATGAGGAGACATCTAAAGGGGTAAGGAAGACTGCAGGGGGTAATTTAATAGTCCCAGCCTGGAAAATAATGAAAAAAGGAGAATCTTATTCCACTTGGACTATGCTATGAGGCCTTCTGGTGATTGATAGAATGAACTCAGGAAAGTCTGTGGCTTAACATATCATGCCTCAATGCTGCAAAGGATCCATATTACTCTTGCCTTTGGTATAGATAGCAACCCATCTATTCCTGCTCTTATTCTAGAAAAATACTACCTAGAGGATTTGCAAAAGGCATTGGAGGCCTTCCTCTGGGCCTTTTAGCTTTTAATGGGTACAACACTTGTACTACTCATCATTTGTGAAATTAGAATAAATGGCCTTTGAGGTCCTTTCTATCTACATCTAATAGCCTGGAGAAAGGTTGGTGAATTTGGGTGGGGAAAAATTACATTTTAATTTTCAGCAGCCTTTGGTTTCCTTTTGTAATCTTATGTATGTTACTTTATGTATTTAGAAAATTTTTCCGAGAAGAGCCCATAGGCTTCACCAGAGTGCCAAGCAAGGCCATAACTCGGAAAAACTTTAAGAGCCCTGGTATCCCTCAATCAGAGCAAGGCAGCAATATTTCCTAGGGAAATTAGTTTTCTTAGTTCTGCCCCCTCTATCTCCCGCAGTGTTCTCTCAGTCCCTCTGTCTTTCAGTGTCACCTCCAGGCTCCATCTGCCACAGTGTCCTCTCAGTCCCTCCCTTCTCTCACCCTTCATCTTCGGCAGTGTCCTTTCCCTCCACACCTTTCTCCCCAAGCCAACCTTTCTTCTCCAGTGTTTCCCCAACCTCTGTCCATATGCCTCACTCAGTCTCCCCTAGGCACCCCACTCCTTGGCCCCAGAAATGTTCCAGTCAAAGGAATAAGAAAAGGAGCATTTACTCTTTTAATTTAGCTGAAGAGGGGCCCTAGGGGTGGCCTGGGGCTGGGTGCTTGGGAGGCAGCTGAGGATCTGGAAGCTTCGGGGCCTAAGAGGATCACAGAATGAGGCCCTTGCTGGCCAGATCAGCCTGGGCTTCCTGAATCTGCATGAACAGTTCTTGGGCAGCTTCCTCACAGTCATTGAAGTTGGCCAAGCGCAAACCCAGGGTGCCTAGAGCGTAGCTGCCCGCGGTGACCAGGAGGTAGACGGGTAAGGGTAATATCACATCGTGGAATTTTTTACTATATCCCAGGTTGAGCAGATCCTGCACCAGACACAGCCAGATGAGCATCAGCACCAGCAGCGTGGACATCCACTGCTCCAGCTTGGTCATGGTCACTGGCGCGGAGGAAAAGAGCGCGTGTGCTGTGAGCAAGGCAGCCGTGGGGGCTACAGGGCGCCCCTCTCCCCACTCCGCACGCCTCCCACCTCTCGCCCCTGCTTTCCCTCCAGTTCCGCTTCCCAACCCCTAGCCCATAAGCCCCTTTCCCCTCACCTCGCAACTCTAACCGTGGGCAGAAAAGGAAATCCCCTTCCACAATTCTCTGCAGATGTTACAGACCCAACCAGGAAAGCTGGGCCCTCAGCGCATGCGCCGCTACCCGTGATGCTTTATGGGACTTGTAGTCTTTCACGGGGTTTACGTGAGGCCTGCTAGGATGCCGTGCAGAGCGCTGTCCTCCATCTCTGCCACTTTCCTCTACCTCGCTTCATCTCCAATTTGGGTGAAGGAGAGGGAGTACGGTTGGGTACGTAGGGGTGAGATGACAGTAAGAAGCCGTAGCCTCTCCCTTTTCCGGATCCCCGCCACCCCAAATGAATGAATGAAGAAATTAGTGAATGAAGCAAACTTGAGCCTCTAGGACAAAGTTCTTGCCCCTTCCTACAAACCTACTCACCTCCCGAGTTGGGATGACTCATGGGGCACAGAGAGACACCCCAGGACACACCCCCTTCCATTAAGCCCCTGGGTTCAAACATGTTAGATTCTTTGAGAGACACAATGCTTAGATAAGACAGCCCACCCTTGTCCTGCTGGAGCTTATGGCCTGGCATGATGTAATTTTATATATTTCTCATATATACATGTATGTAAGTATAAATATATGTATGTGTATATGCATAAAACTTTACATGTTCTGGGGAAGACAACATGTACTATCTATCCATCTATATACACACATTCATACATATATGTATATATAGACACATGTACATACACATAAATATATGTAACTTGCACATATATCTACATACATGCCTGCCTTTTCCTTTGGTGGATCCTCTTCCAGATCCATGCCCTGTGCAGGTGTCCATCAGGGTTCTGTCCTGGGCCCCGTTCTCCTCTCCCTCTATAATACTTTACTTGGTGATCTCATTAGCCCCTGTGGATTTAATTACCTACCCTCTCTATGCTGATGATTCTCAGATTTACCTTACCTTCCCCAGTCTTTCTTCTGACCTCTACTCTAACATCTCCAATTGAATTTCAGAAGTCTGGATGTCCAGCAGACATCTTGAACTCAATATGTCCAAATCAGAACTAATTATCCTTTCCCCTAATCTCTCCCTTCCTCTTACTTTCCCTATTACTATAGAAGTCAACATCATCCTCCCAGTCCCTCAGGTTGGCAACCTGGGACTCCCATCCTGGATTCCTCAATATCTCCTCCCACCCTCACCCCATATCCAAGCTATTGCCAAAGACTGTTGATTTCACTTTTGCAGCATCTCAGGTATATGCCCCCTTTTCTTCTTTGATACTGTCATCACTCTGGTGTAGGCCCTCATCACCTCCTGCCTGAATTATTGCAATAGCCTGATGGTGGATCTGCCTGTCTCAAGTTTCTCCCTATTCCAATTCATCCTTCAATTATCTACTAAAGTGATTTTCCTACAACAGAGATCTGATCACATCACCTGACTCAATAACCCCTACTCAGTAAACTCCAATAGCTCCCTATTGCCTCCAGGATCAAATATAAAATCATCGGCTTGGCCATCAAAGCCATTCATAATCTAGCCCCTTCCCACCTTTCCAATCTTCTTAGCCCTTACTCCCTGTCAAAAACTCTTTGATCCAGTGATGCTAGCTTTCTGGCTGTTCCACAAATGAGATTCTCTATCTTTTGGACTCTTCATCTCTTGGCTCCAGGCATTCTTTCTGGTTGTCCCTAATGCCTGGAAAATGTCCTCTCCTCCATTCCAATTACTGATCTTCTTGGCTTCCTTTAAGTCCCAACTAAAATCCCGTCTTCTCCAGGAAACCTTCCCCAACTCATCTTAGTTTCTGTGCCTTCTTCCTTCTGTTAATTATTTATTGCATATTGTTTGCTTTGTATATATTTGTTTGTATGTTTTCTCCCTTGTTAAATTGTAAGCTCCTTGAGGACAGGGACTTCCTTTTGCCTCTTTTTTTTAATCCCCAGGATTTAGCACTGTACCCGGCACATATGAGGTGCTTAATAAATATTGATTGATTGGTTGATTGGAAAAGGCTGTAGAAACTCAAGGGCTCAGAAAGGCCTCAGATAAGAAATGGTACTTGACCTGAGCTTTGAAAAGACAGTAATTAAGTACATTATATAGGAGAATCATAACTTGAGAAGATGGTAGGATTGAGGAAGAATTTTTCTTCAAAGATGAAGAGATGAAGGCAAGTTTGTAGATGGGAAGGAAGGATACTCAGAGAATGATTAGTGGGAGAGGGTAAATGATTTTGGGGAGCAATCTAATTTTGGGAGACAATGCAATCAAGGGTACAAGTCTAGGTGTTGGCCTAGGTGAGGAGAAGGACAATCTCTTCAACAAAGACAAGAGTAAAGGCAGAGGGAATGTTACCTGATGACTGGGGTCTTTAAAATGTACAGTAGGGGAAAAGAGAGCACCCGTGGAAAATGTTCTCTACTTTCCAATTTAAGGAGAAGTTGAGGTATTCTGCTGAGAGAGCTAGCAGAGGGAGGGTATGGAACTATATAAATGTCAGATATTATTGTTAGTAGGGAGTATGACACATAAATGTAACTAACACAAAACTTTATATTCTAACAGTAGTGAGAAATGTGAAGTCTAAGTGGGAAGGAAGGTCATTACTGACTGGGAGAGAAATAGCCAAAACCAGGATTCCATTCAGCTCAATAAAATACCCACTGATTAAAGTTAAAGCTGAGTACCCACTGTGTCCAACACTATGCCACCAGCTATACAGACCATTGTCTTCTTACAGTTGTCNGTTAAAGCTGAGTACCCACTGTGTCCAACACTATGCCACCAGCTATACAGACCATTGTCTTATTACGTGTAATACCATGGATCGTTTAGGGCCTGGGGATTCAAATACTCAATTCCTATATATGGGTATGTATGCTTATGAGTACATAGGTTTGTAGGTGTGTATATAGAGATCATGTGTATATATGTATGCATATGTACATGCATGTATGTATTTGTGTGTACATATGCATGTGTATGTATATATACATGCTATAAAAGCCACTGGCAAGGAAATTAAAAGCAGTTGGCAAGGAGGTTCCCTGGGATCTCCAGATCTCCCTTCCGAAATCCTAAAAACTGCTTTTATATTGTCTAGACCAAATGGTCCCCAGCTGGGTGTCAAATCAATACACCTGAGGGCAAAGTCAACTTGTAGCATCCCAGATCTGCAACAATAGCTTTTATGCTCACAACAATTCTGGCTGGTGTTGTGGGAGTGTGGGAGTTAACTCTAGCTCCCCAATTCCAGAGGTGTATTGACCCACAACAGGTACACAAGGAAGTGAGACAGAGTTTCTGCCCTTAAGAATTTTACAGCCTAATTAAGGAGACAAGGGGTCAAGGCAAAACAAATGAAAGACGAGTAATAATAATTACTATGATTATTTGTTATTAATAATAGTTTATATTTGTACCTCAGATTCACATTTATGAGCTACTTTACTGTTAAAAAGCACATCTCATCTTATTTCCAGAACAACTTTGTAAAATAGTACAGTATAACAGGCAATTACATTTGATGGGCAGTCAGTAAGCATATATATATTTCAAATATTTTATTTTTTCCAATTACATGTAAAAATTCTTTCAAGTCTTTATTATTTTTAATTTCATGTAAAAACAATTTTACTTCATTTTTTACATTTTTGAGTTCCAAATTCTTTCTCTCTCCCTCATTGAGAAGGCAAGCAATTTGATATAGATCACACATGTGCAGTCATGCAAAACATATATCTATATTAGTCATGCTGTGAAAGAAAACACAAACCAAAAAAAAAAATTCCCAAGAAAAATAAAGAAAGTATGCTTCAATCTGCATTCAGGCTCCATCAGTTGTTTCTCTGGAGGTGGATAGCATTTTTTTCATCCTAAATCCTTTGGAATTGTCATAGATCTTTGTATTGCTGAGAATAGCTAAGTCATTCACAGTTGATAATCATAAAATATTGCTGTTACTGTGTACAATGTTCTTCTGGTTCTGCTCATTTCACTTTGCATCAGTTCATGTAAGTCTTACCAGGTTTTTCTGAAAGCATCCTGCTCTCAACAGGCATTTATTAGACACTTACAATGTGCCAGGCATTGTGCTAAGCACTGGAAATGCAAAGAAAAGTAAAAACATGGCCCCTTCCCCTGAAGAATTAACATTCTAATGGTGGAGACAACATGTAAATAACTCGGTACTAATAGGAGATAATCTCTGAGGAAGGCTGTAACGGTGGAGTGGGGGAGATGGGTGGGAGAGATTAGAAAAGGCTTCTTCCAGGAGGTGGGATTTGAAATGCCTTAAAGGAAGCTAGTAGACAGGTAGAGGTGAAGCAGAAGAGTGCTGTAGACATTAGGAATAGCCAGTGACAAGTCACAAAAAATTACATGTTTATTTTCCCTAATCTATAACTGAAATTCAGCATTTCCTTCTATTATTTAAAAGCATCCTGACAAGTGTTGTACATTTGACATATTTTCTGAATTTTTCAGTATATTAATTAGTTGTGCTGATTTTTCCCTTTTTGGTTTTTTGGCTTTTTTTTTTCTTTAATACTATTTGTTATATAGGATGGCTCTCTGGAAGGAAATGGGAGAAAGATACTGGAGGAAATTGTGGTGATGTAAAAAACAAAAAAAAGACATCCATAAAACTTATTTCTGAGAAGAGGTCACTAGGCTTCACCAAACCACTGAAATGATCTGTGACATGAAAAAAGTTAGGAAGCCAGGTATAGAGAGAGAAGAGAAAAGGGTCCGGGACAGAGCCTTGGGGGATGCTCTTTATTAGTGGGCTTACCTAGGATGAAGAACCAGCAAAGGAGAAAAAGAAATACGGTTCACACAGGTAAGACTATCTGTACAATCAAGTCTAAGAACAGGGCTTCCTGGGAAATGTAGTTTTCTTCCTGTGGACCAAATGGACAAAAGCTATTTTCTCTTTTTTTTTTCCTGAGGACTTATCTCTTTTTTCTGACCTGCAATTTCCCTAGAGTGAGGAATTTCTGGTAAGGAAATTCCTTCCACAGATAGACAAGTGAGGCTGATGACTTTGTACAACTCTGCCTCACTTAAATCCAATTCACTCTCAAGTCAAGACGTCACCCTGTGATATCATCGGTGCTCTTCAAAAAAGAAGGACGAAGAACAACAGTCGATAACTTAAACACTTAGAGAGTTGCCTGGGCAGCTAAGAGGTGAAATCATTTGCCTATGGTCACACACCTAGAACACGACTGAATCAGCCCTCAAACCCAAGTTATCCAGATGCCAAGGCCAGGCCTCCATCACTATGCCATACTCATAACCTCTGAAATATATATGCATCCATGTGTGTGTGTATGGATATATGTATGTGTGTATGTGTATATATATAAAAACATATACAGAAAACACACAGACATACAAACACACATATATTTATGTATAGGTATACATATATACATATATTATGTATACATATGTGTACATACATACACACACATATATATCAGAACAGCAACGTAGAATTCTAGGGAGTATAGTGTGACAGAAATAGTGCTAGGCTTGAAGTCAGAAGACCTCGGTTTGAATCCCAGCTCTGACACCAATAGTTGGTCTTAAACTAGTAATCACTTCCCTCTGGGACTCATTTTCATAAACATTTCTTTCTCTCTCTCTCCCTCTCAACCCCTTGCCTCTCTCTCTCCTTCTCTTTCTCTCTCTCTCTTTTTGTTTTTGTTTTTGCTTTTTGGTGAGGCAATCGGGGTTGAGTGACTTGCTCAGGGTCACACAGCTAGTAAGTGTCAAGTTTCTGAGACGGATCTGAACTCAGGTCCTCCTGACTCCAAGGCCAGAGCTCTATCCACTGCACCACCTAGCTGCCCCTCTTCTCTCTCTCTTTCTCTCTCTATTCTCTCTCTGTTGATCTATCTCTAAATCTCAATCTCTATCTTCTAAACTTAAGAAAAACAACAAATAAAATCAATATTTTCATATACACAGTAGAGAAAGATTACATAAAACTGTAGTTATCAATTAGATACAGCTTGCTTTTCCTTTAAGGTATATAAAAATTCAATTGGTAGCTTTCAAAGATGTCTTGCTTCTCTATATCTTTGTCTGTGCTTGTTTTTGGCCTTCCTTTTCTTCTCTTCTCTGCATTAAGAAAAAAAAAGATATCTCAACAACTCTTTTAGTTTTTTTCTTTTTTCTTTCTTCCTTTTTGTGCTACTCAATCCCTGTCCCTGCTACAAAATTATTCTGTATCTTGATTCCATCACCTCTCTGCTAAGAGGTGCTTTATCATTGTTACTCTTAGAACCATGATTGGTCACTGGATTGATCAGAGTTCCCAAATTTTTCAAAGTTCGCTTGTTTGTTTTCCTTTACTGTATAATATTGCTGTTGTTATAGAAATAGTTTTCCTGGTTCTGCTTACTTTACTCTGCATCAGTTCATACAGGGCTTCCCAAATTTGACCAAAACTATTTCCTAATTTCTAACAGGAATACTAACGTATTCCATTATGGTCACATACTATTAAATGCCAAATACCGATGTTTGTTTGCTGCGAGGGTGCATCCACAAAGTTTTATTGCGTTTAGGTAAACGGAAGACAGTGTTCATCTGTAGTAGGAGTGAGTGTTGATGCATGATTTTTTGTTCAAAGATGATTGTGCTCTCAATGCAGCCTCTGAAGCTGAGATGCAACAAAGTAGGGATCATTTCTCTGCTGCTTGTGCTAATTTTGGCCTAACAGTTAACATCAAGAAAACATAGGTGTTCCATCAGCCAGCACCACAACACCCATACATGGAACCATTGGTTACAGCAAATGGAGAAGTTCTGAATGCTGTGGATAAGTTCTCTTACCTGGGCAGTGTATTTTCCAGGGATGGACACGTTGATAATGAGGTTGACGCACGCATTGCCAGAGCCAGCTCAGTGTTTGGGAGACTCAGAAGGAAAGTGTGGGAGAGAAGAGGTATTAGACTGACTTCCAAACTGAAGGTCTACAGAGCCATTGAGCTGACCTCATTGTTGTATTGTGAAACCTGGACAGTATACTAGCACCATGCCAGGAAACTGAATCACTTCCATTTGAATTGTCTTTAGAAAGATTCTGAAGATCACCTGGCAGGATAAGATACTAGACACTGAGGTCCTTTCTCGAACTAAACTGCCAAGTATTCAAACTCTACCACAGAGAGCACAACTCCAATGGGCTGGCTAAGTTGTTCAAATGCCAAATGTACATTTACCTAAAAGATTATTTTATGGAGAACTCACACAGGGCAAGTACTCACATTGCGGTCAGAAGTGATACAAGGACACTCTCAGGGTCTCTCTTGAGAACTTTGGAATTAAAAAAAAAAAGAACTTTGGAATTGATTGTGTGACATGAGAGACACTGGCACAGGACCTCTCAGCATGGCGTACCCTTATCAGAGAAGTTGCTGTGTTCTGTGAGTAAAGCAGAATTGAAGTAGCTCAGAAGAAACACGAGATGCTCAAATTTAGAGAATCCACCCCAAATGTTCACATGGACTATTTGTGCCTGATCTGTGGTAGAGCATTCCGAGCTCATATTGGTCTGATCAACCAAGTTGGACACATTTGTAACTTCACTCTAACGTAGTGATGTCATTTTGGTCCTCTCTGAGAACAAAGTACGACAACCAACCAATACCATAATTTTTTCAAACATTTCCTAATTAACATTATTAAGTCATTTTTCAGTTGTGTCTGACTCTCCATGACCCCATTTGGAGTTTTCTTGGCAAAGATACTAGAGTGGTTTGCTATTTCCTTCTCCAGCTCATTTTACAGATGGGGAAACTAAGGCAAACCAGGTTAAGTGACTTGCCTAGGGTCACACAGTTAGTAAGTATCTGAGACTGGATTCGAACTCATGAAGAAGAGTCTCCCTGATTCCAAGTCAGTGCTCTATTCACTTCGCCACCTAGCTACCCTCCTAATTAATGAACACCCCCTTAATTTCCAGTTGTTTGCCACTACAAAAAGAACTGCTTTAAATATTTTTTTTTGCATATGGATCTTTTCCCTCTTTATTTGATGTTTTTGAGTTTTACATGTAGTGATGGAATAGCTGGGTCAAAGAGCATGCACAGTTTAGTGAGTTTTGGAACACAGTTCCAAATTGCTTTTCTGAATGGCTGAACTAATTCACAGCTCCACCACAAAGTACTTAGGTGCATCTGTTTTTCCACAGCCCTCCAACAATTACTTTCCTTCTTTGTCATCTTTGCCAACCTGGTGGGTGTGAGATGGAAACTCAGAGTTACTTTAATTTGTATTTCTCTACCTATTAGCGATTTGGAGCATTTTTTCATATAGCTATTGGTAGTTTGAGTTTCTTCCTTTGAAAACCACTCATTCATTTTATATCTTTTGACCATTTATCTACCAGGAAATAGTTCCTGTTTTTATAAATTGGAATCTATTCCTTATGTAGATGAAATCTTTATCAGAGAAACTTGCTACAAAGATTTTTTTTTTTATGGTTCCCTTCTAATTTTAAGTGCATTGGTTTTGCTTGTATAAAAACTTTTAAATTTTATACAGTCAAAGTTGTCTATTTTTTCTGTGTGATCTTCTCTGTCCTTTGTTTGATTGTAAACTCTTCACCTACCTATACCTGTGAAAGGTAATTTTTTCCCTTGCTCCTTTAATTTGTTTATGATGTTACCCTTTATACCTACACCATATTTATTTGAAATATATTTTAGTATATGATATGATGTGGTCTAAATTTAATTTTTGCCAGACTTCTTTCCAGTTTTCCCAGTAGTTTTTGTCAAATAGTGAGTCCTTACCCCAGTAGCTAAGGTCTTTGGGTTTCATGAAAACTAGGCTACTAACTTTCCTATGCTGTATAACTGATTTTCTTCATCTGTAAAATAAAGAGATTGGACTAGATGATCTCTAAAACTCTTTCCAACTCTAAATCCTATGATCCTAGGTCTTCCAACTCTCAAGTACACTGCTCAATCCAAGAGTTAGGTAACAACCCAAGGCTTGCAAGGAATGATTATTGTACAATATAGAAAGGGTTATGAGAAGTAAACTCTGTATGATCTGTATTCTGTAGTGATCCTGTATGATTCTAGCACTACAGGCTGTCATGATTAGGTAAGGTTCATGGAGGTGCTAATATACAAGCTAGCTTTGAAAGGATTAGTTGGATTGGAAGAGGTAGGGTGAGGGAGGCTATTCCAGGCATATTTGAGAAAGGAAGAGTAACCCAACTTGATTGGAGTGGTGTGAAATGCAAAGGTGGATAGGAGCCAGACTGTGAAAAGACTTGAACACAAAGCTGAGAGATATGAATTTTACACTCTAAGTGAGGGAAAGCCTCAAAGATTTTTTTGAGCAGGGAAGGGATGTGGCCAAAGTGATGTTTCAGCACAATTCAACTGAAGGGGATAGGTAATACTTACTAAAGCAGTGGGACCCTTTATTGGAGGCTGAGATCTCATAATCGCAGAATTTTAGAGCCAAAAAGGACCTTCAAGGAGCCTTTTTCCTGGTTTTCTCTTGTATGTTGCAAGTGACACATCTTTAGGCTTCATCTCGTCCATTCTTTCTGTCTCCACCTTAATCATTTCTTTTTCTGCCTCCCTTTCCCTTCCTACTCTCCATTGATACTCTCCATTGATCTATCTCCTTCCTTGTCATTCTCCCCTTTTTATATCACAAGGAGACTGGGCAGGGGAAGCTATGGTTCAGAGAATAAATCCAGGCTCTGGATCCCTCTACATTAAACTGCATCCTTTGTTTCATCTTACTCGAGTAGGCTCAGGGAGTAGTGGAACCTCTGAGACAGGTGGAGATCAGCTCAGGGGTTTGGGGAGGAGGGTGGTGGGAGGCTTTGACTCAGAGCCTCATCCCTTTCAGGTTTCTCAGGCTAATGCTGCTTTCTCTCACGTCTTCTAGGTGGTAGTAGTATTCATTCATACAACAACATTCATTCAGCATTTATTAAATACTGGCTATGTATAAAAATCTGTTTACCAGGGGAGATAAAGGATAATTAAGACATGGTCTTTGTCCTCATGAACAATCTAGCCTCTGTGCCCTCTCACACTCCATCTCCCATGCATGTAATGTAGTCCACCCTCATTTCCCCCATTTAAAATACTTCTTTTCTTTCAAGGCTACATTCAGATGTCACCTCCTCCATAAAGCCTGACAATTCACACAGGAAAAAACAAATGGATGAAGAACGTCTTTTGTCTAGACTATGATGTGAGGTTGGATGGAAAGATGACTCATATAATAGAAGTGGAATAAAAGTTCACATCTAGAAAATGTACAATTGGAAAACATGATGGTCTGGTAATGTATTAAGAGTAAGGGATAACATTTGGACAACCTAAGTGCTGTATTGGTACCTAGCTGTGGTAGGAGAAATCTCTACCCTAATCTAGACTAATTATGTTTTCTCTAAAAGGAAAGGAATCTGTCCCAGAGATTTAACGACCTAGGTAGATAAGGCTTAAGGCTTGAGGCTTTGGCTTGACTATCTGGTGGCTTAAGGTCATAAAAGAGGCCAGCCCACAAGAAATCAGTACTGTTCAGACTTGGTAGATGTTCCACAGACAAAGGAGTCGTACATACCCTGCCTTGATGACCAGACTCATTTCTATATGGGAAAGGGCATGTCTATCTGAACTAATTGCTTTACCTCTGTTAAGTATCCCGCCCATTCTATGGCTAAGTAAACTTTCTTTAGTTATCTGTTAAATATTCTGTGTCTCATTTCATTCAAATCTTAAACCTGAACTACCAAAGCTAGCCTGAGTCGAGACTCTCCAATAATACTGGCAATGTCTTAAGACCTAGAGGATTCTAGCTTCTATCATGTTATACATATTCTTTCTTTTTTTAAAATAAGTTTGTATTTATATTTTCTATTTCTTACATCATCGTAACTACCTTTAGTATCCCTCCCTCTCTCCCTTCCATATAACCAATATTTTTTTAAGAAAAGAAAAAAAGTCAGCATTTCTGATTGATAAATTGAAAAAGGCTAAAAACATGTGCAATGTGTAACACCCGTGGATATCCCACCTCCACAAAAAGGTAGGTTGAGGATGTCTTCTCATCTCTCTTAGTTGGATTCCTGTTTGATTCTTTACAATTTTGTTAATTCACCTTTGATCTTTTGGTGTATGGTTGTTGCTTTTTTTTTTCCATTTACATTGTTGTAGTTACTGTATATATTGTTTACTTGACCCTGCTTACTTCACTCTGCATCTTTCCATCATTCTCTGTATTCATCACATGCATTATTTCTAACAGCCCAGTAATATTCCCTTACATTCATGGACCACAATTATTTTAGCCATTTCCCAATTGATAGGGCATCTGCTTTATTTCCAATTTTTAGCTCTCACAAAAAGTTCTACTTTAAATATTTTGGAGCATATGGAGACTTTTTTCTTATCGATGGTTTCCTTGGGATAAAAACCCAACAACAGAGTATCTAGCTCAAAAGGTATGAACATTTTAGTTACTTTATTTGCATAATTCCAAATTGCTTTCCAAAATGATCTTTTCCCACAACTCCATGAACAATGTATTAGTGTGCCTATCCCTCCACAACCCCTCCAACATTGACTGTTGTCATTTTGTCAATTTGTGGGGTATAAGATGAAACTTCAGGATTATTTTGATCTGCGTTTCAGTAATTATTAGTGATTTGGAGCATTTTTTCATGTGGTGGCATGTCTTTTCTATAGGATTTATGGTAGGGCATGGACAAGAATGGAATAGAATGAAAGTATGTAGCTGGAATGTAAATAGGGCTAAGTGGAGCACCCACATTAATGAGATGATGGATCCCTTAAAATACTTAATATCTATAGAGCAGAACATAGTCTATTCTGATGGATAATAAGCAGATATTTTTTGAGCATCCATGAGTCCATTATGGCGTCTACAAGGAAAATCAAAGATGTAGGAACTGACCTCAAGGAGTTTGCACTTCACTTAGGAAGACAGTGTCACTGCACACGAATCAGTCATGAGCAATAAAAGACTGGGCAATATATAATTAGAGACTAAATTGTGAGGTACAGTATGGTAGGAATCCTGAGTCCAAGATCAATGAGGTCTAGAGTACTCAGGGAAGGTGTTATGGAAAGACTTGAACTAGGTCTTGAAGGATGAGTAGGATTTAGAAAATCAAAACAGCAAAGAGTGGAGGGCATCCCAGGTGATGGGAACAATATGAATGAAACCACAAATCAAACATGTGATGTTCAAGGTCCACAAAGGAGACCAGCCTGACGAGATCAGAGGGTGTGTATGGGGAGTGGTGGAAGGCCCTGGAAAGTCAAGAAGAGGATTTTAAACTTGTTGCAGTAGGAACATGGGAGTCACTGAATATCTTTGAGCCAGGGAGTGGCAGAATAAATGCAATGTGTTTTTTTTTTAAATAAGTTTTTATTGAGGTTTTTTTATATATCACCATAATTTCCTCTAGGACCTTTCCCCCTCCCTCTCCAGAGAGCCATCCCATAAAAAATTATTTTTAAAAAAGAAAAGAAAAGAAAAAGAAGAGGGAAGTATTGGCATAATTGATTAATATATTGAAAAAGCCTCAAAATAGGTGCAATTTGCAACACTTGTAGACCTTGGGAATGTCTTCTCGTTTCTCTTCTTTTTAGGCACTGAAAGCAATGTTTGCTGATTATTCTAGGAATTTGTGCAGATTGGTGTGAGTGAGAGAGATGAGAAGAAGGAAAGCCAATAAGGAGACTGATGAACTAATTTGAACAAGATGTGACAAGGGCCAGTATCCCAGTGGTTCCAGGAGGAGTGAAGAGAATTATTCATTCATCAAATTACTCAACAAATATATATGAAGGGCCTCCACTGTGCTAGATAATGGAGGACATTACACGGTTTAAATAAGTCAGGGCCCTTGCCCTCATGGAGGTGTATAATTACTTACACATTTCAAAGGGAAAAATCAAGAGGATTTGATGATCCCATACATGATTAGGTATGGGGGAAGAGGGAGGAGGAGGAGAAGGAAGAATTAAAGATGACTTAATTTTTCCAGCTTGAATGACTAGGTGATGGTGGTGCCATTGACAGAGACAGGGAGGTATGTCAGGAGACTGGCTCAGTGAGTAAGACAGTCACTTGGGTTTCGGACATATTGCGTATGAGGTCATATTGGGACATCTACTTGAAAATGTCAACTAAACAATTTGAGGTAAAGGCCTGGATACCCACATGATAGTTGAAACCATGAGAATGAGTAAAGTCTTTGAAGGAGAATATACCATGTGTGAAAAGGGCAGGAGGTTAAGGATTGCCTCTTGGGAAACTCCCAGAGTTATCAGACATTCCCCAAGGCTCAGATGCCTGTGGGGCACAATAGCTCATCTGCCAGTATCTGGATCATTATGGGGACTCACTCCCCAGGGATCTTGGGAGGTCTCTTACAGTACTAAGAACTGGAATCTTATGAAAGAGGTCCTGGCACTATCAAAAAGACAAGTCCTATTCTATTGAATTTATCAAGGATACTTTGTATTGGTTTAAAAAAAAGTATTGATACAATAGTAATTTCCCAAGAAACACCCAAACAAACCTCACTACAAAGTACATATGGGCAGCTGGGTGGCGTAGTGGATGGAGTGCCAGGCGTGGAGTCAGGAAGACTCATCTTCCAGAGTTCAAACCTGGCCACCAACACCTACTAGCTGTGTGATCCTGGGCAAGTCACTTTACCTTGGCTGCTTCAGTTTCCTCATCTGTCAAATGAGCTGGGGAAGGAAAAGGCAAACCACTCCAGCCTCTCTGCCAAGAAAATCCCAAATGGGGTCATGAAGAGTCAGACAAGACCGTAAAACGACTGAGCAGCAGTACAAAGTACTTGCCATGAAAACAGTTTATTAACTGTTAACAGAAATGAGGGGTTTGTCCTTTAACTTTTACAGTATTGGACTAACCCTGGTACTAACTCAGACCGTTGTAATTGACCAAAGTGTTATTGCCTCTCTGTGTTGACTCCCTTTCTATTACTCTGGGCATTGACTACTTTGGTTTTTTTTTTTTTGGACCACATCATATAAGTCTTCCCATGTTTCCCTGAATTCCTCATATTTGTCATTCTTGTTGGGAATGATAATATTCCATTATACCTATTTACCTCCCATTGTGGGCAAACATTTTGTTTTCACAAATTTTTGTTATCACATATGAAGCTGCTGTCTG
>NW_020954576.1:54704790-54735069 GCF_900497805.2 Vombatus ursinus | reverse complement strand
TATTTCTTTCTTTCTTTCTTTCTTTCTTTCTTTTTTTTTGGCTAGGCAATGGGATTAAGTGACTTGCCCTTGATCACACAGCTAGTAAGTGTTATGTGTCTAAGGCTAGATTTGAACTCAGGTCCTCCTGAATCCAGGGCTGGTGCTCTATCCACTGGGCCACCTAGCTGCCCCTGCCGTATGTATTTCTATAAGTATGAATCTTCTATTGCTGCAAATAACTTCCTTGAGAAGTACTAGTAGAATCTCTGAGTCAATTTAGTAATTTATATTTTATCAAAGACATCTTAAAAGTAAGCGTGTCCAGGGGAGTGAGGTGAGCCGGGGAAGTTTCGTTCACTCCCTCCCTCCCTAAAGCTCCTGTTTCCCAGGATTGTTGGGAGCATCAAATGAGATAATGTTTATAAAGGTCTTAGCACAGTACCTGGCACATAATAGGTGCTATGTAAATGTTTATTTCCTTCCTTCCTTCTGAGATAATATTTATAAAGGTCAGCACAACACCTGGCACATAGTAGGTGCTATATAAATGTTTATTTCCTTCCTTCCTTCTGAGATAATATTCATAAAGTGTTTAGCACAGTACCTGGCACATAGCAGGCACTCTATAAATGTTTGTTTCCTTCTTTCCTTCCTTTCTTCCTTCTGAGATAATATTTATGAAGGTCTTAGCAGAGTACCTGGCACATAGTAGGTGTTATATAAATGCGTGTTTCCTTTCTTTCTTCTTTTTTTCCTTCCTCCCTTCTTTCTTTCCTTCTCTCCTTCCTTCTGAGATAATATTTATAAAGGTCTTAGCACAGTACCTGGCATACACTAGGTGCTCTGTAAATGCTTATTTCCTTCCTTCATTGCCCTCTCTGACCCAGGTAAGGGGGCCTTCCTCTTCCCTGTACTATGTCTGTTCATATTCCTGCGTGACTATGTGTCATTTCTGTTCTTTATTGAGGGCACACAGTTGCATAGCAGTTTAGTAGGTCCTTGAGGGTAAGGTAAGTACCAGATAATGAATTGTGCCTATCCTTGGCCTTAGGGAACTCATAGTCTAACAGGGGAGAAAAGACAAATACCTATATAATCAACACAAATACCTAATTCTAACAAGACAGAAGTGCTGTGAGGAAACAAGGTGGTTCAGAGATTACTTGATGAGAAAATGAGTTGAGTGACTCCAGGAAGGTTTCCTAGAAGAGCTTGCCTTAGTCTTAGATAGAAAGAGAAAAAGGATGAAGCGTTGCGGAAAGGTTAAGGAAGGAAGGACACAAGGATAAGCCTTGTGTACTTGAGAAAACCATTGGAGCCTTTGTGAGGAGTTTTCAAGGTCTTGGAGGGATGTTTAAAGGGGAGGGAGTGCCGGCCACTGGGAAGCAGGGTAGGTCTCAGGAAAGAAACACAATAAACCAGGTCTGTTGTTAACAAAGTTATAGAATCATAAGATGGTTAGAGATGAAAGGTTCCTTGGAGATCAGCTACTCTTAGGATAATAGATTTGCAGGCAATTCGATACAGAGGAAAGAGTCCTTGCTTAGGGTGAGGTGGGAGTGAGAGAATTCAGAACTGAAAATAAAATAAAATTTAATTTAAAAAAGAAAGAGTGCTTACTGGACTCAGAGTCTGAGTCCTCAGTTTGAAGCCCAACTCCATACTTAGCAGCTGTGTGATGACTCACTTTACTTTGCCAGGTGTTCGTTTTATGACCTGTAGGATGGGGTTTATAATGGCCACAGTATGCACCCTGCAGGGATAGCGTGGGGCTCAAATGAAATAATGTGTATAAAATGCTTTGTAGGCTTTAAAGGTGCACATAAATTCCAGCTGTTGCTATAATATTTATTTTACATTATTCTATACTTATTATCATCTCATCCTTCCTATATTTTTGGAAGAGGTTCAGATAGAAATTGTCCTGGAAAATTACTACCACCTAAATTAATGCTTTCATCATTTTCTCCTTACTTCCTCCCAGTGCCTTTCCAAAGACAGTAAGGTCATCAAGGCACCATAACACTTCCGGGTAGTTTTTGTCTCTGACTACTTTTCCATCTCCAATAGGAAATGCCAGGTGCNAAGGCACCATAACACTTCCGGGTAGTTTTTGTCTCTGACTACTTTTCCATCTCCAATAGGAGATGCCCCAAATGGGGGCATACACTCCAAAAGCAAACTCAAGCTGGGCAGATGAAAATAGTCTTGTTATCTATCTCAGTCATAGAAATCTAGTATCACCCACCACGTAAATCCAAGACTGAGCACCCTAGGCTACCTAGAAGAGAGTCCAGGGCAATCCCAAGAGTGGTGTACAGTTCTACTACAGTTCTGTCCAAAGCCCTGCCTGTAGTCTACACCCATTACTTTCTTCCCATTCTTTCGTCCTACCACCATCATTGATGATGCATAAGGCTGTTGGATTCCAAGATGATGTTATTAACCAGCAGCAGTCCTTCAAGGTGTTTTTCGTTTTTTGCTTTTTTTTTTTTTTTTGTGGTTAGGCAATGGAATTAAGTGACTTGCCCAGGGTCACATAGCTAGCAAGTGTCAAGTATCTGAGGCCAGATTTGAACTCAGGTCCTCCTGACTCCAAGGCTGGTGCTCTATCCACTGCACCACCTAGCTGTGCCTTCAAGATGGTTTTGAAAGTCTTCTGTCACAGGTAAAGGAATCTTCCTAGATCTTTCCCAGAATGGTACTGAATTGGTGAGTTGGATTCTGCGGGTTGTATCTCAGGCACATCTCACAACCCACCCATGCAATGACAACCTATCTGTCTTCTTGCTAAACTTCTGCCCCAACTAATCCTTCTATTCTTTTTTTTCTTATTTTCTCCTAGAAATCCTCACCAACCCCTCCCAGAGGTCACATTTCCAAAATGTCACTAATTGGTGGATTCGTGGAGTAGTATCTACTTGAGTGTCTCTCATGGCAATTCAGCGTTATATTTGTATAGTCAAGCAAAACAAATTCACACATTAACCATGTCTAAAAGTGTCAGCTAAGTGGTGCAGTGGACACAGTATGGGACTTGGTGTATGAAGACCTGAGTTCCAATCCTGACTTAGACACTTCTTAGCTGTGTAACCCCAGGCAAATCATTTAACCTTTCACCCTCAGTTTCCTCATTATTTTCCCTGGCTGTCCCTCATACCTGGAATCCTCTCCCTCCTCACTTCTACTACCTGGCTCCCCTCACATCTCAGCTAAAAATTTACCTTCTGCAAGAAGCTTTTCCTAGTCCTTTTTACTGTTAGCAGCTAGGTAACACAATGGTTAGAGAGCTGGACCAGGAAGAGCGGAGTTTAAATCCAGCCTCAGATACTTACCTAGCTGTGTGACCTTGGGCAAGTCTCTTAACCATTGTCTGCCTTAGTTTCCCCAACTGTAAAAAGGAGATAATAATATAGATTACCTCACAGAGTTGTTGTGAGGATTGCATGATATAATATTTGTAAAGTTCTTGGCACAATGCCTAGAATATAGTAGATATTTCATAGAAGCTTCCTTTCTTCTTTCCTCTAAAATTATCTCCAATTTATCCTGCAACTATCTTGTTTGTACATAGTTGTTCCCATGTTGTCTCCCCTCATTTGAGTGTGGGCTCCTTGATGTCAGGGATTATTTTTTGCCTTTCTTTATATCTGTAGGGCTTCGCGTAGTGCCTGGCACATACTAGGCACCTAATAAATGCTTGTTGATTTGACTTGTCTATCAAATGCAGATAATAGTAGCACTTCCCTCACAGGGTTGTTGTAAGGATCAAATCAGATAACACTATGTAAAATGCTTTGCAAACCTTAAAGACCTATAAAGCAATGAGAGCAATTATGTACGTCTCATTCTGAACCTCTGATCCATCACCTCTCTGCTAAGAGGTGGGAGCCATGCTTTGTCATTAGCCATTGCGTTGATCAGCGTTTCTAAGTCTTTCAAAGTTTCTTCCCTTTGTGAGTTACTAGAGTAATTGTTCTCCTGGTTCTGCCCACTTCATTCTGCATCAGTTTATACAAGTCTGCCCAAGTTTCTCTAAATTTGTCCCTTTTGTCATTTCTAATAGTGATTTCAAATTCCATTCATTTCGTGTACCATAATTTCGGTCATTTCCCAAGTGATGTTGTTCAGTTATTTCAGTCATGCCCAACTTTTCAAGACCCTATTTGGGATTTTCTTGGCAAAGATATTGGAGTGCTTTGCAATTTCCTTCTCCAGTTCATTTTATAGATGAGGAAACTGAGGCAAACAGGGTTAAGTGACTTGCCCAGAGTCACACAATTAGTGATAGGTACCCACTTTGTTTTCAGTTCTTAGTCTTTTCTACCAAGCTACATTACTTGTTAGATTCCAGTTAGGTTCCCAAGAGCCCCCTGCCCCAATATGCCCCAAGAAAGCTGACTGCTTTGGAACTAGGCCACTGATTTTGGGATAGTAGGGAACAGATTTCATTGCCTAAGTCCCAAGGAGGAAACAATCCTTCTTGAGAGGAGGGGAATTCTGTAAAGGAAATTGAACTGGGAGGAAGGTGAAATAGGGAGAAAGACCCATGGGGGGGAGGCGGCGCCGGTGGGGGGATGGTGGTGGTGGGGGCTGTCCTGGACTGTGTTTCCTCCTATTGTAGTTCTCCTGTAGGCAGAGTGAAGCCCTCCTCCAGAGGACCCAGAGCCCAGGATTAAAGATCTTTCATGAATGTCAGTCCCTCCTTAATGGTAGGGTTAGGGTAAGAATTATGAACAAGAAATCCAAAGATAGATTTTAGGGGCAGGAGGATGTCAGTGATTTTGGATAGGAAAAAAAATACTTTATTTCAATATAATCGGTTTCTTTTGAAATCCTATATATTTTATTTTGTGCATTTCAAAACATTATTCTGAGTCATCCTGTTCCTGCTTGTACCTCTATTTTTCTCTATATCTTCATAAGATTTAGAGCTAGAAGGTAACTTAGAGAGATCATCTAGTCCAAGTTTCTTATTTTATAGAGTGGGAAATAAAATCAAGAGATTAAGTAAATCTGTCCAAAGTCATAACTAATAAAAAGCAGCCTTGCAATTTGAACCCAGATCTTCTAGACTCCAAAAGCAATGCTTGGTCCATTAACTCCTGTTCATCAATTAATAATCATTTACTGAGCAGTTACCTGCCCTCAAGTTGCTTACGTATCAGATGGGGAGAGAAAACTAACATGAGAAAATAGTAATTTGAGGCTCCTGACAACCATAGTAATAGGCCCCTTCTTAGTCTGTGCTACATTCGTTTGGAATGAGGCTGTTTTGGAAGGGCTCTGAAATCACTGCATGTGTGTGTCTTGCCTCCCCGACCATGCTGTGAGTTTCCAGAGGGGAGGGACTCAGGCTTATTTTTCGGTAATTCCTTCCTACAGTGCCCAGTACAGAGCTATGCTCAGAGCAGGTCTCAATTCATGTTTTTGACTGAATGTTTCTGTCTTTGTTTTTGTCTTTGAGTCTCTAAGTGTCTCTGTCTCTCCATGTCTCTGGCTCTCTCTAATTTCCCAACAGCTTTCCCGAGCCCCTGGGGAGCCGGGCTGGGGGTAGGCAGGCAGTGAGAACAGGACGCTCTCCTGTTCTCACCAAGGACAATAAGGGCCGGAAAGGGCTGGAGCCAAGGGCTGGCGCTAAACCCCCCTCCTCCTTCTCCCCTCTCCAGTCACTGTTTCCCTAGCCCTGACCCTTTGGCATTCCCTCCCTTCACCCTGATGCCTGACAGGCTGCCTGGCTCTTCAAGCCCTCTGCCCAGCCTGTGACCCATAAGCCCAAGCCCAAGGATCACCCTGGGCTACAGCCCCATGTCCCCCGCTGGGTTCCAGCCCCCAAGACCACGGCCCCAGGACTGTGGACAAGGGGCACAATACCTCTGACCTCATGGGGTATCACATTATGTTCTTTATTCTTCCTTCGCAGCAAGGAGACCAGACTAAATGAAAGGTCCTTCTCACTCCTCAACCTCTCCCGCCTCCCCACCCCCATTACACTCCCGCCACCTCTCCAGAGTATTATTTACTCCTGTTTCCTGTGGCGGCAGTGGGTGTCGGAGCCTCGTGTGAGGGAGGCAGGGAGGAAACATCTGGTTTCCCTCCATACTCTGAGGCAGAGGACAACCCCCCTCCCCCTCAACTACACACTTGCAGCCTCTTGGGGGAAGGAGGGACAAAATTGCTGAAGGAGAACAGTAGAGGTCAGGTCTATGACCCTTCTCACCTTTCCCCAGGCTGTGGAAATGCTCTGGGTTTAATGATAGTGATTGAGCTGTTTGTGAGTACCCCCCTTCCAGTGTTAATTGGTGGGTCAGAAGCTGGCACCCTGAAGCCAGGCACACGAAATGCTGGGTGGAGGGTAAATGCTGGCGCCAAACTGCCTTGTAAATGCACACATCCCTTAGGAGGGGGTCATTATCCCTGGCCACGAAGTGCCCCCTCTGCCCACGCAGCCAGATGGCAGGTGCCTAGACTTCTCAGCAGACAGCCCTTCACCTGCTTTAGGCCTTCTCACCCCTCCACCCCTGAGATACGAGGGGTGACAACATCTTGCTCTATCCAGGTGCCAGCTTATCTCTAGTGCAGGCATGATGCCCCAGGGGATGGACGTCTCACTGCCTATCTACATAGGGAGCCCTGGATCTTGTCCCTTTGTCCATCACCCTCACCACAGGCATCAAGAAAAAGGTAAAGGTTAAGGAGTATTGAGACCAGGCAACACGCCCAACAGCCCTGCCCAGGGATAAAGGGAAAGAAAGGGACCCAAGCCCTTTGATCTACTCCTAGGATAATTACAAAATTCACCTCGAAGAATGTCATGGGCAATGCAAAGCAGGTCCTCCCCCATCTCATCAGATCCTGAGGAAGGCAGGATAATGAGTTTTTCCTCCTTTTAGGTTGAAAGTGTGGAAGTCGGTCTCCACTAAGCCCCTTCCCCCTCCTCCCCACTTTCTTAGAGAATGACATATTGGTGTTCCCAGACATCTTATTTTCCAACTCCTATTTATAGTCTTCTGGCTGAGGTGAGGACAGTGGGAAGTGACGGAGCGCCTAGATTTTAGGAAGGTGGGGGGGCGGCTGGATAGCTGCTACTCCCCTCCCCAGGTCTCAGTGATGCCTTCTGGTGGATGAAGGTTATTCAAGCGCCCCCTTAAATATGAACATGAGCTCTAGGCACCCTCTGCAGACAGTTTTTGGGAATAGCAGGAGAATTAACACAACACAATCCATAAGACCATACAATTTAGAGATGGAAACGTGTGTGCTGGGAAATGTTTTAACAACCAGCTCTGGGTAGTGGTGATGGTAGAACGTATTTCCAATACACTTTTAAGCTTAATTGGCAAAACTAACGTTTCCTCCTTCACTTTAAGTCTAGATAACCAACAAAAACAAAAAATCAAGCCCTGATTTGTGATGTTTGCCAATTTTTGAGGAGCAAATGCTCACATTGAAAATTTAACAATCAATTCTCTCTGGCAGGTAGGAGCTGGTTCCAGCACACCTCTGGCTGGAAGGAATTTTGGAGACTGCCTAGTCCAAACTCCATCAATTTACAGAAGGACAGAGAGGCTAAGTAATTTGATTAAGGCCACCCAGGTAATACGTAGCTAAGATTAAAACCCAAGCCCTCTTCATCAAAAACACTGGTTCCCAACCTTTCCCTATAAAACATGCTCTCCTCTGAATGTAAACTAGGGCATTTTTTTGGCTCTCATCTTCTCCTTCTGACTCCACAACCTAAGTAGTCTCCTGTGTACATTTGGATGGAGGCAGAAAAAGAGATGAGAGAAGAGTGATTCAGAAGAGATTATTTCTCATCTCAGGGAGTGCCCCATTTCTTGGCTGGGAGATGAAGCACATGGAGACAAGAGAGGCAAGCCAGCCACGTATAGAGGACAGGTAGGCAGTGGTTTGAAGGAAGCAGGGATCAGTACTGTAAAACTTTCTAAACATATGAGCTTACACATTAAGATTTCCATGCTCTTTTTGCAGCCATTTATGGAGTCTTCATTCATACGCTTGTCTAAACCTTGGGGATCATTTAATTCACCCCCTGATGTAGAGAATCTAGAGAAAACTACTCACCCTAGGTTATAAGATAGCAAAGGGCTAAATCAGGACTCAAACTCAAATTCATCTCTTTCCCTTAACTTACTGTACACATAAATTATCATAACTTACATTTACACATTGAGTTAAAGTTCTCAAAGCATTCAAGCTGCCCAACAACCATGTGTGGTAAGAGTTGCAGTCTCTATGCCCATTTTATACAGGAAACGGCTTAGAGAGCTCAGATGATTTGTTCCTGGTGTCATAGCTACTGTCAGAAGTGGCTTGAATGCAGACCTTTCTCATTTCAAATCTAGCACTCCATCTAACAGGAAAAACTGCTTCTCAAGGAGGGCTAGAGCTATCAAGCTGGCTAAAGGATTGGGGAGTAGGATTTAGAGGTAAAGGCGGAGTTAAGAGGGAATTAGGGCAAACAATGGCTCAAAGGTGGAGGAAAGCGAAGTCAGAGTGGTGAGCAGGAACAAAATAGGAGTCAAGAGGGGCTGATCTGTGTGAGAAGGCTTAATAGGAGAGACAATCTTGTTGGGACTCCCTTCACTGTCCCATTCCAGTGCTCCTTTTTCGATTAGGAAGACCTTACTGTGTTCTAGCTTCTATTCCAAGATTTAGAACATTCTCATCCTCCCAATGTGAAGATTGCCAATCACTGCTTAGGCTAAAGAAAGATCGAAAGCTGGCAAATGGTGGAACTCTTGGTAGAGCACAGGGGAAGTGCACGCAGCAGAGTGTAACAAAGAGCCCTGTGTCTGGTAGCAGATCTGGGTTCAAAACCCAGCTGCTCACTGTATGAGCTTGGGGAAAACACTTACATTGTAGGGGCCTATAGAATGAAGGTGTTGGCTAGATAACCTTTAAGTCCCTTCCAGGTCATACATCCAAAGCCCAAACATAGGAAAGCAACAGTCATGGAAGACTGCCACCATGAAAAATGAACATGTACCCTTTGCTCATGGTGTTAGAGATGATAAAGATTATACAAGTAATGAGCATGCTGGAGCCAGCTCATACCTGCTCAAGAGAATTGATTGTTAAATGTTCAGTGTGAGCATTTACATGTCAAAAATCGGCAAACGATACAAATCAGGACCCAACTTATTGTTTTGCTGGTTGTTCTGACTAGAATTAAGTGTTGGAGGAAATGTTAATAATGCAAATGAAGATTAAAAGTGTATCACTCGTGTGGTTCCCACCCCCCAGACAGACAATTGCTAAAAATTTACCAGTATACCACTGTTTATAATACTACCCAAAATAGACCACCATACACCAGATTACAAAGGAGTCAGCTTTATTGGTCATTTCGGGGTCAGTTCCTCTTCTTGCTTTTGCCTGTAACCTTGGCAGGGGCAATGACTGGGGCAGTTGCTTGGTACAAAGCAGAGGAGATCTTGTTGATGTAGTAAAGACCAACCATGGAGAAGATGAAGCTAAATGGTGAAGGAAGGAAAGAGGTCACATCAATAGCCAAACTACCAGGGCCAACAACTGAGTCCTTGAGGGATGTTAAATCAGGTCATTTGTCCTGGAATATGGGAATGCGGAACAGGTGGCAGAAGCAGGGGAGTAACAGGGTTGAAGGACGGGTGTAGAGTGGAGGCAGGAGGAGTAAGAAGTCTATTTTCTGGCTAGGGGTGGTCCTTTATGAAGGTCTCTGATGCTCCATTTTGGTGTGGAGGTGCCTCCTGGGTCTCAAAGGCTAGACAGCACCAGCACCACAACCAAGCTAGAAAGGTTTTTGGGCCTGGTGATGGACAGTAGGCCTGCTGTCTGAGGCCCAGCTAAAGGAGATGCTCATCACTACACTGGTTGCAGGATGACGAATGCTTTGGTCACAGGGACTCTCGGGGATCATCTAATCAAGGGTTGGAAGGAATATCCATGCCAAGGAAATCATGGATCCTTAAAAAACCGAAATAAGTTACACAAAAGAGAATGAGGCAATGAGGAAAGGGAACTAACACTGTGGCAGTAGATATGGGCACTATGCCCCTTGTCATGATGCCCAATACTTACCAGGTGGTTACACAGACACGGTGGATGAGGCCAGAGGCAAAGAGAGCCAATAAGAGGCAGATGAGAACTAGAAGAAAGGAAGAAGAGGGCAGAACTCAGAATGGAGGACTGAGAAGGAACTTAGTGGCACATGGGTAGGGAACAGAATTTGGGGCAATCCATCGTTCCTTGAATCTTATAGGGATGCCTGAAATAAGCAGCATGGCACAGAGGTCAGTCACCCTCCCCAGTACAAGAGACATGGATTCAAATCACAGCTTAGCCCCCAACAAGCTTTATATCTCTCTTAATCATTGTATCAGAGTGAACCCAGGCCTAGACTTGGAGTCAGGAAGACCTAGGTTCAGATCCTGCTTTGCATACTTACTGGCTATATGACCATGGGCAAGTCTCTTAACCATTGTCTGCCTCAGTTTCCCCAACTGTAAAATGGGGATAATAACAGCATCTATCTCATAGGATTGTTGTGAGGATCAAACAGATAATATTTGTTAGCACAGTGCTTGGCACATAGTAGGTATTATGTAAATGATTCTTCTCTTCCTTTCCCACCCCCTTCCTCTCTCTAAGCCAGTTTCCTCATATATAAAAGGAGGATAATACCACCTATAGCAGCACTAACCTCAAAGGGTTATTGCAAAGCCACCAATTTTTAAGGACTATATATGTCCCTTATTATAATTACTAAACTCTCAGGGCCCTAGTCTGCTCTTCTGGAGAATCAGCTCAGTACAAACTCCCTCGAAGCCAACTACTTCTCTCTGGGTTTGTTTTCTTAACTGTAAAAGGAGGAGGGGATGGACTGAGTCTCTGGGTCTGGTTGGAGGGAATCCTGAAAGCCTGCAACAGGATCAGTTAAGACTTAAGAGAAAGGATCATCTGGGGGGAAAAGATGGGTTTCAGTTTGATGGCCTAAAGGTTTTAAGGGAGACATATTTCTGTCTTGGATTTGGGGACATGGTTTCAGCTATAATTCACTGTGTAAGGGTGCCATCTGTTCTGTCCAGACAGGCAACCTGATGCAGTGGATAGATCATTGGACCTGGCCTCACAAAGACCTGGGTTCACATCCTGCCCCAGACTTTTACAAGCTGGGTAAGTATTTAAGCTTTCTGGGTGTCAGTCTCCTCATCTATAAAATGAAGGGATAGGATTCAATAACACTATTATTCAATTAACCTGAAGCTTGCATTAAATAACAAAATACAATCAACTTCTTACTACCTGAACAATCACAGGAGAGAATTTAAAAATCTGCCCTATTTGGCTTTGGGGGTACATAATCTTTAGGACACGTTCAATACTCAAATCCAAAGCTCTGTGATGAATGTCTGTTTCAGAAGAAGTTAGAAAGCAGTACAATTCTGACTCACACTTTGTGGGAGAGGAAACTGGAAAGAGCACTGGCTGTTGTCAGAGATCTTGGGGTAGAATCCTGGCCCTGTCATTAAATAACTGCCTTTGTGACTGAAGGCAGGTCACTTAGCCTCTAATAGCCTCAGTTTCTTCATCTGTAAAGTGAAAAAGTTGGACTATGACCTCTGAGGTTCCTTCGGAATCAGAATCTATGATTCTATGGTCCCTTTCCCTTGCCAGCAATGGATGGCACTACTCAGAAAAGAAGGCAAAACCTTGAATAAAACTGCCCAGCTGTCTGGCTCACACCTTCCCTGCAAAGTAGGTGATGAATTATTTGGCTTCAAAGGCCTCCTTCACTAGCTCCTGTTTCAGAACACACAGTATAATTATAATGATGATGATGATGATAGTATTTATATATAGCACTTTAAGGTTTGCAAAGAGTTTTACAAATTTTAACTCATTTTATCCTCACAATGATCCTAGACATAGGTGTTATCATTATCCCCATTTTACAGATGAAAAAACTGAGTCTGAGACCCATTAAGTGACTTCCCCAGGATCACAGAGTCTGTACTTATCTAAGGATGACTTTGAACTCAGGTCTTCTTGACTCCAGCCCCAGTACTCTGTCCACAGTGCCACCTACCTGCCTTCCTGATGCCCCTAGTTTTTAGTGTTCTCTCTTCAAGTTATCATGTACCTACTTACTTGTTCACAAATTGTATCCCCGAGTAAAATAAAAGATCATTGAGGGCAAGGTCTGTTTTTTTGTTTTATCTTTTAACCTTAGCACCCAGCACTATTCCTAGCATATAGAAGGTACTTAATAAATCCTTTTTGCATTGGAGTGGAACGTCTGATCGTCAATGGAGAAGTGAAGGAAAAATGCATCTGTAAGCCAAGTCCTACTTAACACATCATTCCCTTGCCCTGATTGTCTCCTACATACCCACTGTGGCCCCCCTTCCCCAACCAATCCAGCTCTACAGAGGTCGAGGGCTCCCATATCCCAGAGTTCAATGGAGACCCCCAGATTCTCACTTACTCTCAGGGAATATCTTGGCCTGGAACCCTTTACCAAAGACCAGGTTCTCCAAATTGTTGAAGGCCTGAGGTGAAAGGGTTGAGGAGGATGGAAATGACACATTTCTATAGTGCTCTGAGGGTTACCAAACACTGTCCTTGCAACAACCATTATGTTGCTGTTATCTCTCTCTCTCTTCACCTATATTTCTATATCTCAATATATGTATATATATATTTCTCTCTCCATCTATTTATATACCCCTCTCTCTATATATCTACATCTATTCATCTATAACCATCTATCTATATCTCTATCCCTCTCTCTCTCTATATATGTCTGTATCCATTCATCTATCTCCATCTGTCTAAATCTCTATCCATCTCTCTCTCTCTCTATATGTATATATATGTATCTATTCATCTATCCCCACCCATCTCTCTCTATCCATCTATCTCTCTACTTATAGTTCTATCTCTTGATGTACCTAGTCTTTCTGCTGCTAACAAGCAAAGGCCTCCCTCCTCCGAAACCCCCATTTCCCGCCCTCCACCCATATCCCCACCCTCTGAAAGGATACAGTGAGGGAGAAAACAAAGAGTGCTGAGCCCAGCAATCCTCCTTGGATAGTAAGCCACTCTGTGGAGGCCAGCTGCCGGCTATACATCTGCATCCCTGCAAAAAGCAGCAGGGACAGGAGCGAAGAGAGGGCCAACGAAGTGCCCGTGCCCACCACTGAAAGGAAAAATTGGAGAAGGAAGAAAGAACAATTTATAATTTGCTCTCCCAAACACTCCCACCTCCCCCCAACACCCATTATCTCCTATATTGAATCCCATTGCTGCCCCACTATCCCATGATTCACCAGTTCTCTCCCTGTACTTCACCAGCAACACCTCAAAATTGTGCCTTGTCATCTCAATAATATTCCAGGCCCCTTCATGATTTCCCATAGTGCCTAGTATCCTACCAATGCCATGATAATGATGAGGAGGAGGACAGCCCACACTCATATGACCCTTCAAGGAAAAGAGTTCTTAACCTTTTCTGTGGTGATGAATCTCTTTGGCAGGTGGGTGAAACCTACGGACCACCCCTTTCCAAAACAATGTTTTTAAATGCATAAAACAAAATATGCAGGTTTACAAAGAAAGCTAGTGAAATGTGATTATTTAAAATATTTTTAAAGCAACAGACTCCAGGTGAAAAATAGGAACCCTTGCTTTCAGGTTGGGCCTTTATGGGATCTCACAACAATCCTGTAAGGTAGGTGCCATTTTACAGATGAGGAAACCAATTTCGCCCACCCAGTGTTCTCCAATGAACATAAATCGTGTCGAGTTCCAGGGTAACTTCTCAAATGATAGCCCATACTCCTCAATAATGTGCCAGTAATGGCCAGGTCTCCCACTAACACCTATACTTCCAAGATAATGTCCCATTCAATCAATCAATCTATGAGAAGGCAGCACTAAGCAGAACTCTGGCCCTGGGTTCGAATCCTGAATGCTTCTGTGTGGCCTCGGGTCACTTCCGCTCTCTGAACCTCAGTTTCCTCGTCTGTAAAATGGGGGTGAAGTGTTCCAGGCCCCTTCCAGCGCTCAGTCTCTGCTGAAGCCCTGCCCATGGAGGCTGACCGGCCACGTCAGCAACGCCGAGGCCCCGGCCCCCCCGGCCCAGCAGTGATCCCACTCCCACCCACACCCAGCCTCGAGCCGGCCCTCCTGGGGGCCCCCAGGCAGATCCCGCTCGGTCCCGTTACCCATGATGCTCCACGTGCGGGTCGGCTCAGCACCTCGGCCCGGGAGAAAGGAAGAAACCGAACCGGACTCGGAGAGATGTGCGCATGCGTCAAGACTCGGCCCTTTTCTCTTCCCTCCCCCCTCACCGCCTCTTTCCTTCGACTCGTCCTCTTTGAGCCTGAGGGCGTCGCCATCTGCCGGAGAGGAGGAAGAAGTGCAAGGAAGACAAGCCCCAGCCACCGCCCCTGCCCCGCCACTCCGCTGATCGGAGAACACTCTTCCCTGTTCTAGTCCATCCCAGTCCGCGCGGCTACATCCTCAGTGCTCGTTGTACTCATCTCTTCTGCACTGCTGGATCCAATGCCTCCAGTCCCCTCCACATCTCCCCGGGTATATGTGGGTCCAATTTACCCCACGTCCCCCGCCATGTCCACCCTACCCGTAATGCCCCCTCCCCGATGCTTGTTGCACATCTAACTCCAAGACTCAGGTCGTCCCTCCCTCCAGAACCCCATGTACCCGTCCCCCACTTCCTGAATGGTGTCCACCTCTCTCTAGTTCCGTAATCCTGGAAGGTGGGGAGGCGGTGTCCAGCTGCACACACACACCACACACACCAATTTAGCAGGAGCAAAGGTACTCCAGGGAGCTGATGACAGCATAGGAAGAGCAGTCTCCCCAAATCTCCGCCTCCCTTCTTTCTAGGTTACCCCCCTTCTAGGGAACCACGTGGGGGAAAGTGCCATCCTTCCACCCCCTTCCCGCCTCCCCGCCTCCACCACCTTCCGCACCCTCTCTGCTCTCTGCGCCCCCCCATCACAGGCGCTGCTAGAAGCCGGTCCCTGGAGCATGCGCAGTGGTGCCCCACCCAAGGGCCCCCCCCGTCAATATTCCCTCCCCCACGCCCCTACCCCACCCCGACTCCTTCATTAAGCTAGGGGGGCTCATAGGCGAAGCCGGGATCGGACACATCAGGCACTGGTAGAGGGGGGGAAAATTGGGGGTGGGTGGGCAGTGAGCACCCAGAGAGCCATGGCTGAGGGTGAGGATATGCAGACCTTCACTTCCATCATGGATGCGCTGGTCCGCATCAGCGTGAGTTGGGGACGGAGGGGGGAAAGTGGGGAGCTGGTGGGGAGCTGGGGTGAAGTGGTCATGGGCTAGGGGCCAGGGGGCAGGAGTCAGGGGCTTGGAATTGGCGATAGCCACCGAACAGGTGGAAGGGTCTGTTGGAGCTGCGGTTGCCGGGCTGCAGCCCCGAGGCTAAGATGAGAGAATGCTGGGGTGGGAAGCTGGGGGCAGGTGTGAAGGAGGACAGGGAAGAGAAGATACGAGGGGCCACGCGGTGAAGAGGGAAGCTGTTGACCGGGGGCTTTGGGTTGGCAATGGGATAAAGCATCTAGGCGATGGGACTTGGGGAAGCTGTGAACAGCTGTTGAGGCTGGCCAGATGTCGAGGTGGGGGGAAGGGGCGGCTTAAGGCACAAGTCCGGAGGGGACTTGCCTAGGTCTTTCGGGTTTGGGGTATCTATGCAGAGGGGCTTGGCAGGTGGGATGGGGGATGTCAGAGGGGACTAGTGATGCTCTCGGGGGACTGTGTGCTTGGAGAACCGATGAGAGGGGACTAGAAGTGATTCCCCAAGGTGTAAAGCTCCCTTTCTACCTCTCCCCTGACCCCACCCCATGTCACCCCCGCTGCCCCTCACCCCTACTGTTACCCCCACCCCCGTGCGCCTCCGAACCCTGGGCTGTCATGGCAACCCCGTGCCCGGCGCTCCCAGGGGCGGTGCCAACCCGGCTCCCCCCCCCCTCCTTCCCTCCCTCCTTTGTGTCAGCTGCGCCCCTGGCTGGGATGGCTGCTAGGAGAGGGAACAAGGTGAGGTTGGAAAGGGGAACGTAAGGGAGGGGACAGCTGGGGGGCCCCAACCACTACTGAAAAAAGGAGAAGCTACTTCCGGTGGGGAAGAGGAGGGGGCGGGGCACTCGTTACCCCCAGCTCCCTTGGGGGGCAGCTAAGGATGCTGTGCTGGGGAGGGTGGGAGGCGGGGCAGAAAGCGGTATAGTGGGAT
The DNA here is from genome assembly GCF_900497805.2 of Vombatus ursinus. Taxonomy (NCBI): domain Eukaryota; kingdom Metazoa; phylum Chordata; class Mammalia; order Diprotodontia; family Vombatidae; genus Vombatus; species Vombatus ursinus. The sequence continues at coordinate 54,718,808 of NW_020954576.1, read as the reverse complement.
GGCGACAATGGGAGGTGAATGGCATAGAGGGGCAATCGAAGCTAGCGGACGGATTGGTTCGGAGGTCTGAAAACGCTGCAGGGTCAGGGAGGATGAGGACAGGAGATGGGGCCTTTTGAAGGGATGGGAACAGGAGAGGGAGCAGCTGCTGGCGGAACGCTAGAGAGAAATGGGCCTGGATCCGTGCAGTCTAAGGGACTGTGTCCTTGAGCAAAACGTCCGTGTTTTGGCGAGGGGAATGGGGGCGTCGGGCCAGGTGAGTGGGGGGGGCGGGAAAATGCGGCCGGGTTGCTGCAGAGCTAGGAAAGGGAAGGGATGGGAATTGGGGAAAACCGTGGCACCGCCCACATGTCTCCCAATGCCGATTCAGTACTGGAGGGAAACTGAGGCAAGGAGAAGGGCAGTTTCTCAGGGTGGGGAAGGAATGTCAGATCAGTTATTAGCTTGAAACTGGGCTTGGGAGCCCAGAGGTAGGTAGTTGGATGAGAAGAGTGGGCTCTTTCCTTTCTTGCCTTTTTCTCTGGGAGACCCAGAGATCCAGCCATTCCAACCTCTTCCAAAAATCCACTCATCTAGATCTTCATTTTTATCCAAAGGGTTGAAAATGAGGCAAAAACAACCACAATAACATATATCCAGGCCCCTGACAACCCTTCCTCCCTTTCTTCCCCCTCCTCCCTCATCCCTCCAGACAAGCATGAAGAACATGGAGAGGGAACTGCTGTGCCCTGTTTGCCAGGAGATGTACAAGCAGCCACTGGTGCTTCCTTGTGCCCACAATGTGTGCCAGGCCTGTGCCAGGGAAGTGCTTGGTCAGCAGGGCTATGGGAGCCACACTGGGGATCCCAGCTCCGAACCCACCTCACCTGCCTCCACCCCTTCCACCCGAAGTCCCCGCCTTGGCCGTAGGACCCTCCCCAAAGCAGACCGCCTGGACAGGCTGCTCAAGTCAGGTGGGGATACTGAATCCAGGGGGGAAAGGTTGGGGGATGGGTGGTAATCACAGAAAACCATAGACCAGAAATTATGGGAGTGAAGGTACACGGAAAAACTAAGGGTTGCCTGCCTGGGAAATGGGGGGAAGGGGGGATAAGGTGAAGGTACCTTCTCTGAGTCTCCTTGTCTAGTGATATTTCTGTTTCTGCTGATGACAAGGCACCTGTTTAGGGAATGAATCTTTTTTTGTCCCAGCCATGGCAGCAGCTTTGGTTGAGGACTGGAAATGACACACACCACTTTTCCCTTCTCTCCATCTCCCTCCTCATGCTCTCCTTCAGGTTTTGGAACATACCCTGGCCGGAAACGGGGAGCCTTGCACCCCCAGATTGTGATGTTCCCATGCCCAGCATGCCAGGGTGATGTGGAGCTGGGTGAGCGGGGCCTGAATGGCCTCTTCCGTAACTTGACCCTAGAGCGGGTTGTGGAGCGGTACCGTCAGAGTGTGAGTGTGGGTGGTGCCATCTTGTGCCAGCTTTGTAAGCCCCCACCTCTGGAGGCAACCAAGGGCTGTACCGAATGCCGTGCCACCTTCTGCAATGAGTGCTTCAAGCTCTACCACCCCTGGGGCACTCAGAAGGCCCAGCATGAACCCACCCTGCCTACCCTCACTTTTCGCCCCAAGGTGAGCAAGCCCTGCCAGTCAGACCTGTGGGTACCTCTGCAGAGGTATAAGGAGCTGGGGGAGAGGGAGGTTCTGTATAGTATTATGTTAGCTCCAGTACAGTGCTTCCATGCTACCAGGGACCTGGATAATGTGGGCAACCAAATTTGTCAGCACCCAGAAAATCATCAGACAATCTGCAAGATGCTTAGATATTTACCTTAAAATACATGCATGTGCACACAGAGACACACAGAATTGACATCTTTGCCACTTACAAAGTATTGGTGACATACTCATTAAGGGACTGGACAAGTAATTTAGTAGTACCCAGAATAATGTCCCTTATTTTAAGGACACCTATTACTACCCAGAATAATGCTTCTAATTTTAAATGCCTCCTTGTACCTAAAAAAAAGCCCCTCTCACTGTCGTGCTGCCTAAGGCTGTTGTAATCTAGCTGTGTGGTGCAGCCCTGCCTTTCCCCCCAGGACAAGATGTTACCTCTGCCTTTGGCACCTAAACACTGGCATCCGGGAGACTAAGAAGGATTTCTTAATACCAATGCCTTGATTTTCTCTGCAGGGTCTGATGTGCCCAGACCACAAAGAAGAAGTCTCTCACTACTGCAAGACATGCCAGCGACTGGTGTGCCAGCTCTGCCGGGTTCGGCGCACCCACAGTGGGCATAAGATTACACCTGTGCTTAGTGCCTATCAGGCTCTAAAGGTGAGGAGCCTTTTTGTCCTATCTTCATTAGCCCCCTCCTCTTCCCCTCTCCCCACCCCACCACATAATCACCCTGTGCCACACTGATCTGATCTTTCTCACCACCAGAGCAAAAACTCCTCCTGTGCCCGGGCATAATGCCCACTTCTCTCTTCCTTCTCAGGAGAAACTGACAAAGAGCCTGACATATATTTTGGGAAATCAGGACACTGTACAAACCCAGATCTGTGAGCTGGAGGAGACAGTGAGGCACACAGAGGTGAGGGAGGGCACAGGGGCAGGCATGATGCCAGGGCAGGGTGGGTAGGGCTGGCTAAAATGTCAGAGAGCTCTGAGAGTTCTGAAAGAAGGTAACTTTGGGGTGCCTTGGAATTGTCTAAGGTGATAAGTAAACAAAGGTTGTTGGTGTACTTGGGTGCTTCTGGCAAGGCTGACATGGACTCTAGTGAGTGCAAAGGTGCAAATAGTGACAGGCAGTTTAGGGAGAACCCCAAAGGGAAGTAGCATAAATACCCCAAGGCTTAACATTCAGCTCCAAAAGGTTGGCACAGATGCCCAGGAAGTTGGCATAGCTATCGGTTAGCTGTAGCATTGATGCTCTCTGCCAAATTGTTTGGTTTGGATGCCCAGGGGAACGGGCAGTGATGCAGGCATCCAGCAAGGCTGACACAAATACAAAGTGTTTGGCATGAGTGAACAAGGGTCCACCACTGGGGTCATGAGTCTTGTCCTTTTACCTCTGAAGGTAGAGATAGTATTAGTGCAGGCACTTAGGGGAATAACAATGATGTTGGGCACCCAGAAAGTTGGTAAAGGGGCCAGTGGCAGAAAGATGGAGAATCATGTTCCTTGTGCCCTTTTCTTCCCTTGGGCAGGTGAGTGGTCAGCAAGCAAAGGAGGAAGTGGCTCAGCTGGTGCGGGGGCTGGGTGCAGTGCTGGAGGAGAAGCGGGCAACACTGCTGCAGGCCATTGATGAATGCCAGCAGGAACGGCTAGCTCGGCTGGGGGCCCAGCTCCAGGAGCACCGGAGCCTGTTGGATGGCTCAGGACTAGTGGGCTATGCTCAAGAGGTCCTCAAAGAGACTGACCAGCCTTGTTTTGTACAGGCTGCCAAGCAGCTACACCACAGGTACCCACTGGGCACCGCACTGGGAAGCCCTTCCCCAGAAAAGGGTAGGGCTGAGAACGAGGTAGCAGAGCGGAGGGAATGGGAAAGGAGAAAGAAGGAAGAAATGCTCATGTGTAGACAAGTGACAGAGCTGATGCCCGTGTTAATGCCAGAGGGTGGTGCTTTGAGCACCCAGGGATTATTTGGACCCTCCGAGGAATGTTATAAAGCAGGACTGAGGCCCAAGCGGTGGGGTGGGCTCCCAAATCCGAGATCCCAGGGAGCCAGTTCCCGTGCCAGGGTGAAGGATAAGTGATGTCTCTGCTGACCACCCTCACCTACCTATTCCTCTAGGATCGCCCGGGCAACAGAGGCCCTTCAGAACTTCCGACCAGCTACCAGCTCCTCTTTCCGCCATTGTCAGCTGGATGTGGGGCGCGAGATGAAGCTGCTGACTGAGCTCAGCTTCCTAAGAGGTAATGAGGTGGCCAGACCCTGTCCCCTCTCCCATCTCCCCCACCTTCTCCTCCCTCTTCCTGGCAGCGGGCCCGGGGGGCAGTGTCCACTTCAGAGAGCTTCCTCCCTGCCCTGCCCTCAGCCTCCCCAGCGCCCAGCCCTTGCTCAGCCCCCGACCCTGGCTCCATTGAGCTCCGCTCAGCGCTGCTTCTCCCTCTCTTTGTTTATAGGCTGTGGCCACGGCAGAGTCTGCTCCGGAGCACCCCAGGCAAGTCACTGGCCCCTGCCCCGGGGGCCCTGCCCCCCCGCTGGGCCCTCTCTCCTACCCTGCCCTGCCCTGCCCCCTCAAAGAGCTCTCCTCACTTCCCCACCTGTCTGGTTTTCCTAGCATGGCCTTTTGGTCATCCCTCTTGATTCTGACCATTTGACTTTCCTTCACTCTCCTCTGCTCTTGCCCCTTGTCCTTTCCCTTTCACTCACTCACCTTTGTCCTCCCAACCTTCTCCCACGATTTTCACTCTCCCGTCTCGAGGCCTCCTTCCTTTCTCTGCTTCTGCTCCCTGCCCTCTCCCTCCCACCATCTTTTTGCTTCCCATCCTTATTCCCCTATTGGTTTGTGTCCTAGGGACCTGTGTCCTTTCTCCCTTCTTCCTCTGTTTCTTGTCTTCTTTCTTTCTCCTCCCTCCCACACCCCACTCATCACTTAGAGTTGAAAAGGACCTTAGAGGTCAAGTTTATAGGTTCATAGGACCGCCCTCATTTTACCGATGAGGAATTCAAAGCCCATTAAGGTCAAAGTGACTTGCCCAAGGTTATCCAGCTAGTTAGCAGCAAATCTGGGAAGAGCACCCAGGCTGCCCCTGACTCCCAGGCTAGTTAGGGTCCTCTCTGCTATATTGTGCTTCCTCTATCCCCTTTTACCTTCCACTTGTCTATCTTTCCCTGTCCTTTTGCTCTTCCTACCTATATTTTGTATCCCTCTCTACTCCCATCTCCCAGATGCCTGCTCCCTGCTTGTCCCAGCCTGGGTACCAGTGGTTTCCATTTTCCAGCTTCCTTCCTCAGGCCTCCCCAACCCCTCACTTCCACTCACCCTCCGGGCTCCCGCTGCCCGCCCTCTCCTTCCCCTTTACCCCATCCCATCACAAGCCCTTGTGTGTCCTGACCTGCTATCTCTCCTTGCAGTGCCTGAGGCTCCTGTCATCGACACCCAACGCACCTTTGCCTACGACCAGATTTTCCTCTGCTGGCGGCTGCCCCCACACTCCCCACCTGCTTGGCACTACACTGTGGAATTCCGGCGCACAGATGTCCCTAATCCCCCAGGCCCCACCCGCTGGCAGCGGCGAGAAGAGGTGAGAGGGACCAGTGCTCTGCTGGAGAACCCCGACCCAGGCTCAGTCTATGTGCTTCGAGTCAGAGGCTGCAATAAGGCGGGCTATGGAGAATACAGTGAGGATGTCCACCTGCACACACCCCCTGCGCCAGGTGAGTTGCTGGGCAAGGGCTGAGAACCGGGCTAGATATGGACACCAGGAGAGCAAGTGCTTCGGGAGTGTAGGGTAAACCCTGGCAGGGAGGAATGCCACATAGTCACCAGGTACCTAAGTAACAACACTAGATAGTTTGGTCTCTACAAAGAGCTTTGGACTTGGAGATAGAAGAAAACTAGGTTTTAATCCTTCCTCTGACACTTAACTAGCTGTGTAACCTTGGGCAAATCACTTAACCTCTCTGTGCTTCAGTTTCCTCATCTGTTAAATGCTGTACCCTGCCTATCTCACATAGTCATGAGGAAACTGTTTTGCAAACCTTAAAGTATTCTGTAAGTGTGAGTTATTTTTACAGGAAGCAATAAATAGTCAGCCATTGGGTGGGCAAGCTAGACTACTGGAGTTCCAGTCCTAAATCTGCCATTTCAATTGAAGGGCCATGAGCAAGCCACTGAAACTATCTGAATCTCAGTTTTCCCATCTGCAAATTGGGAACAATAATAACAGTGAAGTTGTGGTGGAAAGAGAGCCAGCCTCAGGCTCAGGAAGAGCTAGGCCCCAGTTTTATTCCTGATGACTAGTGGCCATGCGATCCCAGGTAATTCACCACTCAGTGCTCTGAGAAACTCTCGGACTATATGGGTCTAACCTGGGTTGGTAGGTGTTCTTATACTAGTGAAATTACAGATCTGGACACCTCACCCCAAGTGATCACCAATAAACCCAACAAATTCCTATCTTACCATATGCCACCCAATCTATACTACCATGTTGTTATAAGGTTTAAACTAGATAAGGGCTGTGAAAGGACTCTGTAAATCTTAGAGGGCTGTTTAAAACTAAGGCATTAGGGAATGGGCTTGTGGGGATTGGCATAAAGGAAAGAAATTGGAGGTAGAAATGAATGAGGAACTAAGGGATGGACACAGGGACTCTAGCCATGGAGGAATATGTGCAATGGAACAGAGAGAGAGGATACCAATTATTGGGCTCAAAGAGTATATCCATTATGAGAGGCAGCAGAGGTGGGGTTGGGGCCTGGGGCTCAGGGGTGGGGGGATGACTTTTGTACTTTTCCATATAATTCTTCCTGGGGTCCCACACCCATCCTTTGCCTTCTACCTTCATACCCACTCCCCATTCCTATTTCTCCTCATGGCCCACTGTCTGTCCTAGAAATTCATTCAACTGCCCCTTAAACCTCCAGGTTTCCTCTCCCTTCCTACCCTGCTTGAGCATCCCACCCAAATCATGCAGCTCAGGCATTGTGCCCAGTAGAACCTTGCCTGCTACTCCATTATGGTCCCTTCCCTCCTCCACTCCCAGCAGTCTGGCTTGAAATGAGGAGACATCCAGGGGACATTCTCCCAGAGGACACTCCTCCTCCTGCTCCCCCCGAATTTGGACTGCTGCCTTGCTAAAACCTTGTACTCCCTGGGCGCTGACGATTCCCTGAGTCCCCTCCTTGTGCTTTCCTCCTGCTTTCCCCTCCTCCTGTTCTTCCGATCTTGCCCACTCTCCCCCAGTTCTGCACTTCTTCCTGGATGGGCGCTGGGGTTCTAGCAGAGAGCGGCTGGCCATCAGCAAGGACCAGCGGGCAGTGCGCAGCATACCAGGGGTGCCTCTGCTCCTGGCAGCTGAGCGACTGCTGACAGGCTGTCATCTGAGCGTGGACATCGTCCTGGGTGATGTGGCTGTGACCCAGGGCCGCAGCTACTGGGCCTGTGCTGTGGATCCGGCCTCCTACCTGGTCAAAGTGGGTGTTGGACTAGAAAGCAAACTGCAGGAGAATTTCCAGGGTGCCCCGGACGTGGTCAGCCCCAGGTCAGGCCACAAAAGGGGATGGGAGTGGGGGTGGGTGGGAGGGAGCACAGGGGCCCAGAAGGGCTAGAGAGGAGCTGACAAGGGGACTGAGCAGTTTGGCACCACAGGAATGTAGAAACCCAGGCCTTGGGGGTGGTGACAGGGTACAAGGCTGAGGCAACAGGCTAAGGAATGTCGGGAATGGGACAAGTATAAAGGGAAGGGGGCCTGGGCTCAAATCTTGGCTCCACTGGGAGAAGTTTCTTCAACTGTAAAATGAGGGACTTGGGCTAGATGCTTTCTAAGGCCCCTTCCAGTTATAAATCCTATGATCCTTTGGGGGGGGAGGGGAGACAGGAAAGAGGAGAACATAGGAGGAGATAATGGGGATGGAAAGGGGAGGAGCATGGTCCATCCCTTTGCTTTGGATCCTTCTCCAGGTACGATCCAGACAGTGGGCATGATAGTGGAGCAGAAGATGCCACTGTGGAGGCATCTCCACCTTTCGCCTTCCTGACCATTGGCATGGGCAAGATCCTGCTGGGAGCCGGTGGTAGTGGGGGGGCGGGACTGACAGGGCGAGATGGGCCTGGGGCTGGCTGCACAGTTCCCCTGCCTCCCCGCCTGGGCATCTGTCTGGACTACGAGAGGGGCCGGGTCTCCTTCCTTGATGCCGTGTCTTTCCGTGGGCTGCTGGAGTGCCCGCTGGACTGTTCAGGGCCGGTATGTCCAGCCTTTTGCTTTATTGGGGGTGGCGCGGTCCAACTGCAGGAGCCGGTGGGTATCAAGCCCGAGAGGAAGGTGACAATTGGGGGCTTCTCCAAGCTGGATTGAGCACCACAGACATGGTGGGGGCTGTGGGTCCTGTTCTTCTGTATTTTCTCTAAGCCGCTCCATGAGCCCTAAGCCCTGGCCAAGGCTCCCACAGAGCTAGGCATCTCCCCTGGCCCCCTTTCCTTAGGATCTTTTCTTCCACATCTCCTCTTAGTTTACCCTTGTCCCTTGACCGATCTCTGCCAGTTCCTCCCTGGTACTGCCCCCTGTAACCCTTCCATCTAGGGCTTCATCTTGATCCCTCTGCTTTCCCTGGGATGGGTATGTCCTCTTTCATTCCTAGGCACTGGGGCTGCCCTCTACTTTTTTCCAGTTATCTCCTGGCCTAGACATAGGATCTTTTGAGTTTACACATCCCAGGAAAAACTCACATTTTCTTGTCCATCCTGCCTGGGCATCTTACTCAAGTCACCCAGAATGGGCACTGTGCGTACTATATCCTCCTCTCACTGCTATACCCTGATTTTCTCAGTCTGGCTTATAGTAAGGGGTATAGGTCTAGGGGAAACTTCCCAATGAAGACTACCCACCCACCCCCAATCTCTCACTGATGCCCTGCTAACTTCTCTACCCCATGGACACTGTCCTCCCCACCATAAACTTGAGGTTGGTAAGACCTTCTCTAGCCTGGCAGGGCCCAGGTACTCTATCCCAGGGGGCCACAGGTAGGTGCCCACTGGGAGAGAGGAGCTGGGGCCCCTTTCTGTCATGCTTGTTTTATTGGGGCTATCCCAGTCTCCCCAGCTGCATGTCCTCTTCTCTCCTTTCCCTCTGCATGTTTTGTCCTCCCCATTCCCCAATGCCAGTGTGCCAAGTCTTCCCAGGGGCCCTGGTGGGCAGGGCCCAGTACCCCATGGCAGACTAGGCTGGGCAACATCTTTCATGCCCATCCTTTGCTCCCTGTGGATGGGCAATGCTCTGGTCTTTTCCATCGGCTGTTATTTTCACAGTTTCTAACAATAAAGGGTGATGCCAGACACAACCCAGGCTTAGCCATTCCTTTTAAAACTCCATTCCCATAGTTCATAGTGATGAAAATAAGGACTTTCATGTCAGAGTCATGGGAAGCTGGATGACCACTGGGCCTAGTGCCCAAAGGAAGGGTTTTCACTCTACTAGATTTCCCTAAGGTGAGGAGAGGAGACCTGTCTACAATATCTTGATACTCAGAAGCTATGGGAGTGACAAACTCACACAGTACCTATACCCATATAACTATCACCCATATACATTTACAGGTACACACACCATGTGTGTACACAACGAGGACATGTAAGGGTACCTGTGCTCATCCACACTCAATACATATATACACAATGCAAACTCAGCATACATCACACACAGCGCGTTCAAATGCAAACCCATCCAATCCTTACATATTCACCCATACAAATAGAGCCATGCAACAGATAAGCCACCAGAGGGTGCCATCACTCAAAATGGAGACATCTCTGGGATGGGATACCAGCAGAGGCCACACTACTCCAGCTGCAGGGCATCCGGGACTGGACAGGGAGTGGCATTCAAGCCTTATCCGCCCATCAGTTGGGTGATATAGCTAAGGAGGCAGAGGCAGGGGGTGGTCCATCAACCAAGATGGCATTAATGCACAGGAACCACTACTCTATTCCAGGGTAGTTGAGACAGAGAGAGGGAGGAAAAGGATGGACCCCAAACCACCACAAATGGAGGGGGGGAGGAAGAAGTCCCTGACTAGGCAAGGAGGGACTAATGAGGGAACTGGTACCATGCCAGCGCCCGGATCTAACACAGCCCCTTTTATCAAAGCTCTGTTGACTCTGTTACTGTTATCACTGCTCTGGGATTTACTTAACACCAAGCCAGCTAAGAATAGAGCTGCCCCTGGCACTGTGCCAGGGGGGAAGCAGGGAACCAACGGCTGCGCCTGCCTTGGTGTGAGAAGAAACCCCCATATGGGCTGAGCCAACAAGACCAAATACATCTGGGGCTGAGGGGAGGGGAGGAAGAGGTGAAGGGAGGTGGTTAGGCAAGGTTGCTCCTTCTGACACAGAGCTTGGCTCTCAGTTTCGTTTACTCCTTCCTTCTGGGAATCATCAAAAATGGGGTGAGAGGCAAGACTTCTGACACCACCAGGTAGTCTTAGATATTATTGCCAATCTTATAAAGCACCCCACTCGCCCAGCTGTTGACATCTCCCCACCCCCAGCCAAAGCTAATCAGTCCCCTTAGAATATAGAACACAGAAAGTTAGACTTGAAATGGACCTTAAGAGATTGTCTAGCCCAACTTGCTTATTTTATAGATGAAGTAACTAATGCACAAGGGAGGGGGTCAGTGACTCAGGTCAAACAGCTAATCTAGGGCAGATCAAGGAGCCACCCACCTCATGGACTCATGTCCTTTGCTAATACACTCAACCACACCAAACATCTCTTTTTCCCCACTCCAAAGCCCCTGACTCCCTCGCCACAACACATCCTCCATATTCAATCCCTTCCTATGGTGTCTTTAGCTTTCACCTCTAAGTTCCTTATTGACCTTCAAGTAAGTCACCTCTGGCTTGTATCCCCCCCCAACCCAAGACATTTGTTTCCCTCCTAATACTGCCCCCAAATTCCCCTCCAGGATCCAGCTCCCTCCCCTCGAACACTCCTACTCACTGTCAGTGGGTAGGACAAATCTTTTAAATGTTCGTACCTTCACTTTCTTCATCTGTAAAGTGGGGATGGAGCTAGATGATCTAGTTTCCAGATTGCCCCTTCTCCAGAGACATCAGCATGCTTACCTTGGTCCTTAACCTCCCACTATTCAAGCCTTCTCCCCTCCCTTTCCAACTCTTCCCCCCAAAGCAGTACTACCCTAAGCCCACTGGGAACTTTGAGGCTTAAGGGTAGTTAGAGAGTGGGTTAGGTCAGAGGAAGGAAGGATGTTCTGTGTTTGTGGGGGTCATCAATTTTATTGAGTCACATACAGATTCCTCTTCCCCCACCCCTAACACACCTTGGTTTCATCATCCGCCAGAAGGCATCACTGTCCCTCAGGACAGGGCATGAGGGTGGGATAGCAGAACATAGTCTCCTACAACTTCATCTGGAGATGGATTGGGGGGGCGGGGGAGGGAGTGGAGGGCTGTATCTAAGGAGCCTTCAGAGAAAGGACCTTTGGGACGCTACCCACTCAGGGCTCCTTGCTTTCCCTTCCAGGAGAGGGAGGGGTGGAGACCAAGAAATGAGGGAAGTGCCCCTGGCAGTGCTTGGCCCTGAGCACAGAGCTGGCACCGTCCCTCTACAGGTTAGCAGAAGTGGCCACCGGGTTCACATAAGAGAGGCTGTTACCACCATTTCCTGGAGAGATCTGGGAAGGGGGAGGAATATGGGTGTTTTAAAATTTTTAGGGGGCACAGAGAAGAGGTGTTGGGGAAGGACATAATGCCCCCTGGATCCCCCTTGGTGGTGAAGTTCTGGGATGAGGGCAGTAGGGTCCCCTCCCCACTTCCCTACAGGGTTAACACAGAAGAAGCACCTGCCCGGGGCCCAGCAACAACCCCATGCGACTGTAAACAGTGTCTTTCCCTCCCCCTTTCCTCTGATCAGCCCCTTCCTTAGCTCCTAGCCTTAGTTTTCCCACCCCCACCTTCTTATCTCTAGCTCCCTTAATTCTCTCCACCCCAAAGAGGGGGACAGGACAAAGAGCTGGAAGTCAGGGAGTGGGGCACATAACTAGGAGGGGAGAAGGAAAGATTCTCCCTTCCCCCACCAAAAGTTTTAGCCCAAGGTAGAGAGAGTGGTAATTATTTACCCAGTGGCTGGAGCCCAATGGAGGGAAGGGAAGGGGGGGGGAATGGGGAAAATCTGCCTCTGGGCCTTCTGGGAATTGCCCTCCACACCTCCATCTAACCCCTCTCTGGTTTTACTGCCTTTCCGCCAAAAACAAACTAAAAAATAAAAATAAAAATAAAAACAAAATGTTTGCCCCTGTCCCCTAAGAATTTGCCAATTCACTATTCCCAGTACCATCCCAGTAGCCCTAGAGGGACTCGTACCTTCCCCCCAGGCACCAGGCACCACCCACTCTGCCCTCTAGGCACCCAGGCAGTTGCTTATATTGGCGCCAATTCTACTGAGCTGTGAAAGTGCTGGTGCAGGCACCATGGGCACTCAGTGTCCCTGGCACCATCCCGAGGGAATGAAGGGGAATGGGGGTGGTCACTGGCTCCCTGAATTCTCTTCCTCCATGCTTCCTGTACCATCTACCCCCAGGCCACCTAGGCCCCTTTTCAGTTCCTCAGCACCACCCTTCCAGCACTCTGTACCCATCAGTGTCTGTGCTCCTGTGTCCTACACAGTGTCCACTCCTCTACATATCTCTTTGAAACCCTTCAGATCCTTTCAGTACATTATGATGTCTGTGCTCTTCCGTGCCCACTCTACACTGAATATTTCCGGTGTCCCTTTTATCCTTTCTTAGGTCCCAGCCACACTTGCCTTCCCAGTGCCCACTAGGCATAGCCTCACCTCTTCATAGGGGCTGCGCTTCGTGTTGCTTGGGGGCACATATCGTCCATGGGTATGATAAGGGGGATACTCATTCATGGGATGGTAAGAATCTTGGGATGGGAAGATGTCCAACTGTCCACAATGTTTCCGACGGAACTGAGATAGCCCCTGGGAGTGGTGGAGATGAAGGCAAAGGGGCACAATGGGTAATAGTTAGGAAATCAAGATGGGGGGAAGACCCAAATATCTGGGCTGGGCAAAGCACTTACCAGGGCAGCAAGGTGGAAAATTGCCAAAGCGAGCAGGATACAGACTATCACAAGCAAAGCAATGGCATAGCCGGGCACAGCAGAATCAGTAGATGAGGCTTTAGAATTCCACTCACGGACTAGAAGAGAGAGGAATCTCCCAGGATGCCTTGTCCCAATCTTCTTTAAGACCCCTGCTCCCCTCCCACAAACGGGGAATGTGTGCCTGGGAGACTGTGTACTTAGGTCCAAGGAAACCCATGAGTGTGGGTTAAAAAAATCTGGAAATATGGACTCCTGGCTCTGGGGCAGACTTTCTGAGGGAATGCTCCAAATTCCCAGAGAGTGCCTGAGTATGACCCTGGCAGAGGGGTGGAGGGGTGGCGGGACCTTACCAGTTATATCCGATGGTGAAATATGCAGGTTGTACATGGAACTTTCTTTTGCATTTTCAGCAAACAGATTCTGTACTTCACTGGTTGTGATGCTGCCCTCTCGGAAGACCAAGATACAGTCTGTAATCACAGAGCCCTTTCTGGGCACAGGGAGATTGGCACCTAAGTCCTGTAGGTTCCAGCTCCTGGTTCAGAATACTTTTCCCTCCTCCTGGAATTGGTACTCTTTCCCATATCCAAGCTGGTGACCCCCCCCCCAATACCACCTGCAGATTGGTACCTGAATTGGAGCAGGTAAAAAGTCACAAATGCATTGTTTTTGTAGGTCTGCTGCAACTGGGGAAAGAGAGGAAGGAAGAAGTATAACCAGAATGCCAGAGGAATAAATGACCATTTGGGGGTTAGGGGAACAGTCTTCCCAACCTATAGGGGAGAGGATGGTACTTACCAGATCATTAACAGAATTCTTCAAGTCTTGATAGTAGGAAGAACTGGGATTTTCCAGGGAAGAGTTAAAATTCTTGTTGAGGATGTGGAATGAGAGGAAAAACATGGCACTCTCATAAATGACAACTGGGAGTTGAGAAGTACTTTGGCTGATAGTAATGGGTTGTGATATGGAGCTGTGGTAATTGTTGGGTGTGGGGGTGGGTTTTTGGTGAAAGGTTGAAGAAATACTTTTGGGGTAACCAGTTGTTGCTATAGTGGTTCCAGTGTTTTTTGTAGCTGTGGTTCTGTGGTGACTAGTGGGTGTAGTGGAGGTGTGATGGTCAGTGGGTGCAGATGTGGTACTGTGATGACTAAGGGGTGCAGTAGAGGTGTGATGGTCAGTGGGTGCTGATGTGGTGCTGTGGTGACTAAGGGGTGTAGTGGA